>NC_092629.1:6882653-7502292 GCF_039555335.1 Amphiura filiformis
CCATTGTGCATATTCAGAATTACCTTTGCATTTAAAACTCCGATTGTGTGCACAATTGATAGATTTTCCTGATCTATTCAGTCACCGTACGCCCTCTGTTAGCTTGATAGGCCTACCCTATTTTTCGTGAGTAACGTGAGCAATTCTCCAAAATCATGAAAATAAAACAGACTGCTAGAAAATCACTGGTAGGCATGAAGGGAGCCCTCTTTCAAAAAATATTAAAAAAACAAAAGTAAGGCAGGACACAAATGATCACTTAGAATGCCTACATCTAGGGCAACTAGATTTGCTTATAGACTATTTATTACATTATATTATCGAGATTGATAACATAGGCCTATTTCTAAATTTCTCAAAATTCGACTATGGCATAGTCTACTTTAACCTCCTACACCAGGCCATTTCAAAGCGATGTGCAATTTAGTTATTTAAATATTCAGGTTGTTGCATCAGTGATGGTCGGCTGGCGGCTGCATGCAGTGCGACTTTGTCAGCGGGCTGTCTTAGAAGCCTGCTGACATGGCCTTACACTGCATTCGCTGGCCAGCACAGGTGTGCTTCCTTGGTGTGTTCATATATAATGTTATTTGTTAAATCCATGGTATGTTATTCTTTGTATGTATTTAATTTGTATTTTGATGTATTTTGTTTGACCCCTGGGCCAGACTGGAAATCAGTGTGGACCACTGAGTTTGTTCCCCAGGCAAAATAAGATCTAATAAAATAAATAAAATAAAATAAAATAAATGTCTGGGCTTTGCATAAGGGAAATAAAATAAATTACTTAAAAATATAAATAAATTGATGAAGTGATTTGGTGTCTCAAAATATTTACATTGTGAAACTTCTAATGCATGATTTAAAAAAAAATCTAACAGATATATTTCCAAATCAAAGCTCACTGCTAGAGCAGGGTTTAGTTACTAGGCCTATATAAAATTTGGTCAAGTTCTTTCAGAATTTGAGAAAATGCACAAATTGAACTTGGTGTCCCTTCACGTTGTTTACACGGTAAAATAGTGCACTTATAGTCCACATAAAATACATCTCGACCTTTGTGAAATGCTAAACCCAGTTAAAAACTACACCAATTAGGTTTATGAATGGGCCATTATCCACTTCTTTACGCTCAACCAATCAGCAAGCTCTATAACTAATCACTCTTCACTAACCACCCAAACCAATCAATAATACCCACTTGAAAATAATAGCAATTCGAATTTTTTGTTGTCCCTTATATGTGAAACCTAAAATCATAGAAATTCACAATATTTTGCGTATGTGTGTGGTTAGTTTTCTTGTAGGCCCTAAGTGTAAAAATTCTTGTAAAAATGTAAAGAGTTTGAAGATATTAAGCAAACAGTAAAGACATTAGGCCTAGGCCAAATGATTTTAGGCTAAATTTTTATAACTATTTTTATAGGTGACATATTATGTTACCTATAAAAAATAGTTATACCTCTGTAGGAAAACAGTGCCGAACTTCGAAGCAAATTCTGCTCGCTTCAAACGATCCCATATTTTGGGCCGAGTTTAAGTAGGGCCGAGTTTGGTTGGGCCAAGTTAGCTAAACCTCGTAGGAATGTCAGCCCTGGGTAAATGTATCGAAAGCAGCTGGGGGAAACAAAACAATATTTTCCAGTTTACACCTACGGAAATTGGTAATTATTACGTCCGTAGTGGAGTATTTCATGTATAATGTGGCTATATCGTCAGTCTGAATCATTATATAAATGATATAAGGTATGTTTGTTTTAATTTAAAGGTACAAATTGTGGTAAAGAACTCGTAATTTCTTGGGCGATCTTGACGTTTTGACCAAGCCTTGCAATTGCAATGCATCGAGTTGAACGCGTACACAGTCACAGGCCCTACTAAACGCGTACCCATGGTACGGGGACGCCGCACAGTGCAGCCAGCATTTAATATCACCCCGATATCTTCGTCGCAGAAATCACTATGCTAGAAGTCGAATAAATTATAGGCATGATAGGAAGAAGATTAATTTCGTGTTCAATACTGTTCATCATGCATTATTTGTACTATTGTAGGTATGACTCACATGAGATAGGTACTATCATCGTATGGGCGATCCTGACTTTTAGACCACCCGCGCTATATAAGGTACAAATTGCGAATTTATCACATTAAACTTTTGCAACAAGGTTAAACATGTTTTCAGCTGTACAAACATACCTTTTATTCCAATGAACAAGCTTTATTTTGTTCCAAAATTCATGATTTTATAGCTATTTTTGACGTAAAAGAGCTGGTAACAAAACCAGTGAATCGGTGATGCCAGCTCCGAAGTTTTCGCGTAGCACAAGCGCTTGATGTAAGCTCGTTTTGACGGTAATTTACGCTAGCGTATCATGCATTTTCAAGCGCGTTTGCATGTTTGACATCGTTTTACTGCGCGACGCAATTCTGCATTTATCCAAGATCATCGGAATTTCTCGAAAAACGTGATGTACATGTATTTTACCCCGTAATTTCCCTCATTACTCAAAGCCCTGCCCTCTTTCACAATATTTTAGCTTCTTGGATATCATCGAAACATAGATTAGTAATATTAGGTAGGTCACTGTATTTCTAAAGGTTTTTTAGATGATTTTTACAATGAAAAAATTGATGTTTTAAGCTTCTTTTCAAAAATTGGTTTTAGCTTGTTAAAAAATGGGTAAAAAATCGTTTTTAGCTTGTTTGATATTTTTTTGCTTAATAGTTTAAAGCTTGACTCCTTAGATGAAACTTTTAGTTTAAGCTCGTTAGAATATTAAACCTTGATGAAATAGTAAACACAATACATATTTACATAGAAATTTCAATTTTTTTTCAAGAACAGGTCAGTCAAGGAAACCTACATAAATATGTTTTCTATACTTCACTTGACCATATGATTTTTTATGGTGATGAGACACTCACACATGGAATTTTAGAGATTTTGATAGCAGTTCCATTAAAAAAAGCTGCTATCATCATGAGACTAAGATCTAGAAACACCCCCGTAATGCTGTTTTGGGGAATTTTGCTAGCAGAATCTTTTTGATGAAAGTCGATCTTTGAAAAGATTGCCACGGAAAGTGCTATGACAAAAAGGTTTTCAGTTTTGGCTTTCTTTACTTTAAGCCTGGGCTTTAATTTGATATAAAATGATGCAGTTTTATGGCAAATTTAAATTCACCTGGCATACCTATATGAGAGGCAAACCCCAGTTAACACATTTGCGGCGATCTTTTCTTTTAGACCACCTGAGCTCTATTAAAAGGTTAAAATTACAAATTTATCAAATTAAACTTTCGCATCAAGGTTAAACATGTTTTAGCAATACAAACATATGGTCATGTGTCTTAGGCTAATGAAAATTGACTCCCAGTTTCCCGTTACACGACTCCGGTCAAAAAAAAATTCCGATCAAATATTTCATTATTTTCCATTATTTCATTATTTCACATTTTTCAAGTTTTTAAGAAAAAAGGATAGTTTTAATGTCATCTTTCACGTCCGACACGTATTTTAAGCACTTTTACGCCGACCCTGACCGGCCCGAATAGTCTTTGCAAGCGCTGGGTTAAACTTTGTGGTAAAATGGCGATATCGTAGGGCGCATTTACTGGAGACTAGCAATTCCCTGCATCTAAGTTTCTCCTACCACTAAATGGATAGACCGAACACAAAGAGAGGCAGCCAAGTTCGCGGGAACCAAGTAGACAAACTAATTTCCGTATAAATATTGCTTCCAAAGATGTGCTAGTGGAGAGTAAGTTTGGTTTGTAAAAAGTAGTGTGCAATAGAACACACAGACACAGTGTAGGCCTATTTATATGGAAAAGTGGTTCTCCAAAGACTATCATGGACTTCTGGTGCTTTCATATGTTGCACACCCTATAGGTTAATTTGAAGATTCCAAAGAAGATGTGCTTAATTAAAATTTGTTTTGAAGACTAAGTTGGTAAAATATTTGAGTGAAGCATGGTCATTACTATACTTTATTATTTTATTTGGGCCTCAAAACATAGCATTCCGTAATTAACTTTGCACCGATAATGAAAGTTTGAAAATAATGAATAATGAATAATGAAACAGTCACCTACCCAGTCATGAAAAACTATGTAACGGGAAACTGGGGATCAACTTTCATTAGCCTTATGGTAGGACCCCAAAATACCTGGTGATGTTACATTTTTCTCTCCTCTTTCTGATTTAGCTTGTTGTCACAGGGCTATTCTTTGTCCAATTGCATCAAGTTTGGGCTCATTATACAGCCTGATTATTCTAATTTTCAAATATGTTTCTCAATTTGGAATGCCAATTTGTTTAATTAGTGAAAAATACCAAAATGTTAACTAAGATAAACCTGGTGGATAAGCGGTGGAGGATAAGCAGTGGAGGAGTATGTGCATTCTCTATGGGAGACATGGCATCTTTTTGAATTTTAAATTATATCATTGCCAAATTGTGTGCTATACTTGCAAATCATACCTCAAATGAAAGCTTGATCATTCATTATTCTTATTCAGCTATTAATTTGATCTAATCGTGTTTACAAGTATTCACTGCGAACCGCATGAAGTCACAAGAACCTCAATTTTTCCTATTCACTTACATACAAATGTCAAGATTTTCAGTCACAACATGCGTTTTGGCTTTCAATTGTTGTATCTTGAGAATTATACACCCTAAGATAGGAAATGTATACATTTTGGAAAGCTTTTTACCCCAGGAATCCAAATATGCAGTTAAAATAAATGTAGGATACACTCTAAAGAAAATATTTTCAAAAATGTAATCAACATTTTGTGTGTGAAGTTACGTATATTTTCACACCCTGTATCACCACTTTGGTCATTCATAACATAGCAGAAGTATAAATTTTATTCAAGCTCATACTAGTGTTGCCTGCCACAATCCCATATCAGTAGCAAATGCAATAAATTATGAATTTACTAGTAAAATTAATTTTTTTCATGATATCACCCTATATATTTTCTTACGCACCCTGTATGGTCGTGTGTCTTAAGCTCGCCACCAAAAAAAAGGTGGTGACGTTACATTTAGCCAAAAGTCGACTCAAAACAAATGATGATATCTCTGTCAAGCAAGAAGGTAGTGTCATGCTTGTGGTCTCATTTTATTGCTAAATAAAATGCACTTTCAACCCTGTAAAAAGAAATACTTGAACTTTTTTAATACTGACACTGTGCTTCATAGAATTCAGGGTGGCGGTGGTGGGGGATGTGGTGGTGGGGGATGTGGTACACACAAACTCTATGGGATTGGTATTTTAGTGCGTAATCTGCTTCTGTAAAGGCTGTAAATTGGATTTGGACTCTATTTAGCATCTCAAACACTCATGGCCTTACAGCTAAACAATTCTACTAATTGTTTTTAATAATTTATGATTGGTTTAGTCTAGAAAATGCTAACTTTTCCATACAAATTTACCCGTTGTCATATTAAACACTGTAGTGTAATGCAGATGTCTTCAAAATCTAAAAGTTACTGTAAAATTTTAATTACTTATCCTATCATGGTCAAAGTATAGATTTTCTGAAGGGAAATTTGACGAGGAATCTAAATATGGACATATTTTTTTCTGTATGGGTTACGGGGAAAATGTTTAGGGTCAAAATATGTTGAATTGTAAAAAAATCTAACATACTTTGGGACACCCTATATTCCGAGATTACCAAACAGCTGTGATTTTGGTTTCTTCCAAAGTCAGTTGGCTCTCCATATCCTCTAACCAAATGAATATTGTTTACTTCCAGTTTATTACTGTAAGTTGGTAATAAGCAATTTATGCATTGAGTGAACCATTTTTTATCAAAATCTTTTTGAATCCACCCTGTATAACTTGCAGGTCACCATGTATAATGAGTTGAAATGTATATATGTGAATTGCTTATGCCTTCAGCTTTCCAAAAATGTATACTTTTAGTAGTTTAGGGTTGATTATTGTCGAGATAAACTAATTAGAAACCCGGTTGGTGTAAAAATTCATAATATTTGTCATGTAACGCTAAGGGTGGCGAGTTCAGGACACACGGCCGTATACCAACTTCATTTTTGCATAGTTGGATTCAGTGTCCGAAATAAGGAAAATCTGGAGGTTATCCCGAGGATAACTAAAGCATAAATTCTTCTTGTCCTCAATACATTTTGGTTGTCCCCATAATGTGTCATACTTTTGGAGGTAAAATATAGTGATTGTCCAGGGGATAAGTACATAGCTCAATATGGTTGTCCCCAGTGATTTTTGGACAAGAGGACAAGAGGATAAGTACTTATTTCGAACACTGGTTGGATTCCTTGGAACAAAGGTTTAGTTAGTTTTGCATCATGGCTAAAAATTTGCCCGACACTTTTGAGTCAAGCTTTAATGTATTGGAAGTAGGGCATGGCTTAAAATGAGGGAAATTTTGGGGTAAAAAAAATAAGGTCAAAACAACTTTTTGAAAAAAAAGTGAAAATTGCCATTTTTCTAGGGAGTTTTTGTCTCGAAAAATAATTTTAAAATAATCAGAAAAGCAAGAAACGTACCTTTATAAAATAAGCATTGACACTTCTGAAGTTCTGTCACATGAAAAGATGACCAGATGAGTGAAAATTTGCAGAAAATGTGAGAAATATGGGAATTTTCTCAGAAAAGTAGATCACGTTTTTTGAGAAATTTGCCATCTTGAATAAATGCAGAATTGCAACATGCAGTAAAAAGATGTCAAATGCACTTGAAAATGCATGATTCGCTGGCGTAAATTACTTATGAAACAAAAAAATAGTGCCCAGTCCAGTAGATAAAATAACTTAAAGAAAACCACCCATTTCAGGAAATGTGGGGTCTTTTTCGACCCTAAACTTATTCAATAAAAAAATGTCCATGTTGACAGTAAACCCAAAATTAGGTTCGGTTGCGATAGTAAGGTTACGCCTATCATACAATTTTTAGGCCTTACATATATGTGTGGTTCACTTTCTTATGCTGTTTAACTTCTTTTCTATTTTTCCTCCATAGACTGTGGACATGTACAATACTTAATTGACTGGGATTTTGCCTGTCCATCAAAATCTTGATTTTGTGGCATCCACAAATTAAATGTCATCATTTTACCCTGTTGACTCCTGTTAACTACCAAGATTAACAAGTGGAAACGCCGGGCTGTCTATGTGCTGTGAGTTGGTAATACCAGACTAGGAGGGCCGGGCCATCTATCTGCTGCGAGTTGGTAATACCAAGGGCGGCCGTCTATCTGCTCTGTGTTACATAGACCGGACTGGTAGAATTGACAAGTGTGTGGGAGTTGGTACTACAGGTGTAATGATGGACCACGAGTTTGAGAGGCGCCTGCTGAGACAACAGAATGGACAGAGTGCTGTGGGATTGTCTAACACAATGGTAAGATGGCTATTGTCTTATCTCAAGGCGAGAGTGCCATCAGTGACAAATCGCCCATCTATATGCGGGTGTACATGGTGTATACACCCCTGGGGTTAGGTTAGCGTGCATGATTCTAAATAGCGAAATCCAACATGGTGTTACTTTCAACTTGAGACGATAGATTATAGCACTATAGCTGGCATAATAGCTCTTAGGAATCCCCATGTACTTGGCTTAGGTCATTTACTTATTGGCATGATTCTTTTTACAAATTTTGCAATTATGTCGTAACTTTCACTGATAAATTATGATTGTACCACATCATGAAATCAAAATTAACATTTTTGAGCATTACAGTTTGACCCTCTTTTGTCTGTCCCTTTCAATGACATTACTTGGGGGAAAAAGCTGTAGGATTTAGTGTGGTGTGCCCCAGGCCTGGTATGATCATAATACTGCCTTCTATAATCTATATTGTTAAATACTTAAGGGGTACTACACCCTGTCCAATTTTATGCATATAACGCATTGGTGACAAGTAAGATATGTATATTATAGGGGCAAGGACAACAACTACTGCACTGAAAATGCAGCAACTCAAGACAAGTAGTTATTGATTTATTGATCAAATATTGGTTTTCCCTCATTTTTGACTGTAACGCCACAACTGTTGTCTGTGCTGAAATAAATTTCCAGTGCAGTAGTTGTAGTCCTTGCCCGTATAATATACATATCTTACTTGTCACCAATACGCTATGATTTTTGAGAAAAATGCCAAAATAGGCACAAAATTGGACAGGGGTGTAGTACCCCCTTAATGCTAACTAACCTGAACAAATTTTTGCTTGTATAACTCAAACCGCAGGAGCAATATAACTCAAAACTTGGAATAAGAATGTTTTGGTGATGGGCCTCAATGTGAGATAGAAACACCATGTGTTACAATGGGTTATTCCAGTTGAAATCAATACACCCCCTATGGAAGACATGAACTTAATTTCCCACACAGGGAGTGTGTGGATTTCAACTAGAATCGCCCAAATTGACCATCCACTTATAAGCATGAGAGTTTTAAATTCTTTACCATATTAAATTAAATTTGTAACTACATCAAGTGTACACATTTTTAATGCAAATTTTGAATTGATTTTTTTTTTTCTCCTAATGAATACAGCCACTATCCCCAGGACAAGCAGCTTCACCAACCAAGGACAGGTACAGCGACAGGTACGTTCACATACTAGAATCAAACTGACGCCCTTGGGCCCTCAGTTAGTCCAGGGTTCCCACAAAATAGCTTTCCAAAGACTTAACGTACAAAATCGGATCACATTCCTGGCCAAAGTCGAGTTTTTAATCAGAAGCCAAATACCAATAACCTCTCTGAAAAATGACACAACATGTGAGGTCTACTTTTTAAGAAATTTAGTGATATTTTTAAAAGTGTAAGATTTCCATGTGTTTACTTCTGATTGCTAGCTGTGTTTTGGCATTGTGTGTTCATGCGCAGATAACATCACACACAGGAGAGCAGAAGAGAGCGATTGCTCTGGCTCTCCTCAAAAGGCAGTCCCTGCAGCTCCTCTACATGCATGTTCAATTGTTAGTGTGTCAATGCTATGATATCTTGGTTAATCTAATTGACTGTTTGGGCCCAAATATATTGTTTCTCTGTGCAGATTCATACCAAGCCGTGCTGGTACAAATTGGTATGTTGGGTTCAACTCCATAGACAAACAAGAACCAGAGCCATCGCCAGGACGATCACGCAGCAAAGGAAGCGGGGAATCTAGCAAAGGTATGTATTATTGTGATGTATTAGGAATACAGAGAACATTCTTAGTCAGTGGTTGTGGTTTAGCTTGTTAATGCTGAATTTCACAATTTCCTACATGACGTCTATCACACAGTAGAGGATGTTGTCTGCATCGTTACAGAACACGCTTGTCAAGGTGCGCACTGCTGCACGTAAGTAACATGTTGTAAGTGTAGTGCGTAATATGCCATGCGCATTATGCAACTGAATTTGTGAACAGGTTTCGTTCATTTTAGAATGAGGGAGGTTTTTATGACCATAAGTTTTGTAACTTATTTTATCCTAAATAAAACTAGTTTCAGTTATCAAAATATTAATTAACTGACTAAGAATGAGATGCGCCAGTATCCACTACGATAAAAATATTGGACCTGCCTGTTGTCTTTCACAAAGTAGAGGATTATAAAAACAAAAATCCCTATCGTTTATTTTCTAATTCCTTAACCATGCTACTTGGGGATGATTTATAGTGACCCCCACACACTTGAGATGAATCTAGCTATTTTGTGAAATGAGACACATGTAGCAGACAACAAGTGCATCGTTTTGATATGGATATACACTATGCACTGATAATCCTGTTAATTCTCTTACAGATATGCTTGCATACCACTGCTTGCTGAAGAATGAACTACTCGGGGCTGACATTGATAAAATCAAAGACCCACAATGCGAGGACCGACGCATGGTCAGCCCACAGAAGGCTAAACGTAATCTGTTTCAGTACCAGGTACAGGCCAAAAGACCATCAAAGGTGCAAACGGAGGACTCACCACCATACTCACTGTCCCCAGTAGGGAATAAAAGGTATGCTGATAAAAAACTAGTACAGGCCAGTAACAGCTAGCTAAAGGTTTAAGTAGCAAGATCAGGCCAAAAGACCATAAAAGGTGTAAACAGGGGACTCCCCACCGTACTCGCTGTCCCCAGTAGGGAATAAAAGGTATGCTGATAAAAAAACTATTACTGGACCAGTAATGGCCCATTTATAGGGCTAGCTAAAGGCTATTTTAGTATCAAGATCAGGCCAAAAGACCATCAAAGGTCCAAATGGAGGACTTTTCACCATACTTACTGTCCCCAGTGCATCAAGGAATAAAAGGTATGCTGATAAAAACTATTACAGGGCCAATAATGGGCCATTCATAGTCACCAAAAGGCTGTTTTTAGTATAGAGATTGAGCCAAAAGACCATCAAAGGTTCAAACAGAGGACCCAATGTACCTCCCATTAATTCCATCTATATATTGTCATCATCAGCAGAATATGTATACATGGGCATGACTTGGATGGATGTGCAATTTGGTTTGAATTTTAGTTTCTGAAGTAATTGTTGACTTGAAGGCATTTATAGTTGTGGTATTAATGAAAGCTAGGTTAGCGCTTGTACCATTGCATGTCAATGCCAGCAGAGAACCATTTATTCCTGATTCCACAGACTCCTGTAAATTTATGTATGTTATAACCGAATCAGTTCAAGAATTTCTCACCATTAGATAATCAGATTCAATTCTTTGTTCATTCATACATGTTCTTTTCCTGTTATTTTCTTTTATATCTCAGTCAAAAACTACTGCGCTCTCCGCGAAAACCAATGCGCAAGATCTCCAAGATCCCCTTCAAGGTTCTTGATGCCCCAGAGCTCCAAGACGATTTTTACCTCAACCTTGTGGACTGGTCATCTACAAACATATTAAGCGTGGGATTAGGTACATGTGTGTACCTATGGAGTGCATGCACAAGTCAGGTAAGTTTGTGTGAAGAAGAAAAATGGGGACCAGCAAAGAAGTATTTACTTTGAGGTCATAAATATTTGTTGTCTGCATTACATAATGTTGTATTTCAAAAGGCTGCCTTGTATTGTGTTTGTTGGCACTGGATTTAACTAACAAACACAGATTGGGAACCAGTATACTTCAGTTTGTCAGATAATTGTCTCAGAATTTGGAAAGAACAACAACAAAAAAAATAAAAAAAAGTCATATTCTGTAATTAATACAAGAAACATATGTTTTTGCATGTACAGTAAAATGTAATTCAATCTGATCAAGAGATTATGACTAACATTGATTTTATTATGTATTTTGTATCGACATTATTCAGGTGACCAGACTCTGTGATCTATCAGTAGATGGTGACACAGTGACCTCAGTGTCATGGAATGAAAGGGTAAGTAAAAAAAAGGGAATAATTCTGGTATACACTGTGTACAAGTATAACCCTAACCATGACCCTAACCCAACCCCAAAACAGGGTAAACCAGAATTGTACAATACACAGAGATGCCACTTTTCAGGTTTTAGCCTGAATTCAGGTTTTTTTGTGAGACCAAATTCCTGTGTTTTTATATATTTTCAGGCCGTTTTAGGGCTTTATGACCTACTTTCACATGCTTTTTCAGGTTTTTCTCATCAGTTTCAGTGTTTTTTTAGTTAAACTGAGTGGCTGGCATCTCTGCATATAAAAATACAGGGTGCGCAAGGTAAACCAGCATTGTACCAATAAAATGTAATGTTTGTTATTTGTCAGTGTATGTGAGCTTAATGATATGATATCTGAAGCCAATAGCTTGTTGTATCTGGGAGCTAAATTGCCGTTCAAATGAAGATTGACATATTCATAGTTTTATTTGCAGAACACAAGTTGTCTAACTACGCTGCTCAAAATATTTATTACATAGGTGCTCTCAATTAATATGTCACTTCCTTTAAAAGCATGTTACTTCTGTACGGAATGTGCTTTCTTCATGACCTAAAAAACTAAAATTTCAAATATTTAAAAAAAAATATGAGCCTAAACTGGTACATAACATAAGAGTGAAAAAAATTCATTTTGATACAGTTTGTGAAAAGGCAGCTTCACTGCTCAAAATATTTATTACATAGGTGCTCTCAATCAATATCTCACTTCCTTCCAAATCATGTAATTCCTGAGCGCAATGTGCTATCTTCATGACCTTAAAAACTAAAATTTCAAATGTTTTTGAAAATTAAGCCTAAACAGGTACAAAAATGACTAATTATTTTGATACAGTTTTGTAATAAGGATGTGTATTTTGTCTTGTTTCATTTGCAGGGTAATTTAGTAGCAGTAGGAACACATAAAGGCTTAGTCCAGGTTTGGGATTCATCTACACAGAAGAAAATTACTACATTAGAAGGTCATTCAGCTAGAGTGGGTAAGTGATTGGTTGATTGATTGATTGATTGATTGATTGATTGGTGGATTGATGGATTGAACACATAAAGGTTTAGTCCAGGTTTAGGATTCATCTACATAGAAGAAATTACTACAACAAGAGTCATTTATTTAGCTTATTGTGCGTATTTGATTGATTGATTGATTTGATTGATCAACTGATTGATTTATTAAAAGGTTGTTCAGCTAGATTGGGTAAGTGACTGATTGATTGGTTGATTAATTTATCAAACACGTGCAGGATTAAAGGTTTGGGACTTCTACACAAAAGAAAGAAAATTACTACACTAAAAGGCAATTTACCCAGAGAGGGTAAGGGATTGATTGATTGATGATACTTAACTAAAACATTTGGTTAGCAACTTTGTGAAATGGGCCTTGTTTTCATTTTGTTTTCTACATCAGGTGCTTTAGCCTGGAATGCAGATATTCTGTCTTCAGGTAGTAGGGATCGTATGATTCTGCAGAGAGATATACGTACACCAAGCTCCACGCCGGAGAGACGACTAAGCGGTCACAGACAAGAGGTTTGCGGACTAAAATGGTCACCTGATCACCAGCACTTGGCCTCAGGAGGAAATGATAATAAGGTAAGATATCATGAATATTCATAAGTGCATTAATATTTATGATGTGAAAGAACCTTGAAAATGTCAATTCTGTTGGTCAGCATGACGTCACTTGCGATAGATCGCTTGTTCCCATTGGTTGATTTTGCCGTTATTTGGCTGTTCCATCTCACCCCATCGGACAAGAAGGGGACACTTACTGTTGAATTCAATGGGCGAAATCACAAAATATGCCATAAAATAAATGCCTCTTCATGAAACAATTCCAAAAGTTCGATTTCTTATCAGGGAAATCAACTTTTAAATCAATAATTACCAAAGACAAGGAAAATTGGTATTTTCTGTGGTTAGAAAATTGCCCCTTTACAAACCAATAGGGATGTCACTAGGGCATCCCCTTTGATAGACATGAGAATTGGGTAAGTGCAATAGATGGAACAGCCCCAACCGAGAGAATTGATATAAGGCCTAGAAAAAATAATTGTTTGATTGGCGTAACATTAACATTAAAAAAAAAAAATTTACACACATTTTAAGCTGTAAATCGTGTGTGATAAAGGCTTTGGAACTTTTTTTCCTTTTTGTTTTAATTTTCATTTTTTTTTTTCATTTTTAAAAACATTTTTGCAAAAAAATAAGAAAAAAAAAAGTCTAGGGTCGGGCCTATATTTAGGGTCGGTTGGGTTACGCCAATCAAACACTTTTTTTTTAGGCCTAATATACATAGAGGTGAGGTTTGGGGGCCTAATATTTTTCAATGGGCTAGTCCAGTTAAATTCCATACACCCCACTATAGAAGACATGGCCGTAATCTCCCACCCAGGGAATGTAGTTTTCAAATGGAGTCGCCCATTGATGAAAAGAAAAAGGGCATTAAATGTTACGCTCTCATGATCCCTTTCTGTTACTCGTGTGGAGCATTTCCAGCCTTTCACCAATCCAAGATTACACGGAATAGACTATCTACCTGCAGTGAAGACAATTATATACACCTATTTGCAAAGATCTTTCGCATGGCCATGATTTGACGTAGTGTACGATGTAAACATGAAATCGTTTTGATTGGCTAATTGAATCAGGTCATCATGACATCAGCACCTTATTCGTCCAACAATCTGCGTAGCATCGCATGACGCAGACATGTTGACTAGTGCGAAAGATATTTGCAAAATAGTGTAGTTAGGTTAACTCACCTTAAGATTTGCTATGAGCCATGAACTAATGTCCCCAGGGATCCATCCTAAGGCCTTTATTATTGTTAATTAATAATTCAACAACTCTTCCTATACCTTTGTACAGGAGCCAACTGTTGTTAATCTGTGATGAATCCACAGTCCAGTAGCGTATACGCGAACGCAAGGTTACGCGATACGCATGAGCGCGTAAAATTTGTCATGCCTGGAACGTACGCGTAATCATGAACTCCCTTATGTTGATGGTAGCAGCCAAATATTACCGCTTTATTCTTTAGTTTTATTGCTGATATCCCGGGGCTGATAGGCCTGTCAACAGAGAAATACCGCGATCTTCTTATAAGGTTGAGTGGCAATGACAAACTGACTTTCCGAATGAAAGAATCATGTAAATTAGACATCTCTTTAGCTTGTTTCGTTGTTGAAAGGGATTCAATTATGTTTCACCGTTGTTCATCACCGATTAACAACTCGCGTCCGGCGCGTCTGCGTGGTTTACTTCGCTCGGGCAGCTAAAGTGAAGTAAACTACTCAGTGAAGTAAACTACTGATGAACAACGGTGAAACATGATTGAATCCCTAATTATATACTCTCTTGTCCTTTCAGTTATTTGTGTGGAACAACTCCAGTTTGTCTCCAGTCCAGCAATATCAAGACCATCTCGCTGCAGTGAAGGCTATAGCATGGTCACCGCACCAACATGGCTTGCTGGCATCTGGTGGGGGTACGGCTGATAGGTGTATCCGATTCTGGAACACGTTGACAGGGCAGCCACTTAATTACGTTGATACAGGATCACAAGTGTGCAATTTGGCGTGGTCTAAGCATGACAACGAACTGGTACGTTTTGATATGTTAAAATTGTATTATACACCACAACTCTAGAATCTGCTCATCAAATTTTCAAACTGAAAAAAAAGTAGCCCAGTTATGTTCTGACAACCTCTGTACATGGTTATTCTATTTGAAATGTGTTATACATTATTCTTTTTTATTTATGTTTTTTATAACAGGTGAGCACACATGGCTACTCTCAAAACCAAATTCTTGTCTGGAAGTATCCGTCCCTTGTGCAAGTGGCCAAACTCACAGGACATTCATACAGAGTTTTATACTTGGTAAGTATCTGTCCCTTGTGCAAATTGCCAAACACACAGGACATTCATAATGTCATAATTTAAGTTTTATACATGGACTAAAGAGATACAGACAAACTCCAAACAGTCAGAGTCTCAGCATCACCCTATAATGAAGGTCGATCGTTCCATGAGTTGAGACATACAAAACTGCTAGTGCTACGCACATACTGCATATTTTTTGGTCAGTCACGTAAACGCAAAGACACACAACTTTCTATCGCATATGTAAAGGCGCCCAATGCTGGTGTGATTGTTAGAGACACACGATCGGCCCACATGACTATGCAAGAATTTACAGTGTTCAATGCACAGGGACTTTGCTGGAAAATTGTCTGTATTTGTATTGGTCTATAGTTTTGGGTAAGTATCCTTTCCTTGTGCAAGATGCCAAACTTACAGGACATTCATATAGAGTTTTGTACTTGGTAAGTATCCTTCCCATGTGCAAGTTGCCAAACACACAGGACGTCAATACAGAGTTTTATACTTGTTAAGTATCCTTCCCATGTGCAAGTTGCCAAACACACAGGACGTCAATACAGAGTTTTATACTTGTTAAGTATCCTTCCCTTGTGCAAGTTGTTAAACTGACAGGACATTCATATACATGCATGTATCTGTATACATCATCAGAATCTCCCCATGTTGAAGCAACATCACCCGGGAACATCACTAAGCTTGTCTAAATGAGCATGACTCTAGTGAATGTGCAAGTTTTATTTGTCAAAATTAATTTTTGAATTGACCTTTTTGGTCAATCCCATAAGCCTTTGCGAGTACTTCTGAGATGTTGTCATTTGACGTCACACCGACTTCCAATGCGCAGTTACAGTGTTTGATGAACGATGTGTGCATCGGTGCAGATCGGCGTGACGTCAAATGACGACATCTCAGGTATACTCGCAAAGGCTTATGGGATTTACCGAAAAGGTCAATTACATATTCACTTGGTTCTTGAAGTCTTCTAAAGGAGTAGAGTGGCATTTACAGCGGAACATATTTTGTAAATGATAGTGAAGTGACCATTTCAAACAATTCCTATTGTCCATTTTTATACAGGCTGTATCCCCCGATGGTGAGGCCATAGTGACAGGTGCGGGAGACGAGACTCTCAGATTCTGGAATGTCTTCAGTAAATCTAGGTCATCAAAGGTAAGTTGTTGTTGCACTCTAACTTGTAGATGTGGATAGCAGGGAACAACCAAAATGATCGCTAGTGTCCTGTAAACGTAACTAGTTTCATTTCACAGCCGACTCTCTTCAACTGTATCAAAACCGGAAGTGGGTCAGAATAACATTATTTGTTTTTGAAGAACATAGAAGAAATATAATCTCTCTCCCTCATGAAACTAGTTTCACCCATCTTGGATCTTTTGGGTTGTTCCCTAATTAAGTTTGAATGGGCTATTCCAGTTGAAATCCTTACACCCCCTATGGAAAACATTACCGTATGCTGGTTTCATACTTTCTGCAGCTTGCCGCTGAGCAGCGTGACGTTTCATCATGCTGCTTGCTACCGCTGAGGGGCACTCGGCGGCATGACTCTGAAAGCCACTCTTGCCACTCAGCACCGCTCAAAAATTGTATTTTGACTTGAATTCAACTCCCAGCCGTGCTGCCGCCGCGGCAAAGTGGTGGAGTGATCAATATATCGGCTTGCCGCTGGTCACCGCTAGCGTTTCTGGTGTGACTGTGCAGTGAAGCAAAATCATCTTCAAAGCGGCAAGCAGCAGGGAAGTTTGAAACCAGAATTAATCTTCAACACAGGTAGTGTCAATTTCAAATGGGTTTACCTACATGGTGACTCCATTTGAAATCTACACCCCCTGCCCCTGTGTGTTAGATTAAGGTCATGCCACCTGTAGCGGGGTGTATGGATTTCAACTGGAATAGCCAATTGATTGTCTGTTTTTGTCTCTGCAGTTTTTAACCCTAATGGGCACTGCTGCCTCTCTTACAGTGCCCCTGATTGGTTAATTGCATGATATAATCATCTGAGTAACCAATTAAAATAAAGCTTTTAGATTACTTGCCAATTTTAACCTTTATCTCCTTCAGCCCTACTGACTATTTTTACCATATCTCTGACTGGCTCAATACATGATATAGCCCTCTTTGTAACCAATCAAAATAGCTCTTAAAGGCTGCTAATTTGGCTGATGGTGCTCATTTAACCTGTATCTATAACATATAAATCTACTACTATTATGTTTTCTTTACAGGAATCCAAATCTGTGCTGAATCTATTCAACCATATAAGGTGAAGTTGTGTCCATATAAGGTGAAATTCAGTGTCAGCCTAGTGAAATACCAGCTCAATGTTGTAAACAAAACAGACCAAGATCACCCATACATTTGTGTGGTCAGATTTTGAACTTTTACAATAATTTGAGGTTTTATATGACGGTAGATCCATGTATGATGAAGAAGGACTTCGGTGGTATAGAAAGCTCTCTATTATAGATAACAGTAATAACAATATGTTGTAATCATGGTGAATGTCCTGATGAGTGTATAGGATATATTTTGTGTTGTATAATAAATTAATGTGCTGTAATTGCACTGAAGTGGGTATTTTCTCATTAACTTATCAAGGGAAACTTTTCAGAGCAATGAATGTTGTCTGATCTGTGTGTATTCTAATGAGCTGCATCAATGAGATCATATGAGATAGACAAGATCAATGAGGTCGTACAAACAAGTTTTGTTAGGGAACGAGGAGTTGAAAAAGTTTGATTACGCTTCTCCCATGATGTGAAGTTGCATCCATATAAGGTTATGATAAAATGTCAATGTTATTTTGACCTACATCTGCTTTACTATAAAAGGGAGAGAAAGGGTTACATTTCTCAAATACTTTTATAATAAAACATTGATGTCTTTCTACCTACATCCGGTTTACTTACCGGTGGGGAGGGAGGTTTAGCTATGAAACTAAACTAGTTATGTTTACAGAACATCATTAATCTTTTGGGCTGTTCCCTATAAATGAGTAATTGCGTATAATTGACATAGCATATTACATATGCGACTTGCTCGCACGAAAAGTTGTGAGTTTTGAGACGTTCCAACTGTTGAGTTGCTGTTTTTTGCTTGAAGACACCTGTATAGTCAGTGGCATGCCCTTTGTGAATGCGGACAGAATTGAATACATCCATAGTACTGCTTAAAATGAGTTGCTCCAGTTGAAAGCCGTACACCCCTATGGAAATCATGATCTTAATCTCCCACGCAGGGGGTGTAGATTTCAAATGGAGACGCCCATGTAACCCCATTTGAAATGTACACTCCCTGTATGTAAGATTAAGGTCATGTGTCCCATAAGGGGTGTATGGATTTCAACTGGAATAGCCCAACGATATACAATTTTTCACCGTGATGTGGCAGTGACTTGTTGAGGCAACTTTTTCGTGTGTGCATCTATGCAGTGTCTTTCAACGTGTGTATGCCGGTGCTTTGAGCGAATGCAAGCGATATGTATGAAATGCGCACTGACGTCACTACCACATCAAGGCGGAAAATGGTATAGTGAGAAAATTTCCACTTCAACATTCAGACCAGTTCATTCAGTATTGATTAGCTACGTTCTTTTATTTGTGAAAAGTTTTATGCATTTTTTTTTTTTTAATGTTTTAAAATGTCGTGGTATAAGACAAATCATGTGCATTATATTTGGTTGCAAATTAATGCTAATTTTATTTATTATTAGGCCCACGTTTTATAGTTTGGTTCTACAGCGCTATTGGTGGCCCAATATCATGGAAAGCAAGATGTTCAAATTTTTTGAGGAAAGACAAAAAAACAACAAGTTTGTTTCCCATACATAGGTGCCCGAAACCCAAAATGAGAAATGCACCTTTTTATTTTTATTTTTTGGAATTGGGATTTATGGTAACATATATATATTTGATGTCCAATCGGTGCACTCTAGGTTAGATATGAAAATTTAAGTTTTAAGAAAGTATAGATTGATTTTAACAGAATTGCTTGTAAAAGAAAATGTACAAGAAAAAAGTCTGGTTTTTTGTCATTCATTTTTTGCTTTTAATAAAAACCCGAAATGTGCAAAAATTTCTCCCAAAATGAAATGTATGCTATGGAAAAGAATCTTGTTTTATAAAGTGCTGAATTACTCAATACAAATTTTATCTCCAGGTCATGGTAGAAAGGGTTGCCCGCCACCGCCGGTACCTACCGGAGTTCTAATAGCGCTATAGTGCCAAACAAAACATGGTGGCTAAATGAAACTTTTTAGTTGAAATATTTTCAAACTTTGTCACAAGTAATGTCATAAAAATTATTGTGAACTAACTGTTAATATCTAGACCAATTTTGATTATGTTATAGCCTGCTTGGAACACACAAAGGCTAATCCCGAGGGCTAACCGCAATAGCTGCCTGGTGCATAAACAGCTTAACTGCTAAGGTTAAACAAAGGCAGTTAATCCTTTTGCACTCTAGGCAGCTATGCTTGGATCACACAAAGGCATAACCGCAATAGCTGCCTGGCGCACAAATGGCTTAACTGCCAAGGTTTAACACAGGCAGTTAACACTTTTGTGCTTGAGGCAGCTAATGCAGTTAGTCTTTATGCACTCCAACCAGTTAATATGGTAAATGAAAAAAAAAATACTGGAGTTAAAATTGGTTTTATTTTTAGGCGGTGATTAATTTCAATGCTTGATGGATATCAGTCATGGTATGGCTGAAAACAACGGCATCATTCAGGTGTTGTCCTAATGCTGGGTAATCATATAGAGACTTAGACACAATGTAATCCTCAGTTGCATTTAGCAGAAGCATACCAATGTCTATGCCACACATGCTAGTGTGTTCCTGTTCAACACTGCACATCATAGATTGACCATATCATTATATTAGATGGAATTCTTAAAGGTATGAGACCTTAGTTTGAAACTTTGAATCCCTTGTACTTTCAGATGTATATTATTAAGCTGCTGAGAGCAACTGCCTTTCTTATTCTTACAGCATTTCTGAAGTATTCTGATCTAACTACAGTCCAACCTCTCTTATCCGGACCTCTTTTATATGGATCTCTCTGTTATCCGGCTGTGAAATTTTCAGAGGAAAACATGTTTTTGATGATTTAACACCTTAATTCCATGCTCTGAATGCTTAGAATGACATCTATATTGCACAAAGCACTCTAAAGACATCTTTTAGTGCTATTATCCCATATTAGTACAATCTTTTGTTGTCACAATTTCAGTCCTTGGAACTTTCAATACAGAATTACATGTAATTCACTTATCCGGATTTTTCACTTATCCGGACAATGCTTGGTCCCATCATGGCCGGATAAAAGAGGTTGGACTGTATATAGCTCTATATTATGCTAAGAAATTGTCTTGAAGCTTTCGTTGGTCTTCTGGTCTGACTATAATGCTAAGAAAATGATCTTGCATCTTTCATTGTATTTCAAGTGGTCTTTCTTTGGTTGACGCCACTATAGCCTGAACATTGTTTTCTGTTTGAAGTCATATCAGTTGCTTGTAGAAATGTAACAAAAACATGGCTAGACATTGCATATTGACAATAGATGGTGAAATTTGGGGTTATTCCAGTTGAATTTCAAATGGGTGACTCTATTTAAAATGTATCCCCCTGTGTGGGTGACTAAGGAAATGTCTTTTATAGTGGGTTTGTGGATTTCAACTGGAATTGCCCAATGTATCACCTTTGCCATAAATATTCAAGAAGTTGTAGCATTTTTTGTCATTATTATAATTTAATGGTTAAAGCTGCACACACATAATGCCCTTGTCATACTAGCAGTCACGGCCAGCGAGAAAAAAATCACTATTGTGTAAACAGCAGTAGCGATTGTACAATGCTACCATACCAGTTTCCAGTCAGGCCTAACAAAAATTATGTTTTGTTTCCTGTAACATGCTGGAAAAAAGGGAGTTGGTTGGTCAGCGGCTAGTGACTGTGCTAGAGAGTTGCCTTAAAATTACTGTTTCTGATTTGGCCTAATAGGCCATACCAGCGACATTTGATTGATGTATTTGTCCGATATACCGACAATCACTTTTCCGATCAAGTCACTGATTTAGACAAGGAAAATGTCATCAGAAAAACTACACTCATTGTTGAGGTGACTGCTCAGTGTGACACGGGCATTAGTGATGTATATAAGAAAAGGTGTAACTATGGTACTAACCAATTCTATGTATAGATAGGGCTATTCCTGTTGAAATTCATACACCCCATGGAAGACTTGACCTTAAATACAGGGAGTGTGAATTTCAAATGAGATTTGCTAAGTGGGTGACTCCCTTTGAAATTCACACTCCCTGTGTGGCAAATTAAAGATAATGTCTTCCATAGGGGGTGTATGGATTTTAACTAGAATAGCCCATTTAGAACTAATTATGTGATGCTTGTAATCTTATAGTAGAGTTTTGTATACAAGAATTGATGTTGTTGCTGAAAGTTACAAGGCAGCTATATATGATCATTATGAAGAAAGGAGTTAACATCACAGTGAATATGTAGATATGACAACCCACACTTGTTATTAAGTGTTATAAGTCATCAGCTCAAAGGAATAGCTATTACGTTCGTGGCCTGCAAAATCTTTATCAAAGTCACAAGTATACACATAAAACAGATGTATTCTAATATGATAAACGGTGAAATTTTTCACTGGCTATCATTTATGTATTTGGACTTGTTAAAAAAAATGCCATTTTCATAATTAATTTCTCACATAATATAACTTTATTTCTCCATCTCGAATATGATTATCAAACTTCTTTCCATGCTTCTTGAATGAGAAGATGATAGAGAATGGGTATTGAACTGAAGGCCTTTAGATAATAACATCACTGCTCTTCTCCATCTGACTCATTAGCTCACTTGGTAGGGCATCAGTCCGAAGGTCCCAGGTTCAAATCCTGGATGACCAGTGAAATTTTTTCACTGGCTGTAATTTATGTATGTGGAGACCTGTCTTTGAAACCTTTCTCATAATTAATTTCCCACATAGTTTATTTCTCTGAGGTGTATTCTTGTTTGTGTATTACTCTTGATAAAGACTCTGCTAGGGTTGAAGGCACATGCCATTATACCATTTTTCGCCGTGATGTGGCAGTGATGTCAACTCGATGAGGCCAGTGGCGTAGCCAGCACTTTTTCAGATGGTGGGCAAAGGGGGGCAGGGGGGAGAACATTGACGAAAATGGTCAAGAATGGGCTAAAAAGTACAAGAAGGCCTACAAATCTTAAATATTGGGGCAGCCACCAGCCCACAGGGTGACAAGACTTTTCACAGGGGTGAAGCTGCCCCCTAGCTATGCCACTGGATGAGGCAGCTGTTTCAGACGCACATCTAGGCGGTGTTTTTAAAAGTGTGTGCATGCTTTGAGCGAATGCTAGTAAGCGGCGCCCACAACGAAATGTGCACTGACATCACTGCCACATCAGGGTGAAAAATTATATAACTTGCTTGTCATGCTTTATATCGTAAAGCATGACATGGCGTGCATACAAATTTCGAGAATTTAACCAGGTACATGGATTCAAGAAATTTTCATTCTTACAAATATTTCTTTTTCCTATGTTACGAAAATGTATCAAATTCGCGAAAATTACATGCCGCAAAAATTATGGTTCTTTTCAAATCATAACATTTTGTGCTGCAAAAAATATTGTACTTTATAGTAAATAAACTTATTACATGTCATGACCTCTCTAGCAGTTGTGATCTTCATTTTGTGTTGTATTGATGCAATATGCACACTGGAGTATTGCTGACCCTTATAAAAATGTACATGTACATCATAAACAGCAAAACAGGGTTTATTGGCCCTCCAACACCGGTCTTTGAAACGAGTTTGTCCCGCTGTGGCTCACAAGCAGTAATATTTTTGTTATTCCATAAGGGGTGTGTGGATTTCAACTGGAATAGCCCAATGCCTTTTGACCTTTCCCAATGCTCTAATAATAATATGGAATCGATTGTAATATGAGGGGCTTGCACCCCCCCTTCGCAAGCATATCAAATAACCATGCCCCTCCCGTCCCGGCTTTCCCCTCTCCTGGCTTGACCCACTTCTCGGCCTACCAAAACATCCCTGCCCCCCTCAAAACTTACAAACCTAGATCAGGGGTACTCAATAGCCTGTCCCCCTCTAACTTGTAAACGTAGATCAGGGGTACTCAATAGGCAGTCCACAAGCCAGATGCGGCATGCTGGTTGGCCATGGGCCACGCTGGTGTTACTCAGTACAGATAACCATAATATGGAGCGGACAGTGGTGGTGCTACGGGGGGGGCATTTACCCATAAATATTGCCCCCCCCACTTTTGAGGCAAAAACCCCAAAATCACGTCTATTTCGACTTTTTGCGGCAATTTTGTGGAAAATTTGCCAATTTTGCCCCCACCCCCATGGCCCCGAAAAAAATTCCTGGCGCCGCCACTGGGAACAGATTGCAAGTATGGGTAGCATTTTCATCCTTTTTTGGCTTATCGATGACCCCTTTTTCCTAGGCTTATTTTGCTGTATAAATGGTAAGGACATTCGTCATTCGTGCAAGCTGAAAATAAGGATGGCACTGTTCAGGTGCCCGTAGCTCAAAACAATGTCTCAACTTGTTTCAAAATACCAATTTTTTTATTGAATTTAAAATTAAAGGATGTCTCCGCCAATCTCAACATTATGCCTTGAATATATGTTAGGGTGGTGCACACCGACACCACCTGGCTAATAATTATTTGGTGCAGAAGGGACACTAAAATGAATACACGGGATCGATACACGTGAATTGCTATGCACGATTTTGATATCAGACGAAAATCTTCTGATACCGGGTTAGAAAATGATGAATATCTCCGTCATGATTTTTTTCTCAAGAAACCAGATTTGGTCTCATAAACTTGGAAATACGTGTTGAACAGATATGATAGTCGCTAGAATGCGCTTTGAAAATTGGCCGTGCGCTTTGAACTCAAAATTTGACCATTTTATATTGCGTTGGTCCTGTTGCTACAGCGTGCAGCGTGTAGTACAGCTGCACTCACTGTAGGCAGTATAAAAGTCGATGACCATTGACCTCAATGGGGTATACAAGCTTAATCACGCACAACCAAGATCGATTACCCGGCTATTGTGAGTAGCCTTAGTTATGTCCCTCGACTAATTATTAGTTTAAAAGAGCTTTAAAGGTTTGAACCAAATGGCTAATCGTGGCTGTGGATTTAACCTACCATGGCGATTCCTGCCATGAAGATATAGGGTCGAAGACACTGTGTGGTGCTGTTCAGGTCCCGGGTTCAGGTGCCTGTACCTCAAAACAACATCTCAACTTGTTTCAAAATTAAATACCAAATGTTTTATTGAATTTTATTCTTTATAGGCCCTACTTTAACGATATCCAGTCAGAAATGTAAAAAAAAAATTCATTGTCATATGCGTGACATGCGGTACAAAACAAAACCTAATTTCTTGTCTTTTTACGTGTATTTCAATAGGACGTTTATTTAATAGTGTGCGCCCTTGATAGTCAATAAGTAATAGCGCCATCTATTTTGGCTCTCTTACTTAGTAGTTGGGCAAATTCATATTTTAGAGATCCGATGATGTGATGTAGGCTAGTTTCCTAGTTGAGAAAGACTTTCTCAACTTTCCTGATCAGAGTACAGTATCCAGATCCAGAAACCAGTGCCAATTTTTATCATTCTCTATACGGTACTGCAGAAATAAGAAATTTGACATTCTTCCCGAATCCCGATACAATCTTTTTTTTTTTTTTAAAAGGCTTTTTTAGGGCCTGGCTTGCTTCGTTCATTTATCTGCAATTTTAGTATTTCATGGCAATGGTATCTTTGGTTTTAAGGGGCTGTACAATGATTATGAGCTTGGGGAAGGGGGTAAAATCGGCGTGCCAAAAATGTTTGTCCCCCTCCCCTGTCGGCTTGATGAATATTGTTTTCTCCCATTTGACCTGCCAAAAATCTTGCCCCCCCCCCCCCTCCGTAGCATGTTTTATGGAAATTTGTTAGGATTCTAATTTGCGAACCTTTTTAAAATGGCCTATATTTTGCATATAGAAGCGTTTTCGTAATGTTTTCCTTAGCCTTTTTGAGCGATTTATTTACCGTATATCAGGAGTGATTTTTCAATAGAGGGGCGCCGAGCCACCGCCGCGGCAAAGTCAGGCGGACGAAATACAAAAATACATAAAGTCAGGCGCCGCTCTGCAAAAATTAGAGGGGCCAGGGACCCCCGGGGGGGGGGTACTCAAGTTTGGTTTTGGTAGGGACGTGCCGCTGAGATTTTGGAAGTGGACCCATAAATATACCAATTTTTCAAGAAATTTGGACCCATTGATATACAAAAAGTCAAAATTTTCGGCCGAATTTAACCAAAATTGTCTTATAGTTTTTACAAATTTTCCCAAAATTTTGGGAAAATTTTGGTTAGATTAAGGAAAAATTGGGCTGTTTTCCGAAAAAATTGAGAAAATTTTGAAAAAAGGACCCATTCATATACCAAAATAGGCTTTGAAAAAGGGGTCACTGATATACCAGAAGGCCGAAAATGCTACCCATGTTTGCGGCACGTCCCCGTATGGTCATTTGTACTGAGTACCCCCTCGGGCTGAGACCATATGGTCATGGATGTGTGAACTTCCTCCCCTTTCGGCTTTCCAAAAGTTGCTCACCCACCCCCTCGGTGACCTAAATTTTTGACCCCTCCTCAGTGGCGTAACTTGGGTTGGTATCGCCCGGGGCAAGAAACAAAATGGGCGCCCCTACCTCCCCCCAGCCGCGAATATCTGAGACGCCCCACCCCCATTCTTGAAACAATCGCGCACGGAGGGTGCAAAATTTTGGACAAATAAGGCCTACCGCTAATTATTTTTGGTTAGGCCTACTAGAAGTAGAATAATTTGTCTATGCCAACATACGTACGTTGTCTGTCTCACTTGTCCTGTCTTCTTGTTGTTTTCACCATGTCTCTCTTTTTGTCTTGTGTGATTTGTCCTTAGTCTCTTTGCACTTTTCAACATTTTCTTTGTTATAGGGTGGCCAAATATTTTCGAGCTGTGCTCTCTTTTGACCATCCTTCCATGTTATATTTCGATTTTGTATGACTTAGTGGATAATTATACTGAACTGAAATAATGTCTTAAAATGTTCTTTCAATTGACTTTGTACTGAAATGCGCGCAAAGGGTGCAAAAATTTTGACTTTCATCGCTTGGAGGGGCGCAGAATCGATGCTAAATTGGTCAATTTGGCGCCCCCTAATGGTAGCGCCTGGGGCATGTTGCCCCCTCTGCCCCCCCCCCTGTAGTTACGCCACTGCCCCTCCTCCCTAATTTTACCCCCTGGACTCATTATTATTGCACAGCCCAAAGTGTCATCAACTCAGGGGCCCATTTCAAGGCGGCCCACACCCACACCACTCCACGCCATACATAAATTCTGCCAGTCACATTTCCCCAATATGAAATTTTTTTAAAGTAAAATTTTAATTTTAATTTTACTTCATTAAAGTTAAGCGGAAGCGGGGTTCGAACTCACGGCGGCGAACTGCTTTGGATACACTATGAAACCAGCGCCTTAGACCACTCGGCCACTTGTCTTCTTGGAATTCATTTGAAACTTATTTGAAGATATAATCGCAACTTCAACATAGGCCTACCACGTGACAAGCAAAGGCAGAAAACGCACCATATTTTGGAATTTTATTTGCCTAAAAACATTTATGTGTATTATTAGCGCTCAATTATTGTTAACTGCGTGTTTTATACAAAAAAAACATTAATAAACATAATAACTGGGCGTCTGTATGGACAATACATTATATCGATTTTGACACGTGCTTTGTGTCTCAGTACATTTCCATGGTCAGTAAAATACTATAGAGGAAAACCTACCATTTTCTTGTACACACGTTCGATGTTTTTATCAATTACATAAAAAATCCATTTTAGACCCCAAATGTTTTTTCAGGAAATAAAAGATTAGATTACCATAAAAACGAAACAGTAATATTTTGCCGGGTCTAATGTAATATTCACATAGGATTTTCAACGTTTTTTCTATCCTTATTTTTGCTCAATTAAAAAAATATTTTGGCGTATATAAAATTGAAATAAAATTCTCTGCTTCTTAAACGACATCAAATGTGCCACAATTGGGTATCACGAATCGTTATATATGATGTGCAGTTAATATTCATATTTTCTTTTATACAGAGGATGCTTCAGTTTTGACAGGAAAAATATTTTCTTGAAAACCCTCTCACTCGGTTATTTTAAAAGGTAACCACGCTTCCCTAGAATGTGCAATAAATTAGCATTAAAATTTTTCTTATTCTAACAGCAAGCGTTTCTAGAATGTATTATGGCGAAATGTGGTGTAGCCCACACCTGCACACTTCTAAAGAGGGCGCAACACTAAATCACTCCGCATTTTATGTAACAACGAAATTCGGCTAATATAGTCCTTGAGTGAATATGAGATTGTAGCGACCATATCTACCGACATGTTCACTTTAAATCACTCAATATTGGCTCATATGAATTCGACAAGTGTCTTTAATGATAACATGCAGAAAAAAACTGGACAATTGATCTCAAAAGCAATTCTCTGTGGCGGATTAAGAGAAAACCCGATTTTGAAATGTGAGTGGTGAGTTTAGTATATTTTTAGCTATTTTTTTTGCACCGCAAAATAGCGAAAAAAGTCAATGGTCATCGATATATGCCGACAAAAGTTTTGGAATCTAGAGAAACAGAGCTTTAATTTGATACCAAATTTATTTTGCCAAGTATTGCAGGGACGCCAGAAATGCCGCTTGAAGTAGGCCGAAATCACACGTTATCCTATGGGACGCTGAATTAGTGCTGCGCCCCCTAAATTTAAAAACAGCGTTCTCTATAATAAGTTCAATGAATTGGTATTTTAACAAAATGATTTTAGGAGAAAATGTACCAAAAATATAATTTTACAAAATTGGAAAGCTGTAAAGCTTGAAAGATATTTTGTTTTAAACCTTCTACATAACTAGGTTTCAGTGTCTAAAGTAATATAATTTATAATGGCTTTCTATTTTATGAATTAATTGATTTAGGTCAATATACAAATTGTACCAACTTCTTCAATCAATCTGTTTTGATCTAGAAACACGTTGGAGTCAGAAAAAAAAGACGAAGTTTTGAGAAAGTAAACAAACTCACTGAACTTACGGAAAGATTTTTTCGTAAAACAAAGTGATTTTTGATGCAGAAAGGTAAGCTACATATTGAATTATATTAAATTAGACAATGTAATTTTAGTGTTAGCTCTATATTTTCAGTGAGGGTCTAGGAGCCAAGATTTACCTGTAGTCGTGTATCTACCTGTTTACTTGTCGAGCATGTCGAGTGTCGGTGATGGACATAGGAACGGCGTCCATGAGACTCAGCGAGTCTAAGTGTCGGTGCAAGTTGGACATGTTGGACGTGGACGTAATAACATTTACTGATTTAGTACAGTGTACATCATCCATCATGTCCATGATGTCCCAGTGCATGAGTGTACAGGAATTAATTTAGCAGGCCATGTAGCCCATCCTTGCTAATTGCTGGTGGTGGCCATTGCCTATACCCAGTGTGGGCAAGTCATACTTCAGTATGACTTACCCAGCATGACACCAAAAGTAAGATATAAGGTGGACCAGCTGTCAAAGTTGTTTACATTCCAAAACACGATATCTGCACCAGTTATGAGAATTCCCACACACCTACCACCTTCAAAATGCACTAAAAACCCTTATTCCATATCTGAAAAATATGATCCCCAACTTGTACTCACTTTGTTCAAGAAAGTTTAAATATCCACAGTCAAATTTCAGCTGTATATGTTCAATGTATATGCTCCAAAACCAGGCGGCATAGGACACGCAACACGGACGTACGAGGCTGGCGAAGATACAGGGTTGACAGCCCCATTCACAATACACGGTTAGCGATTATAAATGGACAATTAACATACTTGCAGTGGGGTACTTTGCAGAACCCCAACGGTTTTAGAGTAAGATAATTTTGCTTTGACACCACATAACAAATTTAGAATTGTTTGTGAAGATTTCATGATTATGTGTTAATCCAATGGCGACGTCAAAAATAGCGATATCGCATCCACCATCATCTGCTCCAAAACATAACCCCAAATCATGGTTTCCAATTATTACACCTCAATACAGCCCAAGGCAGTGCAAGCAATAAAAGAGCACAGTAATCCATAGCACCAAATGTGTGCAGAAAGGCATGAAATGGCAACCCTTTCTAAATTGCCAACATGTTAACTCCTCATTGGTTAATGCTTGCATGCTTGAGTGGAGGGTATTTCAAGACATAGCATGCCATGCATGTGCAATGATGTGTGCAATATTGCATCATTATCTGGAACATGTGTGCATATTATCATCATTATTGAGGCATAGTTCTTATTCTCTGCACTAGATGGTATTGAAAAATAGGTCAGCCAGTGCAAGGAATGAGATGGAAAAAAACATCCTATCCTGCATTTGGGAAGAAGGCATCTCCCAATGAGTGTGGTTGGGAGTTGACATGGCAATTGGGAGGCTTGGTCAAGCACATTGTCATAGAGGTCAGAGCATGCTATGATAACATCTCTGATCAATTCATGAAAGTTGGAGATTTAGGAAGCTGCTGGTGGGAATATTGCCATGGAATTATCATTTTTGAAGGAACATTAATGTTGAAAATGGGTTCTATCAATTTTTCACCATGTGGTGGTCAAGTTTGGACAAAACAAGAAATGGTAAGTGAAACATATTTGGGAGAAAATTACAGCTGTACATTGAAGGTGGCATGTTGTGGTAGTCCATTGGGAATGTAAATTAGTATGATGTTCCGTGTATAGCCATTGCCTAGTATTGTGTTCATTGTTGTATTGTATTCTCCAGCTGTTGGCAAGAAGACTTTTAACATAAAATTACTGGTGTCGTTTCCCAGGCCTGATGTAGGCCTATGCGTCGGAAATACAACCAATACAAGATAAGACAGAACAGGCTTTTCCATACAGTGAACAATAAACAAGAAATGGAATCCAATGTTAACATCGGGGTTAACATATATCTGCACAAGCTACTGATAGCCTATCTTTAGTATTGATGCTTTCAGCCTTTAAAATGATAGCAAGAAATGGAAATCGCCCCAAGCAAAGGAAAGATTTTAATCGTGAAATTGATCGCCACATCTTATGGATTCACATTATCCTCCAGCAGAAATGTCAAACTGTCAATTACAACGTCTACTAGTGGACTGGTTTTGAAATCCTCTCTCATCAAACTAATCAAGACTGTAAACTAAAATGTTATCGAAAAAATCAAAAGAAGAAATACTAAATATTGCTTAGTTTCAATGATGCTTACCGATCGAGTCGCCTTGATGGTGTATTTCCGATCATTTTGCAACGTGGTTGAAAAATATTTCCAAGACGCGAGTATCGCCATTATGCATGGCCCGGTAACCTGGATAAAATTTAACACAATCTATCGTCCAATCCTAGTTCACCTGAGTGATCAAGTGGTTTGCCGAATGAAACCGAATGAACGGTATCGGTGTCGGTCGGAACAAGGATTGTTACTTGTAAACAAATCATTTCGCCGGCACGTTTCAAGAAATTAAATTTACGATCTTTTGATAATTAGTTAGGGATCGTTTTATTTTAACCTCTGGCATGAGAGATTGAAAATGTGGGTTAAAGATAAGCCACTCTGTGTTCTCATTTTGCAACCAAAATAGGCTTCTCATAAAGCTTAAATTTGCGGGACATTATGCTGGCCATCCATGGATTTGAAACATGGCGGATATACCAAGCACCCTCACGTGTCTGACGGTGTCTCTATCAAACAGAACAATTAGATAGAGACACCGTCAGACACGCACCATATATCCGCGACCATGACCCAAAAAGTTGGTGAACTGCAGCTAATAATCTGTATCTACCGACTCAACCAAGAAGAAGAAGAAGAAGAAGGTGGAACAGCCAATTCTCAGCGAAAAAACAAATGGGATGAGGTGACCTATCGCAAGTGACGTCGTATAATAAAATGCAGACCAACAGTATGTTAAACAGCAGGGGAGGCATTATTGCTGGCAGGTCTATGGGCAGTCCAGTCTCTTGATTTAGTTTTTCAAATTCGAACATAGAGCATGGGGATACTCTACTCACTCTAGCTCTAGCTTTTGTATTACGGTATTTAAAAACGTACTAATGCTAATTATTTGGTATTGCGCCAAATGCTGTTATGTTTAAAATGACTTACATTGAAATGCACACAACTCAGTACAGGTGGTACGTTTATTTGCGTTGGCTGATATTGGATCAGGGGCTATCTTTTACAATACCCTACCATTTTGTACACAGTATAATGTGTATGGGTCGTTCATAAAAGACCCCCATTGAAAATCTACAGTGGTAGGGTATTCTAAAAGAAATCCGGATCAGGTGTTGCATAAATTTGTACTTTGCTTTGCACAAACTTTCAGTCATTGCTAATTGGTCACACAATGGTGGTTGCTCGAGAAGTCTAGCTACAAATTTGCTTATCATTGAGCTTCACATTCAAGGCTACATGTAACGGTAAGTGTAATACTCGACCGTTGCATTTATCTATTTGGATACAAGCATGACGCATGACGCCATGTAAAGCAATGGAAGTTCAGAAGTAAACACAGTCGATTACGACTGGCGACTGCATCAAAAATATTGCTAAAATTGCACTTCAACAAAATTTTGGACTGTTCAAAATAGGCAATCTTTGCTCAAAAGATACAGTTGACTCATCAAAATAACTTTCATCCAAATTTCACCATTATCAGAATAAATAACATCCGTTGCAAAAAATTTCACAGTTAGCGCTGACACTGACCAACTGCAAAATGATAGCAACGACCGTACTCTAGCATTTATGCATTTCATGTGCAAATTTGAAATAGAGTTCTTGGGTAAATTGGTGATGGTGCCTACATGTACTGTCTATTCTGTCAGTCCATGGTAAGTCTGACAAATCCTAGTAATTCCACCATGGTCAGTCAGCTGGTACATACCGTACATCAAATCTATGTATCTGGTAAGGCTCATCGAAATGTCAAAAGCCGAAACTCACATGCGATGGGTGTAGCCAGTCGGACCGTTTTGTCATTGTCTAGTGCAAATCTATGCCCCAAATGTATGGAATTGCACTTACAGCCACTTACTTTTGGGATGTTTTGTGCACTCAACTTTAATATGGTTCATGTAGGGGGATTAATCATAAAAGTTCCTTCACATGGAAATTGTTTTAAAGGTGATTATAAAGAAAGGTCAAACACATCTGGCTGGCAAATATTATGGGCAAATGTGTACACTATGTGACCCAATTGACATGCAGCCTCATCCCCCACTTTGCATAACGTAGGCTGTAGAGTAAAATTATGATGAGCCTAGTTTAAAGTGTTTGAAAATAAATTGTAGTACACTTTAAAATAGTTTAAACACATCACACCAAGTGAGATTGATTTTGTCATCCTAACAATACAGAAATAGCCTTTTATAATAGCCCAACTCTTAGAAATATGGATGTTTTAAAACATCAAGTTTACACAACGAGAAGATTATCATTAGGCCTTAAATGGAGACAAGTTCGGAAGTCAAGCAGTGTTATTGATTACTGTCCTATGATCCAAACCACAATTCCACTAACACCCATAATGACAGTTGAGTCGGCCATTGTGTGTGTTTTGTTGCATTGTATTGTATCAATTTCCGATAGTGACACAGTTATTCAACACCCATCTAAACCATCATTGCTTATTGATTGCATTCACTCTTATTATGATAATGCAAGAAATGTAAAGCACTATCAAATTGAAAGTTCCTAAGCAATCTGTATTACATGTACTGCATGTGTTTTAATGCAAAATTGAATTTACGGAAAAGTTTTGTCATTCTGGATAAACCCCTATATTGGAATTGGAATTAATTTGAAGATATTATTTTGTGCAAGGTATGTTTTGATAAATTATTAACGTTTTGATATTAAAAAATGATATTATTACTTAAAAAACACCTACACGTTGATACCATTATACAGTGTACATGTGCCTTAAAGATTTACCTAATGGTGCATAGGGAGCTTCCTTGACATTGCAACTGGAATTTTAGGCCTGCACAAACTAAACATGCCCTTCCGTAAAATCCCACCACGCACCAGCAAATAAGGGCACAGACCCTTAATTCGTATTGGGATTTTCAGAGGAGGGAGCTCTCTATATTTGTACACATATAACCAAAGAGCCAAGGTGTGTACTAAGTACTAGGCTACTGTATAATTTAGTTAACATGTATGGAGTACCAAGTTACAATTCAAGCAGTTGTAAAGCAAACATATTTGTATTGCGTTACTGCATCAATTGTGTTTACTATGTCAGACAATTCTGAATGGCTATGTCAACTCCTGTGTCAACTTTAAAGTATGGCTACTTCTCTTGACATGGGATGGAGTTAGTGACTTGCTATGTCCACAGGGTTTTGCCAAACATAAATTTTAGCCCAACTCACGGGTCAAATAATCAAGCAGTTTATTACCCACACAATTTTTCTCTTAATCATTGGATTCTATGGGACAGAAAACTACCGGAAGTCACAGGAGCCAATGTTGAAAAGTCACCCAATTTTTTTCATCATCATTGGTTTCTATGGGATAGGAAATTGTCCAAAGTCACAGGGAAAATCTTCAAAAGTCGCCCAATTGAGCTACCAAATCACGGGTTTGGCAACCCTGACTACCCACACAGAAATGTTTCTCAAAGCATGTTCTGTAAAAGTGACATTTTTGTGGTACTCATTTTGTGCGAATTTTAAACTCCTCGGAGCAGTTTTGCTGTTTCTTGTTTGCGATTACAAACAGGTAAAAATATATTTTCAGGGGATTTTAAATTTGTGGTTCTGAAATTAGCGCGAAATAAAAAAAAATTCCCGCTATAAAGTGATCTAGTTTGAAAATAAAAAATAAAATCCTTTCAAACTTGCTCAGTATGGCTGTGCTTAGCGTGAGTCATCTTATAGGGGGAACCAACCTTGGGGGTACCAACCATGGGGGCACCAGGCCTAATTGGAGAGGTACAAGCCATTTTGCAGCAATTTTCCTACATTTTTAAATAAATCAGTACAGGAAATTGAAATGGAAGATATGCATTATGGGAAGTGTGAGATTTCTTCTCTGGCTTTACAGTATGTATATAATACACCTCTGCAGAGATTTAACTTTTCTGGATTTTGCCAGAATTTTGGATCTGGGGCCATAAATAAAACAATTCTAAATGTTGAAAAAAGGAAACGAAACTTAATGGGGTGCGGGGAATGTGATAGCCTATACCCCAGAGTCAGACCATAGACTCTTCAGAATCTATGCCCAGACAAGCTCATGTTTAATTTGTCGGCAATTTTCAGGATTTGTACCAAGGCTGTGTTTTTAAATAAAGTTCTGGTTTTCTTGTATTTTTCAGGTTGTATAATGTAGCCATGGCAGTGATCAAGATGAAACCAGTAGGAGTTATGTGAATGCATCCCAGTTTTATTTTCATTGAATTTGGAATTACATGTACTATGTGAGGTGATGATATTCTAACTTGGATCTTCTTGGAACAATGTAGACAAACATGGGCTTATGATGATCGCCCTCAAAACTCAGCAACAAAATGGGGTTGGCAAACACACAGGCAGCCCCAAGACCAACCCAAGAACTAGTAGACATCCACGTCAGATACCTCAACCAATCAAGTCATGGACTAACAAACCGGTGCGGATTAATACGGGTAAAGCGCGAGGTGAGAATGGTATCATTACGTCACCACGTATGCTGACACCGGGGAAGGCTACGACTGTGCCAGTGAAGAATGTTGGAGGAGAGTGGGCCCTTAAAGAATGTGAGGTAAGTCGTAGACTGTGTATGCGGACTGCACTGCATGTTTTTTACAATCCAATTGTTTCTTAGGTCAACTGGTTCAAGGTTACCATGTACTGAACCATGATCAAAATGATTGCATCACAACACAAACCTAATAATGTATTCTAACAACAGGTGTGCAAACTAGGCTTGAACCAGTAACCAAGGAATGATACTATGGCAGTGAATACTGTGCACAAGAAGTTAAGATTCTTGTTAATCTTGTGGCAATTTAACTTTCAAGTTATGGAAGGGGTAGAACAAGACTAGCTAACTCATTCCCTAATTCATTCTTCAAACATGAATAGAACATTTTCAATCCTGCCCTATTATACATGTACCCTCTTTGTATGATTAGACCGAACACATACTTTTAAACCAATAATAATTCTGGGGAGACACCGCGCATCGCTCGCAGGACACGCCATGGCCGTCCGTGTTCAGTATATGAAGAAAAGTTATGGCGACTTACCAATATTGCCGGCATACCTTACCAATCTCCAATTCCATGTAAAAAGTTTTCTACAACACTGCAACTCTTTATAAATACCAAGGCTACATGTATTTCACGCTATCAGACCAAACTACAGCCTCCTTCCTGTTCATTCAAACATTTCGACTCAAGAAAAGTTGATGGCGTCCAATGTCTGCGAATCGATCCAGGTCAATGAGAGCACCTCTGTGTGATTCCTCCATTGCACAGGGGACCTATGACGTCACCTACAACAACTTCATACAAAACGTTTATTGGTTGACCATTGAAAAAATATAGAATTTGGTTTTCATACTAGTCTTTTTTTTGTGGCTGTAAATGTTGTCTTTGTAAATGCCTCCACCAACATTATGTTTCCTGGGGGGTGCTTCACTAAACTTTTAACAAGGGTTGAAATTTTCTTTTGGGGGATTGAAGTAGCTAACCAATTTATTTGGGGGTCAACCCCTAACCCACTGCAAAGACTACACTGAATAAATAATCTTGGGGTTTGTTACAGAAAAACATTATAAAGTGTCGTCATAACTTTACGGGTTACTTATGCTGCAAATTACAATGAAAAACCACCTCAAGAGAAAACACCCCTAACCCCCACAAATAGTGTAAAATTGAAAATGGACCCAGTACCGTAACCACTCGGGTATAAGCCCACCCCCCTAGATGGCAGATTTCACTTCAAAAATGGGGGTGGGCTTATAACCGGCTAGTGCTTGAATTTAAAAATAAGAACGATCATCCCCTATTTGTATGCCCAATGTACCAGTAATTTCTATCATCTGTCAATTTCTTAAAATTATAAGTGTGGAATGTTAATTTTCAACTGATATTTTTTTATATTTCTCCTTAAATATGAGAGCAAAGCATTGATTTGACTTAAGAACTTGGCCAAAATTTAGTACTGGGCTTATACCTGAGTGCACCCTTGTTCCCAGAATGTTTTGAAAAATAGGGGGGGTGGGCTTATAGCCGAAGGTGGGCTTATACCCGGGTGGTTACGGTAATTACAAAATTTTGTCTTTATTTTGGGCAAAAATTGTGTAAAATTGAAAATTGGTCTGGTGAACATAAAATTTTACCTTAATTTTGGGCTAAAATAATATAATTGATTCTCTCCATGATCACAATGGTCACTGGATATTCATCAAGGGATTTGCCCCATGGTCACCGGGCATGGTCACTGAACTGGACTTTCATTAGAAGATTTGCTCCATGGTCAAAGGGAAGGAATGGTCACTGGACTTTCATCAGAGGATTTGCAACATGGTCACTGAGATGGAATGGTCACCAGAGTGAATCAATCACAAGATTTACCCCATGGTCACTGAGAACTAGACTTTCATCAAAGGATTTGCACACAGTGTTCGAAATAAGCACTTATCCTCTTGTCCTCTTGTCCAAAAATCACTGGGGACAACCATATTGAGATATGTACTTATCCTCTGGACAACCACTATATTTTACCTCTTAAATATGACACATTTTGGGGACAACCAAAATGTTTTGAGGACAAGCAGAATTTATACTTTGGTTATCCTCAGGACAACCTCCATATTTTCCTTATTTCGGACACTGTTTGCACACCATGGTCAGTGATAAGGAATGGTCACTGGACATTCATCAGAGGATTTGCCCCATGGTCACAATCACTGGGAAGGAGAGGTCAATGGTGTTTCCCAATCTATATGCACCACCCACCATGGTCACCATGATCACAGAGTGGAAAGAAGGCTAATAAAAATTCCTATAAAAAGGAATGGGGCACCCAATGGGAGCTTTGATATGATGTGCTGAAATGTAACCGTTAGGATAAAATTTTCTTCTTTGAAACAAACAGATTGGTTTAGCCTCTAATCAGAAGCTGCACTGAGTGATTATTTGAACCTTTTGTTTTCAGAAATTTTCTGGAAATCGAAAGTATGGATTCAAAATTTCTGACAATCACAATTCATTTGTTGGCTGGTGTCCAAATACTGTTTTCTGTAACTGGTTCTCGTGGTTTTTTTAAGTGACCATGACTCATAAACACTTATTACCTAATGTGTATTTAATTGATTTCTTATAAATTTATTAGATGTGGATAAACTGTTGTTAATGAATGTTAATATCTCAATATTGATTACTCCTTCATCTTGCCTTGCACTAATTACAATGACAGAATTATGCTGTCAATATTACTTGAAGGGTATTAGATAGCCAATTTGATTACTTCACAATACATTCTATCTATCTCAATTGGGGGAAAGGTTTGTTGTGTTAACAGTTACCCCTTTACCCAATATACAATATTACACAAAACTCAAGCGACAAAGAGTTATGTAAGTTCTTGCAAACAAATTTAAAGAAAAACTGGATTGATTGATAAGGAGTGCACTTTTTTACTGAGAACTTACAAGTCATTTTGCATCATATTCATTGATTCTTTTACATTACAAATCTATATCTCTATGTACAGTGTTCATGATGCATGACTAGATTAGATAAACACCTACAAAGGCATTGGGCTGTTGCATTTGAAATCCATACACCCCCTATGGAAAACATGACCTTAATCTTCCACACAGGGGGCGTCAATTTCAAATGGGTTACCTGAATGGATGACTCCATTGGAAATCTATACCCCCTGTGTGGGAGATAAAGATCATGTCTAGCAAAGTGGGTGGATGGATTTCAGGTGGAATAGCCCATTGCTATTCTTGAATAAGATATGCAAGAAGTGTTGGTACCGGGGTGTTACCGGTAACCTTCAAGAGGAACTTGGAAGCCCCAATGACTATTGATTTTGTAGAAACTTATGCGTAATAAAGGGCAATAATATGTCATAATTTGATTTTTTTAATGATCCTTTTGAGCAATTGCATTGATTTTCAGTAGATTTGTTAATACCTGCATGCATTTGTACTATTTCCAATTATGTACCGTGGTATTCATGTTTACCATTGGTCCACTATACATGTGATATTGACATGTGTAAAGTTGAGACTTTATGGATTGTAAAAAAAATCTGGGGGTTTTGGGTGAGAGATGGACGTTTTGACTAAATAAATGGGAAGGGCCAGGGGGTTGTACTCAGTACAAATGACCATATGGGGGATGTGCCAAAAACATGGGCCTTCTGGTATATCAATGACCCTCTTCTTCTAGGCCAAATGAATGAGTCCTTTTTCTAAATTTTCTAAATTTTTTAAGGAAAATTTTGCCTCAATCTAACCAATTTTTTTCCAATTTTGCCAAAATTTTGAGGAAAATTTGTAAAAACTAAGATAATTTTAGCTATATTCGGCTGAAAAGTTTGGACTTTCTTGTATCAATGGATCCAGATTTCTTGAAAAATTGGTATATTGATGAGTCCATTGGCAAATTCTCAGTGGCACACCCTACCAAAAATCAAACTTGAGGTCCCCACCGGGGAAGGGACAGCTGTGAGAACATATTCGACAAAAACAGCTCCACAGAAGCCTAGAGTGTTGGCTTTGAAAAATTCAAAGCAGTGCTGAATGGTAAAATGCTATTGAAGTTGAAAAAAGGCCTTTGAGTGACAGATATCCAAAAAGAAGTGCAAATCAGTTGGTTTAAAAAAAATATGGGTGACAGTGATGTTGTAAGGGGGTCTTTAACAGTCCAACATTTTCATCATCTCCACTCCCAAAGCCTGGGGGTACATGTATCTTGATTTAACATTGGATGAATTGCTCATTCACTGATTTCAGTTCACATTCTATGTGCATTGGTGCACATCAGAGCTCTTGGAAAGAGTTAAATTTTATTGACTCAGAAATGAAGGTTTATTGATTTTGGAATAAGTTCAAATTGATATCATGATATGTTGGTCATTTTGCTGCCAGATTTCAGTAAAAGCACTAGCTGAGAAAGGAAGTTCTAAATGATATCAAAATCAAGTGTCAAAAGCTACCCAGTTTTGATGTGAATAATGACAATTTGGAACGGACATATACCACATCTTCCTAGTCCGAGACGGAGGTCTTTTGTACAAGCCATCTCACCAGACAAGGTTAGTGTATGCTGTGTGTGGCCTTTTGTCTCAAAACATAGGTGCCTGCCTTCATCATGATGGGGGAACCAGGGGGGACACTTACCTGTGCTTGGGGATCCAGGATCCCTAACTTTCATGCATAAGGTCGCACCCCAAAATTTAACTTTTCGTGTAATAAAGAGCATATGGACCACTTCCTGGGCCCCCAAGTTTTAGTATTACCCATGGGGAAGGGGTAACAGCCCATTAGTTCAAAGGGTTTACAGTCTGAAAAGGGTTCAAGTTAGGGTTTAGGCATTTTAGGGTAGGATTAGGGTTGGGATAGAGTTAGGATTAGCATTAGGGTTAGTGTTAGGAATAGAGTTAGGCCAGAGTTAGTTAAAGTCAAGGTTATGTTTACATTTGTAGGATTAGGGTTTGGGTGATAGGTTACAGTTACGGTGAAGTTTAGAGTAAGGAATAAGGATTAAGGTTTACAACTAAGCTATACTTTGATCAGCTCATAATTGGCAGGAATTGTTAGGCTTTTATCACTACGCCGAAAAGTAGACCAGCGTTAAGCCGTTAAGTTAAGAGTTATATAGTTGACCTGTATGGTCTATATTTTGCGTGTTTTAAAAATAAAGTAGACAAAGTATACGTCTACAATTGATAATTTGTGATACTTTTGGTGACATGTCACCAGAGAATTATTGAAATTTATTGATATCAATCTGTGATGCTATAAGGCCCGCCTATTACGAGCTTATCAAAGTATATTTGGTTTTCAGAATAATGACCCTTTGGATTAATTGACCTGTAACCATCATATGCACAGGCCAATATTAAACTTTTACAATATGGGATGCAGTACATCAAAGGGATGACTTTACGGCAAAGTGCTTTTCAAGTGTCCTAAAAAAAAATGACTAAAAATGGGACAAAAATTTGGCAATTTTGGCTTTGCCCACTCACACAATAATCCTGGCTACTGTTTATAAGTGAAAAAGCATCCCAAATTCTTTTCCACTTTGGTTGAAAAAGCAACTGTGATTTTTTATATTTTTTGAGTCCGTTAGGAAAGGGCAAACCTTTTTTTAGGCCTAAACATAGATGAGAACTAATTAATGATTGTGGTCAGTGTGTGTGCAAAAAAAAATTGTAGTTAGTGGTCATGTGTGCAGTCATGAATCTTCAATAAATAGGCAATCGACACCTAAGATCTACATAGTTAAGCAGGAAGTGAGCAAGTTTGTTTGCCAATTTCTGTTTAATTGTTTAAATGTCAGAAATGATCTTGTTTGCTGTACCTATTTGCACCTGAGTGAAATACAAGATCTGAACAAACCATACTGAAGAATTGATGCTGAATGTATTAGGTGCAGATCCACAGGCTGGAAACTGGACCGTTTGTTAATTTTTAATTGAAAAGAGGGCTGATTTTAACATGTTTACTGAAAAAAAGTTGACCTTAAATTGTCAATTTTCCTTCAATGTTTTTAACCTTCAATGTTTTTTACAGAAATTGTGGTATTTTTTGGATTGGCATTTTTGGGGGGGCTGCAACCCCTGGCTTTGAGGTGCCATGTGTGACTGTGTTTAATACCAGTGAGTATTGTACAAATTAACATTTTAGCTTTGCAGTATAATGTACATTTGTATAAAATGAATGTGTTCATGCCCTGTGGATCATCACACACATGTTTTGAACTGCAGAATTTAACATATTTAGTTACAGTCCCATAAAAAGAAATAAAAAGATCTGTTCCACAATTTCAAAGAGGAGCTTCTATAAAAAAAACCAAAAAAAAAACCCCAAGGATATATTTTAAAATTATTGGTTGTTTTTTCCAAACCCTAAAGTTATATGATTACAACTCAAAAAATATTGACATTTGATTCACTGCAGTTAAAGGGGGTAACCCTATTGGTTTTGGATATGGATTGTCTTTAAAATTACATAATAATATCAAATATCTCCCCTTTATGCTGCTTTGTGAAAAAACGAGAGCATTTTCAGCGTAAATGTGAATAAATAGCCAAATTTGCAATCCAATACCTTGTATCGTGAATTGCATTCTGGGTAGGCATGCAACAACAACAATTCCCGTTCGTATGACGAATGCTGACATGCTGCAATGCGGATATGCCCGGCCCGTATTGAACAGAAAATATTTGTTGTTTTTTTGTTTTTTCGTACCGTTTCAGAAAAAAAAGGAAACAAAATATATTTCCCCTTGCAATATGTACATTTCAAATTAATATAAAAAGTTTGGGTTAAAATGGAGAGGAAAAAACCTTCCGATACGGGTTTTGAACCGGGTACCTCTTAGGTAAAAGAACGGTAGCGCTAGCCAATTGAGCTATTTCACCAACTGAAATAATCAAGGAATTGTTTTAATTATATACGGACGGACCGTCTCCTCAGCACTTAGCGTAGTTCGCTTTTTCTCTTCCCATGATCCGAAGTAATTTTTATTGTTTACAAACTGGTATACCTGTAAAACCGCTGTGATTCATGATTTCTCCGAAATACATCGACTTGGAGCGTCAAATTTCAGGATAGTAATGAGAAAAATAGTATCTATTATGTGATACCAAAACCTCATCAACAATGCAACAGATCGGGGGCATGATGCTGTCGATCGGGTCACGGACCTTTAATAGCAGTAAATTGAATAAATTCACACCTATATTTTTGTTTCTAGAAGTGTACTTATTCAAGTTATTGTAGAAACTATGGTGTGTGAATCATTCAGTGCACGCACCTGCTTCATGTTCCGTAGGTCATTGTGTGAGAGGTCTGAGAGGATAGTTGTATTGATTACCACAAAAAACAAGGAGATTGCTAATCTATTTCAGTATCATGCTTGATTGCAACGAGGATTCCAAACTGTACATACAGGTCTATTATACCAAACATAATGTCGTGACTTTCTTTGATCATGGCCTTCATGAGCATGTTGTTGAAGGCATATGCTTTGATTCAGTGGTTCCTTTACGTTTGAGGGCTATCAGCAGGCCAATAACCAGGGGGGCAAGGGGGCAGAGGGCCCCCATCGCCAAATGCCAAAAAAATCCCCCTTTTTGACCCAAAAGGTCCCATTTGCGAGTGAAACAAGCGAAAAAAAATTTTTTTAGTCCGTTTTGGTCAAAAAAGGTCAACATTTTGAAGGAAAAAAATCCACTTTTTCAAAATCTGCCCCCAGTGCACTTTTTCAAAATCACCCCAAAATCACTCCTGGTTACAGGCCTAGCCAGCAGTTGAAGCTACAATCAAGGCATTAGCCATCTGGTTACCTGCCAGATATTGTCTATCTGAAAATAGGCAATCTCAAAAGTGGATGGGGTGGGAAAATCCTCAAGCCTTTTTATGGGCGGGCACTTGGCCACACTTTTGATAAGCAATTAATAAAAATACATAATGTAAAGCAACAAAATTTCTCTAGCATTTTAATTTCGCTAGGACCTCTAATTCACTAAGTTAAAATGCCGCTATAAATAAGAATTTTATACATAGTTTAGAAAAGAAAGATGATGCAAATTAGTGAAACTAAAATGTCATAAAAAGGTGGGGGTTTTGAAAACCGGTTTATTGACCATTTTTTCTGGCATTTCAACCTTTTCGTAAAAAATTAAGTAATATTTTTAAAAAGTTATTGAAAACAGGGGAAAATAGTAGTGGAAATTATTGAATCTTGCAGTCACAAATTTGCGCATTCTAGTGTGAATCCGGGAACAGGTCATCCTCATGTTTCAATTTGGATTGTACAAATTATCGTAAGGTAGAAGGACACCACCAATAATTCATGATGGAGTTAGGCTATGCATGGTAAGCAGTTTTGTGATTCTCATCACTCTTTTGGCTCCGGATAAAATGTAATTGTGTTAGTTATGGCAATGCATATATGGGTAATAGGTCAGTGAAAAGTATACATTTTTTTATGGTTGGTCACTGGTCAGCGAAAAGGGTGCCTTTTTAGGGTGGTGAGTGAAAAGGGTGCCTAAATATTAATTATTATTGGTCAGTGAAAAGGGTCCCTTTTTTTACAAGAAGGTCAGTGATTAGGGCTAGTATTTTCACATGCTCCAGAGCAGTGTTTAGGATGTGAAATTTCAGGGCCTGTATTAGGATGACAACACATGAAAGAGTAGCAGGTCTTCATTTTTGAAAATTGCAGGAGCTATGTTAATCACTCTCCTGAGTTTAAGGAGAGTGATTAACATAGTATGTATGCTAAAAATAACAACGGGCCTAGCACCGTGCCCTGAGGGACGCCAGAACCAACATCTGCCCAGGTCGAGTGTTCTCCACCGACAACGACTCTCTGTTCACGGTGCTTCAGGAAATTTGAAATCCATGCGAGTAAATTATTTCGAATACCATATGAATGAATACCATATGAATGAAGTTTTAAAAGAAGATGAATGTTTGTTTCTGAAACCAAATTGTTTGTCTGTTAGGATGGAGTGATTGTCAAAGTGGGTCATGATATGTGAATGGATGATGTGCTCAAGAACTTTGCTACAAATGGCGGTAAGGACACTGGACGATAGTTGGAGGCATCAGAACGGTCACCTTTTTAAATATGGGAGAAATATTTGCATAGCCAGGATGATGGTATCTCGCCAGTGTCTAAGGATTTCTGGAAAAGCGGTAGTAAGGGCCGGGATATCTCCTCAGCAGCAACCTTAAGAACTCTGGCAGAGACACCATCAGGGCCTGAAGCTTTGTGTGGGTTAAGACCAGAAAGAAGCTCAATCTTATAATATCTGTATTAAAACATAGGGATTCAAGTAGTGAGGAGCTCAGTAAATCATACTCCTAGCCCTGGAATGTTGTTTAAAAGGGGAGCTGTAGGAGCTCTGGTTCAATTGAGCTCCTCAAAAATGAAGGTCTGGAGTAGGCGGTATAGGACTATCCCCCATAAAGTCGTATACAGACTCCGAGTATTTGACGTACAATATTGTATGTACAATATGTACGTTATTTAATCTATTGCCATTCTATTTCCAGTAATGTTTAAGTTCTAACGAATGTTTGATGACGAAAAATCGATAATATGTTACATACAATATCTAGCAGAAATATATTATCGATTTTATGTCATCAAACATTCGTTAGAACTTAAACATTACTGGAAATAGAATGGCAATAGTATAGATTAAATAACGTACATATTGCACATACATGTACAGTATTGTACGTACAATAAAAAGTCTGTATACTGCTTAAGTGCCCAACTTTTTATTGTACTACTACATGTAGTAATTGCATTGTGTAGAGAATATATTCCCAAAGGGGTTCCAAACCATCAGATAAAGTGATCAAATCAATAATAATTATTATTGCAAGGTTGTTTGTCACCTGAATAGAGAGTTAGTATAGATTGGTGGTAATGTTTGACTGGTATGTCACATAGGAGTCAATATTAGTATTATACAGGGTCATTATAATGAGGATGCAATCAAATAGTGCTATTCAGTTATGATTGTATAATGTAATTTGTTTGGTATCAACCAATACCCCTCAAATACATGTATGGAGTCTGAACACTCAATAGAGGTACATGTGATATGACGTCAGTCATGGCAGAGTCATCATCATTGTAAAAACAAAATCCTGTCCATGCAATTGGTAATACAATGGAGTGTTTACAATACGACATCACTCATGAATCTTCCTTCATCCTTAACCATGGTACAATAAAACAGAATGAATGGTTGTGGAATCGATCTAGAGACCTGTCCCTTGAAATTGACACCTGCTTGAGTATTTGTCCTCCAATGGGCAATGGCTGCCACTTAAATTGTTATACTGTTCCATTTGGTTTATTGAATAGGCTCTATAAAACAGGTTGTAGGGGTATGATTGGTTGTGGATTTGATCTAGGGACCTGTCATGTTGCTCGAGAACTCTAGCCAAGAATTTGCTCACCGATAGCTTCACATTCTAGGCTAGAGACCTTTGCATTCAAAATCTAGTCGGATTTGCTGAAGCATGACACCGTGTAAAGCAATGGAAGTTCAGAAGTAAACACGGCCCGATCCACGACAGGCGATTGCATCAAAAATGTTGCTAAAATTACACTTCAGCAAAATTTTAAACTGTCCAAAATACGCACATGTTGCTCAAAAGATACAGTTGACTCATCGAAATAACTTTCATCCAAATTTCAACATTAACAGAATAAATAACCTCAGGTGTAAAAAATTGCACCGCTGTCCGACCGAAAAACCATAGTAAAGTACTCTAGCATCGAATGCGTAACTATCGTGTGCAAATTCGAAGCTAGAGTTCTCGAGCAACTGTCATGCTGTCATCTTCATATTAGCCAAAGGGTGTCTTCCAACTTGGCTGCCAATCTGCTAATGCTATCTACTGAAGATAGCATTTTCAGAATGAAATGTTGTCTATTGATGATAGCAATTTTAGAATTAGTCACTTTGGTGTCATCTACTGATGATAGCATTGTTAGAATCAGATGCTATCTACTGATGATAGCAATTTTATAATAAGTCAATTCGGTGCTATATACTGATTATAGCATTGTTGGAATAAGATGCTCTGTACTGATGATAGAATTGTTAGAATCAGATGCTTTCTACTGATGATAGCAATGTTATGAATTAGGTGCTATCTACTGCTGATAGCATTGTTAGAAACATGCTATCTAACTGATGATAGTATTTTTAGAATAAGATACTTTCTACTGGTTATCGTTACTGATGGTAGCATAACATGCGCATATTTTGGGGGGGGCTTTAGGCGCCAGCCTCGGGTAAAAAAGTGACGGCAAAAATGAAGGGCGGCGGAAGAAGAAGAAGGCGGCAAAAACAGGGCGACAAAAAAGAAAGGGCGACAAAAAGAATTAGTGAATAAAAAGGGCGGAAAAATTTGATAACGCATAAAAATTTGTGAAAATATGGTTCTATACCTCAAAATGTGCTGCTTTTAGGGCTAGCGCCTGAAACCCTTTTTTTTTTTTTTTTTGTTTTGTTTTTTTTTTGCTCTTCACTTTTTCAAACGACCGAGAAAAAAAATTGCTGTCTACTGATGATAGCATTGTTAGAATCAAATGCTATCTATTGATGATAGCATTGTTGGAATAAGATGCTGTATACTGAGTCTGATGATAGCATTGTTAGAATCAGATGCTATTGTTGCTCTGAAGGCAATAAATTTCTCCTTTGAGTTGATATGCAAATAATTGACAATTCTATTCCATCTGACCAGTAGCTAGTAGGGAACCAAAGGATGGAGTCAAAAGTGTGCCACACAAACACAGGGTCAATTTAAAAACTGCAACAATGTTGACACAGCATCCTCTGAGTTAGTTACAGGGTGATAAAATTATCCTTGACTACATTGAAACGGACACCACTGTGTTACAAGTCGAGTGATTAGGGTCAGAAGGTCCTTTCTACAATAGCTGCCCTATATTTGACAATATTTGAATTGGATATTGTACACAGTCTAAAAGGGTACCACCTGCCAGCTATTGCAGATAGGACCTTCTTGCCCTAGACCTTCAAAATGGTCCTTCTTACCATGTTACCTGGTGCTGTTATTACTGAGCTAGAAATCTATCTACTAATGATAGCATTGTTAGAATCAGATGCTTTCTAATTCTACAGATGCTATCTACTGATGATAGCAAATTAGGTGCTATCTACTGATGATAACTTTATTAGAAACAGAGGCTAGATCTATCTGGATGTTTGTGGTACTGGATAGGATAGGAATAAATGTATCAACATTTGATGTAAAAGAAAGGGCTTTAGATTTCAAACTAAGTATTGCTGAACTTCTGTATAACTGGAAAATGTTCACATTTTTCATGGTTAAGGTACGGTACTCTCAAATTGAAAATAGCGCGAAACTATTTTTATAACCTATAGGCTTCATTATGAAGCTGTTTGAAACCGTGAAGAAAAGAAACCACAAAATTATTGTGAAGAATTAAAATCGCTAAAATTAACCCTGCGGAAATAACTTGTTATACAGTGTTTGTATGCACTTCATTACTGCAGACAGACTGGCCCCTCCCCCATTAGTGTACTGTCCACCCATTACTGTCCACCCATTATTTACATAACTTATTCAAACTCTCAAACTTGTGGCAGTTGTATTTAGCCTCCTCCACATGCTCCACCCAAGTTGATATTTTTGTTTGAATATGTCAAGTAATGTGTACTATACAGCTTACATCCTGGCAGTCAAATGTTATCCAGAGTTGCCAATCATATGATTTAGTAGCCCAATTGGGTGAATTTTGAGATGGTTGAGCAAAATATTGGGCTACTTTCCGATTATTTGATCAGTGATCCGGGCCGAAATTGAAAAAATGAAAGTCTAGTGTTGCCAAATCAAGGCATGAATCAGTGGCTCTGAATAATTCCAAATACTATGTTGGTGGTGACTTTGGGGGGGGCACTCATATTATTGAGTGACACGCATACATGTGTAGTGGCAACTTTCAACATGGGGGTATTGGGGGAGGGGGTTGTGAGAAAAATAGTGGTCTTTTAGGGACAAATGCTCAAAATTGAGAACAAACAGGTTTTTTGGCGAGGATTGTATTTTTAAAAGAGTCTCTGATGGGGAAATTGGATAGAAATGATTTTGGGGGGGTGGGACAAGAAGCTAATTAAAAAAATTAGGGTCTTAAGTGGTGGTGACTTCTGTGATCGATGATGTTCTAAAGGTGCTGTATCCAAGTATTCATGAACAAACTAATAGGCAAATAGTGATAGATTATGTTGTGGTTTGCATTGATATAATGGATTTAGAGTACTGATAAGAGGAACACTTCAGGTCTATTGTCATGAACTACTTGTTCATCAAAATCTTTGGAATTATGCCCAAGGTATTTTTGAAAATAATTTTTCACATGTATTTCACAATTTTTGTTCTGCAATAGTAGTGATTTTTTAATGGCTTGTTTAAAACAGTTTCTGATTTCCCAATTCACATTGTTGTCCGAGTCTTTTTCAGCAGGTTGAAATAACAAAATGTGTGAACATTAAATGGGGTAATTTTTCAGCATACATGAAAGGAAGATTTACGTAACCCCCGGGCGTAACCCTTCCTACACAGAATGTTATATGACTGGACTGGTTCAATTCCCCATTCATCATCTCCCGCACATAGTGCATAATGGCAGAACCATGCAAGTAGTCAATAGGGCGATTTCACAAAATGTCTTTAGTTCAAATCTCTTCCTCCAGAAGACATGAAAGCACAAAAGAAATCCCCAGTTGAAGTGATATTGATTGACTAATTTGCTTTGTACTTGTTTCATGCATCATGTCTTCTGGAGGCAGATTTGAACTAATGACCTTTTGTGAAATCACCCTATATGGTTGTGGAACAAAATTTGAAAAGAACTATTTTGCATCTTGTAGTATTGAATACTTGATACATTTCTTAAAGGAAAAAAGGCTCCCCCCCAAAAAAAAAATTTGCAAGCATGAACATTTTTTTAAATCCATGTCACACTTTGCACTCAAAAAATGTTCATGCAAGCGAAAATTTCACGCTTTCCCTGATACAAACTAGTGATAAAATTTCTTTCCTACAAAAATTGGAATGTAAACACCCCTTATCCTTGAGGATACTAACTCAATTGACATGTATAAAGGGGATTATAAAGTTTGTTCTACCCATTGTGTAAATTGGGTAAATTAACATGTTTAACAGGGTTGCCGGAACTGCTATTTGTTAGCCCAGGGTCCATTTGGGCCACATATGAAGATTTTTCCCACTGCTATTCATCAAGTTCTGTCCCATTTTAAAGCGGTGGTTAGGAAAAATAGTTAGCAACTTATCAACATTAGCTCCTGCAACTTTTGATAGTTTCCTACTTGGAAAAAACCATTGGTTAAGAGAAAAATTGGGTGATTTTTTTGGATATTTGAGTTTGATTTGGGCTTAAATTTGTGGCAACCCGAGTGTTTAGCAGTTATAGTATGAGCAATTACATGTGTCATGCAGCTTCAAGTTATGTTTTGAATTCAAAGTTATCTTGTGTGTGTGAAGTTTAAGTGATGTACTACAATGTATGTAGTTTGGTACATGTAGATTTAACGAGTCGTCATGCCTGTAAGGAGGACATCATCTTTTACATTTTTTAAACCACAAGATAGGGAGGAGTTTTTGGAACTTGATGAGTTTACCCCAGAAGAGGTTGGTTGGTTTATAGGCATGTGTAAATATTCTGAAGTACTACATCATACATTGATGAATTATTTGTAAAATAGTACTACTACTAGTACTACATGTTCTGTTCTGTTCTGTTCTGATAGATACTCTCAACACCCCCTTCGGGGGTCAGACGAGAGGATGATGAGGGGTGTTTTCTTATTCTCGTTGGGTGCTTTCTTCCTGGCTGTAGATGAGTTCAGCCACGGCTGTCTTGAATTGTGTAGTTAGTTTAATGTCCACTAGTTGTTGCGGCAGGTTGTTCCAACTCTTGATTGTGAGTGGGAAGTAGGAGTTCATGTACTGATCAGTTCTTCCTGTTAGTCTGCTGTACGATTGATTATGACTAAGGCGTGAGGATTTACGTGTTTGGACCGGCTGTACGAATTCGTGTGCCGGGATGGCTACCTGATTATTGACTATCTTGTGGAACATAGAGACACATGCTACTTTCCTCTGTAGGTGGAGTGGTTTCCAGTCTAGTTTCTCCAGCAAGGTGGTAACGCTGCTGGTATGTCTGCAATCACTGAATACGAATCTTGCTCCTCTTCTCTGGATGGTTTCAATTTTATCAATCAACTCTTTGGTATGAGGATTCCACACTGTTGAGCAGTATTCTAAATGAGGACGGACCAGTGTCTGGAAAGCTTTGGATCTGGAAGGTCAGAGGTCAGCCAGGAAGGTGGTAAACATCAAGTTACCTGCTGGTATTTTAGGCTATTTTTGTCACTTTATCACTCATATTTACTCCTAATATTCACTGCATGGTGCTTAGTAACTATTATTTGACACTCGTTGTAAGTAAGTAAGTTGGATGTAGTATCTATAGAGGTGATTTTTGGAGATAAAATTTTCATTGTGACTGGATGTGCAGCTGTCCATAAGCTTACCAAGATGGCGCCCAAGCCCAAGACTGATACCAAGAAAGGTAATACCACAATCAATAGTAGTAGTATAGAACCAACCCAAATAAGAACTAGAAGAGTAGCTAAGAGTGTTTCAGCTATTGATGATCTTCCTGGTGAGAGAGGTACTAGAAGTGTTAGGAACAAGTCTTCCAAATTCAGCTCCCAACCACTTCCTCATTATAAGTCCACTACTGATAGCTCAGATGAAAGTGTTGTTGACCAACAAGTATCAGGCCATGATCCAGAAGAGAGTAATACACAAGACCAGCCGTGTAGTAAATGTAATGGCATAGTAAACGATGGTATTAAGGCACTTAAATGTGAGTTTTGTGCATCATGGATGTGCCTCCACTGCAGGGACTCCCTGAGAGAGTTTATGACATGATGCTTGAAAAGCGAGTTACCTAATTTCTTATGGACTTGTGACCCATGCATTGCTGCGCTCCCTACAATCAAGAATATTGGGAGAACATTGCAGGGAGTGAAGAATGAGCAAGTTACATGTAATTCAAAAATAGAACATCTCAACATAAAGGTAGATAAGTTGGAAGACTCAATAGACACCAAAGTTAAAGAAGCAATTGATGAGTACAGGGAAAGAGAAAATAGGAAATGTAACGTCATCGTACACAATCTTCCTGAATCTGACCGTACAGAATCCAAAGATAGAATGCAAGAGGATATAGACTGTGTCAAGGAGTTGCTATCTGAAGGCCTCGGCCTTGAAGAAGTGGTAATACAGACAACGGTGAGACTTGGTAAGAAGGAAGGAGTGAAGAAGAGGTTACTTAAGGTTGTAGTAGACTCTGTTGGCTCGAAAAGAGGCATGCTACGTAATGCTAAGGAGCTCAAGAAAACGCAGTCCTGGAAGCAAGTGTATATCACACCTGACTTGTCACCAAAAGAAAGAGAAGCTAATAAGATACTTAGAGAGAACAACTGAAAGAAAGAACTGAACAAGGAGAAGATAGATTGGTGATAAGAAGGGGAGGATAGTTCAACTTGAGCCTGAGGAAGGTGACACCGTCGGCACCAGCCCTCACTCCAGTCAGACTTTTCGTTAGTACATGTAACAAGAGGATAGTCAGCTACGGGGATTTGCACCAACTTAACGCAGCACCAGGCACAGCACTACCACTTAGAAATAAGTTCACCCCCTTAGCTGATCTGTTGCACCAGTGTGATGATGATGATGATGATAATTTTGAGGACGACGTTGACAAGAATGGTCAGGAAAGAGAACCAACCATCGTTGACAAGTCAGCACAGCATAAGAAGAATGCAAGTTTGAGGAGCAAGCTACCCTCAAGTACCCAATGTGCAAGAAGCACAGTAAGTAAATCAGTAAGTAAGGATAGAAGAAATAAAGGGAAAAAAATCAATTCCCCAGATTTTGTGTTTACGAGGTCAAAGAAACCCTCATGTAAGACAAGTGCAAAAGGCACTAGTCAAGCTGATGAAGATAGTGATGTTAGTCACGAAAGAGGTAAGGTGTTACCTAAGAGAGTTTGTGCAGGAGGCACACACGTCGTGGAGATCGAGAAAGAGGAGAGGAATAAGTCTGGTGCAAAAGGCACCAACCAAGTTGATAATGTTGTTAGATGTGAAGGGAGGAGAAAGGTATCCTCCAAGAGAGTTTGTGCAGGAGGCACATATGCCATGGATAAGGAAGGGAGGAGCAAGTGTTCGGTAAGAAGTAGTGCAGGAGGCACAGAGGAAGTTAATAGTAATGAGAAAAACAAGTCTTCAGGAGTTAGTAGTGCAGAAGTAAAGAATAGTGGGAGAAATAAGTCATCCTCCAGTAGAAGCAGCAACGATGACAGTGATCCAACTCGAGAGGACAAGAGAGAGACTTCTGACAAGTCAACCAGTAGTGAAGTTCCTGATGATAGCAGTTCTTCTGATGATAAGGTGAAACTGCAGATAATGTATACAAATGCTGATAGCATACTAAACAAGCGTAATGAGTTAGAGGCCAGTATTGAATGTACCAATCCTGACGTTATAGCCATCACAGAAGTTTTCCCCAAGAACCGTGATGTTGAAGTTCAGAGACCGAACTTCGAGATTGAAGGTTTTGATTGTTTTCTAAAAGATGGAGGACGAGGATGCTGTATTTATACCAAAAAAAAAAAAAAGCATGAAGGCGGCGCCAGTTGATGAGCTGACCAATGACACATTTCATGAAAGTATCTGGTGGGAAATAAAGTTGAAGGAGAATGACAAGCTATTGGTTGGCTGTATATACAGGAGCCCAAACTCAACAATGGACAATAATGCTAATTTGTGTCAATTAATTAACAAAGCCAGCAGCAGGAATAATTCCCATCTTATGATCCTTGGTGATTTTAATTATCCTGAAATTGACTGGAAAATCTGGAGAAGCAGAGTAGGTGTTAACCACCCCAGCTGGACACTATTAGACTGCTTGCAAGACAACTTTCTTTTCCAAATGGTAGACTTCAACACAAGGTTCCGAGAAGGACAGAAGCCCAGTTTACTAGATCTTGTTATCACAAATGAAGAAGGAATGGTTGGAGCAATAGAAAGCAGGAACCCATTTGGTAAAAGTGACCATGTTGTGATTGTTATAGAGATGTTCTGCTACATGGATGAAACTGCCAGCAATAACCCTGAAAGATTTCTTTATGATAAGGGAGATTACACGGCACTGAGAAATGAGTTGGCTGACGTAGATTGGGAGGAGGAAATGAAGAATATGGATGCAAGTAAATCATGGGTTTTATTTGCCAACAAGTTAAATGAAGCCATGGAAAGACACATACCAAAATCAAAGCCAAGACAAGAATGCAGACAAGAGAAACGGCGGAAACCACTCTGGATGTGTAAGGAGGCATTGCAGAAAGTTAAAAAAAAGTACCATGCATGGAAAAGATACACCAACACCCATCAGTACAGGGACTATGAAGCTTACTGTAGTATCAGAAATGCTGCCACCAAAGAAGTTCGGAAAGCTAAGAGAGAGTATGAGAGAAAGATTGCGGAGGACATTAAAGAAAACCCCAAAAATTTTTGGAAGTATGTTCGTTCTAAGACAAAGGTGAAGCACGGCATCAGTGACTTGACTAGAGTTGATGGGTCCACAGCGCATACAGATGAAGACAAAGCAGAAGAGTTGAATTCTTTCTTTTCAAGTGTATTTACTAAAGAGGATACCAGTAATATACCAGAACCTGAGACCAGACACCAGGGAGAAACTCTGAATACAATTTCAGTTTCGGTGGAAGAAGTGCTGAAGAAATTATTGAAATTGCAGCCATCCAAGTCACCTGGTCCAGATGGTTTTCACCCCAGGATACTAAAAGAAGCAGCTGAGGCTATAGCATCTCCACTTACAACAGTTTACAACCGGTCCCTGAGTGAGGGTGTGCTTCCGTCTGACTGGAAGATTGCCAATGTTACTGCCATCTTTAAGAAAGGGAGTGTCAAGTCACCAGGAAACTACAGACCAGTGAGCTTAACATCAGTGATCTGCAAACTACTGGAATCCATTGTAAGAGATAAGGTCATGGAGTTCCTGAATGCAAATGATCTCTTTAGCGAGGACCAACATGGTTTTAGACCTGGGAGGTCATGTGTCACACAATTACTAGAAATTATGGAGATGTGGACGAGTATGCTGGACGAGGGAGGTGGAATAGATGTAGTGTATTTGGATTTCAAAAAAGCGTTTGACAGTGTACCTCACCAGCGGCTATTGAAGAAAGTAAGAGCACATGGCATTGACGGTTCATTACTGAAGTGGATTGAGGCATTCCTGACTGGAAGGAAACAGAGAGTGATGGTAAATGGAAAATCTTCATCATGGACAAATGTACTTAGTGGCATTCCGCAAGGCAGTGTCTTGGGACCAATTTTATTTGTGGTTTTCATCAACGATCTCCCGGATGTAGTACAGAGTTGTGTTAAGGTTTTTGCTGATGACACCAAGGTTTTTACACATGTTCAAGATGAGGATGACTGCAACAAGCTACAAAGAGATCTGGATGAGCTGAGTGATTGGTCAGACCGATGGCAGCTTGGTTTTAACGTCTCCAAATGTGGCACTATGCATTATGGCAACCAACATGATCCTCACACATACAGCATGTCTGATGGAAACAGTAGAAGGAACCTAGATGTGTTTCAGGAAGAAAAAGATCTTGGAGTAAAGTTCGACCCAACATTAACATTCAGTAAGCATGTTGCAATGGTGGTGAAGAAGGCGAATAGTATGGTTGGGATCATCAGGAGGACTTTTAATTTCATAGATGAAGACATGTTGAGAACACTGTACAAGACCATAGTAAGGCCTCACTTAGAGTATGCAAACTGCATTTGGAGCCCTCTGCATCACAAAGACAACCAGCTGGTGGAAAAAGTCCAAAGAAGGGCCAGTAAGTTAGCACCACAGTTGAAAGATAAGTCGTATGAAGAAAGATTGAGAGAATTGAGACTCCCTACACTGGCTTACAGACGTTTGAGAGGCGACATGATCCAGACTTACAAGATCATGCATGGGATAAATGATATAGCCAAAGAAGCCATATTTGAAATGACAAGCCACACGTCGGTGACCAGAGGACATAGCCTCAAAATCATGAAGCAGCACTCAAGACTTAGACTTAGAGAGCACTCCTTCTCCAACAGAGTAGTCAACACCTGGAATGACCTGCCAAACGAGACAGTAAATGCTCCAACAATGAATTGCTTCAAGACAGCAGTGGATAAAGCCCTAGCCAAGAAGTTCAACAAATTTACATTTGGAGTTGGATGTCTCTGGCAACAAGTTTCCATTTAAAATATTTTCCATGGCATATATTAAGTTATCATGCAGTGAATAATAGGATGAAATTGGGTGGGCATCACAGGGCATCAACCCTATTTCCAGAGCCCGAAGAACAGGTGAATACAGGTGAATACATTAAATTGCTTGGGCAAGATCTCAGGTTCCTTTTGATGAAACCGAGAACCCTACTAGACTTAGCGGTAATCTTGTTGATATGATTATTCCACTTATGTACATTGTATTTGTATTCGTTTTGAAGAGTACACATCTACTGCCATTGGGTTTACAACATTAATACACTGGAACTGGCTAAGTAGACTCCCTTGCCAATCCTATACGCTGTGCCTATATCTGAGACGATATGTAACGGACTGGCATAAGGCAAAAAAAAAAAAAGGTTCGTCTCAAAGCTTGTGCGCGCGTTTGTAAAGTAAGTAAGTAAGATATTTTTGCAAAGATAATTTTCGAGCCATCTACCCCCTACATCTGATCAAGCATGGTCGCCGATGAAACAATACATGTACATGTGACAAAATCGTGAGAGATGACCCATCTTGCTTACAGCTAGTTTGTGTCATCAATGTATGTTCGCGATTGAGCCACATTGTATTCTGTGGTCGAGATTAAAAAAATCATGTCGGGTCACATGGATACAACAAGTAAACATAATGTCGGGGAATTCTGAGAAAATTGTGCCAAAATTTGTTTCATTGTGACGATCAGAAATGCCAAAAATCTATTTTTGACCACGCTGGATATAGGATAACATTGGACTGTAAATGGGCCAAATATTGCAAGAAAATCTACTCACCTGAAACCTGGAGAGCTCGCTGGAGAGTCTGCAAAGTCATTACCATGCATGCGAATGTAATATTGAAAAGCATGCTGACCTATTATGGAAAGAGAAGTGACAAACAGATCTGAAGATAAAGAAAAAGGAAAAGAAGGCCACTCCCATCAATTAAGAGAACAGTTTTACTGTCTGGCTTTTGGTCAAGATTGGGACGCCCCACTTGTCTTCTGTTCATAAGTCGTGTTTGAGTTACACCTGGTGTAAAGTTACGCTAACATTGATAAAAATTCCACAAATATTTTTGCTACTCCTACCACGTCTCTACACCTAGCCTACTCCGACCAGTTCCACCAAGCATTCATTTCTGGTCGGTGAAACATCGGCTACCACTTCCGATGTTTCTGTGACCTTTTTCAACCCCGCGATATGTAATGTCTTGGTTCTGACTAACAAAAGGTCAAACTTACACCGGGTGCCAGGAGTAGCAGCATTCACATTGCAACTTACGCCTGGCGGAGGTTACACCCAGCTCACTACTCTTGTCAGGAGTAAATTGTCGGAGGTACACCTGGCAGAACTTACGCTGACCATCATTCACACTGCCACTACTCAATGTGAACACAACTATACTTACATGTATGTATGCTTTGTTTCTTTGTGATTTAGGAGCACACTGCCTGGGTGAATGGATTACTCAAGAAGGGCCGTCAAAGGCCTATTGGAGATCTACGCAAAAGTATCGCAGATGGACTCATGCTTGTCAGTCTACTGGAAATACTGTGTAAGTAAAACTAAACTAAATGAATGTGATTTATGATAATAAAAGTCAAAAATAAAAAAGTAGTTCATGACTGACATCCCCGGCTGACATCGTTGTCAAATAGTCTCACTGTGAGGATTGTCAGACGCACGCCCGTACGCAGGGGTGTAGCCGACTCCCCATAAAAAATTTGCAAATATATATATTTTTTTATATCCCTTACACAGGTAAAGTCTGCAGGCCCTTGTTGGAAATCTCAAAATATTTGAAATTTGTAGGAAAAAGTCTTATCAAATTTTGATTGGGTACATACAATTACATTGTCTTGTATATGAACTAAGTTCTATTATTACATGTATATCCTGTATGTTTTTAAGTTAATATGCAGGCCTGGAAAATATGTTTATTTCCCTTTAACTCAGCAGGATTTCCCACCATTTCTTATGTATTTCGTTATCCTTTATCTTTCCCTTCAAATGACCAAATTTCCCAGCAAGGAGATGGCCAAATTGCTTATTTTTTCCAGGCCTGCTTGTATGCCAAATTAGAAATGAGTAAGAATGTCATCCATATATATATTCCAAAAGAAAACAAGAATTATTTTCAAAATTGCACATATATGAAAGTAATATAACTTTTCATTAGCTGGGCTAGAGTATAATGTAGTCACGTCCGAGTACTGAATAGAGGGTAAATGTTAATTTTCGATATTTGGCTAATGTGTCAGAAAATTTACCCATATTTGAGGGAAATAACATTGAAGCAATACAAGCAAGAATTCTGAAAGTGCATCTTTAAATAGCTGTATAATGCTACACACTGGAATGGAAATTCAAATAACTTAATCCTTCCCAATTAAATTAAACTTTTGCCCAAAGTAAACAGTTTCTGTATCAGAACCAGAAAAATGGCCATTACAACTATGCAACAAGAGACTTGTTTGTCGGCTTATGAATTGTTAGTTGAAGTTCCTCCAGTCCAGTAATTATTGCTCAGTCATTTTGATTTAATGAATTGCCACCTGATAAAGGGAATTACTAAGGTGGAAACATTGAACCTGTGAAGCATAATTTGTGTTCCAAGTGTAACTCAACATGCCAAAGGAGATGGATGTCGGGCAGGATACCTTTTTTTTGTGTGTGTGTGCATTACCCATATCTTCAGACGACCTATCTGGGACCACTGTCCCTATTTGTGACATGGTATATCGAAAGGAGACACTTTTGGGCAGGATCATAAATGGAGAAATAACAAAAAAAATCTGCCCAGGGTGATTTTTTCACAATTTGGGTTTGTTGCAAATTTGTGATGTTAATAATGTTTAAAATATTGTCTGATTGGCAAAGCGTGAAAAATTAATTGTGCAAAAATTTCCACTTTTACAGTACATGTGATTTTTGTGACACTTACATACTATGTACCGCATATAATTTCTTTTTAACCTTAAATTATTTTAGGTACAATGCAGTGGCAGCATGGGGGGATGGAGCATTTTTTGACTCCTTGTTGTGGACTCCCCACCCCCTACTTTAAACGTGCAGTCAAAATAGAAAATTGTTTTTGACCCCCCCCAATTTCCGACATCAGTCTCCTTTTTTGGCCATTTGGTCATTCACATTTTAATTCTACATTGTACTACTGGAGTATAAATAGGGATTTGTTCAGTCAAAGTCAAGAATGCATGAAATGTTTTGAATGAATGCATATTTTAATAACCTCATGCATGTACACTACTTTTGTAATGCATGTAGTCTACATCTGTGTGTAGCAAGATTTTTCTATGGACTATTTATCAGTTGTTTCAAGTCTTACCCTGTTTTATAACTCTCATTTTTGAACCTGTGTCTACAGATACTTTTTGATATGGATCCTCACAATAAATTTAGGCAGGATCAGGACAGGGTAACACTACCCCCTCCCCTCCCAAAAAAACCCAGTGCAGAGGCATTTAAATGCCCATTGTGCCTTCCTTTTTGTCACCTAGTGGTCCAGATAGAGAAAAAACCAAGGACTTGCATATTTATGTGTTTCAAAAAGCAAGGCAAGGACAATTTCAAGGGGCAGGGGACAACAAGTGGATCTCTATAGTACTAAGTCCTAAAACGTCTGCTACATTTGTGCAATTGAAATCGTCAGATATCATGTTTAATCATGTTCAATCATGTTCATATTGAGGCATGGCTATAATCACTCTACTACAGACGGGACTTCAAAACTGGTCAAGTTTGATTTCGTCTGTTGATTTTACCCCATTGTTAACACAAACCATAAAACAACTTCATAATACAATGGCATTCTTCAACTTGATGGTAGAGCTTGCTAGCTAAATTATTATTATTACTTCTAACAATTTTTCAGTGACAACACATACTGAATGGAATTAACCTGTGTGAATAAAAGGTTACTACAATAAATCCCCATGAGAACTACCTGCCGATTGGTCAAAATGAATATTGTGTCCAATTTTGAACCAATCAAGGAAGGTATTAATAAGATCATATGCAAATGCAAGTTTGACCATAAATAGTTGAAAGCCTAGTCATAATTGGCAATTGAAATGAGCATTTCAAGTTATCAACCAATCAGAAATGCTGTTAGATGACCAGTAGTGTCCAGGGGGTTAAAGCAGAAATCACATTGAAACTAGAGCGGTTGCTGCACCATAGCTGACCCATGGGTCTTTGGCAGTATATCGTGGTATACCACTGTCATCCTGGGGTCATACCTTCTCAGGATTTTGAATTTTGAATTGATATAGAAAACAACCATTCAGTTATCATGTACACTTATCCTATATTCTGAAGGGGTTACTCAAGTTTGGTTTGAGTAGGATATGCCGCTGAGAATTTGAAAGCGGACCCATCCATATACCAATTTATATAGAAATTTATGGACCCATCGCTATACCAAAAGTCACATTATTCAAACAAATTTAATGTAGATGGCCAAACTTTTTGGCATATTTCGTAAAACAAATGTGAAAATTAAAAAAGGACCCATCCATATACCAAAAAATTGCCTTAAAAAAGGGGAGGGGGTTATTAATATGCCAAAAATGTTATATTGTTAATATTAGTCTTGATTAATTAAATGGGTACATTCTCCTTAATTTACATCTGAACAGATCCTTATAAACAGGGCATAGAAAATCTTGAAATGGTAGAAATTAAATTGGGATGACTTAATTAAAATGGATTTAAAAATGGTCACAATAGTATTATTCAGTGGAAATGTGAGCTAGTCATTCATTGAATTGAATGATAACATACCAATTATGTACATTTTTAGATTCTATTTATTTTACCAATTCAAAGAGTCTGATAATCAATAGTATTAGCACCCTAGCCAGGCTAGCTTTTTACTTGATGTCAAAAGAATAATAGATATAGGATCATTAATTGATTACTTTGATTTTGTTGAACATTGGTATGTAAGTCAAGCCTCACAGGACTCTATCATGTTCTGTGGTTTATCAGTGTTGCCAATCCCCTGATTTGGTAGCCTAATTAGGCAACTTTTGATGACTTTCCCCTTTTCTTTTGGCCAATTCCTGTCCTATAGAAATCAGGTTAAGGACAAAATTTGGTGACTTTTCATTGGCTCCAGCGACTCACCGTAGTTTTCTGCTCCATAGACACCAATGGTTAGAGACGTTGGGTGACTTTTTCGATTTTTTTGATCTGCAATTTGGGCTGATTTTTGCCAACCCTGAGTGCAAATATTAGAGAATATGGTAAATAGTAGGGCCTACCCTGGTTATATTTGCATGGGGTTTGATTTCATATCTGTAAAGAGATAGGAGTACCTTTAGAATACCCTACCACATCGACGGCGCCGCGAAGCTGCACCTTTTTTTGTAAAACTACACCGACGACGGCGTGAATTACTTATTAATGGGATAGATTTAAATTAAGTTAGAGGTATTATATGAGTCAGGTTTTTAATAAAGTATGTCGGCGTTTGACTAAATGAAGTTTGCATTTATCAAGGTAATAAGTGATAGTACGATTATATTATTGTGGTTACTTCTAGATAATAGTAATGTCATTTGAATTTAATTTAAGCATAATGAAATAACTATATTGCATTATATAATGGCTCAGAAGTATTAATTATGCGTAATAGATTTTAATGTACTCAAGTAAAAGTGATGACCGCATCAAAAGATGATGCTAATAAGCATGATATAATTATAATTAGTGTGACGTATAAGAGGCCGATTGTAATTGATTATGAATGATTATATAATTCTAATTATTATGATGGATTAGAGGGCGATGGTAGCTAATTAATAATTATGACATAATAATAATGAGTGTGAGGATAAGAGGGTTGTTGTAAGTAATTAACAATGATTGTTAATAGTGATTAAAGTTATATTGATAAGAGGAATGTTAATTGTTAATGAGTGGTTTGATTAAGAATGAGTAGCATTTATTTCATGGAGTAGATATGTTAAGTATCATATATTGAATAATGATGTGATGGTGAATGAAGGTATCGTTGTTGCTGTGCTACAGCGATGTCGCAAAGGTATCGCTGTTGCCGTGCTACAGCGACGGTGCAACTAGACCTTTATGAGGGGCCTACACCGGCGGCGGTAAGGTAGACCTATTTCCGTAAGGCTACACCGACGGTGCAAAGGTGCACCTTATGTAGGCCTAATTGTTAAAGTTGTCATATTAGCAAATGAGTGTGGTGGAGGAAGGTATCGTTGTTGCCGTGCTACAGCGACGGCGCAAAGCTAGACCTTTTTACAGGACTACATCGACGGCGCGAAGGTATCGCTGTTGCCGTGCTACAGCGACGGCGCGAAGCTATACCTTTTCAATGGGCTACACCGACGGCGCGAAGGTGTCGTTGTTGCTGTGCTACAGCGACGGCGCAAAGCGAGACTTTTCGAGGGGATAAATCGAGGACGCGAAGGTATACCTATTTTCAGATGCTAACACCGGTGGCACTGAGGTGTACCTTATTTGGTCATGTCACCAAATGAATGTAGGGGAGGTATGTATCGCTGTTGCCGTGCTACAGCGGCGGCGCGAAGCTATACCTTTTTACTGGGCTACACCGACGGCGGGAAGATATCGCTGTTGCCGTGCTACAGCGACGGCGCAAAGCTATACCTTTTACTGGGCTACACCGACGGTAGCGAAGCTATCGTTGTTGCTGTGCTACAGCGACGGCGCAAAGCTGAACCTTTTACAGGACTACACCGGCGGCGCGAAGGTATCGCTGTTGCCGTGCTACAGCGACGGCGCGAAGCTATACCTTTTTACTGGGCTACACTGACGGCGCAAACCTGTCGTTGTTGCTGTGCTACTGCGACGGCGCAAAGCTAGACTTTTCGAGGGATAAATCAAGGGCGCGAAGGTATACCTATTTTCATATGCTAACACCGGTGGCACTGAGGTGTACCTTATTTGGTCATGTCACCAAATGAATGTAGGGGAGGTATGTATCGCTGTTGCCGTGCTACAGTGACGGTAGCGGCTATACCTTTTACGGGGCTACACCGACGGCGCGAAGGTATCGCTGTTGCCGTGCTACAGCGGCGGCGCGGAGCTATACCTTTTTACTGGGCTACACCGACGGCGGGAAGGTATCGCTGTTGCCATGCTACAGCGACGGCGCAAAAGCTATACCTTTTACTGGGCTACACCGACGGCGCCGGCTATCGTTGTTGCTGTGCTACAGCGACGGCGCGCAAAAGCTAGACTTTTGCGTATTTTGTAATGACTTGATCAACTAAATGTAATGAAGAGGAATGATATGATGCACTTGTGAAATGGGGAATTGCTTGTTTGTTGACAAGAGCAAATAATATGTTAAGTTGTCATTGGTAAGCGCATAATGCACATAACTTAGTTTGCACCTGGTTGTCACTGGTTGGGGCATTTTATGAACGACGTAACACTGGTTTATGTGATTTCATAATTTCCAGATATTATAAATAAAAACAGGACCGTGACCACTGAAAAGTTAATTAAGAAGAAACAGAACTTTTGCACCTGGTTATCACTGGTTGGGGCCTTTTATGAACGACGTATACACTGGTTTATGTGATTTCATACTTTGCAACTTTGTTATAAATAAAATCAGGACCGTGAGCACTGAAAAGTTAATTAAGAAGAAAATGGTCATACAGTCCCGACTAATTAGGTGAAAAAATAAGCATCATAAGACATTTCTTTTACAAGTTCAACAAAACATTGTGAATGAAACAGAACTGTTATCGTCCATCTTTATTCAGATTTGTATTGAGCGTAAGAATGCGGTCAATGTAACGTAAAGCTTGTGAGTGGTAGGGCGCTTTATGAACAACGTGAAATCATGATAATATTTATCATTTAGGCCTATACTTAGCAAGGTCTTTTAAAAAGAAGAAATTTGGTACAAAAATCATGGAAATCTGTAGTAGGGTTGTTGAGAAATTGTTGTTCAAAGTTCACACGGCGATGTCGCTGTAGCCCTGCAACAACGATAACCTTCCTCATAGGCATCGCATTAATGGGTGAATATTTATAAAGTTTGTTTGTTTGTTTGTTTGTTTGTTTGTTAATTAATTCATTAATTATCAAGCGGCGATGTCGCTGTAGCCCTGCAACAACGATAACCTTCCTCATGGGCATAACCATGATAACATTAATGACTGAATATTGATAAAAGTTGATTGTTTAAGAACGTTAATTAATTGATTAATTATCAAACGCGTAAGTCGCTGTAGCCCTGCAACAACGGTAACCTTCCTCGTGTGCATCATAATTTACATATTATCACGGTAATTAATGACAGAGTATTGTTTAAAGTTAATGTTTTTATTTAATGTTTTAAGTTAATTAATAATTATTTATCTCTTCTTTAAATAAGATAATTAATGAATGGAAACCGATCATTATGCCGATTTATGATTCCTGGCTGATTATGGGAAGCAAAGCAATTAATTAAATTTAAAATTTACTAATGTTCCTCTTCTTCATTGTATAGTGGCATTATTAATTAAATTACTACAATGTTGTTTTGAATCTCTCTCGTTCGTTTATTTAATTTGCTGAATTAAGTGATTTATTTATTGCACTGAGTTAATCCATACATCATTCAATGTAATCATATCATTGAGTTTCTCGCCGTCGGTGTAGCAGGGCTAAAACTAGGGTAGCTTCGGCGACGGCCAAATGTGGTAGGGTATAGTAAAGTTTAGCCAAGAGATATAATTCTGTATGCAGGATTTGGTTTTTTTTGGGGGGGATTAAAGGAGGAAATGTGGACTTTTTTGATTGAAAAGTGCACTTGTGCAGACTTTTTTTGTAAAAAGTGGAAGGCAAATGAATGTTTGTATGAAAACAAAACCAGGATTGATTTGAACCCATGCAGATGCCTAAGACTACTTGGCCAACAGATATAATTTTGGTTTTAGGCCAAGTAAAGTTTCTTGTCCCGCCCATCAACTTTTAACACTGCACCAATTTTTTTTGTTATTTTCAAAAATACTGTTAAAATTCTGAGAAAAAAGTTCTAAATAAATATATATCATACCTATTTTTGATTGTGTGTTCATCATTTTCAACTATTTCTCAATGAAACATTGAATACTATATATTACATAAAATCAATAAGGAAGGTATCTTAGTAGCCATTTTATACATGGCAGTCATCTTTAAAAAAAAATGGCAAAAAAAAAAACTCACAAAAAGAACAAATAATAAGGGACATCCTCTCCAATTTTTAACAAAATCCATACAATATATGTATTTTTTTTTTACTTGGCCTCAGTAAAATTATGCAGATTTGTGTAAATGGTGAAGTCACCCTAAGATTACATTCAAGCAAAACATATTTTCATTCAAATAAAATTCAAACAATAATGTAGGCCTATATCACATGACAGTATGAAACTTGTATGATGTATGGCTTCATGTCCACATGATCAACACTTTCAAGTTTACACCATTTGGCTATTCCATTTAAAATCCATACTACCCCTGTGGAAGATTTGGAAATATCACAGGGGTGTATGAATTTCAAATGGATTGAACACATTAGGTAGCTCCATTAGAATTTCATACACTCTCTGAGAAAGATTCAACCTGAATCTTCCACAGAAGGAGGATGAGTTTCAAATGGAGCTGCCTCAATGTGTTCATTTGATTTGAAATTCATATTCCCCCTGTGGAGAAAAATATTTCCAATATCTTCCACAGGGGTAGTGTGGGTTTAAAATGGAATAGCTCATTGCAGGGGTTCAGAATTACATGATAAACAAATCTACATCACCATAGTGATGTTATGAGTTCTTTGCCACTGTGTTACTATGGTTACTGCAATGTGGGGGTATAGCAAAAAGCCAAACCATTTCAGTACACTTTTGGCTGTCTTGTATTGGAGGTGTAAATGTATGGTATGTTTGATATTTTGTTTATATATATGATAAATTATTTGACATTTTAATGTGCAAGAGAAAGTTTTACGGCTAATTATTTCTAGAGTTTTTATTTTCATAAAGATAGCTTGTAAGTGTTGCACTTTATAGGCCTACAACTGCAGGCCCTACAATGTAGGCCCTACATGTACATTTGAGTTCAAATGGGATGCATATAGTGTCCCTGGCAACTCCTATACCTATTGTGATTGCAATGATGTGTTGCTGTCTTGTTGTCAGTCTTCCATAGTGAATGCTGACCTTGATTTTCCAGTAGCTATTAAATCACAAGCGTGCATGGCCGCGATATCACAAGAGAGAGTGAAAAATTTGAACAAAATTCAACTCTCTTCGCTGATGAAAACTTTACCGCGTGATGAGAATTTTCACCACCAAGCACGTAAAAACCCTAGCGCAGATTTCATTACGGCCGCGATGTGGAATCTGAATTGGACTTCAGCCAATCATATGGATGATCATTCCAAATTTTTAAACAAGTTACGTACAGTTGGCCATGATGAGACCAAGTATTTGCCAGATAAGTGAAAAATCCAGATGAATTAATATGTGTTTTCTGTGAAATTCACACATAAAAGATTTCCGGATTATGGAGGTAGGACTGTATCAATACTGCAGCTAACCAAATTCTCCACACATAAAACACAGAACCAATTTTACTGATATTATAATTTATACCATCCAAAGAGGTATGCACTTTTTTATATGGTGTTAATTATTCAATAGCATGAATCGCTATTTTTTTAAATGTCTATAATAAAAGGCTTGGCTTTGGGTTAAATCAATAATTTAATAAAGCAGTCAAACACACACAAATGTGTTATAGATAACAATAAGATAGGCCTATAAAAGCAGTATTAATTATTAATCTCAATTTCTTTGCAAAGTAAATGTTCTTTTCAAAACCTTTCATTTTACTTAATATATTTTTTAAAAGACCTAAAGATATGTATATTGGTTGTCAGCTGTCCTTTAACCGGGGTTGCCAATAATTTTCAGCGGGTCAAATAATTAAAAAATTGCCCAATTTTTCTCTGATCCATCGGATTCTATTGGACTGTAGGTCATGAAGCTACTGAAAGTCGCTGGAGCCAATGTCGAAAAAGGTCACCCAATTTCTTTCTAAAACCATTTCTATGGGACAGGTAATTGTCAAAAGTCGTGGGGAAAATCATAAATGTTACCCAATCGGGCTATTAAATCAGAGGCTTGGCAACCCTGCATTCAAAGTGGAGCAACAAGTGTATTGTTATGCAAATAGCAACACATTTGTTGCTTTTTAAATTTTTGATGATTTTTAAAGTCTTTGATTTTGTCAGATTTGTCACAATATTTTTAAAATCTGGAACTAGTTCAGGTATATTTTGTTAGCATGTGTGTGCATTTCTATGGTAAAAGATATTGGAAAATGAAAATTAATAAATAAAAATCATAATATATTGTCAATAAAATATGTAGGGCATATAATATGTATGGTCTTCTTCACTGGTGCTGCTGGGTTAAAGGAAATTCCTCTGGCTGTGTTAGCACACAGACACCTGTCTAGAAGTGGGATAATTAATTATGCAGTTATTTAGTTGTGTAATATCCACAATAATCATGATAAACTATAGCGATAATATTCAGCTGTTATTTATAAGTTTTATAAGTGCATATCAATTATTCAGAAAGAAATTGGACCCAACAATGCATGCGTACTGAGATGTTAATGCATCCAATGAACTAGCCCAGTGCATTGGGTGCATCAATATTCAGTGCAAGTGCATATTGTGTCCACTCTATCAAGCAACAATGCATGCGTACTGAGATGTTAATGCATCCTATGAACTAGCCCAGTGCATTGGGTGCATCAATATTCAGTGCAAGTGCATTATTGTGTCCACTCTATCAAGCAACAATGCATGCGTACTGAGATGTTAATGCATCCAATGGACTAGCCCAGTAGTCAGAGTGCATTGGGTGCATCAATATTCAGTGCAAGTGCATTATTGTGTCCACTCTATCAAGCAACAAACAATCTGCATTTATTTATTAACCTATTTCATACACGACAAAGAATTTCAGCAATTTCTGCTATTTTCTTTAACAAAGGTTTAATGCCTCTTTGGTCAGAAAAGGTCCAAATTTTGGAAAAATAAAGTCCACATTTTCAAAATCCATCCCCAGTCCAAAATGGTCCAAATTTTGAAGAAAAAACGGTCCACTTTTTCAAAATCAGCCCCTCCCCTCCCCCATTAAATCCTGGTTATGGACCTGCCCACACATTTCTGATGTGACAATTCATCAAATGTTGGTTTTTTTCTCCAATGATGGAATTGATGTGCATGCACACAGGCATGCAGACAGTATAAAGCCTGATGAGGATGGATTTTCTAGCTATTTAAAGAACAATGAGTTGATGTTTAAGAGTTTACGTCAGGTTGGTTTCAGCACCTGTCCAGGAAATTAGGCATCTTTAGCATGTTGAGTAGAATAATTTTATGTATGATGAGTGCATGACTGTGTTCTAAATAACATGTACAGACAGCAAAAGAATTAAGGTACCAGTTATGTTCACCCCTGTATATCCTTAAGGGCTGAGGTATGAATGTTTGGACAGTATTTAGACATATCAAATTGCATTCTGAATACGAAGAATGTCTTTCTGATATCAAATAATTTTTGATTTTTTGAAATTTGCAATACTGTATAAAAATTGATATTAATATTTAACAGTCCTCAAAAGTAAACTTTCTAAATCTATTGGCAATGATATGTACCTAAAGTGTATGAAGCTGGGATGAAAAGCCCGATGATCAATTGACTAGCCAATACCAATACTAGGCTTGTTTTCACTCATTTTAATGCATTTTTCCATGCTGATAACAAATATGGTGATGAAAATTCTGAAATCTTTGAATTTTTCAAGAAAATTTGAAACTTGTTGTCTGCAGTTGACATCCACACGGAGAGAGCTAAGCACGTCTCAGCAAGCATGGCAAGTAGATAGTATTTTTAAAAATTATCTCCTTACAGCTCCCCATTTCAGCTGGGTAGGGTGAGGCAAGTGAAGTAAAGCGTTTTGTCCAAATGCATAACATGTAAAGGGTCAGACTTGCTGAGGACCTCTAACATTATCTGACATTTCTCTGGAATGGGAGTACTATCGGGGCACACAGCAGCTGAAGGCAGTATCCCATCATGCATTGTAGTGAATCTGCTGGCTCCATAGCAAATGTATACAAAAAATTAATTAGGGCCACTTAGATATTGAGAGCTATGGATAGTTTCACAATACTTTAGGGGTCATATTTTTTTCAAACAATATACTACACACCCCTAATTTAAGGAGGGATTTTGTGTACATTTTCTATGGCAAGTGCAGTATTAAATGATTAAGGCCCTGTGAAGCATGATGGGATACTCCTTTCAGCTGCTGTGATCGGGGCACACCCACATATATCACACTATTTGCTATGCTATCGCCACAATATTCGTCATTTGAGGAAAATGTAATGTAAGCCTATTATCGTTATTATTGTAGGCATCGCAACCCATGCATCACTGCTGGCCTTGAAATGTTCCATGAAGTATTCTATCATACGGTTCCTGATTCTATCATGCCTTGATAACATACAGATAAGCGCATGAAGATCCATAATGATTATTATCACCCATTTATCCAAAAGTAATTTGATAATGATTTGCGTTCATTATTGATTTTAATGTGCAAACTGGTTACAAACAGTATTTGAAATTTTGTTTTTGTTTTGTCTTAAGGAATTGGATAGCGATGTTTGCACAGTATTTTTGTGGGACCTTGCAGTCCCTGCACATCAGACACATCAAAAAGCATTCTGAATGCGAGGAATGTCCTTCTGATATCAATTTATTTATCAACCGTTGTTGATGTGTTTTGGACCTGCAATAGTTTGCTTTTTTGCCAAAAATACATTACATTTAAATGGCCAAATTTTTTTTACCGTCAGCCTTAGTCCAAAAATATTTTTTTTTTAAAGCCAGATTAAACCATAACAAATGTATTTAGGCAAGTAAACTTGTGATTGTGGAGGAATGTTTGTTTTTTTCTCTCTCTCTCCCTCCTTTTTTTTGTTGTTGTAAGTATTACAGGTGCCTCATAGAAGACCCTTCCCATAATCCTTTGCTAAATGACGCATCACATCATGACAACAAATTGACTCTCCTATTACATGTACGTTGTACAGGTGCCATTTGTTTTCATGTAAAGGATATACTGGCTAATCATGGGTCGATAGTCCAGAATAAACAAATTTTATACCAAGATATGTGCTCTGTTCATTGAGGTACTTTTGTCAATATTTACCCATGTTGTACTAGACAGCCAATCAGTACAGGAAATTAAAATAGAAGAAATGCATTGTGGGAAGTGTAAGATATAATCTCTAGCTGTACCCTCTCCATTACACAGTATACTTAGATTATTGCATCAAATTATTATTTAAAATTATTGATTGTTAATCCATGGTTGCGTATTAAGGGCATTGACTACCAGCAATTATTGGGTTTTATTAGAAAAATCATTAGCTCATGGAATCTGTGCTTGTATGTTAGAAGATGTACGTCATTAACAAATGAGTGGCTTTTAAAACATGATTGTCTGTACGCTTTTGCTTGTCATGTAGTTATGATATTAAAGGCAAAAAAAAAAAAAGAGTGAAAAAGGTTATTTCCTTTTGGTAGCCTGAAAACTAATTTATTTATTTTTATTTTTATTAGTTCCTATAATCAAAGATAGAATTAAAAAGACTAATTTGCATCTAACGTCATCTGTCATTCAAACTAGGGCACGGTTTGTTTACGAGTGCCATGATGGTTGAGTTACTGAATGCGGGGATCCTGTCTCCTGTCCCATAGAAACCAATGGTCAAGAGAAAAAAATTGTGACTTCTTGATTATTTGATCCCCGATTCAGGCTGAAATTTTTGGCAACCTTACAGCAGACAATTTGACAAACATTGGTAGCTTTAAGGGGGTACTACACCCTTCGATAAATTTGTGACTATTTCTGCACTTATCTCAAAAACTAATAACACACTGGTAACAAAAGTTATGTATATTATAGGGGCAAGGAATACAATTACTACACTGGAATTTCAGTGACCCAAGACAAGCGGTTCGTTATTTATGATAAGAAATGAGGGACCGCTAGGATGTACCTCATTTCCTATCATATATACTGAACCGCTTGTCTTGAGTCACTGAAATTTCTGTGCAGTAATTGGTTTCCTTGCCCCAACAATATACATAACTTTTGTTACCAGTGTGTTTTTAGTTTTTGAGAAAAATACAAAAATAGTCACAAATTTACTACAGGGGTGTAGTACCCCCTTAATGATGATAAGTAGCATCATGATCATGGTTATTGGTTTTTGATATTGATTGGTTTCTCAAAATAGTGTATAATTTGACCAAACAAATCTTGTGTAATCTGTTATTCCAGAAAGTGTGATATAGCCATGCTCTACTGCAGGCAATTTGGCATACATTGTCAGAAAAACAATTTATTGTCTCAGCAACTTATGCCAAGTAAAAGTGGGTTTGTCTTTTCAGTACAAAAAGGCTATATAGGTGTACGAGAGTATTATAAATAGACCTACATGGTGAGTTTGATAAAAAAATTAGTTTATGAAATGTTGAATTGTTGATGTCTAGGCTTTTGACCATACTTATAAATCCTACTGAAATATAATTACCAGTGGCAGTGCAACAATAAACCCATTCATCATATTCAACATGATCATGCTCAATTGCACATGTACAATGTATTATTGTACAATATGCAAAGGCTCAGTCAGAATTTAAGCATCATGTTGCCATGGCAAAGGTTACACTGATTTGACCTCTGAAGAGGGCATAGAAAATCAGTTGTAGTGTAGTGTGTAGTAGACAATATATAGGCCTATTGTTAACACCAGGCCAGTTTTCAAACAGAGTCAAACAGGAATTGACTATTATAACATCAAAATGGTGGTCTTTTATAAGAAGTTATGATTTGTAATAAATGGGTCTATGAATAAGAGTCATATAGGCCTTATATAGGAAAAATAGTATTGTGAAATTAAACAAATGAAAATTTAGCTGATAACATATAGAAAAACAACACAAAATTGTAGCTTTAGAGTGAAAAATTAATATATTTTTCAATTTAAATGTATACAGAGTTGGGTGAGGGAAATGTTTTTTTTTACTCATCTGGCGAATTTTTGTTTTCGTCTCACTATATTGTAGGTAAAGGTTTTTTTGATCAATAAACTCCCATGCCCTCCTGGAAATCAAATGGTGCGCCCCTATCTGTCCTGTCTATAGCATAGGAAATCTATCAAAGTAGTAGGTGAACTAGACACCCACAAATGGAAGGTTGGTCAGTGGTAGCATGACATGGGAAATTCCCTTGCCCCGGTCTCCCTCTCCCTGTTAGAACAAACAAATCACAGAAAATTCCACTATTCTGAGGGGGGGGGGGCAAATTTAAGGCAAATTTCCAGCTGCACTGCTACCAGAGGTAGTTGAAATCATTTGATAAACTTACTTCCCTGTGGAAGATATTTCCAAAATCTTCCACAGGGGTAGTGTGGATTCAACTGGAATAGCCCAATGTTTCAACTTGGTATGAAGAACAATATGTGCCATGTAGTATGTTTTATATCAAGATCTATGTTGTATTAAGATAATTTAACACAGCAAAATAGGTCAAGGTCATTATGCCTCAATGGGAGTTGAACTATTTTGCTGCATTACCTTGGTAATGAAACATTTTAGATAGTGCAAACTATTCCTGATTTGATTTGAAAGATTTTGACCACTTTTAACAAGTGGTTTTGTTTGTCTTTTTTTTTGCAGTTCATAGCAAGATTACTGGCATTCAAACAAGACCAATCATCCGTGCTCAGCGGGTGGAAAATATCCATCTTTGTCTGCGATTTTTGGAAGGAAAGGGAGTGGATACGCAACATCTTAATGCCGATGGTTAGTATTGTACTGTATGTGTGTGTGTGTGGGGGGTGGGGGGGTGTATATGCCTGTTTATCTGCAACTGATGTCACACACAATCAGGCCTCAAATTTTACACCCATCAAGGCCACTGTGCAAAGACAAAGAAGAGCACTAAGAATAAACAAGTGATGAAGAATGCCTTGGAAGTTGGCAAAGATCTGGGGGCCAAAGGCAAAACTGGAAAAGGGTAGGCAATGGCAATGTTTGAATCCCAGGGGTGCCAGGTGACTTCTTTGTTTATCTTCTCTCCTTTTTCGTTTCTTCTTTCCCTTTGATAGCAAAAAACCCATTGTGGTGTTAGGGGTAACACTTATTCTTTCATTGCATATTCTATTACTCTACACACATGTATATTCCATCTACATAATAGATAGATATAGATTCTATTAACTGATAATGCTTAAAAGCTTACACATTAATCAGAAAATTAATGTGATTTAAATTATCTTGATGAATTGGTTTCACTGTTTCCAAAGCAGATGCAAATAAAATCAGTTTTCGAATTTACTGATAATGTAGTTCATCTGTGTTTAATACCATTTGCTGCCTGATAGTAAGTTCCTGTTGACCTAAATCAGAATATTTACGATTTAAATCAACTTGATAAATCGCTTCACTGTTATGTAGCAGCTGCAGATAGAATCAGTTTTTGATTTTACCGATAATATAGTTCATCCATGTTTGATAGCATTTTAAGAAAGGTGACCTGATATATTTTGAAAACCGAATTCTTACTTATGTATGACTTAAAATGTTGTCCCTTTCAAACATTCATGCAAAAAGAACACATATATGTTCCTTGTAAATGTGACAAATTCCTATATGGAATTACTGACATATCGTGACATTTATACAGTGTAATACTGGCAGTGTACAGTGCTTTTATTAATGATAATAAACATGATCATGTAATAAATTGATATCAAATGAGAGATCCTATTTTTCTCATTTTATTGAAATTATGAGTTTTAGGAGTTCCAAATCGATGTATTTCCGAAGATATCATCAAAATACTGTCAAATTAGTCTGAAACGTGATATACCACAGTTAAGACTAATTCAACAGTTTTTTGATGATTTCTTCTGAAAGTACCGATTTGGAACGCCTAATTTCAAAATGTTAATGAAAAAAATATGAGCTTTCAGCTGATACCAAAATCTGCATTTTGATGTGATGGGGGGGGGGTGAGGCTGTCAATCCCACCTTTAAATCGGAATATTTACGATTTAAATAAATTTCATAAATCGTTTCACTGTTTTAGCAGCTGCAGATCCCCGTGTTGTCACTGCCTATTCAAAGGTGTAACGCATGATCATTCCCAAATTAAAAAATACCCCCCCCCCCCAGTTTAAAAATGACAACTTTTTGCACGAAATTGGTAATGATCATGTGTACACATAGTCAATGTTAAGTGATATCACCGGGCTGCAGATAGAATCAGTTTTTGATTTTACCAATAGTTCATCCATGTTTGATAGCATTTTCTGCATTTTGATTGTAATTTTCTGTGTGCTTTAAAGGAGTACTTCATGATCATATCATTCTCATATGACATTATTCAGTAGATATCCATGAAAAAATGATACTCTCAAAATTTTGGTTGATTCTGATTTTGCGTACTTGCGAGTTACATATGATCTGGTGTACCAGAACGTAATTCAAATTTCATGATATTTTTGATAAACTTTGAGAAAAGTGGGGATATGATGCTGTGGATCACGAAATGCCCTTTTAATCAGAATATTTTTAATTATCATGATAAATTAGTTTTAATGAGGTTAGGTATCCTCTTATTTTTCTAATTTTGAACACTGAGCAAGTAAAAGAAATGTAATATTCATTTCTCAAATTTCAAATAATCAATATCACTTGAACGACAAGATACTTGAACAAATTATTATCTTATTGTTGTTGACAGATATCACAGATGGCAACTTGCAGGCTGCACTTGAAGTCATTAGTGCCATCAGAAGAAGGTTTGAGGTAAGGCTATTCCAGTTGAAATACATACACCCCCTATGGAAGACATGAACTTAACATCCCACACGGGGGTGTGAATGTCAAATGGAATAGCCCGTTTCGGGTGAACCCATTTGAAATTGACACTCCCTGTGTGGGAGATTTGGGTTATGTCTTTTATAGGGGTATATGGATTTCAACTGGAACAACCCAAAATGGTAAAAAGGTGTATTTTATTCCCCTTATCATGATAAATTGGTTTTATGTAGTGAGTAAAAATTCACTTGGTTTTGTCAAGCAAAATGGAAATATTTATTTATATCAACAAACCTGATGAATCTATTCAACAAACATTTCTTGTTTGTTTACCCATAGAATAATCATACCAGTAGCAGTCTTACCAATGGCTCCATGAATGGGTCCATGGACAAGAGTGATGTGACGATGGGTCCAGGTAGAGAGGGAAGCATACATTCACAGGTAAGAATCTATATACTCAACCAGTGGGGGAGTAGTGTGTCCCCGGCTCCATGAATCTATAACTGTAAAGATTAACTTTGGGGACAATCCATGCACATGGAATCTCCCTGAAGGAACAGACGAGATATAACACAATGAGGATGTATGTTACTCTATGACTGCATCACTCATGCTTTCAATAATTGCATTGTGAAAAATCAATTAATTGGACATGTGCTAGCTTTTGGTGCTAATTTAACAAGATGGGGGGGGGGGGGAGTTCAGAGTGCACCCCAGAAAATAAGCTGACTTTGCCAGATTTTATGTGTTCAGCCTCCACACCCTTTGGATACTACCCTGAGTATCCATTTATCAGTGTCAAGGTGACCATAGGTTATCTTTAAAACCTTTTCTTTCAATTTGCATATTTTATTACCCCCCTAAGGCTACTAACACATACAGCACAAAGCAACTGCAAGTGCAAGCAGCCCACATGATCCGATTGCGCAAATCACGCGAGCATTGGTATACACATGAAACGCTGTGTGGGCCAGGGTCACACCTGTGGCTTGCTATCCCCGGTATTGTCCTCACCGTTTTTCAATAGCTTTGTTGCCATTTATACGATACAGTGCGAGTTTTAAAAGCACAGATCCTCAACAAAATAGGATGCGTGGCAGTGTGTGTGTGCATACTGCTGGGCAAAGAACAATGACAACTATCACGCAAATTTGCGGTATGATGTTACATGTAATATAATGGAACTATTTTTATTTCTGTGTTTCAGTTTTCTGGTACCAGTATGAATACCCCAAGAGGTCTGCAAAATGGAGATATAAAAGGTATGCCTACTGGGTAACAAACCTTTGCTCAAAAACAAAGGATTGATGAAATCCCATGAAACAAAGTTGTTTAAATGGGGGAGGGAAGGTGTAATAATGAAGAAACGGGGTAATGCAGTGTGCTCTATACTCAAATAATGTTTCCAAGGCAGCAAAGGTAAATGTTGCCTTTGACTCATTCATATGCCAACCCTTAGGATTAAGGTTTTATGGTTATGCACATCAGCTAGGGGTTGGAGTTGGGATGGCTCCAGGGCTGTCAATCAACTCTCACACATTCAGCGTAAAGACTCACACATTTGGGCACTTTTTCATCCTCTCATGCCAAAGTTGTAATATCACATGCCAAAGTAGTAAAATGTCATGTTTCATCAAAATAAATTGTTGTCCCTACCACCCCCACCTCGAGCACCCTGACTCAAATAATCATGAGTAAAAAATGAACAATTGTAGTCTGCAATCAATAATTCCACTTTTCGACATTATCTAACACCAAGCAATGCCAAAAAGTTGACGGCCCTGGATGGCTCCCTTATGCTGAAGTGATTCCACACGTACACCTGAAAAGAAGAAAATTAATTAACAATTCTTTATTAATTGTTTGATTTTAACAGGTACTGTGAATGGTGACATACTTCCGGGTACGATGGCAGATTCACCACCAGAGGAGAGTCCTAGGTTACCGATGGATGAGGGACATATCATGGTAAGTTCACTGCCAAGCTAACACAAATAATTTTGATCTTCAGAACATACGTTTTTGAGGTGGTTTATCAAACAATTTATTATCAAACAATTTAAAATATTATCTTTATTATTTCAGAAATGAGTGAAGTTTTGTCTCAGGCAATGACACAAAACATGTTAAACCAGGTCGGTCTAACATATAGCCTAACTTGTTTTGTTCATATGAACCAAAGAGTCCTGAATCAGAACTGCCCTGTCCCATATTGGATTGTCGCATATGGAGACCAAAAGAGCAGTGTACCTCCAGTATTTAGCAGCAAAAGCCTAAAATATGTGTGGTCCATTCTACAGGTTGGAAAATACTCTTCTTTCATGATCTTGGGTTTAACACCCACTATAGTTTTGAGTGCCAGTACCAGGCATAGTGACACACAGCTTGAACCTGAATGGTCATCAATTAACTCTCTCCAGACTGCAGACGACAAGTTTCAATTTATTTTTGATTACAAAATTTCAGACTTGTAAATTTTCATGACCATACTTGGAATCAGCATGAAAAATTCATTAACATGAGTATAAACAAGCCTAGTATTGGTTCAGTGGTTCTTAAAATAGCTTTTGATATTTTGAGAAAATATCTCGGAACTTTGACTTTTTAGGTTGAAGCCTATGGCCAGCATGCAGAGCATTAATATAATGATGTTATTTTTGTGCTACTCTGAAGTTTTGGGCACCATGTAGACATTGGGCTTTTCCATTTAAAATCCACACTACCCCTGTGGAAGATTTTGGAAATATCTTCTACAGGGGGAGTATGAATTTAAAATGGAATTTACACATTAACAGCTCCATTTGAAACCCACTCTCCTCAGTGGAAGATTCAGGTTGAATCTTTCTCAGAGGGTGTATGAAATTCAAATGGAGCTGCCTAATGTGATTATTCCATTTGAATTATACTCCCCTGTGGCAGATATTTCAATAATCTTCCACAGGGGAGTGTGAATTTTAAATAGAAAAGCCAATTCTAATTTTATTTTCCATGTTTAATTTCAGTCAACAACTGAAATCAACAACACTCAGGGCATCTCCCAGCAGCATGGCATAGAAATGAGACGACAGAAGTTCCTTGACCAGCCTGCAACGAGCCAAAGCGCCATCAGACCGCAACCTCTCAGACCGCCACCTATGGCTTGGAATAATGCAAATGGAGGGCTCACAGTAAGTATGAGAATGAACATTCAGTGGTATGCATAAAGTCTGTGTAAGTTTGTATGCTCAATCGGAAAACAGATACCCATGCATCATTGACATCGTCAAGCAGATCCCAACTTTGGAATGTACCTCTTGAACGTTGTTGGGTAAATGTTATGCAGTCCAACCTGTTTTATCCAGCCAGGATGTGACCACACATTAGCCAAGTAGTGAAAAAACTGGATAAATTAATTATGTACAATTCTGTACTGATTGTCCCAGTAGCAGCACTGAAAGACGTTAGTTGAGTGTTGTATACAACATTTTATATCCTTCTAGAGTAGCTAAGGACTTTCTTATCGAGTATGAAGTCAAGGTGTCAGGATTAAAGATTCATATAAAGTAGGTCTGAATAATGGAGGTTGGACTTGGATCCATTTCTTTTTAACTAAGCTAAGCCAGCAGCAGTTCCCAAACTAATTGAGTTTATCTGTGTCCATTTTGCACATTCCAGAATGGGAGATCTCCAGCTGTGAGAGAGTCCTTGTCAATGACCGTTGAAGAAAGGCTGAAGAGCTTACTGGATACACCCAACCCAGGGGGCATGAGTGCTGGCTCACAGTATGTAAGTACCATTCAAAGAGATTGAACTTCATAACAGGGTCGGATTTAAGTGGGGGCCCTATTGCAGTGGATTTTGTATCAGGCCAGTAAATATTCAACAATGCTTTTCCGGCAGGCCAGTAGATTTTTAGATGATATGAGACAGCACTATAATTCAAATAAGTGGAGGACATTTTGGGATAGTTTGTGGTGTACTTGTGTAATTTAAATTTTTATTTTCGGATTTTTTGTCGATCTATTATTTCTGCAAATTGTTCACATTTTTTTGGTTCTTATTTCCAAAAATTGACCAAATATTAACATTTGACTTTCATTGCCAGTTAAAACTAACTAAAGGATGTTGCCAGTTAAAACTAACTAAAAGATTAACATTGAACATGTTTCTTTTGGCAAATAAGGATAAGATTTTTTAATCCAAAAAATTAGCGCTTACTCTATTCCCTTACTCTAACCGTAACCCCTAATGCTAAACCCTATTCTTATGGTATGGAAGGTATTCTATTGTGATTTCACCATAGTTGTGAGCAGTTTATAATGGAGGGCAAAATAGATTTTACCATGGCGGCATGGCCCATTCAAACTTGCTAAATGTTGCGTTCACAAACCCCATGGGCACTCCTGCCTTTCTTAGAGTGCCTCTCATTTAATTAATTACATGATATAATCAAAATAGAGCTTTTAGATCTCTTGGCAATTTTAAGCTTAGCCCCTTCAGCCTGGCTGGCCATTCAGCCTGTATCTAATTGGCTCAAAGAAGTTGTTTGCTTCCCTCTGGATTTGAACCCAAGGTTCCCAGGGTGCCAAGCATGCTATAGAGGGTATGCAATACGACATCACTCATAACAGAGTCATCATCCTCATGTAAATAAAATTCTGTCCTCCACGGGGAAATTCGCATGATAATACAATAAAATGTGTGATAGGTATGAATGGTTGTGGAATCGATCTAGAGACCCGTCCCTCTGTCATCTTAAGTTATCTTAGATCTGTCCTCCAGCATGGCTGCCATTTCAATTGTTATACAGTTCCTGTTGGTTTATTGCATACACTCTATTGGTGACTGGTAGCCACAGGTGTTTCAGCCAACAAAACCATGCATATAGATATATGTATGGGGATTGTGTCATTGCATCACTTGGGATGCATGCGTAGACAGTGGCTTTGCTTTGTAAGATTTATCACGGTTAGGGTTAAAACAGTTCTTAGAGTCTGATGAAGAGTCTGTTTTGAATATTGAACCATTGTCAAGTTGCATAGCCTTCAGAAAGTGAGGTTTTTGTTCTACATGTAATTGTACTATATTAAACCTAATTGTATGTATGTTGGTATTTAATTCTACTTATCTGAATATCAGCTATTTCCAAATTAGTAACCATCAATCATGATCCCATCTATCCATGCAGCTTTATGATGAAGGGGAACTACTGGAGCTTCCTCCACCCAAGCTGCGTTCCTACTTAAACGATGACGACGACGATGACGAAGATGATGATGACAACCCGGATGAAGAGTCACAGTTACACGCTATGCTAGATGATCCTGATAGATTTGAGGATTATCCCAAAGATTTGGATCGATATGTGTCAGGATATGTGGTGAGTACCAGTGTTCTAGCCACGCCGGTCAGGGATATCCGGCACAGAGTGTTTCTGACCAGTACTAAGCTTAAATATATTGGTCACCGACCGACACAAAAATATCTTTGAAATCACTGAAAATGAACAAGTACAACCAAGATGTTGCATATTTTTACCTGAGAAAACATAGATGAATTCATCCATGTAGGGAGATCAAGAAATGAATTTGTCCATGGTGTAGCTGTGTCTAAGGAGGGAGAACACCTACACCACGGACAAATTCATCTCTTAATCTCCCTACACACACTCAACTACTAAAATTAGCCGGCACTAAAGTTGTGCTGGCTATAACTCTGGTGAGCACATAATATAAGGCATGTGTGTGTGATATGAAAATACTTGTCAATCATGCATGTGTCACATGTCATGATGTCACTGTATGTATGCAATTCTACTTCATAATCCTGAACTCTCTTGAATAAAACACTATTTTTAGTCTCCATGCATGAGAAACCAATATGAAAGATTTATTATTGCATTATTCACTGTAAAATCTAAGGCTTTACTCTTTAGTTTTAATGTCTTTGTTTAAGATACATTTCTCATGCATCATACCAATATGTACTTTCCTTATTTTCATTCCAGCCTTCAAGCAAATCAGAGAGGAAAGAAGGTCCTCGAGCGCAGGCTTTATTGGAGCGCCCAGCAGACGAGCTACAACCTACATCTCAGAATAGATCATTACCGTTCTTTCATGCACCACCTACCCAACATATGGGACCTATGCAAAATGGTTATCATAATGGGTAAGTCAGACGTGACATCTCATAATAAATAACAGTAATGGTTATTATAATGGACAAGTGGATAAAAACATGTAGAATTGTTTGACATTGTGGAAGGTGACCACACTAGGTTCTACCTGCATGTTAGCATTGATCACACATTCTTAAGTATTGTTTACCTGAATGGGTGACTCCATTTGAAATTCACACCCCCTGTGTGGAAGATTACAGACATGTCTTCCATAAGGGGTGTATGGATTTCAACTGGAATAGCCCAGGTAGTCAGCCCTGATGCATTAGGATTGAGTCTCAAGTTTTGCAATATTACTCACATGATATAGCAGGGAAATTTATTGTTTTTTATTAAAAAAATTGTGTGGGAGTGGCATTTATTAGAGAGGTGCATTTATTATAGGATATATGGTATTTGGCTATTCCAGTTGAAATACATACACTCCACATGGAAGACACAATCTTCATCTCCCACACAGGGAGTGTGAATTTCAAATGGGATTACCTGTATGAGTGACTTCATTTGAAATCTACACCCCCTGTGTGGAAGATTAACTTGTGAGGGTATGTCTTCCATAGGGGGTGTGTGAATTTTAACTGTGATGGCTAATTTCTACAAGGCAGACAGCCCTGATGCATTAGGATTGAGTCTAAAGTTTTGCAATATTAGTCACATGTTCATTTTTATAGAAAAAATTGTGTGGGAGTGGCATTTATAAGAGGTGCATTTATTACGGGAAACGGGGTATTCCAGTTGAAATACATACACCCCATATTGAAGACATGATCCTAATCTCCTACAGAGAGAGAAATGTAAATGTTTCAATGGGATTACCTGAATGGGTGACTCCATTTGAAATATACTCTCCCTGTGTGGAAGATTTATGTCTTCCATAGGGGGTGTATGGAATAGCCCATTTTTAGAATATCCACATGTAGTTGGGCGTGAAAATCATCCTACGTGTCATTGGCCCCTGAAGATGTTTAAAGCAAAACCTCCTATGTAACCTGTTGGCAGTTTTGTTTTAAAGATGTTCAGGGACCATAAGCACATAGAAGGTTTTTCCTGCCAAATTATCCACATTGTTATTTTGTTCTTTTTTCTACAGACCAGCATTAAGCATGCCAGGTCCTGATAACAATGGAATGTATACTATGCAAACACCTAATAGCAGGGTAAGTCTATGGGTATGTGGCCCAGGGAAAGAGGGGGATACTTGCAGGCCTGTAACTAGGATTTTTCAAAATCAACCCCCCCCCCCAAAAAATATTCCTGGTTACAGACCTGTGTACTTGCCTACTATCTTATTTGTTGTCCTCACATGTCCAACCAACCTAAAACAATGAATTACTTGAAGTTGTGAAAATACCAACCCTAATCTGTAATTTTCCTTGAAAAAAATGATAAGAATATTCTTGGTCTCTGTGTGTTGGGATGAAATGGCTGGAAAAAATAGTCTTATTAATGAAATTCCTACCCTATTAATAAAATTCCTACCCTAAACAACTTCTTTAAGGTCTTTCCCATTAGCCGGAAAATTGAAATATCTCCCTTATACAGGGATTTAAAGGTCGATTGTGCCATGATTTAATAGCCAACCTTTTTTTATCAAAGGAGGCTGAAGTTGGGACCATAAATGTGGTCTGCACATTCTGTTGGGTTTCTATATTGTAGCCATGTGAAGATAATAACACCTGGCAGTTGAAGATGGAGCCATCCTGAACCAATCCCTAGAAATATCTTGAAATTATAAACAATGTTTCAGGGCTGTCAACTCTCACGCATTGGTTGCGAGTCTCTTTGCGGGTCATTTTCTCACAGTCTCACGCCAAGCTAGTATAATCTCACGCCTTGGTAAAAAATCTCACGCAAAGATCTGCCAAATGAGTAAAATCTCACGCATTGTAAAAATAATTTGTTGTCCCTACCCCCCACACACACTTTTTAGATTCTCAAGCGCCGTGGCTCAAATGTGTCAAAATGAACATTGTAGATGTCTCACGCCTAGCAATATCAAAAAGTTGACAGCCCTGAATGTTTGCTGCTCTATTTTAAGCAGATTTAATTGATTGTTTCCTTTTTTTCAGCTTCAACATTCTGCATACCAAAGTCCACCATCTCCAAGCCAAAGACATCTGCCTACATACCAAGACCACATTCAACGGCATCCCATGCGACAAAATCAGTACTCAAATATCTCAAAAGGTCATGACCCTGACAGGTCAGAGGGCAGCAGTACACCTAGTGCTTTCAGAGCTCTGAGTAACTTTGACCACCATGGAAAAGACTTGCAGTATAATCATGTAAATAATAATAGGACTCCAGATACTGCACAGTATTTACCTAGGGAGAATATCAGGCCTAATCACGCATATAATAACCACACATCTCAGTCAACCAATCACAACCACAGAATAGCATCACATGATGCAAGAACTCATAATGGTCCTATTCCGGATATCAGAGGCTTGCAAAGTTATGTCCCGAGTCCAAGTTCTTCCAGTTCAAGGTCAAACACTCCAGAGCTCCCGCCGTTATCACCGGCAACGACACCATCTGCAACACCTCCCGACTCACCAGAGCCGTCAACTAAGCATAAAACAAGGTCAATCTCGGTGTCGTCATTCCCTTATAGTGTTCGTAGTAATGCTAGTGGAGACCGAGAAGTAAAAGAGGCATCTCAAGCTATGGCGAACATTTCGACAAAAAAGAAGAAGAAAAGTCCAATGCCAGGTAGGCATGCGGCAACAGTGCCTAAAACGCCAGAGACAAGTAAAAAATCAAGTGCAGGAAAAGAAAGTAGTGAGAAAAGAAAGAAGAAAACATCTCGTGAGCGTTCCTCTACAGCGCCCTCTGGAACTAAGGAGTCATCAAGTCATCGGAAAAAATCTTCAAAAGGTAGGTTATTTTGGCCGTAATATAATAAAAGAGTAAATAAATGCAGGAGGTACACTATTTTACTCTCCATGTGGGACAAACCAATATAGCAGGTTTACCATAGCAGTACACAGTGGCAATTCAGGGTCCGTTCTCCATGGGCCTAATCTTTGGATCATTCAGAAAGATTCAGGGGGTATAGGACACGGTAGATGGTTAGCAGTTCCAAATTGAAAAACAACCTACTTACAGTGGGGTACTGTGGTGCACTTCAACGGTTTTAGAATATTATAATTTTGCTTTGACACCACATAACACATTTAGAATTGGTTGTGTAGATTTCGTGATTATGTGTTAATCCAATGGCGACATCAAAAATGGTGATATCGCATCCTACACCACCTGTAAAGACTGATCATTTCGGTTGTTTATTTGAACACAGGAATGTTTGGCTCACATAGGCATAGTAGCAGTATGCAAGATCACATAAATCTATCCAGCTCTGATGAAGACCTCAAAGCGCCACCAACTAAACCTGAAAGAAAACCAAGGAAGAAGGCGCCCTCATCTATACCGCAGCCACCACAAATCAAAGATGATGACTTACATGGGCCTAGTGCTGATAGCATTAGACAACAGCTACTGGCTCTTGAAAGCATGTATACAGATATTTTGCAGGTATAGTAATACTGTATACTGGGATATTTTTGCTGGGTTAATTTTTTTTTTTACCTTTCATATTGAAGATATAGAAAGACCTAATTTTTGTTCAGGTTTTGGGGAAAAATCAATATGAAAGGTCAAATTTTTCAATTGATCATTGGCTTTATATCCCAGCTACATACACTTAAATTACATATCATTACATACAATTTACTTCAACCCCCCTGTTAAATCGCAAATTTCAAAGAATCAAAATTATTTGATATCGGAATGAAATTCCTCTCAGGTCCCACAAAAAATATGTGAAAAAATCACTATAAGAGCCCTTAATGTCCCCTTCAGAAGTGCAGTTAGATATTTTGTATAAAAATGTTTAGCAATCCCTTTAATGAGCCCCTCCATGAAAAGAACAGTTGTATGTAAATACAGGCAAATCTGTGTGATACAAAACTTAAATATTATTATTAATCTTGTAGGTTATTGGCACTAATAAAGGTGAAGCGGAACCCAAAGAAACAACAAAGAAGCCAGTAAGGAGACAAATCAGTACAATGGCATCACCTAGGGCAACTGCTAGACCAAGATGTAAGTGTTCATCAGCAGTGGCATCATCAGGAATTTTTTATTGGGGGGGGGGGCAAAGTGAATTTCAGGGGAGGCCCAAATCAACAAATTTTTGCATAAAATTGCCACAAAAGTGGGGGGGCAAGAAAAATATGGGGCAGGAGCAAATGCCCCTTGCCCCCAATATTTAATGAGACGAAAGACATGGATATGGATTGGGGCGAAAGGAAGGTTTACATATCTCTGGCTCCCATCTGTTATTATATTTACAACCCTTGCATATATAATTTGTGTCCCACATTTTTTACTCTAGGGTGACACATTTAAGCCGCTGTCTAAATCTAAAAAGCTTACTTTGGAGTGTTAATCATAGATTAAAGAGATAAAGGACATTCATCAACAGACCAAGTCCCAGTGCTTTGTATGCTGAGAATTCTCGCATATTCATGAGGCTGATCATTCAATCGTGAGTGTCAATTTAAGCCAGCGTTGAATGCCTTTGTGAAAGAGCGTTGTGTGTCTTTGCATTTATGCAAAATACTGTAAAAATGTGCGGTATGTGTATGAATATAGCAGTTTCGAATGTTGCACTCGTTGGAACAAGTGACCCTCATTAACAGATGATCACGGTACTGTGCCCATTGGCGTAGTGGTCTGTAAATTCGGCTATTCCATTTAAAAATCCACTCTCCCCCTGTAGAAAATTTTGGAAATATCTTCCACAAGGGGAGTATGAATTTCAAAAGGAATGAACACATTAGTTGCTCCATTTGAAACTCACTCTCCCTCTGAGGAAGATTCTGTTTGAATCTTTCTTAGAGGGAATATGAATTTCAAATGGAGCTGTTAATGTGTCCCATTCGATTTGAAATTCATACTCCCCCTGTGGAAGATATTTCAGGGGGAGTGTGGGTTTTAAATGGAATAGCCCATTTAAAGGTTTATGGTGTTTATTAAGTCACTTACCATGATTGATCTTTGTTGCTCCTTTCCACAGCTGCAGCAAGAACTCAAAAACAACGTGAAAAAGACATCAAGACCGTAAACAGACGCTTTGCAAGAGTGGAGTCCCATGTGGTCACATTAGCACGTAGTGTTGCCAGTCTTTCCTCAGAAATACGATCTCAAAATGCCATATTGAGAGAAATAGACTCATTAAAGAGTGATGTGGAACAATTACGCGATACACAACTGCTCGATTCAAGTCAACATGACTCTATACTTAGAAGACAAGATTCTGTGTTGAGAAGTCCAGACTCAATGTTTCGCAGTTCTGACTCGATGTTCAGCAGTGTGAGTCGGTTTAGACCCATGTTGTCTCAGCATACAAGTCCACAGAGGATTAAGAAGTTGACCAAGTAAGTATGACCCTAAGATTGTAAAAGGGTACATCTTCACTAACATGTTACTTCCTTTTTCTATAGGTTTATCACACTCAACCCTCATATGATAAAAGGGTACGGTACCTTAATATGGTAAAATGGTGCCCTAATGTGGTGAAAAGGGTACCTTATATATGGTAAAAGGGTACCCTTATATGGTAAAAGGGTACCCTTATATGGTAAAAGGGTGCCCTAATATAGTGAAAAAAAGTCCCCTAATATGGTAAAAGGGTACCCTAATATGGTGAAAAGGGTACCCTAATTGGTAAAAGGGTGTATCTTCTGTTTACATCACTAACATGTTGCTTCATTTTGCCATACCTTTGGTCATAGATAATAAATATTCATAAATAAATGTTTTCTACAGGGTGGGCCATTAAAAAGTTCACACTTTTTTGATGGCTTATTTCTCAAAAGTGCAAACACATATTGAAATAAGTTGAACATATTTGTAAACCTCTATGTCTGGACTGTCATTGCTGAAAAGGGCATTAGCATCCATGGTCGAATTACAAAATGGCGGCCATTTGAAGCAAGGGGTCAAAAACCACTTTGCACACACGTAAGTCAAATGGAGCGGATGATCACGCGATATATGGTGGTCGCTGGTTCACACCACAATGGATTAGGAACAAAGGAAGAAAAATAACAATACGCATGAAAGTTCTGTCAATATTTCTCTTGTAAATTAACCATATTAAAATAAACATTTCTTTTTCAAACAGAATATGTAGCCTTCCAGTTGAACAGAATATGTAACAGTAGCTTTAAATAATCTGCGCAGTTAACGTTTGTTTGCAGTCGCATTCTAGATAATGTGCATAATTTTATACCCGAGTCTTCATGATGGTTATTACACTATAACATAAATCTTATATAGAGATATAACAAGATAAATTTATAAATAGGTGTCAGGAATGCCTCTCCTTCTCTTCGGAAATTATTTCTTCATATAGACACATTTAAACCGTAGCAGTGCTTCAATGGAAACGAGTTATTTGTCTCAAATTGTCATGAAATTAAAAATATTGCACTAGAAAAGTAAGAATACAAGTAAAATCATATTTGACTCTGATAAAAATAGTTCTGTTCTTCATTACTACTTATCATGGTTCCATAAAGTCACATATTTATGCATGCCACAGTGAAAATGCTTCTGTCTTTAAAGTGTTCTTATCGTCCTTCAACGTGGCCTCCTTGCTCGCGAATACAAATCATCGCACGATCGTACATATGGTGAACTGCTCTTGAAGTAACCCTGGTGCGTCGGATCCCTGTGAACGCATCTGTAATACGGCTCCTCAGCTCCCGCAAATTCCTTGGCGGACCTTCGGCATACACAGACGCCTTGACATCACCCCAAAGCCAGAAGTCCAAAGGTGTCAGATCAGGACTCCTCGGAGGCCACTCCACATGATGTCCAAGGCTGACAACACGATGCGGAAACAACTCCTGCAATCTGTCTCTAACAGCGATAAGACGGTGGGCTGGTGCTCCGTCTTGAAAGAACCACGCCCTGCGGATGGCCCTGTTCGCTTGCTCTTAAAATATTTGGACGAGTTGAGGCTCTAGTCGATCATTGATTATGTCGAGGTAAACGCTTCCATTTATGTTCTGGTCAACGAATATCGGTCCTACCAACCGTTGTTTCTTGTGACGGCTGCGAGAACACTAACTTTGCGTTTGTCATGTGGAACGTTAAAAGCAAAGTCTCTCGGAGGATTGCCTTTCGGTGCATACAAGAAAGCGACGTGCTCTGCTCTGTTAACTAACCAGTTACAAAACTGAAGTCGCCGATTTGGATCTCCTGGTTGCAGTCCATGACGCTTAAGGATCTTGTAAGGGTGCCATTCGATATCATGAGTGATGATTCGCCTGAACGTTGTCCTTGGAATATGGGGACAATTGTTCCGTCGAGTAATCAATCTTGGGATAGCATGCAAATCACTTCTAATAACGGCAATGTGATTGGCTGATCTTCCTGTTCGTGGTCTCCCACTGTTAGATTTGTTCCGATTGAGAACAGTTCCATGTAAGTGAAACTTTTGTTTAATATTATAGATGTGTCGGCGACTAGGAAGTCTGGTATTCGGAAACTGGTTCGCCATGCATTCAGGACAGAGCGCACCTTTCCGGTTCTTGAAATTTCCTCCTCGATGAAAATTCGTTCCTCCTTTGTAAACTGCCGCATTTTGAACAGCAAGAATCACCTAAAAGTACTTACACGGGTATCTCTTACATGAATGACAAGAAGGCACGCAAGGCATTTTAAATTTGAAGTTCCCTCCAAAACTAGTGTATTTGTTATGTAAATGAGCATGTCCAATCAGCCTTTTTGTGTCAATTTCACAGGTGAATGATTTTCAAACAGTAAACAACTCATACACGCATGAGTCCGATGACCCCGGCAATGACACTCAAGTAAATGCATATAGAGCCATCAAACTTTTTTTAAAACTTGCTTAAGCCTAAAAACTTAATATGCATGATCATTGTCTATAGTCTTACGTGTGTGCAAAGTGGTTTTTGACTTCTCTGCTTTAAATGGTCGCCATTTTGTAATTAGACCATGGATGTTAATGCCCTTTTCAGCAATGACAGTCCAGACATAGAGGTTTACAAATATGTTCAACTTATTTCAATATGTGTTTTCATTTCTGAGAAATAAGCCATCGAAAAAGTGTGAACTTTTTAATGGCCCACCCTGTATATAAACATGTTCTGTTACCCCTGTATAAAAATTTTCTGCATAACTTTTTGTGTTTGCTAGGTTAATTGTTCCCCACATCAAGTTGGGTATACCTGGCTCAAATCTTGTTAATATTTTGTTTGTTTGTAATTCTAGATTCTTTGGTGAGGAGCCGCCACTACTGAGGATGTTCCTACAGGAGCTAGGTTATGAGGTGAGGCAATTATTACAATAACTGATATGTAGGCAGCAAGCATAATCTTGGACAACTATCTACTTACCACACAGAATAAAGCAAATGATTCTATCAGGGTCAGTCATGGTAACTAGATAGTTGTCCAAGATTCTGCTTTGTGCGATGTGTAGACTGATTGTAATCTGTCATTTTGACATTAGTTAAAACAAGTTTGGTTGAACATCTGATGTGTTATAGCTAAATGGTATCCAGGGTACATTTCACTAACATTTACAATACCTTGTATGACCATTTAAAACCCATCATAAGTGTAACATATTATAAATCCTATGGAAGACTTGATGGGTTTGAGACTTAACAATGTGACACAAGTTTTTGTAAAATGCACACTAATGTTATATACGACTCAAAAACTTAAAAACAACATCAACATTGTGAAATAGATGATAGTAATTTCTTTCAATAATATTTAGGCAACTGAACACTTGCACTACCGAGTATAGTCAGTATACTGATGTCCCATTGCATCGAAAACCGCTTTTGTTTGCATAATGAGAAAAGAAAAAAGGAATGGAAATTAAGATTTTCAGTCACTGATCCGTTTAATATTGGAGTAGTGTCAATGTCAGTATATCAGATAGAGACCAAAATAAACATGCAAAATGTGAAGTAATATGTTATCAGAACTGTAAGCTATAGTCTGTCTTGTCTCAAGTTGAGAGTTAAAAGCCATGTTGGATTTTGCAATGGCAGATTTGAATCGTGCACTCACTTAATCACTCGGGCGTAGAAGTGTGATTTATCTATACGCAGGAAACACCACTGCGAAATATAATTAATTTTTTTAGAACAAGATGTCAAGGTACGGGCCTTGATTTATAATTAATGTTGTAAACATTTCTCTCATTTATTATGTGTATTTCAGAAATATGCTGCAATATTTGAAAAAGAAGGATTGGCATGGTAGAATTACCGCACCTAAGCGAGGAACGCCTAGAACTCATCGGGATACCCATAGGGCCTCGCTCTCGCATACTACAAGAAGCACAGCTTATGGTATAGGTCCCAACACGACACAATACCAACAGACAAGTAGTACATAGTGATAGTAATAGGACAGTAGATGCTTGGAATAGTAATATACCAGGTACCCGTAGAGCAGCTAACATGCGAAGGGGCAAAGAGCGGAGGGGGAGATCTAACATGACTAATAAAGGTATATCTTTGGTATGATATCTTGCTATGGGCATCTAATAACTTCCAATCATATAGCTTGGAACAGCGATAGATGCTTGGAATTGTACATAGGGTCCATTTCACTAAACCTTTAACCCTTCATAGCTCAAGTAACCTTTCATAAAGTTATGAATACCCAATAGTAGACATAACTTTATGAAAGGTCCCTGTAGTAAATGATGAAGGGTACCATTGTATGTAAGTATTGAACTTGAAACTTGTCGTATGTTGAGACTTGCAAAGCTTCGTAAAGGTTAGTGAAATGGACCCCAGGTACCTGTTGAGCAGCTAAAATGTAGAGTAGATTTTCTGGTGATATGCATGGTATGGAGCTGAGGAAGGCTAAATTACAAAGGTATAGCTTTGCTATGGGCATCTTTTAACTTACAATCATGTCGCTTGGAGAAGCAGTAGATACTTGAAATGGTAGTAATTAAACCATATGGTGTGTTTCACTAAACTTTCAACAGTAACACATTGTATTGTAAGTAACCTGTTTACAATGTCTTACTGTTACAAATCCATTTTGTAACTTGGATTGATTTTGAGACTTACAATGTGTCTTAAATGTTAGTGAAACACCCATGTACCTTTTGGGCTAACATGTGGAGTAGATTGCATGGTGATGCGAGGGGCATAGAGCAGAGGAAAAAAGTTCAGATCTGATTTCATAATGACTAATAAACATATACCGGTATATATTTGGTGTGAAAGCTTGCTTTGGGCATCATAGAATAGGAAGAAAGTTTCTGCAACTTCTAATCGTATATCGAGGGTTTGGGGCAAGAAAGGCCTATCTGCAATAGCTGCCCTATTATGACAATTTGCGCATTCTATCTTGTATGCATATGACACCTGGCAGCTATTGCAAATAGGCCTTTCTAGCTTTACATATCTCACACAGTCCTATTATGGTGAAGGGTGTATCTTCTATTTGCATCGTTAACAATTTACTTCCTTTTGGCGTCAGTGGAAAATTGATTCAGTGGAAAAAGGTTGTAATATTCAAAAATATTGAAACAATGTTTACTTTGGCGAAAGAAAGAATCTTCTTATTGCCTTTACAAGATACATCATTTTATAATTTGGTTCATCTCAAGTGATGTCAATGCTCTTTTGTGACAAATCACCCCTGTATCTGTGTGTGTACACTCAGGGCAGTTAACTTTACGTGCGTTATTCGATACTGCTGCGAGCGAAATACGCACTACCGAACTTGTCTTGAGATGAACCAAATTATAATATGCGAGTGTCATTGAAAAAAAAAGTTGACCAAAGCTATGTTTTATTCAAAAAGATTAGACTTTATTATAAAGTCCAGACTCCACCATGTTTGTGTGTCGCTAATGGAGGGCAAAATAGTGTACCTTCAGATTATGTTGGCATGTGCCTGGTCATGTGGATTTTAAGTCAAGTGCCTGCTTGCTTGTTTCTGATGCGGTGTGCCAATATCGTATGCTAAGAACTACATCTTCAAACCTTTGTGGTATTCAAGCAGGGTTGTAGCTAGCGTAAGTTGAGTGACAGCTAATTTTACTATCCAATTAGAATGCGGGCTCGGGGCCCAATCTTTTTAGCAAACATCAGGGAACAGGCTTGGGGGTATCACCCCTCTACAAAGGTTATTAGTCTGGTCTTTTTATGATGAACCAACTCGAGACTAAATGTTGGTGGTACATTATTTTAGTCTCTACAGGTGACAATTCAAAATGGTGGATTTTGTTACAGCGCTACATTGGGCTATTCAGAGTCTTGACTCCAAAGTCTAATCGCTTTGTTTTTCTGAAATAATTGTACACAGTGTTTGGGAATCAGGAGCATCTCTAAACTTTGGATATATGTTGAATAGACAAATAGAATGTACAAGGGTCTTGGTACACTTTCCTAACAAGTTATATTTTATACATCTAATACATAGTGTAGACTGTAGAACATAACTTAAAGCAATATTATAATATTTCTGGGAAAAAATTCCCCACAAAATGGTTTTTTTTTTTGTATATGTGCCAAGAAAGAAAATTGCTTGTATCGGTTGATCTTTAATGAGGTTGATTCGCTCAATGTTATGAGCATCACATAGATTCATGTACACAGCAAGACATTTCAGCCATACATAAGTCAAGCTATTATTTCCAGGGATTTGAAGCCGTAATGTACGATCATTTTAAATAAATTTTTTTTTTTTTTCAAACCTGATATGTTGGCATATTTGTAATGTTCACACATTTCCAAGCTTACACCTAATTGCAATCAGCCAAATTCATTGTTTGTAGGACAACGGGAACAAAAGTACATTATACAATCACGGAACAAGCAGAATTTTGTGAAAATAATTTGGGCATCCTCCTCAGCAAATGTTACAATATTGTTTTAACTGTAATGTTGTGTTCACAGTGTTGGCATGTGGTTGGTTACAATTGGCAAAATATAGTGTGCAGATTACTGTCAGAATAATCTCTTTCTTTTAAATGCTTTGCATAATTCGCTGTTGTATTGTGACATCAAAATCAATCATTGCCAGGTCAACTGGTTCATGCTATCTGTGTTTGGAACCACAATCAAAATGATCACAACACAAAGTCATTGGGTTGTGAACAGGTGTGCAAACCAAGCATGAACCAGGAACTAAGGTGTGATGTATTGACTACAACAGCGAATATGTAATCTTTTAACTATCCGCTTCAAGGTTTCACAACATATTAGTAAACTGCTGCATGATTGCAACCTTTGAAACCTTCATTAGGTGTCTGTTGTGATCCAAACTAAAGCTGTGGTTCTTGGAGATTTGTGTATATTGAGGGATTAATGCCAATGGGCATATCTGCAATAGCTGCCCTATAGACATTTTTGTATATGACATCTGGCAGCTATTGCAGGTAGGCCTTCTTGCTCTAACCCCTCGATATCTGTGATATAAAATTGGATGCTTTGAACCACAGACTACTACAGACTATTTATCAATAGTCTAAGTCCCCCGTGCATTGTATGCTGTGAATTCTTGCATATTCATGAGGGCCGATCATTTGATTGTCACATGTCTAACAATCACACCAGCGTTGCGTGCTGTGATAGAGCTTCGCGTTTCTGTGAAAGACCGTAAAAATACACGCTACGTGGTAGCAGTTTTACCTGTCGCATTTCATGGAACAATCGGCCCTCATTATCGAAAGTGATGCTGAGACTTTGACTGTCTGGAGTTTGTCTGTTATTTCTTTTGTTTTGAATTCCAAAATCTTCTACACCTTTTCCACTGTTTTCGGATGACAATGGACTATTCCAGTTGAAATCCATACACCCGCCTGTGGAAGATATGACTTTAATCTGCCACACAGGGGGTGTAGATTTCAAATGGAGTCACTCATTTAGGTAACCCCATTTGAAATTCATACTCCCTGTGTGGAAGGTTAAGGTATGTCTTCCACAGGGGGTGTATGGATTTCAATTGGAATAGCCCAGTGGTTGGATTTGGTTGGAATTCCAGAATCTTCCTCAGGGGAAGTCTGGTTTTCAACGGTATACTGTAAAAGTGGAAATTTTTGCGGAACTCTAATTTTCGCGCTCAACACAGCTACCGCGGAAATAAAAACCTGTGAATGTGTTTATGTACAAAATCATGAATTTAAAAACAAGCAAAGTAGTTCAAAATCAGTAAAGCGCGAAAAATTGTGAGCGTGAAAAATTATGAGGCGCGAAAATTAGCCTAATATTACCGATACAATCGCAAAGTTACCAACCCAGCACTGGCATGCAAGGGATGGAGTTTCAAGGTACACAGTTATTAAATAACTCATTTATTGGATATATGACAGATTCAGTGATAATGCCAATGTGGACGATCTTCCTTTAATTATACAGGGTAGCACTTGTACACCGTCCATTTCCAGCTCTATTCAATAAGCTATAATTTTGTATTCATTATATAAGTGGGTATTTTTGTGATAAATTTATTTTTGCACTGGTCACAGACAACGCTTCGCATTCTAAGCAGCTACCATAAAAATAGAGAATATACGCTGGCGACGTTACGTAATAATCGGATTAACTACCATAGCAATAGGTCAAAACAATTTTTGAATATACCGCTCTGCAGTCTGCACTGATACGTTCACCCGGTACCTCTGCATTGAACCATGTCATACTGATCACTTGCACCTGTAAGATTAGTATCTTTGAAAAGACCAGTATTGTATTCAATCACAGGGGATTAGTTAACCTGTATAAGGCAGCGCGATATGTTCAAAATTGTTTTGACCTATTGATATGGTAGTTAATCCGATTAATTACGCAACTTCGCCAGCGTATATTCGCTGCGGGCTAGCCATAGGTTTAAAATATCAAGAGCTAGCTTAAGAACCACTGAACCTATACCAGGCTTGTTTGTACTCATTTCAATGAATATTTCATGATGATTCCAAATATTGTCATGAAAATTTACAATTCTGAAATTTTTGAGTTTAAAATTAAAAAAAGGAAATTTGTCTTTTGCAGTTGACACCCACATGGAGAGGGTGAAAATAAAGTGAAATTGTTCAAAATTGGCAAAGTGCAAAAAATAAATCACACAAAATAATCCACTTATACATAACTCCATTAGCCTTTTAGAGGTAAGGCGGACACAATAGGACGGCGCTGCACGAAATGGGTAAAGGCTTTTGAATTCAGCGGGTTTTACCCATATTTTATACTGCCATCCTATTGTGTACACCATGCTTCAAAAAGGCTAATTGCATATTGTCTTCCATTTATAATACAGGGTAGCGTGCAGTCCGTCCATTTCCAGCTTTATACAATAATCCATAATTTGTATTCATTACTTATTTATATTGTTTTGTCCTGTTGCTGATTAACTGTGAAAAGGGTTAGTAAGCTTTTGAGGCTAGTACCTAACAAGGTTTGATGTGTATTTTGCCTCAAATTAAGTAGCTTTAATCATGATTGCTATCCCAAACTATCAAGCCTTGTTGGTTCATCACACCCCTCATGAAAATGCCTTCTTTATTTCAGATTGTCAGCATGATTTCAAAAGGAAGTTACTTGGTGTAACTTTCAATTTCATCATTTATAAGGAAAAACCTATGTACTTGTGGCCCTTGAACATGTTTTAAAACAAAACTGCCAAGTTGTTACATTGGATGTTTTGCTTTAAACATGTTCAGGGGCCAATGACACATATGAGGTTGTTCCTACCCATTGACAGCGATTTTGAATTGTACATTGTTATCTATTTATTCTAAGTTGTATCTATTTATACTCTATTCAACTCGAGATAAGGTCAAAAAAATAAATTTGTTTGCTTGTCCACAGATCACTTTCAGAAGTTTGGTCAGTTGGTCAGGAAAATTTATTTTTCTTCGTATATCTTTCTTTTCCAAGAACCGAAAGTATAATGTGAAGTACTTGTTTGTTTGTAAAATACTCACTGACCACAGAATTTCCACCAAAGACAAATTCAAAGTAAACCCAATTTTATTTGCATATACATGTCTGACAGACTTAAAATACTGCATTTTTACGTTAACAATGTTTTACTTACAGATGCTGAGGTTGCTAATATACAAATATTAACTGTCTATGAGTGTGATGGTCGAAATATAATCACGAGGTGAAAGATGGATTGTTCCATTCCACGAGCCGGAACGGCAAGTTGAATGGAACAATACGTCTTTCACCGAGTGATTATATTTCGACCATTACACAAATTTTAAGACAGTTAATATTTCTTTTTTATCACTCATACATAAATTCTGTCAACATAACACCATGTTTTGCCGTGACATACTTAACATTTTGGGGTCCACCCCATAACTAAATTGGTGAGTCTAAGAGTCAGCGCATGGCTTGGCGCAGGCGCACTATGGCGCAGCACTATGATGGTAAAAACTATCACACGGAGAGGCTGATGGTAAAAATGATAAATGGCTATCAACCAATGAACTGTCTAGAATTTATGTATCATGTGTATGAGTGATATAATACAAAATATGGGAACCCTTAGGAAGGTACGACCAGAAAGGGGGGAACATGCAGGAAATGGTATTTTCCAACAATTCTTTTATATCTGCATTTTTTAGGCAAAAAGTTCATGACTTTTTTTGGGAAATTGTAAAAAAAAAAAGTTACCGAGATGGTCGGACGAGGACAAGCAAAAATTTTTTTTTTGCCCAAGCAAGATTCATAACATTATGGATGCACACAGAGAATGACATGTTGGTGTGTTGCTTGACCCCCCAGGCTTGACCGGTGCATGTGTATGCATGTTTACAAACTATATTTTGTACGCGTCATACGTTTATTTATTCCAGTGAAATAAGATTTGGATATGATTTAGAGGTAGAAACCGGCAACATTTTAATATCTCGTAAATCGGGAACTTTTCTTGCCAATTTTCTGTCATTGCAGTTTATGTAACCTACAAATCATGGTAATTATTTTGTTTCTATAAATAAAGTCGGAAATAAAAAAAATAGTTTGTTTCTGACGATTCTGTCAATCAAAGTCCAGCACAGCCTGTGATTGGTTAGTATCGCGCAACTAAGGAGTACCAAGTAACACGATATTAACCAATCACAGGCCATGGGGAGGTTTTTATTATTATTATTTCTGGCATTAATTGTAGTTTCTCCAGTCTATAGTCTATAGTCTGTCCAGTTTAATGTCGTACATGACCTACCAAAATGCATGGATATTATACAACTGGGGCAAAGGTCATGTTGCCAACTTATTGTAGAACATACTTTAGTTGTTATAGAGATCAGTTTGAGAAAGATCAAACATGACTTTGGACAGGGTGTAAGAGATAAAGACAACAAATGTGTATTCCTTCATGAAACCGTATTCATTCCATTAACCATTTGATGCCCTATTAAGCTACTTGCAGGTTCCGCCATTATGCACTATAAAGGGAGAGCCTCGAACTGGCAGCATACATGAAAGGAAGAATTATGTAACCTTACACAGAACGTTATGACTAGTTCAATTCCCATTCATGTATGCTGCCAGTTCGAGGCTCTCCCCACACATAGTGCATAATGGCGAACTGAAAGTAAGTAGCTAATAAGCTTACCACCCAGTGACTTTACAACAACAAAACTGTGATATTAGTTTATTAATTGCCCATGCAAATCTCACTCATGGTCTGAAACAAATGACACCGATGATGAGTGAATGTTTTGAGCCTTTTTTACATATAGTAGGCCTAAACAATATAAAACATTAGCGCCCACCCAAATTACTTTATTAAGCGCCCTGGGTGGTTAATTGAATGAATATAATTATATAGGGCATAGTTAGGGTTAGGAAAATAATTCCATGAAGGATTGTTGTATTTTGTTTACGGTACTTGCAGATGTACATGTACTTGATATAATCTAAATTTGTATATTTTGTATAAGAGATTCCACAAATAACTGAAATGTATGTCATTATTATTATGTTTTATATTATCAATATGCCTGCTACTCTGTTCTACAGTTGTGTTCAAAAAGTGTGATGGCTTGTTGTTAGGTTATAATGGGCTGTTCCAGATGAAATCTATACACCCCCTGTGGAAGACATGACCGTAATCTCTCACACAGGGGGTGTAGATTCCAAATTGAGTCGCCCATTCAGGTAATCCCATTGAAATTCACACTTTCTGTGTGGGAGATTAAGGTTGTGTCTTCCACAGGGAGCATGTGGTTTTCAACTTGAATAGCCCAATGTTATGAGATAAGGATGTAGGATGCCCTTAAGAGCAGTGTGGGTCATATAGTGACTTCCCGTTGGAAATTGTTGGCTTCAAAGTTTGTTTCCAAAGGAATTGTAAAATTCAGTCAATTTCAATGTCAAAATTGAATACATACATATATGTATTTCTAAATTTTTGGATTACTCGCCCCACAATTCTCGTAATACGTTGACAAAATTTTACACACTAAACATGGGAACAAAAGAACTTTGTGACCAACAATTTGCGGCGATATCACCCACAATTCTCATTGGACATCCCATCCCTGTTATAAAATAAAATACCGAATGAGCTATTCCAGCTGAAATTCATACACCCCTATGGAGAAGACATAACTTTAATATCCTACACAGGGGGTGTATATTTCAAATAGATTCACCCATTCAGGTAACTCCATTTGAAATTCACACTCCCTGTGCGGAAGATTAAGGTCATGTCTAGAGGTGTATGAATTACAACTGGAATAGCCCAAGTTGGAAAGTAACACATTGCATTGTTTTGGGCAAAAATGAGAAATGTGAGCGATGCACTTTGAAGTTAATTTTTGATGTGTACATCACGAGACAAAATGAGATTTGTTCTCACAAAATGAGAGGAAAGTTGCAAAATTTTATTTGTGAGTTAAAGCCAAATTTATTAGTCAATGGCTCCTTGAGATTTTGCTTGATATCTATTAAATTGTGGCATGTTCAGTGGACCATAATCACCATTTGGCGTCTTCCTGCTCATTTTGTTGGAACAGATCTCAAATGAACTGGCTGGTGCTCAACTAGAAACTAGTGGGCTGAGTGAACATTGAGTGAACTCTAATGCCTATTCATTCACCCATTCAAATCACTCGCATCATTGAATTACGAGTGATCACTCAGATTTCATCATTTTGTATGCCTCTTTTTCCGTTGCAAGAAATGTGTCCAAAGCTCTCTACCTTTTCCTCCATCATGATCGGCACAACCCAATAAATGTTCATTTATGTTGAATGACTTCACTTGGATCCTAGTCATGGGCTATTCCATTTGAAATCCTTACACCCCTGTGGAAGACATGCCCACAGGAGTGTGAATGGGGTATAATTGAAGACCAAATTAAAAAGACTAGTTTGCGTATGACGTCCTGTCAACCAAAAAATGCTGTAACCTGTAACCAATGATGACGAACGCAAACTAGTATGTTTAATTCGGTCTTCAATTATAGATGATTCCATTTGAAATCTATGTCATGTATTCCATAGGGGGTCCATAAGTCATCCAACTCAAAGGTTGTGCTGATGAAGACAAGTGAGGATAACTTTGAGGTAATTTTATGCTGAAAAAATTTGTTAAGGGCTTTCTTTTTGTCCCGCTGTTTTGTTACTGTTGCTGAAGGGCAAACATTCCATATTTTGTTTGTACATAAACCCATAAGAAAGTGGGATACTTTGTTTATTTTTTTGAAATATCTGTATATCATGATCACTCAAATAAAGAATGCATTAAACAAATTTGAGTTTTGTACAAAATATATTTATTTTTATAATAGTGTACAGTCATAAACAAAAATTAAATCCCTTTAGACCTGATTTAAGACCTCATTTGTTGAAATCGGTCAACAATTACAGAAAAAGTGATCAAAACGAAAGGAATGAAGTTGCACATGGAAACTCTGTGTGTACAAATCAATAGGGCTTCCAATGGAGCAACTTTCGAATTTGCATGGTCATTGTGATCTTTGATCACTCGTGTCTTTATTTCTTGACCAATTTTAATAATCTGCTGGTTCTAATTATGACATTCTTTTGCTGTCTGTATATCAAAGGCTCAGTTCAAACACTGCCGCATCTCCATTTTTAGAATATGGCCAACTGAAGAGAATTTCTTTCCAAGAATTTTGGTGCAAATTTACAAAAATCATATGGAGATAAACATTGTTGCAATAAGTCCTCAACAAATAGTTAAATACAATTAATTGAAGGTGGATATGGTGTAAAAATCTGTCATTCATATCTACATCATAAAATATATACTCCACGTCATAAAATTACAAACGCTACACTGTGTAAAGGGATCCATTGAAGACCCAAAAATGGCCAACGAAAACCTGTAAAAAAGTGAAAGGTTATAACCGTCTTTGAGATATCATTTTCTTAATTATATTTGCATTGAATTTTTTTTTAATGACCCAAAAATCACCAAACTGCAATTTTGGATGATACAAAAAAAATGTTCCTGATATTTTCGAAATTTGGGTCGGCATTCATTTGTACAGGAAAAATTTGTTTCCCAATTTGTTTAAATCCATAGAACAGGGTTTTCTTTTTTCGCCGCCTAAGCATAAAGAATGACAGGTTTGTCTCTCTTGTCATGAAAGTGCAGTAGTATGGGTTAGTTAGGGGCTAAAGAAACGATACAATGTATGTGGGAAATATTGTAGCTTGGGAGTAACAAATTTCTGAATGTGCCTAAAATACCACGTAAAAGACTAAGCCTGAAGTGCTTTAATAACAGTAAAGTTTAACTTTTTGTATTAAAACCGGGTCGACCGGTTTTATTCAGAGTTCAATGATCGAGTACTTGCTAACATGTACCATGGATGTCAGCTTGTATGTACACATGTCGAGCGCGATGCCATAGATGAACTCCTGGATGGGGCAGCTTTAATTAGCATGAGGCCGCATTGATATGTAAATAGCGTATTGTTATTTAAATTTGCGCCCAGACGTATTGAGGGCGACAGTCATGTTATCCAGACGGAGAATGGCTGCATATGCCGGGCATGTCAATTTGCTGAGTGAAGGCTGATAATCACCTTTCTGTATAGGTAATAAACTAGTATATTTCGTGTACCAGTTGGTTATAACAAAAAATTAGTATCATATTAAATATATTAAATGTATAAACTTTGAAATTTACATGAATTTGAAGAGCAGAGCTTGAAATGTAGCAAAAGTCAGGTGATGTGAAATTCTGCTCGTGACCCCTCTGCGTGGTAGAATTATATTCATAAAACATTGAATTTAACAGATATCATGGGTAGCCAACCACAATTTATCAGCATTTAAAATATATGTTAATTAACAAAGATAAATAATAAAGAGTACAAATGGCAATTAACTAGTAAACAAGCCTGAAATCTTAAAATGTTGCCACGTGATTTCCCGAACACATGATATGTTAACATGTGACCACTATTCAGATTTACCGTAAATATTTGGAGTATGCTTGCACATCATGCACATACACTGTGCATTTCTTTACTTCCGTATAAAATCAATAATTCATGCTGGGAGCCAAGTAACATTGTCTGCTCAGAGCAGATTGGTATTTTATTTTACTTGAGAGCATAATAGAAATACATAAAGACGAATAAGGCGCCATGATGGAAGGTCAGGTCGGGTATCAAAGGTTATTATAACTTAAATACTACTTGTATTTCCCACCTTGCCTCTGTCACATAATTTCCTTCATATTATTGACAGCAAGTCCTAATTTTGACTTTGCTATTGCAAAATGTCATTTCATATCAAATTAGTAGACTTTCTTTGAAAAAACATATCACTGGTGCCTGATGGGAATACCCGTCCGCCATTTCATTAAACTGGATCGTTTTACCTGTTTTGTGCCCAGATGTATTGGGGGGGCGCGCTCTACTCTCATTGAACAGGCAAAGTTCGCAAAACTAACAACGTTGTTATTTGCCAAACTCAATTAACATGATCCAAGGGGTCGAACATGAATTATTCATAACGAGCTATAACGGATCGATAACTGGCCTCACTTTCTAGCTAGTAAACCAGCTGAATTTTTCATAGATTTTGCGTTGCTAATAGATTTAGTGTCACCCCCTTGGCAATGCTCTGTGCAGTTACATGTAATACGATCGGCGAGCATAGTACACGCATTGTAGGCGTTGGAAAGAATCGTCAATTTTCTTTGTTATAGCCTACCTCATTTGTTTGGCTCAAAGGGGATAATGTGATCAGTGAAAACAAGTATTTAAATAAGAATCTAGGCCTATTCTTTATGCAAATCACACATTGCTTTAAAGGTCCGTAACCCGATCGACAGCATCATCCCCGATTTTTTTCATTGTTGATGAGGTTTTGGTATCACATAATAGAGACTATTTTTCTCATTACTATCCTGAAATTTGACGCTCCAAGTCGATGTATTTCGAGAAATCATGAATCACAGCGGTTTTTACAGGTTACCAGTTTGTAAACAATAAAAATTTCTTCGGATCATGGGACGAGAAAAAAGCGAACTACGCTAAGTGTAGTCTCGCGGCCAGACTGTATGTGGCTATCACGAGGATCGACGAGTGTCAGACCGACGCAAACTGGCTGTGTAGGAGACTACGCTAAGTGCTGAGGAGACGGTCCGCCGTATATAATTAAAACAATTCCTTGATTATTTCAGTTGGTGAAATAGCTCAATTGGCTAGCGCTACCGTTCTTTTTTACCCGAGAGGTACCGGTTCAAAACCCGGTATCGGAAGGTTTTTTTTTCCTCTCCATTTTTAACCCAAACTTTTTTATATTCATTTGAAATGTACATATTGCAAAGGGAAATATATTTTGTTTCCTTTTTTTCTGAAACGGTGCGAAAAAAAAAAAAAAAAAAATTTTCCGTTCAATACGGGCCGGCATTGCAGCATGTCAGCATTCGTCATACTGAACGGGAATTGTTGTTGTTGCATGCCTACCCAGAATGCAATTCACGTATATAAGGTATTGGATTGCAAATTTGGCTATTTATTCACATTTACGCTGAAAATGCTCTCGTTTTTCACAAAGCAGCATAAAGGGGAGATATTTGATATTATTATGTAATTTTAAAGACAATCCATATCCAAAACCAATAGGGTTACCCCCTTTAAGTGGGACTCAGTATATAAACAATCATAAGTGCAATTTTGGTCAAATTATTTTTGTGTGTGTCAATTTGAAAACAATGTTCCAGCACACCTGATCTTCACTGTCTGTTAATAACCAAAAATAAACACCATATTCTATGCAAATCCTGTTCATTTTGAACCATTTTTGTGTCTCGTGCTAAATGACAAAATCAGCAATTTATCACTTTCTGTTGAGCAGCTTTTTGGGCAATCATTTAGGGATTCAATCATGTAAGCTGCCCGAGCGAAGTAAACCACACAGACGCGCCGGACGCGAGTTGTTAATCGGTGATGAACAACGAAACAAGCTAAAGATGTCCAATTCACATGATTCTTTTATTCGGAATGTCCGTTTGCCATTACCACTCAACCTTACAAAAAGATCGCGGTATTTTTCTGTTAATATCAGCAATAAAACCGCCAACATAAGAAGAGTTCATGTTTAAGCATATGTTCCAGACATGACAAATTTTACGCGCTTATGCGATACGCATACTCGTAACCTTGCGTTCGCGTATACGCTACTGAACTGTGGATTCATCACAGATTAACAACGGTTGGCTCCTGTACAAAGGTATAGGAAGAGTTGTTGAAATGGCCAATCAATATTAGCGACCTTGATTGTGTCACATTTTGTCGGGTGCATCACATAGGGACGTATACTGGTGAATTTTGGATTTTTGAGATTAGCCTGTAGGGTTCATTACGAATCATTTAGTTTTTTTTATACAATTGGCAAATTCCAAAGCACAAAAGTGCCAAATTAATTGGTACTTATTAATTTGGATTAAGATGGTAAAGATTCTTTAAGAAAGTACAAATCTTTGTTTTTACATAGTGATGTATGCACCATGCGTCAGTATTACAGTTCATGAAAATGAACAATTTTTGCGCATCACATAAATATTTTGTTTGAAGTTTTGCACCCTTGTTGAAGTCAAATTATTCTCATGTATCCCCAGGGATGTACCTCAGTGGGAGAAGAATAAATTGTTGAACTGTACCATAGGTGAAAGTGCACATTACATCACCAATACTTGTATTATTTATTATTCACACACCAGGGGTGGGGGGGCACTCAAATAGGATTTGTACAAAAATATTAAATCAATCCAAAATGTACAAAATGTGTCCTATGTGCATTAAAAATCCACATTCAACCATGGTACAATAGATATAGCATGGAATGAAATCAGACCATCTTCCTTTAAACCTTGATGAGCTACTTCTGCAATGCATATATGCTACAGTATCTACCCAAGTCACCTACAATTAACTTTGTACCATTTGCTGTCATTGCAAGGCATGATGGGAAGGCATTATAATGGATTGGAATACATCCTGGGTATTTACCTGATAGTGAGTAGCAAAGTATTTCATATTTCCATAATTTGTTTTCAGTTGGTATGAATACTGTATCCCTATAGCAGTAAACTCCATTACATATTAATACATCTGAAGAATACTCTAGAGTGTGTAGGACCTGTCCTGTGTTGCTTACTATCTGGGGAGGTTTACCACACTCACCTACAATGATTGTGTCATGTGATGTTACAGCTAGATACATTGGTTCAATGCCTACCTTGATACTGGTAACATAAGACCCATCTTGTTTATGTTTATTTATATATATTGACCTAACATCCCCTACATATACATGGCCTTTAGCATCTACTGCCAGGCCACATAGACATGATGTAGGAGAGGATGCATGTGGAAATGAGGATACCCATTGACCTTTGAACTTACAGTCAACACTATACATTTGTACACAATTAGTTCTATTAGTCACAAAATAAGTGCTTCCATCACAGCTAGTAGTAATTTGTTGTGGGTTTGACCGCTGCCCTGGTTGCAGTCCTTGTGTAGTATCCATGCTGTACTTATATACCCCTTCACTGCTGTATACTTTGGCTTTTGTAGACATTTCAACGATGGCAATATCCCCATTAGGGTTAACTGTGATATGTTTTGCACGCCCTTTAAGCTTACCTGGTCCATCTGAACCAAACCTTTTCTCCTTCACCCAAGGACCAGCTAGGATTTGCTGCTGCCAAATATGTACTGGTGGTGCTGAAGCTGGTGCTGGTTTACATGCAGTTATCTGTTTTAAGATGAATAAACAAAATGCGAATGCATGAGAGAAAATTAATTATGTCAAAAACTAGAAATGGTTGAAACAGCTACAAACACAACAAAAACGTATGTCAAATGTTAATGTAAACTTTTTGTTAAAAAACGTTTAAAAAATATTTTGTCAACTCATTAAGAATTAAATTTACCCTATCAAACTCATTACATGTATAAAAACGAAATTAAACATATTTGTAGGAAACTATTATTATAATAAAATCATATTTTTGGTCCAAATTTAAGAAATCACCAAAAATGGAAATTTCATGCTGATTTTCTTTTTTCTTTTTCAGTTCAAAATCGTAGGTCACGAAACATGTCATCATTTGTAACAACTTTGCACTCTACACCGATACACATTTTATATAATGTGTTGCCTGTTTTTGTAATTAACTTGAAGCAGTGACAGCGCCAGGAATTTTTTTTTTCTGGGGGCATTGAGGGGCAAAGTGAATTTCAGGGGTGCAAAATAAAAAACTTTGCATAAAATTACCGCAAAAGGTGAAATTTTCGGTTTTTTACTGGGGGTGGGCAACAGGAGAGGCAAGAGTTCTGACTGGGGGACATTTGCCCCCTCATGCCCTATCCCCCATGGCGCTGCCACTGCCTAGAAGGATGCAAGTTGTACAGAGTATATAACATACATCAATAATGACAGAGACATCATCATGCATCATTTAAAGAATTTTGGACAGGAAATCAAAGTCTGTGGAAAGCCATGGCTCAAACCAGGAACCTCAGTGGTGCCAAGGGAGGATGTCGACAAAACCGATACACTATTATACACCTGCTCTCCTACGAAAGTTTCCTGATTAATTAGTAGCACTTAAGGGGGTACTACACCCCTGGCCAATTTTGTGCTTATTTTTGCATTTTCTCAAAAATTATAGCGCATTGGTGACAAGTAATATATGTATATTATAGGGGCAAGGACTACAACTAATGCACTGGAAATTTTATTTCAGCACAGACAGCAGTTGTGGAGTTACAGTTCAAAATGAGGGAAAACCAATATTTGATCAATAAATCAATAACTACTTGCCTTGAGTTGCTGGATTTTCTGTGCAGTGGTTGTAGTCCTTGTCCCTATAATATGCATATCTTACTTGTCACCAATGCACTATATATTTTTGAGAAAAATGCAAAAATAGGCACAAAATTGGCCAGGGGTGTAGTACCCCCTTAAGGTAAAGACAATTTCTGCATGCAAATGGAGTAATTTTCAAGAACCACTTACCACAGAAATAATATACTCAATTCTTGGTCTTTTGTGCCAATCTTCATCCCAGCACTCCCTCAACAAGTCAGCTATTGGTTGGGGCATATCAGCAGGGATTGGTAGCCTCTCTTTCAGATGGCACACTCGATAGGCGATGACTTGAAATTCTAACCCCTTGAATGGATACTTTCCTGTCCATAGCTCCCATATTACAATAGCTAATGCAAAAATGTCATAGTTTGGAGACAGCTTGCCAACAGTGAATAGCTCCGGAGCCATCCAGGAAAACGTTGCTCGTCCAGTTGCATTACTAATTGTTTTGTCAATGTTCTTAGCCAATCCAAAATCGGCTAACTTCAGCGTATTATCTTGCGTTATCAGGTAGTTCGGCGATTTTACGACTTTGTGCACGATCTGCTTTCTTCTGAGGTATTCTATTGGTATGGATGCTTGCTCCACCCAGTCAAGAAACTGGTCTAGGTTTGTAGATAGACCCCCATGTGCATCCAAAAAGCTACGTAATGAGCCACCTTCACACAGCTCTAGCACCAACATAAAAGTAACTCCTTCATCAACATAACCAAATAGCTTGACAATACTTGGATGATCAAGACCAGCAAGCATGTTCAATTCATGAGGATCAGGATCAGAAAGATGTTTAGCTGCCACTTGCACTTTCCCTTGCGGGCTGCTCCAGGTCATTTGGTAAACTGCACCAAAGCCTCCACTGCCAATTTTCTTGACTTTCTCAAGAGTAGCCATCTTTATTTTCATCACATTAGCTGCCATCTTCGTTGATGGTTTTAAACCTGTAAAAGTGAAATCAGCAGATTCAAAGTATTTAAAATTATTCATTTTCAGAATAGAACATGTAGCCTAAAGTGTATCAACTTTTTTCCATAATTGTTGACTAACAAGTATATAAGACTTTACCACAATAAACTACTATATCATAATAAATTTGAAAATAAAATAATATGCCAGTATCATACAGAAATATGCCCTTACCTTATAAGGCTGCTATGTTTAATCATCAGGATCTTGTTTGTAGCGTATAAAATGTTGCTCAAAATGGCCCGTTAAAACTTGTGTAAACAATAGCGGCATCAAGTACGATGCGGATCTCATGTATCACATGATGAAATTGACAAACTTTTATTCATAGTTAAATTTAGAAATATTGGCTGTTGCTTATCACTGATTGATAATTTTTGTGTGCAAACATAAATTTGACAAAGTTCACTTAATACCAATAATAACGGTATAGGCTGCTACTACACAGAGTTTGAGTGTTTACATTGGTAAAGATAAGTTAATATGGGGACCAACCAAAAGATTGATGACATCTTCAGTGGCAGCACCAGGAGGAAGTGAAATGAGGGGGTGGGTGATATCTAAAATTGTATATTTCTTGGCCAAATAGTGTGATTTTATATTTTGGCTGGGGGCAGCTGAAGTTTTTGATCTTGTTATTGGCCAACAAATAGCTAACAAATTTTGGGGGATATTCCCCCTAGACATCTTAAAATGATGCAAAACTAGTTTTGCTATTGGGGAGGGGTCATAAAGTGTGATTACTTTTATTTGCTATTGGGGAGGGGTCATAAAGTGTGATTACTTTTATTTGAATAGTAAAAATATTCATGCAGAAAATCAACATTGAACATTTCATGATTACGTTTTGGGCAGGGACGGAAGGGTGTCAGCCTTTTAACAAAACAACTATGATGACATTGATCATTTGATTTGTTCCCTTGTTCAGTGCTCACAAATGAAAATGATATCGAAAAATTGATCAAGCTAAATCTGCCATCCCAGATAATAATGCAGTATCTTACTATAATTCACCAGACTCTGTCTGTTTGTTTGTTTGTGTGTCTGTTTGTCTGTCCGCCTCTTTTCTCGGAGACCGGGGGTCGCACGTTCCTCAAACTTGGTGGGTGGGTGCAGCTTGGTATGAGGAAAACGAGTTCATATTGGTTAGTGGGTCAAGGTCACCCAAGGTCATCCAGGGGTCAAATGAGTAAAAACTGTTTTTCTCGGAGACTGGGGGTCGCACGTTCCTCAAACTTGACGGGTGGGTGCGTCTTGACCCGGGACAGAGCAAGTTTGTATTGGTTTAGTGGGTCAAGGTCACCAGAGGTCATCTAGGGGTCAAATTAGTAAAAAATGTCATATGGGCATGAAACTTCGGTGGGTAGGTGCATCTTGACCTAGGACAGAACAAGTTTGTATTGATTAGTGGGTCAAGGTCACCCAGGGGTCATCTGAGGTCAAATTAGTAAAAACTGTTTTCCGCCTATTTTCTCGGAGACTGTGGGTCGCACGTTCCTCAAATTTAGTGGGTGGGTGCAGCTTGGTATGAGGAAGAACGAGTTTATATTGGTTAGTGGGTCAAGGTCACCCAAGGTAATCCAGGGGTCAAATTAGTAAAAACTGTTTTTCTCGGAGACTGGGGGTCGCACGTTCTTCAAACTTGACGGGTGGGTGCGTCTTGACCTGGGACAGAACAAGTTTGTATTGGTTAGTGGGTCAAGGTCACCCAGGGGTCATCTGAGGTCAAATTAGTAAAAACTGTTTTCCGCCTATTTTATCGGAGACTAGGGGTCGCACGTTCCTCAAACTTGGTGGATGGGTGCATCTGGACCTCAGAATTTTTGGATGATCATTTTGGGGTCATCCAAGGTCAAATTACTAAAAACTGTCATATGGGCATGAAACATGGTGGGTACAGTCAACATTTAGAGCCAAATTTTGGAAGGTCATTTCGAGGTCACAAGGGGTCATCTGAGGTCAAATTAGTAAAAACTGGCCTATGGGCATAAAACTTGGTGAGTACAGTCACCATCAGCCAGGTAATCGCGACAGCCGAGAACCGCCAAATACGGGTAACCGCCTAGTCTATATAATAATACTGGTAGTCTGTGACTCTGTCCCTCTGTGAGTCTGTCTGTCCGCCTATTTTCTCGGAGACTAGGGGTCGCACGTTCCTCAAACTTGGTGGGTGGGTGCAGCTTGACCCCACACAGAACAAGTTTGTATTGGTTAGTGGGTCAAGGTCACCCAAGGTCATCCAGGGGTCAAATGAGTAAAAACTGTTTTTCTCAGGGACTGGGGGTCGCACGTTCCTCAAACTTGATGGGTGGGTGCATCTTGACCCGGGACAGAACAAGTTTGTATTGGTTAGTGGGTCAAGGTCACCAGAAGTCATCTAAGGGTCAAATTAGTAAAAACTGTCATATGGGCATGCAACTTGGTGGGTAGGTGCATCTTGACCTAAGACGGAACAAGTTTGTATTGGTTAGTGGGTCAAGGTCACCCAGGGGTCATCTGAGGGCAAATTAGTAAAAACTGTTTTCCGCCTATTTTCTCGGAGACTAGGGGTCGCACGTTCCTCAAACTTGGTGGGTGGGTGCATCTGGACCTCAGACAGAACAAGTTTGTTTTGGTTAGTGGGCCAAGATCACCCGAGGTCATTTAGGGGTCATCTGAGGTCAAATTAGTAAAAACTGTTGTATGGGCATGAAACTTGGTGGGTACAATCAACTTTTAGAGTCAAATTTTTGGACGACCATTTTGGGGTCATCCAGGGGTCATCTGAGGTCAAATTAGTAAAAACTGTCGTATGGGCATGAAACTTGATGGGTACAGTCAACTTTTAGAGTCAAATTTTTGGACGGTCATTTTGGGGTCATCCAAGGTCACATTACTAAAAACTGTTGTATGGGCATGAAACGTGGTGGGTACAGTCAATATTTAGAGCCAAATTTTGGAAGGTCATTTCAAGGTCACAAAGGGTCATCTGAGGTCAAATTAGTAAAAACTGTCCTATGGGCATCAGTCACCATCAGCCAGGTAACCGCGACAGCCGAGAACCGCCAAATACGGGTAACCGCCTAGTCTATTATATTAGGGATGACCATCATAATTTCATGTTGCCCCTATTGCTACAAAAGATTGTTTTCTGGAAAGAACTCATCAACAGAAGTATTTTGGTGGTTAAATTGTCGAAATCGATCAAAAACTTTTCGAATTATGAATTTTCAAAATTTCCCATTCTGACCGGTCATTGGAACGAAATAAATTGACAAAGTCTATGTGAGCAAAATTGGTATAAGCATATATTTACCTTTTTATATTTCTTTATTTTAATATATATGCAAACATGAAACAAGCATATTGTGAAAGTATCAAAGGGGTTTCTTATGAAATGGCACTTTACTAGTCAATAGCATTAAGTATTTCTTCAAACCGAGGCACTGAAATCATGCTTTTAGAAAACATTTGCTCAAAATCATCCATAATGGCCGAAGTGGCACAAAATCAAAAGTCCAGGTGAACTTTTTTCCACAACAATATACACTACACATAAGAAAAATACTAATGTACTACAAGGGATTTTCAACATAGGAATCCAAAAAATCAAGTACTAACATGCACAGCTTTGTCCTGATATCACTTCTGGGGTTTTAAGAAAATGTTTAACCTCTATTGTGATTGGCAGCAGCATAAGGTATCTCTTTGATAGCTGATAATGCCCAGCCATTCAGCAAGTGGCTAATAAAGGCCGGTTCAAAGTGTATATTCAAGTCGAATATTCGACGAATACTTTTTTGGCCGTCAAAATATATGCTTGACTCGAATATAAAACTATGAACCGGAGAAAGATATATTTCTACAATTCACAGCATTGCCCGACTATTAACAAGTATTGCCCGTTGACCAAGGTAAGCAAAATTTAGAGCATTTCTTGAACGAAGTTAAAGGGTACATAACACAAAATAGCCTTCCATAGACTTTACGTGCAAAATAGGGGTCACGTTTTAGGCCATAAGTCGAGTTACCTCTAGTTTTGAAATACATATTTGATATCATCTTAATCAGAACAAAATTCTGCATAACATATCTGAAAATGACATAACATTTGCTGTCTACTTTTTGAGAAAATTAGCGCTATATAAAAAGGTCCGATTTTCCCGTGTTTACGTCCGACTGCTAACTGCGTTTTGACCTCGTGTGTTCATGCGCTCATTATCGTAAACATCACTCAAATTTGTGCGTTTTCTTTTCAAATTAGTATTCACAAGTTCTAGTAAAACACGATTTTCAACAACACGATTTTCAACACTAAAATTGTTAATATTGCACCGATTTTGCACAATTTGTATGCAAAGTTGGGACTATAGTCGTGATAAACTTTTGCCGGAAACCGCTTCACAGGCGGATTTAGTGGTATGAACCCTTAATAAAATCATAATACTAAAACTCAGTTGAACTATTGTCATGGGTCTAAAGTCAAACAGATTTGCTTTTCGGGGCATTAACGACCTGCCTGTAACCGGCGCGGAGACCCATATACCTTCTTGCAGGTTTCAACTGCAAAGCAAATCAAGAAAGGTATGCGTCAATAGATAAATAAGTAAATAAAAAATAAATAAATAAGTCAATAAATAAGTCAATAAATACATAAATAATTCAAACAAACAAACAAACAAACAAATAAATAAATAAATAAATAAATAAATAAATAAATAAATAAATAACACAAGACATGATTGAAGCGACGACAAATATGACAGCCCTCACAAGTGTTATATATGAGACCACTCACGGTGACCCACCAAATATATATCTATCGAGTTCAACAAAATTGAACTGCAAGAAATATATTCCCGGCGAATACTTTTTTGGCTGATACCCACTTGAGATCGGTATCATCAAAGTAGTATTGCTCTCATTTCATGATTCATTGAGCAATCAATTTTGGCATTCGACCGGAATACGCTTCAAAAGATAAAAAGTCTTGTTCCGAACTTGTGTAGGCCTACATTGCTATAGGGCCTAAGTGTGTTTTAACATGTTTAATGCCTGATTCACAAAATAAAAATAAACAAGATTTTTTTTTAAAAAAGAACACGCAATAGGGTACCATTTTTTGTGGTTTTGGTTGTTCTGCATAATTTATGAAGAGATTCATTGCAAAGCGCTATATATCCATTCCTACGTGTTACTTATTTTGCATCCTTAATTATTATTTATAATTATGAATTTGACTGATAACAATGTATTTCATCTTTATTCCGCCCAAAATAACATCATTTATAGGTGCCAAAAAGCGTCAAGAATTCAGCTATTGCGGAAAATATGACAAAAATGGGTGAACCTCCGTGGCAAACGCATTTTATATCAATAACCAATAATTTACCCCCTCCCCCAGACCTTCCCACATCCTCTGACAGGGGCAGATGCATATGGGGACCTGGATCTGGGGCCAAACATTATTTATGTCCGACAAACCGGGGTGGAGGCATAAATCTGAATTTTGAGTTCGGCATCAGTCGATTTAAATAGAGCTACGTTAATATGAAAACATTCACTTGTACATTTTGTAAGTTATGTTTGTAAGCCTAAATATCATATTATTTGGATAAAACATTACTTACCATCACTACAGCATTGGAATGCTATTGCCTGCCAGGCATTTCCCTTTTTCTGGACGTCTTTATATAGTCCCTTACTTTTATGTCATATAAAAATGGGTACGCTTGTACCGCACTAATAACATTTTCTTTCAGTTCGTTATCAGCCATTTTAGAACTATCCAGGCGTATTTTGACAACTGTGCAGGTTAATTTTCATTGGGGATTTTTGAAATTATCGTTCGTCGAACGATATTCAGGTGACCTTCGAGCCTTTCATATAAATCAATAGTATCTCGCTATCAGTTGCGCGATATTTAATCCGATTCAACTCGGCGTGTCATCATATTTTATTCGTTGCCGTATATATTTTGACGTCACAAAAGGATTGACGAATATTAAGCCTTGAATATTCACTATGAACCGACCCTTACTGACCTTGATAGGCTTGAATGAATACTGTCATCTGCTACAAAACCATCACACTCTAGGAACTGGTCACTCCATATGCTACAGGGAGCACAGTACTTTAACAATGGAGTGAAAGACTCATTATTGATTAGGCGCGTATTTTAAAAGTACAGCTCCTGTGCGTGTATAGCAGCAAGTCAGTGCAGATGGTATAAATATAAGAAAATGTTTAGGGTTGAGATCAGGTGAAAAATACATCAAATGAGCACGAAACGTCACATTTATGTTCAGAAAGGTGTCTATTTAACATGATTCGAAAGGTGTATGGAAATTCCAAAGGGAAGCTGGTGATTTAATTTTTAACTCGAGATCTACTTGTCCATTTTTTAACCTTTTTACAGAGGGTATGATAGAGGTAATAACGACAACTCTGCCAAATTACAGCTCAGTAGGTCAAGGTGTTCACCTGATCTTATTCATCTGAATATTTTGTGCCATTCTGAGCAGTGCTGCATTTGGCCACTGGCAATTAAGCGCACTGTGGCGATGGACCAATTTTGACTCACACTTACAGAAAAACCAAATAAGTTATGTTGCTGTAATTTGCAGGATAGTTACAAAACATAATTGGCATTAACATCTCCAATTTAAATAAATAAATAAATAAATAAATAAATAAATAAATAAATAAATAAATAAATAAATAAATAAATAAATAAATAACACAAGACATGATTGAAGCGACGACAAATATGACAGCCCTCACAAGTGTTATATATATGAGACCACTCACGGTGACCCACCAAATATATATCTATCGAGTTCAACAAAATTGAACTGCAAGAAATATATTCAATGAATACTTTTTTGGCTGATACCCACTTGAGATCGGTATCATCAAAGTAGTATTGCTCTCATTTCATGATTCATTGAGCAATCAATTTTGGCATTCGACCGGAATACGCGTCAAAAGATAAAAAGTCTCGTTCCGAACTTGTGTAGGCCTACATTGCTATAGGGCCTAAGTGTGTTTTAACATGTTTAATGCCTGATTCACAAAATAAAAATAAACAAGATTTTTTTTTTAAAAAGAACACGCAATAGGGTACCAACTTTTGTGGTTTTGGTTGTTCTGCATAATTTATGAAGAGATTCATTGCAAAGCGCTATATATCCATTCCTACGTGTTACTTATTTTGCATCCTTAATTATTATTTATAATTATGAATTTGACTGATAACAATGTATTTCATCTTTATTCCGCCCAAAATAACATCATTTATAGGTGCCAAAAACGTCAAGAATTCAGCTATTGCGGAAAATATGACAAAAATGGGTGAACCTCCGTGGCAAACGCATTTTATATCAATAAACAATAATTTACCCCCTCCCCCAGACCGTCCCACATCCTCTGACAGGGGCAGATGCATATGGGGACCTGGATCTGGGGCCAAACATTATTTATGTCCGACAAACCGGGGTGGAGGCATAAATCTGAATTTTGAGTTCGGCATCAGTCGATTTAAATAGAGCTACGTTAATATGAAAACATTCACTTGTACATTTTGTAAGTTATGTTTGTAAGCCTAAATATCATATTATTTGGATAAAACATTACTTACCATCACTACAGCATTGGAATGCTATTGCCTACCAGGCATTTCCCTTTTTCTGGACGTCTTTATATAGTCCCTTACTTTTATGTCATATAAAAATGGGTACGCTTGTACCGCACTAATAACATTTTCTTTCAGTTCGTTATCAGCCATTTTAGAACTATCCAGGCGTATTTTGACAACTGTGCAGGTTAATTTTCATTGGGGATTTTTGAAATTATCGTTCGTCGAACGATATTCAGGTGACCTCGAGCCTTTCATATAAATCAATAGTATCTCGCTATCAGTTGCGCGATATTTAATCCGATTCAACTCGGCGTGTCATCATATTTTATTCGTTGCCGTATATATTTTGATGTCACAAAAGGATTCGAAGCCGAATATTCGCCTTCGAATATTCACTATGAACCGACCCTTACTGACCTTGATAGGCTTGAATGAATACTGTCATCTGCTACAAAACCATCACACTCTAGGAACTGGTCACTCCATATGCTACAGGGAGCACAGTACTTTAACAATGGAGTGAAAGACTCATTATTGATTAGGCGCGTATTTTAAAAGTACAGCTCCTGTGCGTGTATAGCAGCAAGTCAGTGCAGATGGTATAAATATAAGAAAATGTTTAGGGTTGAGATCAGGTGAAAAATACATCAAATGAGCACGAAACGTCACATTTATGTTCAGAAAGGTGTCTATTTAACATGATTCGAAAGGTGTATGGAAATTCCAAAGGAAGCTGGTGATTTAATTTTTAACTCGAGATCTACTTGTCCATTTTTTTAACCTTTTACAGAGGGTATGATAGAGGTAATAACGACAACTCTGCCAAATTACAGCTCAGTAGGTCAAGGTGTTCACCTGATCTTATTCATCTGAATATTTTGTGCCATTCTGAGCAGTGCTGCATTTGGCCACTGGCAATTAAGCGCACTGTGGCGATGGACCAATTTTGACTCACACTTACAGAAAAAACAAATAAGTTATGTTGCTGTAATTTGCAGGATAGTTACAAAACATAATTGGCATTAACATCTCCAATTTTTACAGAAAAATAAAAGAATGAGCTCAATTTATAAATGTCTGTGCAAGCAGTGCACAGTTGAGCTCCCTGCATGTCTATGGGAGTGTTCTAATCAAGTTTATGGTTCATTGGTCATCCCTAATTATATTGATTACCAGAAGATATTGCCTTTTACTTTGTGAGTACATGTAGATTGATTCAAAAACACCCCAGTAAATAGGAAGTATCTGTTTTGTAGTTTGCTCACAGATACTGTGTTTTCACTTGGTACGGCAGAATTTTATATCACAGGTGTACTGTGAGGGCAGTAAGTTCTGACATGCCATACCAGTGACATGATTGGTGACAACATTCCTGACTTAAGGGGGGGACAAGCCATGTAGTATCTATTATTACTTTGTATGTACATGTAGACTGATTCAAAAACACACAAGTAAACAGAGTTTTGGAATTAATCTAATACTGGAACTTACTTTTTTGCAACTTTTGCTACGTTGCGTCTGGAACCACCAGACTTCATCAGGCAACTGACCAGCTGGGCTGATCATGTGATAGACGCATGAAGTCTGGTGGTTCCAGACGCAATGTAGGCAGAATTTTATATCAATTTTTATGTGAGGTCAGTAAGTTCTGACATGCTATACCAGTGGAATTATTAGGCTCATATGCAGGATTTTTTGTGTAGGGGGTCCGAAAGGTGGACTTTCTTCAAAAAATATGCTTGTATGTAAAATATTAACTTCATGGAGCTATTTGAAACAATATAATATGAAAGTGGACCTTCTAATATGAAAGTGGTCCCTTTGTTAATTTGGACCTTTCTCATTGTACAATACTTATTGGAAAATGGCTCTTATTGCTGGTTCCAGCATTGTCATTTTAGGCAAATATGATCACTAAATTGAGAGAATCAATCAAGGATATATGGGATATAGTAGCCAATACAGATACAATATTTGCATAATTATGAACATTTTTCATCAAATAGCATTAAATGTGGCAAGAAGAATATGGGAATGTTATTTTCTTCCCACATTAAATGAGGTATTCGCATGCTAGAATATTAATTCAATTTTTCAAAAAAGACTGGGGAGGCGTATACTCAAGAAGGGGTGTTTATATATTAGTATTAGAGGATGATGTCAACTATGGGCAATCAAAAGAAGGGCATGTGTAATCGACTGCAGTAAAATTTCTCCCAAGCACTCATATGTGATGTGATCAAGCAAAATCAGTCAGAAGTCAGAAATATTGATTTGAGATATGAGCTATAGTCAAACAAAGGAAATAATTTCTTCTTCTCCAACTTCTCATATCTTTGGAACAAATTGTCTAATTTCAATGGGGTTTTTCTGCAAAATGTAGGTTTGTAAATTCTTTATACAAAAATGAATATGTCCAACTTCAGACTGATTTTACTTGATCACACCACATATGGTCTACATGCATCAGCTAGTCCAAAGGTAGGCTAGTGGTAAATGTCACCAATCCAAAATGTCACAAGTGCGTATACCCTAACCCTAATCCCGACTTTTGGACTAGCGACCCTTTTTATTTTTTGACTATTTTTTACGGACTAGCAAATATTAGGATTAGTGGCAAGTCCCCACATATATTACATAGTATTCTAGTATTTTATTTGGTCAAAACACAATGAACAAGTAAATGAAATGTGAGTAACTAAAAACCATGAAGCTACCCAAACTGTGTAAAACATTACACTAATAAACAAAGAGCCTTTAAAGACCATGAGACTGTTCCATTGCATATAGGCGATATCTGTCGCCCATTGAGAGGAGAATAGTTTTTATTTTTGTTTGCCTGTGGCCTTGACAATTTTACTTTCCCAAGCCTGCTAAAATATAATCGATAAGCCAAAAAATTAAGGTACCAGTTATGTTCACCCCCGTATATCCTCAACAAAGACAGATATTGTCATAATTGGAACCAGCAGCCAATAGCTGCATCTTTTAGCTTGAATGTAAGACCTCATTTGTTGACATTGTTCTAGAAATAAAAACATGAAGATCCAAAAACCCAAGGAAGATACAAATTTAAAAGTTGAATTTGGTCTCCCTTCCATGCCCCAATGATTTGTACACAAAGCATTCACAAGCTAGAGAACTAGTGCCGTGCTTTCATTGATTAGCATGTTTAAACTAGCGTTGTGATTTCACTAGGTTTTAGATCACAGTTTCTTTAATTCTCAACCAACTTCAAAGAATAAGGTCTTAAATCAGAGCTAAAGAGTACAGGTAGTGGCTGCATGTTTTAATTATGACATAATTGTCTTTATTTAGGATATACAGGGGTAAACACAACTGTTACCTTAATTCTTTGGCTTACATGTAATGTAGTGCAGAATTTTCTGTACAAATCTTGAAAGCCATGATTTGCATATTTGCCATGATTCTGACAAGATGTCACAAGAAAGTTTTAAAATAAAATATTTTGATATTAATCCGCGATGTTATAAGGCCTGCCGATTACGAGCTTATTTCATGTACTGGCAATCATCAGGTCATGTGGTATTGCATCATCCTCCTGATAGTTGTCAGTACATAAAATAAGTACACTGTATGAGTGCATGGCTCTTAACATTATGTCACTTAAAGCCATATTATAACATTTGATGAGGAGTACGCCCTCACCAGGCCTTGCCGTCTAGATTTTAAAGGCGAGTGGTCCATCGCTCGCTAGCATGATGCTAGGCGAGTAGTCGAATCACTCAAGTATATGTAGTGGTCGAATCACTCTCTCTAAGACTGAAAGATCATTCATACCGATATGAAATACTTACGGGTGTTTTATAACCTCTTTCGTTTTCAGTAATTAAGGCTAATTTATTAAAATACCGTATAGGCTACCGAATGAATAAATTGAAGTGCTGAAACTTGAATGTAAAATGGTGATTTGCAGCGAGCGATATTTAGTGTCTATGGCGAGTGTAAAATCGCTCGCTAGAAATTGAGTTTGGGCGAGCGGTGGCGAGCGAGAGCGATCGCTCGCCTCAAACGGCAAGGCCTGCCTCACTGATTTTTTAAAATTCATTTTTTACACGACTATATTGTACTTTATTAAACCAATAGGCCTATACCCTGCAAAAATCAAGACTCTAGGTGCTGTAGTTTTGTCAAAATCCGAGATTTTGAATAAAACACAGGAACCGGCGTTTTATTATTATGATGGAATTATTAGTCGAACGCATACACGATGTTCATAACACACAGTACGTACACGGCGTGCGGGACGGTGATCTACACAACAAAGGGTCGTACCATAACGTGACCGAAAGAGAGGTACGTATTGGCGACATGTGCGCTGGTAGTAAATTCCAATTTTCTTTGCTTTGCCGTAGTTGTTCAGCTCAAAAATAAAAGGGGATATATCTGACAGTAAAAACTAACATTTTATGGCAAAGAAATGCTAATCTATTTTGTATGAAAATGTTATAATATGGCTTTAAGTCAGTAAGATACACTCAATGCTGACTTCATATTAATTCATGGCATTATTACCTTCGTTGAAGTCTTACAAAGTGTCACAAAATATGGACCAGTGTAACATTAACATTTTACAATTACATGACAATTGATGAGGACCTGTAGATTTCAAACCCAAAGGTCCGGATTTGCCATTATATTGGCCATGTATCTGTATGTTGTCATGATTAGGCCATCTTAATTTACTAGTTCGTCTCAAAGCCCTCAGGCACATTAGTAAAATCGCCCTCATTTTGCGTGTTATTCATTTTTTTCCGCCGTTTTTTTGCACATCCAACATACACAAATCTCACGTCTGACATCACCTGACGTGAAAAAAAACTTGACCTAAATTGTAAATCGCAATAAAATTCTTCATCTTGACCACAGTGAAACCTCCTTGAGAGATGAAAAGGTGGTCTATTCTTGTCAAAAAGCTCGTCCTAGATAAAAAAAGAGTAAAAAAAACCTCTAAAAAATCGCATTCCGCATTAGGCTTTTAACTTGGGAAAGGCTTTGGGACAAACTTATTATAAATTAAGATGGCCTTATCAGCCAATGAGCTTGATTGTTTATCATTTCTGCATTCACAATTGTATACATGCTCCACGCACACCCCAAAACTCTGAAACAATTAGAAAATGTAGGTGGGTCAAAACATGGCAGTTATTGTGTACAAAAATGACCTTCCAGATTTTTTAACCATGTATAGCTGCTTTTGTGCTTTTAAAAAGTGATCCCTCATCCATTTATCTCAGATGTAAAATAGTGATTTTATGTGACAAGAACAGTAAAACTTCTTAAATTTTTTCAGAGATATTTTCAGTATTATCTTTAATAATAAAGGCCTCTAACAAATGCCATGTTTTTATGTGATGGGTCACATGCAAAGATATCAGACCCAAAGAGTACCAAATCACAATTACCATGTGTATAATGTTTTGGTACATCCACCATTTTGGTTTGTCGCTAATGGAGGGCAAATAGTGTACCTCCAGTATTAATCAGCTGAAGCCTGAAATGGAATGATAATTGGCGTCTGTGAATGTTACAAAGGGTTGCACATGCAGCACTTAGCACACATTTTTGACACAACCCATTTGATGCAGAATGCAAACAACACTCTTTGAATCAAAGTTTGCTAGGTACATAGGAAAATAATCTGATGGTACATTAGTTTGCCCTCCATGAGCGACACACAAACATGGCAGAGTCTGGACTCTTTTATCCAGTAAAACAAAACGTTTTAAAGAAAATTTTTGAAAACCAGATGCAAAACATTTTAACATAATGTTATTAAAGAGTTTATAAATTATTTTGTAATAACATTTTGACAACATTTTTAAATTGTGTTGTGTTTTTTTCATGTATAACATTTTTTAAAGTGTTTTGATATACCCCGAATATTTAATGTCATTGAAAATTTTTTGAACAAAACCAAATTATAACATTTTAAGAACGTTTTTGTGTTTGCTGGGTAGTCTACCTCATTGTCAAATATAGAAAACAAACAACTACAGTATTTGGTAGAGAAGAACAGCAGTTGTTTACATTTTGAGAGCGTGAAGAGCATAAATATGGAAGTGGGGTTCTGATTAGCTGAAACAATCATAGCAACAGACCGATGATCTGATTGGCCGAATATGCGTCAAAACGATGGTCAGCAGTGCAGCACAGATCGGCACCCTTGAAGGAAACACAAAGCTCCGCGTATGTCGCTCATCAACAGTGCACTCGCGTCAATCTGAGCAAGGGACTGCTATTCGTCTCTGAAACCAAGTTTAGTTCAAGTCTACCGTAACCTGTCAATCAAACTCAAAATCAAACTCTGAGATGGTTTGTTTACGATTTGATGTTTGAAATTTCAGAATGCTGTGAAAAATAGTATGCTCTATGGTTAGTTTTGCACCTTTAGACGCAGTCTCAAAAGACAAGTCTTATTAGATAGGAAACTTTCTTTCCCAAAGTACAATGTCAACAATGCCTAGAAAAGTTGCTTCAAAACATCGTAAGATCAACATTTTCTGCAATTTCTATTCTATGATAAAGGCATCACTGCTGGACCAGATGAATAGGTTTGTGTGGTTTAAATTTGAATTTTTACAGTTTTTAAAATGCAATATTTCTATGTAAATATCAGTCGATAAACAAAATGAATCTGATCCATAGATAGTGCAAAGTATCCCCTAAAAGGTTGTCCTGTCGACTGACTAGGTACCACACTGGGGCAGTTGCAAAAATAAATCTTTTCAATTCGTCCATTGCACGGTTTTGCCATATGTGAGGAGAGCCTTGATCTGGCAGTTTACATGAATTGGAATTGAACCAGTCGTATAATATTGTATGAAGTTACATAATTCTTGCTTTTATATCTATTGTCAGTTTGAGACTCTCCTTGCATATGGTGGAACTGTGCAAATATAATTCAATGGGATTTGTAAGCTCAAGTAGCAGTTGACACCCTGGTGATAACATTCTTGCAATGGATTCTGGGAAGGTCTTAAATCCTCCTTTGTAGTTGACTGCACAAATCCTTCAATAAGCTGTGGCACACATAATAGTCCCAAGTTTCTTCATGTGATGTGTTGCTATCACAGGTATAAACTGGCTGCAAACACAATGTCTCTTTTGATCTTTGTGATCCCTGTGAAAATAACAAGAACAAAAAATATCAGAATAAGTTCAAATTGCAACTAGAACATACACATTCAGAGTAAACTTGGTATAATTTTCCTAGTGCTATGATTTTATCAAATGCACCACATAAATCCCACACTTTCAAATTCAAAGTCCATGCCTTTTCAATTGCCTAATTACTAGACAAATAGATGTCAGAATACTTAAGCCATATTGTAGTATTTCCATAAGAAATAGATTAATTATATTTCTTTCACAAAAATGATATATGAGCTATAAAACATGTGTTACTCTGTAACGGAGGTCATTTATGACCATCACATACACCATATGTGACACGATCAAGGGAAATGAGTCGGATGTCGCTAATATTGATTTTGAGATATTGGCAAAGAAAGTGTTAAAATTCCTTTGTTTTATACTGTTTTCTGCAATTGATAAATTGATGTAACTTCGCAAAAACAAGTTGTATCAACATGGGGTTTTCAGTTTCTGAAAGCTCTAAATGAGCTCTTTAAAAGTTATTTTCAACCAGGGTCAACATGTGACTCATTCTCCTTGATCATGTCACATATGCACACAGCATTATGAACATTGTGTATACATTAACTAATATTTTGATTGTATGAATTAAACGTCCTATCAAAACATTTTATTAAAAACCTGAAATTTGCAAATTTTGACAATTATTCAGGTCATCCTCCTCATTGCTGTAAAATCACAATCTTTTATTGAGCCACCTGTTATGTCATAAGGAGAAATTCACTCCCTAGTTTACAGAATAACAATAGTAAATAAAAAATAATAATTTGGATTTATATAGTGGCTTTTTCCAGATCTCTGAGAACTCAAGAGTGCTGTAATTTCGCTGCCATGGTGAAACGTCACAATTAGCAACCAGGCTGTTTGCAGCTGAACCCGGCGCAAACCTAAACTCACATAGATTTTAATATCCACCAATTAACTGTGCAACTTCCGAAATTCCATTGAGTGAAGAGAGCTTTTGAAACCAAACAATTAATTACAGATTTTTGAAAACAGGAGGAAACCGAAGATCCTGGAGAAAACCTGTGAGAGTGAGCATGGATCAGGATAAACCAAGTGCGCATACAGTCATTGGGCATGGCTGGGATTTGAACACAGGAACATCAGTGGAGCAAGACAAGGGAACAAGCAATTTTTTGACAGCTTTACTCTGGGACTTGTATTACATCATTGCACCAATGTTTGGCTCTGACCACCACTTGTTGAGCTGGCCTTGCTTTGAATTTTGTTCTCTCTCTGTGTCTGTCTATCTGTCTCTCTCACTCTATCTTTCACACACATTTTACAGTGTTTGAAGTGTCACTTTTTTTGGAAAAAATTTTCATGATTTTTCGCATGACTTATGCCAATTATTTGTGGAATATCCCTGGCCATAATAAAAATTCCATTATCTGCAATTTTCAATGACTTTCGCATGAATTTTGGTGACTCTATAATACCTTATAATTTCTAACTCTGTATATTTGCCAATAGCCCATGCAGCATGACTCTTTAATACCTACCGTCAGCATATTTATTTTCCAACTCTGTATTGCCAATAGCCCGTGCAGCGTGACACATTTCTCTCATCAGCTCCTCTAGTCTTCTAAATGTCCGAATGATGCTCCCTATGCAACGCAAAAATATCATCAAATGTTTAAATAAATGTTTGTCATTTAATATGCACTTCACCTGCAGCAAGGTAACAATTTTTTCCAGTGCTGAGATACATCAGCATTTGGCATTTAGATCATAATTATCTGCGTACAGATCCCTATTACAACTGGGTGGGGTGAGGCAAGTGAGGTGACGCCAAAAAAAAGTTTGTTTGTCCATAGAGGCTTATGAAACAGTTGGGTCGGTAGGTCGGATTTTTTTTTTTTTTTTTTACATGGGGGGGGTAAACAAGTTTTTCAATCAAGATTCATGCAAATGTAATTGTTTTCAATGAGTTACAAGTATTTCCTGGTGTTCCTCTTTAAAATCCGTATTTGGTAAAATATTAACTCGTTACATATTACCCAACAAAATAAATGGGGGTGAATCAAGCAAGTTTGCAAAAAGTCCAGCTTCATCTTACCTTCAAATATATCAGTCATCTTAATTATCTGTGAGAAGGATGCCCCTTTAGCCCAAGCAAACACAACATCCATCAGTTCTGGTTTAAATGAGCCTACATAATCTTCTTCATCAAGCTCCATCTTGGCTTCGGTACTCACTTTGGCTATTCTCCTGGCAGAATCCTACAACAAAATGCACCAATATGAGATGAAATTTACATGACCAGGGGTCCATTTCACTAAACTTTTAACCCTTCATAATTTAAGTAACCGTTTGTAAACTTACGAATACCCAATACTAGACATAACTTTACGAAGGGTCCTTGTAGTAAATCCCTATTACTTATGAAAGGTACCATTCGTAAGAATGTTTAGTGAATTGGAACTTAGAACTCATCATAAATTACGAATGATTTCAAGACTTACGAAGCTTCGTAATGTTAAGTGAAATGAACCCTGGGTGATAATATTAAATGATGAAGGGAGCAAAGTATTTACAAAGCCATCTTCACTGATCCCCTCTACTGTTGCTTCCAGGGTTGTATCGTAATATGGATATGGTACTCGGCCACACAACTGCACCTTTTCATGGCCCTGATATCTGATCAGCTGCCAAATTGGGATCACTGTCCTTCATATGAATGAACGAGTAGAGCACTGAACTCAGAGGTTATTGGTTCAAATCCCGCTTCAGCCAATGAGTATTTGTATTGGCAACACTGACCAAAGGTGACAAGATAACAACTCTATGAGATTGGCATTTAAAATTCTTTGTCACCGAGTAAGTAAAGAAAAAGTTGAACAAGGAAAAAAAAGAGGGTTGTCTCAGGAGATATGCATTTATTTTCTTTCTTTTTGATGTATTAGAGGTGGTTTTTCCTAGTTATCAAAACAAAAAATGGCTGGCCCACAAATACAATAAAAAAGAAATTGCACAAATTGCCAGCAACTAACCTGCATTTGTCTGAGTGGTCCAGCTAATTCTTCCCTTAATCTTGGCTGTGTTTTAGTCTTTTCCTCAAACACAAAACAACTAAGAAGGGCTACACACTGTTCAGCATTCAGACTGTTGAAGACTCCATTGAACATCATCTCTGTTAGCAGCAGCTCATCCGCACTAAAAATAAAATCAAAAAAAAAAAAAAGATAGTAATTACATGCAGTTTACCATTTTTATAACCAACCATTTAATTAAAGTAACACAAAAAAGTGAAAATTAGAGCAAAATTTCGGCACATACTCAAGATTGTGAATGCTATCACTAATCTGTGATCTTTGTGACTCGATTGTCAGAAAACATACCGAAAATGCACGTTTTTGGCTCTTTTTCAAGAAATTAGTAATGATTAGGATTGAGCTATGTTTCATATAGCAGAACTTGATATTTTTTTATTCCCAAAAATTACTGCTGTATTTTTCTGGAATGGGGAGTAGTTCTCTAGTCTCTGTGGTTTCTTGATCCCTTCTGCTTGTGACATCCTCATCTCCTGCATTCTTTGCATGGCAATAATAGCAGTTCATATATACCTTGTTTATTTTAAGAAACTGTTAAAAACCTTTTCAGAAATTCTGAAATAAAAAAAAAATTCTGGATTTTCCAAACTAGGGTCGGTATTCTTTTGGGATTAGGGTCTGTTGGGAAAGGACAAGCAAACAATATAGTTTTTGCCTTATTAAGTACAACTTCCCCATGAAATCACCCCTTTACCCCATAGCATTGTCTGTGGGTATTGTACCTTGCAAATTGTACCTGCCCTCAGGCATAATACTGAATAATACTGGTATTGGGACTTTCCACCCTTGATCATGATTATTGAAGCTAAACCAGGCATGACACTTGTACACCGTAACCTGTCTTGTTGAACCAAGCTACTTGCCTGCTGTAGTAAGTGCATATGATTGACCAGTGGTGTAGCCAAGGGAAGCTGCAGGATCACCCCCCAACCTATAAAATTTGTTGAGGGATAAAATGGGGACGGCAAAGTGTAAAGTGTCATTAAAATGACTAAAAGTGGGCCAAAAAATGGGACAACAATTTGGATTTGCCCCTCCACAGTAAAAGACTGGCTGCGCCCCAGTGGTCGACACTGAAACTTTAGCAAGGTAACTAACTCTCTTGCATACACGTTTGGACAATTATTCTCAGACACTTTGCTTATGATCAGGATTGTAATTACTTATTTGGGTATTATCCAGTTGACTACACACACTATAGACACAAATGCAATATTATTAACAGCTAAATCATTGTGAAATTTGAAAACTTGAAACTGGAATTCCCCTTGAAAACACTGCTTTGCAATTCACTATTATCGGTGATCAGTGAACCTCGCAAATTGTATCTGGTGCGTGCAAGGGCCAGATATTGAGACTTTCCACCACCGCCAGTGATTATATTAAAGCTACAGGCAACTCATAAACAATCTATCTTCTACTGTATCAGGAACTGCATGCTTGAATAACACCATTTATTTTTCACCATCAATTCTAAACTGGTATTACAAGAGTATAGACCATTATAGAAGTGGTGACTGCATTGGATCAGTGCTAAGAAGATAAAAAAACACACCTTTTGAAGGTCAAAGTTTCTACACAAACTGGAATTGGAGTTGAAAGGCTGGCAAGACTAAGAAGGACATTGCTGTTGTATGCTACAATAAGCCACTACATTTGAGGAGGAAGTGCTATTTTGCAGACTATTATCATAAATTATACTCCACTAAATTTGAGGAGGAAATACTATTTTGCACACTTTACGGTGGAACTAGCTGTTATTGTGAAATTTCTGCTACTATACTATACTTAATTTGAGGAGGAAGTATGATTTTGTATACGGTGGAACTGTTATTGTGGAATTCAGTTGAATGTTTTGAGAGAAAAGATCATCAATTAACAAGAAGGAGATCTTGTTTTTCATTGACCTCATAATTTGAGAGGTGATGAACTAGCAGCCAGTTTGAGGGGATTTCATAGTTTGTTTATTCAATTTGTTTTTACTGAAATTGTGGATATTTACTTTGAATTTTTGCTGCAACATACAATCGCATTGGAGTGAACAGACCACCTTAGGAAAAAGGCATTGCATGAATGTTAAGATAGAACTTTAAGCACAAATAAAACTTTGCAATGGTAGGAAAGGAAAATAGGCTCTGATTAACACTACTACATTGAACTCAACACAAATTTTGAAACAGTCCAAATTCATCTTGTTTGTGATTCTGACAGAATTAATTCATGATGGCACACAGATTGTTCTCATATCTTCTCCTGTTCTCTATTGTGCTGCTGGGTATCAATTTAGAAGTGACTGAGGCCGATTATGCTGTAAGATGTCAAAATCAACATTTCATTCTTTCGCGGAATGATACACTCGCATTTCAGTTGTATCAGAATGAAACATGCAATTTTGTGGTGTCTTCCTCTTATAACCATGGAATTACGGTGAATGTTCTTTCATTGTCCTCTTTTTCCATTTTTGACTACTTTATCCTGGAAGAATCGGGAGCAGAATGCTTGAATCAATCTTTTGGTTGGATTGGATCTACAATAGCAGAACCATGCGCCATACTTTTTAATTGCAGTACAGTTCATATCAACATGAGAGTGTCGACTATTTTGGAAATACAGGAGAGCAGTAACATTGTATCATCAAACAACTTTGAATATACCAAATGGATTGGTACATTCAACCATCGTACATTTGAGAACATCACTCAGTTGCAACAGTGTAAAAATTTTCATATTGTTGATGAGATTTATCAAATGCTATATTATGAAATTCCCTATATCAGTCTACAAGATTTACACCCATCTCTCAAGATAACATTAGAAGGTGATCCATACTTCAAACCTGATGAGCTTCCTGGATTTGATCTTGACCTTCCAAATGATGTACTTTTAGCTGAATTCCCTGCATGTCCTGTTGACTGCTTCTGTACCCTACGCTTCCAGACATTTTTTATTGACTGTCCAGATACGTATGTTAGCAAGAACATTCTTTTATTAGTAAGCGGAACTCTGGCTTCGATTCTCGCAAACTCAACTGCAATAGACCTCTCTGACAGACAACTCTCGCACATTGAACATCAATCCTTCCTCAATCTATCAGATGTTATCATTTTATTGTTGAGCCAGAACAGGATGGTTACAATCGGACATGGCATTTTTGAAGGTTTAGAAAACATTCATACACTGGACATGTCTTTCAACCAAATCTCAAGAATAGAAGCTGGTTCGTTTTCACATTTGTACTCATTAAAACGGTTACTGTTAAATGTAAATCAGCTAAAGTATATTTCACATAGTTGGTTAGATGGTTTAGTCAATGTACAGGTACTGTATTTAGGTGGAAATACTATTAAGGAAGTAGAACCAGATATATTTTCACAGATGCAAATGTTAAAGATCTTGTCTTTTCCTGATTGCTATTTATCTCAATTGCGAAACCTTCCAAATGAACTGTTGTTGTTGGATATTGCATCAAATATTTTCCCAAACTTTCCCACAAATCTGCCAAAGAATTTAACCCATTTATCCTTAGATAACAACTATCTCTCCTTTCAGAACCAAATAATACTGTATGATAAATCTACACTGATATCACTAGTTCTATCACACAATAATTTATCCGTCATTCCAAATGACTTATTCAGTCGTATTTATACTTTAAAACGTCTTTACTTGAATTCTAATACTTTGGAGAAATTACAAACAGACCTTTTTTATATGTTAACGAAGTTAGAGATATTAGCTCTATTTAGCAACAGTATCGACTCACTACAATCAGGTATATTCAGAGATCTTCATCAATTGCAAGTGCTTTACCTGTATAACAACAAGCTCAATGTGATACAAAGTGACCTTTTCAATAATTTGACAAAGCTAGAGAAATTAAATCTGCATGAAAATAGCATTGAATCATTACCATCAGGTGTATTCAGAAATCTTCATCAATTGAGAGAGCTTTACCTGTATGACAACAAACTCAATGTGATACAAAGTGACCTTTTCAATAGTTTGACAAAGTTAGAGATATTAGGTCTAAATGAAAATAGCATTGCATCATTACCATCAGGTGTATTCAGAGATCTTCATGAATTACGAGAGCTTTACCTGTATGTGAACAAACTCAATGTGATACAAAGTGACCTTTTTAATAGTTTGACAAAGCTAGGGAAATTAAGTCTGCATGAAAATAACATTGAATCATTACCATCAGGTGTATTCAGAGACATTCGTCAACTGCAAAACCTTGGGCTGAATGACAACAAACTCAATGTGATACCAAGTGACCTTTTCAGTAGTTTGACAAATCTAGAGAAATTAAGTCTGCATGGAAATGACATTGAATCATTACCATCAGGTGTATTCAAAGATCTTCAATTGCTAAAGCTTTACCTGTATAGAAACAAACTCAATGTGATACAAAGTGACCTTTTTAATAGTTTGACAAAGCTAGAGATATTAGGGCTGAATGAAAATAAAATTGAATCATTACCATCAGGCATATATGACAACAAACTCAATGTGATACAAAGTGACCTTTTCAATAGTTTGACAAAGTTAGAGATATTAAGTCTGAATACCAATGAAATTGAATCATTGCCTTCTGCTCTTTTCCAAGACCTCAAAAGATTAAAAGGACTCCATCTCTATGATAACAGGTTGACTGAAATACCAAAAGATGTTTTCAATGGAATGCCTTTGCAGATATTAACTATCCAGTCAAACAAACTGGTTCGACTTTTTCCATATCAGTTTGCAAATTTGACAGACTTGAGAGTTCTGGACGTTTCAAACAATGAATTGGATCAAATTCACAATAAAGCACTGTCTGGTTTGAGTAACTTGAAATATCTACACCTTGAACACAATAATCTAACTCAAATATCAAAAAACTCTTTTATGGGATTGAGCCTGCAAAACAATTGTTATATCAGAGTAGACAACCCAGCCACATGCTGTTTTCTTGAAATGGTAAGTCAGTCTCAATGTGTTCCAAGAAATGAGAAATCTCCTTATTTAACATGTAAGCAGCTCCTCCCATCTACAGCAGTTAAATACTGTACATGGATTTTTGGCTTTGGCGCTTTGTTTGCTAACATTCGGGTCTTCATTTGGGGATGTGAAAAAATAAAGTCTGAAAAACAAGTGAAACAAGTTGTTTTCATTACCAATTTAGCTCTGGCAGACTTACTTATGGGTGTGTATTTGTTAGTTATTGCATCTGTTGATCAATACTATAGTGAGTATTTTCCTTCATTCGCTAAACATTGGAGAAAGAGCGTATTTTGCAAATTTGCAGGGTTTCTATCAGTCTTATCAAGTGAAGCATCCCTTCTCTTTCTAACCCTTATAGCTGTAGATAGACTTGAGGGATTTCGAAAAAGCATTATAAAACCAAAGCTATTTGGGAAAAAGACACAAGTACTTCTGACAACATTTGCATGGGTTACTGCTCTTGCTTTAAGCATTGTGACTATTTTCTTACAAGATGATAAATTGTATCAATTTTCAGATGTGTGTATAGGGTTACCACTGGCTAAAACTAAAATATATAAAGGAAAATATGAAAACATTAAAATATCATACAACTTTGACAGGTCAGATGATTATCTTCCCTTACAAATATTTACCAAAATTGGCACAAAACAAGAAAACTATTTCTCAATTGGACTTTTCCTTGGGCTTAACTTTCTGCTGTCTTTGTTAATTGCAATATGTTACGTACTCCTATTTGTGTACATTTGTAAATCACGATTTGCCTTGCTACAAACTGATTTGAAAATGTCTATTAAAATGGGTGCTATCGCATTGACTGACCTCATGTGCTGGCTTCCTATTGTCATCTTGGGTATTCTAGCACAGACTGGAGTAAAGGAACTTCCCCCTGAATGGTTTCCATGGATCACAGCATTTACTTTACCAATTAATTCTGTACTAAATCCATTTCTGTATGCTACTGTAGATCGTGTATCAAATCATTTTGTAGATCGGTTACGACCAAATTGTTACAACGAAATGGAGACAATGCTGTAGTCCATTTCATTATTGTAGAAATGGAAATTTTTGTGCCACATTTATTTGTGTGGTTTTCGCATTCCAAGAAACTACAATAAGAATATGCAAAAATGTTCTTTGATGTATTATGGTATATGTCAGTAAGATTTGTCAAAATCACACAAAAATGACCACTTTTACAGTATTTCATATTCTTTTATCAGTAAACTTTTCCAAAACATTACAGGTTATATATTCTATAAATATATCCTGCTATATATTCTATAAATGGTAAGAACGGAAAATAAGATTTGTAACACAGCTATATATATACCGTAAAGATTTACCTAATGGCGCTATGGGCTCATTTAACATAAGTGGAATTTTAGATACAACCTAAAAGTGCCCTCCCGTAAAATTCCCACCAGCAAATAAGGGCATGGAACCTTATTATTCTTGTTGGGATTCTTGAAGAGGGAACACTCTATTTGCACATAAAATTTACCCCAATGCAAAGGAGCCCAAGTGCGCCATTAGGCAAATCTTTACGGTATACATATAAAGATAAATCAAGTGGTACACAAATTATAAGACAAGATGAAATCTTGGAGAATTAGGTGATTTATGTAATTTTTAAAGGATTCTTTGTCTTCAGCTTGGTTTTTACCATTAAAAGACAGAAACTTGTATAAAAAAATAATGTGTTAAAATGTATTCAAAAATTGTTTTAAGGGGGTACTACACCCATTGCATTTTTTTGTTGCATTTTTTTGCATTTTGTGAAGAAATGAGAAAAAGAAATTGGACAAAGTGGTATGCAAAATGAAGGGGCAAATCTTCTCGCTCAATTGGTGGCATCAGTATCAATGACGCCAGCGTACATGCTTCTAATGGTATAAGCCAAAAAGTGGTACATCATTGATGTTTTAAATTCACTTCATTTTGGAAAGCTTACTATCAACGGATTTCGTTAAGGTTAAATACAATTGGTTTTCAAGGCTTGATTCCAGAGGGGCGTAAGTTAATAATGGAAACAGCCATGCAGAAAAGAATGAACTCACGCGTTCAATAGTATATCAATCTGAACGGACAAACCGCGGCTCGTGAGTCATCCTATATGTTGCAGGGATAGGGAAGGGCGACCATGATAGGACCATATGGGCTGATGGGGGTGATTGTGGGCAGCCGCTTTTCGGCAATTTTCCTTTGGATTTTCTAAATTTTCAATTTTAAAATTATCCTGGATGATATCTGTCGTGAAATAAATCAATGCTTCTATAGGCTATAATAGGCCTAGTATGCCTATTTATACCCTGATTATGCAATATATAGGCCTACAACAATAGTAACCGAACCAACAACCAATATTTTGTTAATCTAATTTGTAAAATATATTCATAGGCCGCTACTATTAGACTAGTACCGTATAGCCTAAAAATTCCTGAATTATATAATGAAAAAAAAGCGGGTAAAAACAATCAATCGCTGCAGTCAGAAAGAAAGAAACGAACAAGAAAAAAGAAAAAAAGTGAGAGAAAAATAAAATAAAAACTGAGATGGAATGGACCACATAGGGACTCGAACACGTACCAAAGTTTTCCAGCTCAAAACTATAGTATTATAAAGTCGGACGTGAGTTTGGCGCGCTAACCGACTGAGCTACTGAGTGACCTCTGAAATCGATTGATCTCAAACTGACTATTATGGAATAGTGCATACCAGGCTCTTATGATAAACAATCTCATCACCGCTGTAAATGTCGGAGGTATCGATGGCGAAAAACCTCGATTTTTGCAAAAGTAGCTTAAATTTGGAGTGAAATTCAAATGGTAAAGGAATCAACATACTTTTGAGAAATAATGTAGGCAGTTAGAAATCAAAATTAACGTTGCACAATCCAGAGATCGATAATGTAACATAACAGTGTTTTGTGGTACAAGATTCTCAAAATTGTTCCCAAAACGGGCTAATAAAATTTAATCGGTACTGTATTTGGTTCTTCCCCATGGCAACATTATTTCTTTGGTCGATTTGTAGTACAATGCAAAAAGGAGAAAACAATCACTCGGGCGTGGTTTTATACGGAGCGAATATTTGAAAAAAACTGCATGGAACGTGTTTTTGATCTTGTGAACATGGAGCGTAAAAATGATTTAAACGAAGGATTTTCAAACGGATTCTAAAATTTGTATAAACACACAAAAATAATGTTAACATACATCCATGCACCAACATTTGACTCACTGCGATATTTGATTGCTGAGAAAACGCGTTTTAGAGAACAACTTTATACGCCTTTTATATCGCTTTTTTATACGCTTTCTTCGTGTAACCTTAAAATTTTGGATATGTGTTGCTAACACATTAGGGAAATAATGTTGATATGTAAAATGGGAATAAGTGGTCCCTGATTTCTTTTATGACTTCATGAACTTGGTGCTCCACAACTATCAAAAAACGAACCAGTTAAAATGCTTCTATTTTTTCAATGTTGAGCTATATTTTGTATTTTGAACTTGCGACACTATGTCACTGAAACTTAATTAAGCCATAGGTAACAGGTTACCACAACCACACTACAGCAATGTTGAAAAAAGATTGTATTTTTGTCACCTATACCACCATATTAGGTAGTTTTCCGTAAGCTTCATTTTTGTGATTTTGGTAACTATTTTATATTTTATTTGCCCAATCCATCTCAACTAGGCAATCTAAATTGTACTCACCATTTACATCCCAAGGTATTTTAGTATATCCACCTCACACATTTCCATTATATATCCAGTAACAGACAAAATATCAAAATTGATGCCTCATTATGACATGTATGATATCACAGACTATCACATGTATTCAAAATTGATGCCTGAATTTGACCTGAACCAATTGACCTATAACCTGACCTTTGATGACCTTATAGCCTTTTTTAATCTCTTTTCCTAACAGCACATTATAGAAGATACATACATGGTGTAGTATTAAATTGTCTATGTGGAAGAGATTAGGCCAAAGAAATTTATTCAGTGTTATAATCAGTGAGTACATTTCTATAGATAGTATAACAAAGGATTTTAATGTATTCTATTCATGTATTCTACTTGGACATGTTCAATAGAATAAATTATGGTTTGTTATGAAACACACATCTCAGTTACCAGGATACAGTAAACAAAAAAATATATAGGGCTAAAATGATTTTCTAAAATGGTTTAAAACCACTTTGTATGTAGAGATATTGTATAAGTTCAGGACATGAGATGATGAACATATTTATATACTTTATAAATTTGCAACAAAAAAAAGAAGATGGGTACTGATGAAAATCAGGGTATTATATCGCCTTAAGCATGATGCATACAAAATTCATGTTGATGATTATGATTATATATAATGACATGAATTTAATATACAGATAAGGAAAAACAAATAAATTATAGAAAACAAAAATTAATAGACGAATGGGAAATAGTTATTTTTTCTGATATCTGATACAACTGTAATATTTTGTTGCTTAACATTTACTCAAAACCTGCCAAGAAATTGGTAAATTTTCAGTGATGCAAAATCCTGCATTATAACAAAATTTCAACCAAACTTGTGGGCTTGGGCCAAAATTTAGAAGTTGCATCATAATAGTCTACTTTTTTATGCAAATATGAACATGATTTTAACCAGGTTTGGTACTATGCCCAGATTAATATGCTAATAATGTCATAACATAATTTATACACCAGTATTTAAATATATATTTCTTTTGAAACAAAAAATTAATTGTGATGCAGCATATCAAAACAGGGGACTTTGTGTCAAAGTGCTCTTCACGCTATAGAATAAAATAGACAGAAAAAATAAAGAAAATAATAAGAATTTGGAATGATTTTTCACATATAAAATGTGAATGCCTTGATGTAAATTTCTGCATTTTGATGTGCTGCATTACAATTAAACACAATCTCTGGCCATAATTAATAGGTGAATTTTGGACTTCAAATGGCTAAATTACAGCAAATTTTTGGTCAATTATGTCCTTTGCGTCATGAGCGCCTTACATGTGCAGGCACTGTAATGCACTTAGCAGAAACACGCTCAGTACATGATCATTTCTCGGATGTGAATCTGTGTGCGGTGTAGACACTCTCTATTATGGAAGCGCATCTCGTGAGATCACATTGATGCGGATTCGTCTCTCGAGTGACTAAAAGGCAACATTATAGCTAATGACAGCAACTGCTTATGTAGCGCGAGTCCACACTTAGATAGTAAAAACTTAAACAGATCAATGGCATGTATGGTGACAAAAATCAAACCTATGTATCCACAGTGGGATAGTAAAAACTTGGATTTGTCGATGATTATGCCCACACAACGTCATCATCCCTATATCTTCGTGTATGCGTCTTATTGTTAAATTACCTGCTGATTTCACACGCCACCCTTCCTTTGATCTCTATGACATCAGCTGCTGTTGCATATCCCAGTCTCCTGATCACTCGTTTTCGACATTTGAGTTCCTCCATCTGTATCACAGTCCTGGCTTTCTTTAGCTCTCGCTTCGCCTCCTTCACTTCTTTGGCTATCTGCACAACACAAAGTAAAAAATTCAATGTAAATTTCTTTTTTTTAGAAAGCCACAGTTTTATACAGAGCGATTACATACAAACATTGCGCTTACAGAATGTTACTGACCAAATTGGCCCAAGACATACATTAAGCACCATTCAGTGACGCAGCTCTACACAGGTGGAGAACCTTAGTCAGCCTGCATATAGAATAACCATTGCAGCCATGGATCAGTTCACCAAGTTTCATCTGGGTAGACAATTTAGCAGTAAGTTCCTTTCAAGCTGCAATCAGCGAAAAATATAGTTGGCACACTTGCTCAAAACAATTCAAATGCATGTCATACCAATAGTATGAAGGCGAGTGATTCAGGTCTGTCATGAATTTCAAGTAGAGACTCTGTCCTGTATCCCACCCTTCCCCACTCCCCATCTTTCAATGTTAGAGGATCCCATGGACATGTTAACAACATGCCTTTTTCAAACATTGAATTGGGGGAGCGGGGCACAGATTCACCAAAAGACATTCAAAGTGTGCCAACATTTTCCATGATTGTAGCTTAATTTTAACATGAGAACAGAAATATGACAGTGCAGGGGCTCTACACAACATGTAGCAGCACCTTACTGATAGAGCTAACTGGACTGACATTATATTATCCACAATTAGAATGTACAACTAAAGTTTGTTTGGCTTATAAGGCGGAAACAATAAGACTCATAACGATGTGTATTGATATAGAATGGCATGCATGCAGTTGGGCGTGCATGCCATTGCACACCCATTGGCTTGAGTGACCACACTTATAAAATTGTATATCATGCAGATTGGCTGTTTACCTGTGCTTTTTTCTCATATAGACTGTACAATGTGTCCAACTCCTTGTCCTTATACAGAGGATGTGAAAACATACGCTCTTCAAAAGCTTCTACTTAGTCATAGCCCTATTTGCATAGTGCTAGTCTTACCTGTGCCTTTTTCTCATACAAGCTGTATAATGTGTCCAACTCCTTGTCCTTATGTAGAGGATGTGAAAACATACGCTCTTCAAAAGCTTCTACTTTCTGAAAACAAATCAGTAAGTAACATAATCAATATGCTGTCATTGTACAACATGTATTAGTAAAGTGTATGTGATACAAATTATCCCATAACTGTAAAGTTGCATACTAATGGGATGTTTTTACTGAAAATGATAATGTAGGGCAGAGGATTGCCAAACTGCATTGAACGACATAATCATGGCAAACTCAATAAAAAGGTATAGTTTGTACTATCTGCAACCTGTGGTTATTGTGATTAGAGCTGAGAATGTCAGAGGTAGAGTAACAATCCTCAAAGGCCCAATTTCAAAATACTCGCATTTTTTGTCAAAATGGACTCACATCATTCATCTTGTCGTAAGAATTAAAAACAGGGGACCAAGATTTAATTATAATGATCCAAATATATACTTTGATCAGCTCGTAATCGGCGGGAATTGTTTAGCTTTTACCACTACGCCGAAAAGTAGGCCCATGTTTAAAGTGATATAGTTGACTTGTCTGGTCTATATTGTGCATGTTAAATAAAGTAGACAACGTAGAGGGCTTGAATTAATAATTTGTGATACTTGTGGCTAAATGTCAGAAGACAATTCTTGAAATAAAATATATTGATATTAATCCGCGATGTTATAAGGCCCGCCGATTACGAGCTGATCAAATTATGGGTCAAATTTGCAAAAAACTGAAATGGCTCATTGAGTGTATGAATCATTTACGACATGTCAACCTGCTGCCCTAGGCTGCCTAGGGCCACATGTGACTAAAAAGGTAATTTTTGTGTGGCCTGTGACACAATCTAGAAATGAAAAATGTTTTAATGATATTTATTTTGTCTATTGTAAGTTTTTTGAACAATTATACCCCAGCTTTTAGCCTGTTATTGTAGAATGTACCCATTGTATAAAACCACAATTTTTCCCCGCCCATTTTATAACAGACTGTGTCGTAATCAGATGCTTTCGCCTATATCTAAACCATATGCTGCCCACATTTTGATAAAGAATATTTTTTGGCTCGATGGGAAGAAAAGGTTGCTCATCCCTGATTTATAGAATGTTCAGAACACATTAAGCCAATTGACCTCAGTAATGATCAACTGTCTGATACACACATTCGGAATACAGGCGCTGGAATCAGATAGTTATTTTCTTTTAGCTCAAAATTAAAAGGACACATACGTATCTCTCTGAAAATATATAGCAAAATTAACATTTTGGGGGAAAAAGGAAAAAAAAACAACTTTTTTTTTCAGAAATATTACAATATTCTGCTCCTAATTTGACCACCAACTTACCTCCACCAGTTTTTTGAGATCATGATCCTTAATACCCATATCTTCTATGGGATCTAGTAATGGTATGCCATCAGGAAATCTCCTCAGCACCTCCTATAAGCAACAAATAATATATCACAAATTACTCAAGTGTGTACAGGTATAACACATATGAGGGTCATTCAACAAGGTTAAATTGAGATCATGATCCTTAATACCCATATCTTCTATGGGATCTAGTAATGGTATACCATCAGGAAATCTCCTTAGCACCTCCAGTAGGGTGTGGCGAAAAGCAATTTTTTTTTTTCGGATCGACTTGAAACTCTCTGAGAATTTTACTGGGGTACATAATACTATTGTGCTGAAATATCAATAAGATCGGAGCATGTTTCGCCCAGGCAGTAGATTTTCACAAAATCCCTACTGATTTGCTATTTCTTACAAAAGTTGATGTGTTTTCACAACAGAAATTTCCTGTATGTTGATACAGCAAACATAATATTTCTCTGTACTATAGTAGAAATTTCAATTGAATGAACACAGCTGCCAACAGCATGACGGTTGTCTACGTGCACTGTGTGATGAATGCCCATGTGTGCATAACTGAAGTGAATCCAAAAATGCCAAATTATTCATGATTGGTTGGTATTTTCATTATTGTATCCATGGATTTGCGTAGTATTCTGAAATATGTGACATACGATCGCTGTCACATCGCATACAGCTGTAGGCAACTGTGTTCATTCCAATTAACTTTTTATATTATATAGACTAAGTTACCTTGATAGATTTTCCAACACTTTGCCTGTTATCTTGAGGGCGTAGATCCTTTGGCATATATAACCTGACACTGCTCATATGAGTAATGAGATGTAACATAACCGGCACCACCTATAACAATTACAGGGAAAAAACCTCGCATTATAATTTATAGAAATTTCATGGTTCCTCAGAGGGATAGCATGTCCCCTGAGCAATGTGACTTGGGTCAGACATCAAAAATGCTGCAAGTTGCTCCCACACGTTTTGTGTGAAAAATTCAATTAACTTCAATGTTGCATAACAAAAATCCTTAACCATAAGACTCAGGGATGATTTGAAGTCACCTCCACTTGAGATTGAGTCTGGTATTTATTCCTAGCTAATTAAGTAAAAAGAGACGCATGTAGCAGCCGACAAGTGCATCATTTTGATATTGATGTACACATTTTCTGTGGCAGGCCTAGCAGCCTCCATCACAGCATTCTTAATGGTCTCTTGTGAACAGTCAAGCAACAACAAATTCCAACTGCAATAGCTGCCAGCCCTTATGAAAATGGCAAGCATTTTTGCAAGCTTGCAAAGTAGTTGCGCATGCTTGCATATACAAGGTTGCACAAACAAGGTGTCATATTTTAGAAGTATACATAATAGAATGCAGAAATTGTCATCTGTCTACAAGGCAGCTATTGCAGATAGTACCTTCTTGCCTAAACCCTTGACATTTACAACAGGCTATCCCTGGCTCTCAAGGTAACTCACCACTATTTCTCCTTTCTCGTTTTCAGTTGCAGGCCTAGCAGCCTCTGTTACAGCATTCTTAATGCTCTCTTGTGAACAGTTAAGTAGCACCTCTGCAATGTAGAGCGGTGAGTCGTCTTTGGGTGTCCTCATCTCCTGGTTAGCTTTCTTGCGGAAGTTGACTACTGCACCCCACCCAAAATCGTCATCGCCATTTTTAACCTATTTCAAGATGGAAACAATTATCATAATTACGTTATGTATTTTTAAATACACTTCTTTGCTGCTCACAGCGTCAACAACAAAAATCCGCCTCCCTGCTCATGGCTCAAGCCCATGGCAACCTCTTGGATATGCCAGTGAGAGGAAAACAATTACTACCAATTACTACAATTACTTTATAAACCTTTCAAATGATTAATCCTAAAAAGTTTTTAAACTTGTCACCTTTACTGCACATCCAAGATGGCTGCTCATGCCATGACGGCCATCATGGATGCACTGGAAAGGGAATATTCAGAACCAATTCAAAATTGCAAAGTGCACAGCCCTGTAATAAATCTGCCATTGGATTGTTACACCAAAATATTATAGCTCTTGTATCTAACCCTAAGCCCAATATCGAACAATAATTTGTGTCTTTGAACTTAAGCATTACATTATCGGCACAATGCACTACATTCTGCCAACAAGGGCTTAGGAAAACTGCAACTGCTGCATCTGTCACAACACAAAAAAACACATGCCAGCACATCATTTTCATGATCACTGCAATAGAGCTTTGACAAAGTGTGCCCAGTGTTTCTAGAACTTATTTCCAAGATTGTGTCTTTGTATTCAGTCAATATGACAATAAAAGAGCTCTACAGATAAATGACACTGTTCACCATTTATGAACAAAGTCAATATTTGACTGTTTTTTACCCGGGGTGGGGCACTGAACTTAAATTTCAGTAGGGGTGTGCGGTACCAAGCGTTGAACTTTGGGAACTGAAAACCGATTTTCAGGCAACATAGCGGCTTCTGAATTGAAATTTCAACATATTTTTGGGGTCTTATGAACTAAAATTGAGCCAAATTATAGGCTGTGGTACTAAGAAATTCCAAATGTTTCCAAATGTGAGCTAAAGAGCAACAATCGTGGGCATTTCATTTTCTCAAATTAAGGTTTAATAACTTGAGCATAATCCCCAAACATAGGTCTTCAGAACTGCAGGAGAACCTGAACAGGGGTTCTTTGACCACTGCACAGACCCATACCACCTTTACATATGAGTGCCTGAAAAAGGGTCTTTGACCACTGCACAGACCCATACCACCTTTACATATGAGTGTCCCTTCCAGTATTTTTATGTTTTGATTTCTTACCTTTACTAGCCTACCAGGCTGCATGAATGGTAGACAGTACTTGGGTTTCACCATAAAAGCCTGGATTTCTTTAGCCAATTTGTTGAGCTGTTGTCGTATCTTGTAGTACGCTTCCACTCTGTCCTCTTGGGGGATCTCCATCTTATTGTAATCTTCTTCACATTGTTTGAGCTCTACAAAATCAATCAATTACACAAAGTCAATCAATTACACAATGAATCAAAATCTACTATTTCTACTCTTCATACAAAACCTTTTTACATAACAATATGCCTAAATTGAAAAGTGCCTACTTGACTAGAGGGTCAAAACCACTAAAAACGAGCAATTCAGACTTCCAAAAATGGGAAAAATAAAATGTTATTCTAGTCATGTTTACATATATAAAATCAGAGATAACATTTCGAATTCTGACCCAGACAAATATGAACATGTAATATTGTGAACTTTTTTAATTATGGCACTTACAAGTAACCTAGCAAAATTTACTGCTGCAACGTACGTTACTATGGTTTTTAAGACTCAGCAATGTTTTTGTCAGTGAGGGAAGCGCATTACTAATGATCAGTTTTCACTATTTGAAATGGATGTTTAAACAGTGCTTCCTTCAACCCAAAAGACTTATTTTACCCTTACCATTGGTATCCTATGACATTTACAAGTAAACTAGCGAAATTTACTGCTGTAACATACGTTACAACTGGTTTGTTAAATTCAGCAGTGTTTTTGTCAGGGAGGAAAGCGCATTACTAATGATCGGTTTTCACTATTTGAAATGGATGTTTGAACTTGCTTCTTGACGCTGTACCTAAAAGACTTATTTCACCCTTACCATTGGCATCCTGGAATGAGTGTGAATTTGAATACAGGAGATGTGGAATATGTAATCTAATATCCATCTTACATAATTTAGATTATTATCTGGTACTTTAGAGAATATTATGGAACTATTGGATCAAAAAGTTTCTTGTTTAATGTGTTTGACATATACCAACAAATAATTTCCATAACGGTTCCTCATATTGCATTGTGTCACTGTTAAGAATGGTAACGTATGTTACGTAACGTATGTTACAAATCGTTTACATACTCATAGAACTCAAAAAATTAAAATGTTATACATTGCTAACCGTGCGAGGGGGGCGCTAGATGAACTAAAGATGACATGCAGACGGTGTCTGATGTGATTTTCTTATATTTCATTATGATCGTATAAATACTGGTAACGGATGTTTCAGTAACGGATGTTTCATTTAAACTTCTAAAATTTCCACATGTTCTGTTAATGATAGCAGTGCAACAAAATTATTTCACTTTTATCAGGGTATCACGTGCTAATGTTTACTACCTACCAGGTGTATATTCTACCGTTTGATTTTCAGATAAATGGTAATGTAGGTTATACGGTCATAGATTATGGTACTTTGTATTGCTTTTCACTAAAACCGATACCCACATTACATTTTTAGTCATAAATTTAATTTCCACGCTATTAATTTGACATTATAAAGGCAAAACATGATACCTAAATTGATAAAAACGTTATTAAGGGTTAGATAACATGTCAATGTAACGTAGGTTACACGGAGTATTGCGACAAATTTCAATTGTAACTAAATCATCTTTTACAATTTAGGGATGGTTGTTTCCTTTTTTCCTTGTACGAATACACTATAAATTACATTTTAATACTATTTCAGGGCATATTCATTGCGTTCCTTTTAAACACATTACACAAATATGTGAAGTTCGTGATTTGCGAGTTTTGACCGCTCAGCCAACTTCCATGATCATTACTTTATATTACGATCCACATTGGTACAATATATTAAGTTGAATGGTTGCGACAGGATTTTTGCCGAATTGCTCGTTTTTAGTGGTTTTGACCCTAGAGTTCTCATTGGGTTTTTGGACATTTTGGCTAAAAGTAGAGACAAAAGAACATTTTGAAACAAGCAAACTAAATGACTACTCCAAGTACTTGTGTATTTCTTATTTTCTTAACCTTGAAAATCTGCTTTTATTGTGGAATTGGACTTCATGTCTTTTAGTGCAAAACTTCTCATGATCCATGTATAGCCCCTTTTCAAATATTTGACACTACCTTAATCTATGGTTAATTTGCATACTCATACCAATCAATGTCATTTGGGCTATTCCAATTGAAATCCATACACCCCTACGGAAGACATGACCTTAATCTCCCACACAGGGGGTGTAAATTTCAAATGGGGTTACCTGAAAAGGTGACTCCATTTGAAATCTACACTACTGTGTGGGAGATTAATGTCTTCCATACAGAGTGCATGGATTTCAACTGAAATAGTCCAATTTTGAAGTATTATATATAAGACTTCCTTACTTTCAAACAGTTTTGGAATGGCAGCATAATTTTGGAACTGATAGAATGACTTCTCCAACATGTACTCTGGGTTGATTCCTTCTACACGTAGCAGATTGAGCACCATGTTATACGTCAGATGAAAGGCACTATTCAACGCATCTGGTTGACCCTACAAATAGACAGAATATAATACAATTAATCTGATGAGTACTATCAGCTGATTGGCTACAAGAAGACTATCATGATTTATTGAGCCAATCAGCAACATGGTAAGAATGGTGGTAGGGCTGAAGAGGATTGAGCTTAAGAGACCTTGTGTATAAAAATCAAAGATGTGGTGGCAGACTTCAAAAAATCGATTTTCTTTATACATTGCACATGGTTAGACATTGAGTCAACATGTATAATTTTGGTTAAAATTTTAACTCTTCATCTATGGTTACCATGGTAACGGCCAAAATATGAATTGACCCAATTTTCACTATTTTTACCCCTTTCACAACTGGAAAAATGCTTAAATATTAGGTCATATTTCTGTATGAAGAACTTGAATTAAAATAATCTTCTCCCATACAATGAAGTATCCATCCTTGTCCTTTCCAAAAATGAAGTAAACATAACAATTAATTATTTCAATATGGTAGATACCATTTTGTAAAATAGGGGTGTTTTTTATTAATTTAATTATGAAAAAAATGATCTTTTTAAAAATGACGTAACCTCCAAAGTGGTGCTTTTTTTAAATTATTTTTTTGCAGGGTAGGTAGATAAGGTATTGGTCTACCTATATATAGAAAAAAAAAAGTTCTGGTAATTGTTTTACTGGAGAGCAGTGGTGCCAGAAACTTTGAACTTTTTAGGATTGTTGACATTATAAGGTAGTGTGGAAAAATAGGGATTTTCAGCATTTACTTTCACTGAAAATCCTGATTAGGGTTGATAATGTACCAAAATAAATTGGCATCAATACACCGTAAAGTGAGACACAATTTGATTATATTTTAATGACGGTGTTGCCAGAAAAAAACGTCTCTCAGTGAAGCTGTTGCTCATCTTGTTATTACCTATCATACAGCTATGCTGAAAAACGGCCAAATAGATCAGGTTTAAAATGAGCTAGGTCCCACACATGAAAGGAGAAACTGAGGAACAAGAATGTATAAGGTAAAAATCTTGTATCCCGAAAACTTTCCTGTGAGGGCGCTTTTTTTCAAAATGGCTGCCAAAATCCAATGAAAAGCAATTGCTCTTAAAATAGGCGGATAAAAGATAGAATTTGTTAGATCATGGATTTGTTTTTATGAAAGTAATGTATAAATAAGTCGCTATATCAATAAGAAGGTACCAGGAGGTCACAGTTGGGGACGCTTTTCAAAATGGCCGCCAAAATTCAAAGAAAAGCATTATACGGTTACCATAGTCAATTATGAGGTATAATTGACCAGATTTTGGTTTAAGTATTGATGGCAGTAATGTAACGCTAAATTAAGATTTCAATAGGTAGCTACCAGGAGGTCACAGTTGAGGGCGCTTTTCAAAATGGCTGCCAAATCCAATGAAAAGCTTATATATATGGTACACCTAAAAGAGGCATAATTGATCTGAATTTGGATTAATATTGATCTAAGTACAGTATAATCAGCCACAAAGCCTCAGATAATGTTATTGAAAAAAATATTTGAAACATTGAAATAGTTTATACGAGTGGATATTCATACGTAGTGGTAGATAAAATGATTAAAGAGTTTAACTTCAACACTACACTATTTTTCGCTCACCTGGAACGTTTTCACTAGTTCGACTAGCGTCTTCAGCAGATGGTGATGCTGTGATGGTATCTTGTCTACGATCTGATGTCTACAACCTTGTCTACAACCTACTGATGCCCAGGGGGGGCGCCGCTACATCGTAACACCCTATGACGTCATTCTGTCAATCATATGACGTCATCAGTGAAGGTTATCCCGATCGTAGACAAGATACCATCACAGCATCACCATCTGCTGAAGACGCTTAGTCGAACTAGTGAAAACGCTCCAGGTGAGCGAAAAATAGTGTAGTGTTGAAGTTAAACTCTTTAATCATTGAAATAGTTGTCTTTGATGTAATCGTAGTCTTCAATCATTGCCACCTCTAAGTTATCGTTTTGAGGGTGCAAAAGAACGAGTCACCAAGTCAAGATGACCACTAAAATGTCCACAGGAATAATTTATGTTCATGAAGGGCAACATATTAACTAAATATACTGCGCCAAGAAAGTATCCTGACCCCAGGGGGCCACTCAACTTTGGAAGCGACGGTATGTGCCTGTCAACCCTCTAATACCCGATGACCCCTTTTTTTTAAAGTCATACCCGATGACCCCCCCTTTTTTAAAAGCCATACCCGATGACCCCCTTTTTTAGTTATGGCTACCCAATGACCCCCCTTTTGGTTGTGGCTACCCAATGCCCCCCCTTTTTTTCTAGGAGAACATCATCACAATTATTTCAAAACTTAACCATATTGGGGTAAATTGTTTTTTGTAATAGATGCACTATCTAATCCTGCACATTATGACACCACATTGAATCCAATGTGACCTCAAGAAGAAAAGTAACAAGCAATTGAATAGAATTGAATTGTCCAGTTTTAAAAGTGACAAATTGGCCTAACGATGTGCAAAAAGATTCCAACAAGCGCAACAAAGAGACTACACAGTTTCTTCAATTCAGCTTTATTTTAAAGCAATATTTATTTCAGTTTTTACTTCTCTGTACTTTTCATAACTTGTATTTTTGTCAGCTCTTTTGTTTCAGTTTTCTTTTAAATCAAAGGCACACACAAATTAGCCATTTACCACTCTCAAACCAGATGTCTAGTCCGTGTTGTTTTGAATAGGCCAGTGTGTCACTTTTTAACTTTGCTTCTTGAAGTTACAGCAGAGGCAACTGGCATTATTGCATGTGCCGTTGACCCGATGGCTTTAGTCAGGACATTTACACCTACCAGTCATGTATGAGGATTTCGCTTTTGCTAGTAGGCCTATATGTAAGACAATTGATCATTGTTGCATTTTCCTTGACATAAAGCATCAAGTATGTTGAGAGAAAAACAAGAGGTATGACAATAATGACATCCAAAGTTATCGCCAGGTATTATCACAGTTGTCTTGTGATTTTAACAGTTTCTTTACCAACATCGAGAACAAAGCAGTCTATTGGTGTCAAAGAAGGAAAAGGTTTTAGCAGACTCAAAGTGCAGCTATCTTCTTTTCAGAGAATGCAACGTTTTCACAAAAGAAGATATATATGACCTATATGCCGCTTTGATTTCAGATAGGCTAGATAATTTAGAATAATTTTCTTAATGTAGTGATATCGATGTGAGTGATCTCGAAGATAAACACACAATAAAAGAATTCAGTGAAACCAAGAAGAGTATGAAGTAAATATCCTGCCCTTTGTCAATACATAGGGACAATTCTCTGGTGGTCATTTTGGAGATTTGGTGATCTAATTAGCCATCTTGACTCGCTATATAGCACTTTGTAGCTCGCTATATAGCACTCTGATACACTTGCTTAGAGGTGACAATGATCAAAGACAACTATTGAATGATTCATCAAAGACAACTATTACATTCTCTTATCAAAGACAACTTTCTTTCTTAACACTTTTATCTGCCGCTCTTTTTGGTGGCCATTTTGAAAGGCAGCCTCAACTGTGATCCCCGGTATCTTCCTATTATTACTTTGACTTAATTTTACTGTACTGGGATCAATATTGATTCAAGATCTGGTCAATTATACCTCTTTTTAAGTGACTATTTGAAGTTTAACGGTGTACTATGTTGGTCCGACATTTTGAAAAGTGCCCTCAGCTGTGACCTCCTCGCACCTTCCTATTAATATCTTGACGTATATTTACATTACTGCTATCAATGCTTAACCAAAATCTGGTCAATCATACAGTGACGTAGCACCAGTTATCATATGGGAGGGGACACCAACAAATATGGGCGGCAGTCCGTTTTTTGGGATTCTAAAAATTCAGATCGATTGGGGGCCATGTAACCCCGTGCCCCTATGACGTTACGCCACTGCAATCATACCTCATAAGTGACTATTTTAACCATAAGGCCTATATATGCTTTTCATTGTATTTTGGCGGCCATTTTGAAAAGCGTTCCCAACTGTGACATGTTGGTACCATTCTTTATATTAATACCTTGACATAGTTATACATTACTTTCATCAATACAAATCCGAAATCTAGTCACTTTTATCTTTTATGCGACCTTTTTAAACATATAGTAGCTTTACATTGGATTTTGGCAGCCATTTTGAATAAAGCGCCCTCACAGGAAGTTCTCATGATACATGGTTTTTATTTTTACCTCATAAATTCTTGTTGCTCATGAAAAACTGGTCCAGAAAAACTATGTGAGAATGTTTCCTTTCATGTGTGGTAACATTTTTAACCTGGTCTAACTCTTATTTTATGGAAAAATACCTATCTTTATGGCAACACTGTTTGTCTATATTAAAATTACCAAAACTTTTTTTTATTTATTTGGGTAGAGTACTATCTAGTCCAGCCACACTGAAAAATATAACATATAAAAAACACCACTTTGGGGGTTACAGCTCATTGAATATTGCTATATTTCAGAAAGTCAAAAATTACGAAAAACACCCCTATGTGAAACAATGGAATATCCCAAGTAGGACATACTGTTTGTTAAAACAACTGTATTTTTAGAAAGCTTAGATGTTGCCAATTATGTCGTGGAACTCTCAAGGTTTACCTCTTTTTTTCCTTTATATGGTGAATCCTGAAACTTGTTATTTTTTTAGCCTTGTAAAAGTGCCGAAATAGTCTAAAACCGGTGTTTTGGCCGTTGCTATGGTAACGAAGGTGCAGTGATGAAATAATTTTGATTTTTGTAGACTTTGACCAAAGTTGCATCCTGATATAAAGTAAGAAGAAATTCCATTTTTTGAAGTCTGCCAACTATTTTTGATTTTCTTTGATTGGTACGCAATACTACTCTTAAATGTCTGTAAGCTGTATCTTAATTGGTTACTCAAATGAATATATCATATAATAAACTAATCACAAATGCTGTAAGAAATGCAATAACATAGAACGACTTCTCCAGCAGCACAAATGTATGGTGCTTTCTTGGATCACTCATTTTTTTACAAAGAAGGTAGGGGTCAAGAAATCAAAAGATGTCTGGCCATGGCAAGACCATTCTGCTATTGCTATTTTGATTGGTTACTCAGACGATTATATCATGTTATTAACCAATCAGGGGCACTGTAAGAACACCTTACCTGTAATATATTCTTGCCTACACCAGGACTCATCTTCTCATCAATCATGAGGATAACAATACCTCTGTCATCCAGACCACGCCTACCAGCACGTCCACTCATCTGAATATACTCACCAGAGGTAATCTGTTGCATCAACAAAGATGAAAAAAATAAAAGATGAGCAAAATTTACAAATTTCCCAAAACAGCTTTTACTATTTTGCTTTACATAAGGTGGTTAACAAACCCTTTTCTGCTTTATATACAAACTACAGTAGCACAGGCTACAACACTAACACTTACACTACTGAATTTAGCCCCAATTTGTGGTATAAGAGTTTCCCAATTCAAATCACTGCTATTAAGAGGACTTGTCCAGGAAAATAGACTTATTTTTCAAATGTGTGGCAAAACGCAAAATGACCAATTTTCTTCATATTGTGTCAATCAATGATACTTTAGGGTGATGTATCAAAAATAACATTTATAGTGACACCAGCTTCTTGTTGCCATGGAAACGGCTAATTGTTCTTTTCCCCTTAAATTGAGTGATTTTGGCAAAATTATGTGTAAAATTTTCTGTCAATTTGATATCATTCTGGAAAAAAGTTAGAGCGGGTTCATTAAAGTTGGTGAGGGTAGAATTTAGGTCAAGGTCTTGTCTGTGTTTCAGGACCTAAATGGGAACTGAGGGCCTTTTGATTTGGGAGATACCACTTTTTCTAAGAGGGGTGTTTTTTATTATTCTGAAAAGTACATAAAACCTGTATGGTTGAAACGGTTGTAAGTATCATGCCAACGCTTCTAATTCATCAAACTTTTGTTTCCTGTAAGATTAAAGTATGCTTTAAGAATTTATAGAAAAAATGGTTTGGGGAAATCATCTGTATGCTCATAGTATTTCTAGAAATTTCCCTATTTTTACAATCTCTTATTTGTCTATTTTGCCTTCATTTGTAATATTAGCATTGGGAAAATTAAAATTATTGGATATTGTAAGCCTAATGTATTGCAAATATAAATACGAGATTACAGAAATATCAAAATGCTGAAAATACAGTGTTTCTATAGTATTTTGGTTTTAATCATTCATTTTTAGTTCAAGAAAAATTAGTTCAGGGATAATCTTACTAGTAGAGAACAATTTTGCATAACAAAGTATTTTGGTAGCATTTGACAATTTATAAAATATTAATGAATAACAATTTCTCCAAAAAAGCAGTGTTTCTATTTTAAAAAATTGGAAAATTGCATTTTAAGTGTTTTATATTATTATTATTATTATTATTATTATTATTGTTATTGTTGTTGTTGTTGTTGTTGTTGTTGTTGTTGTTGTTGTTCTTGTTCTTGTTGTTAGTGTTATTATTATTATTATTATTATTATTATTATTATTATTATTATTAATTCATTAAATGAATTCGGGAGAAAAAAATCATTTTAATTTACCAAAAGAAATAATGTAATCCCCTAATTTTTGATACCATTATATTTGGTACCAATGTATAGCTATGGGTCTCCTCTACCCAGTAATACCAAAATAAGTACAAATATTGCTATGATGTCATAATGTGAGGGTAGGAAAAATTGATTTTGGGCTAGAAATTCTGCACAAATTTCATTTTCAGTGAATATGCTCCTCATTATAAAAGGAAAAGACACACTATTCGCGAAATGAAAATCATTGATTTTACTGTACAAACCAATGGGTGCCTCACCAATCCCCTCTATAGTCATCTTTGATGATCGATTCTACCCGGTTCTACCGGGTAAGAACATTTTATCACTAAAATGAGCGCAAAGGATGGATCTACTACTAGCTTAGGTCGTTTGGGCGCAGGCACATGTGTTTTTTATGACGGATAAAAATGTTAGGAGAGGGGTTGTTTTTCGTAGTTCTAGCTATAGGGTTAAAGCGGTTTTTAGTCGATAAACGGTCACAAACTAAAGGTAGATAATTGGTATTTAATGCAAATCTAAATAGATGGTCAAAATATTGAAAATGTGCACATTTTCAGAATTCACCATATAAATTTAATAGGGCTAATGTCACAGAGCACTCAAACCTTGAGTGTTTTACTCAAAACATTTTATATTTCAAGAACATCATACTAACAAAAGTTTTATGAACATTCGGTAGCCTACCCTTGAAGGGAGCACACCATTAAATCAATTTGTGTAACCCTAATGAGTTCCGGTAAAATACAAAAACTTTTTGAGGTATTTGGGCTGCCCTTTAGACAAATAATCAGAGAGAGTAGCAAATTATATCTCAAATAAAGTGTAAAGCCTATGCATGAATTTGAGTCGCCAAAAAAGTCGCATTTTTATAATTATCGAGAAAATAGGTCCGCGAAATAGTCTTGAGAGCATATCAAAAACAGTGAGGGCACTGTTTAGTGCCTCGTACCTGGAAAACGAGGTGGAACTTCAGGCTACCCATACATTGAATCATATGTTAAACTTTCATCGATTTGCAATCGACTGGTTGTCATAAAATATCTCAAAAGGTGCCCAAAAGGCCTCAAAACCAGCAAAGAAGATCGGAATTTTTACACATATTTCAAGGGGGGATTAAGCCTATGAGAAACTGATATAGAACTTTTAACTGTAGATATTGTAAATACAATCCAAATATTATTATAATAATGTCAATTTTAGTTGTATGCAGCTATTCATGACAAGTCAATATCAAAGTACGGTTTATTATTAGTTCATCATGAACACCATCAGTGTTGCAAGCATGCGTTTAACTTTTTACAGATGTAGTAAATTTTTGGCCAAAATGGCAACACTTACATGCGGAATGGCAACTCTGCTATTTAAAAAAAAATATAAATACATTATACAAAGTACACTAAACTATTGTACACGATAATAGTTCAATTTTATACAAGTATTATATGCGAGAATCAGATTTATGATGCACCTAAATCCATTTACAAAATTGAAAGTATGCAACATTTTCTGGCAACACCCGTTTACCACATGATTTTCCCCAAACTTATTTCTTCCTTTTTCAATGTAACAATGTCCCATCAAGTCAACCCTAAAATGACAAATCAAATGAAGCGTTACCATACGGGGTATGAAGCCCAGAAGTTAGGTCTAAATGGGAATATTCGAAATTATCAAAAACACCCCTATTTAAAATAATTGGTATAGCCCAATTCTGAACCCATTCTAATTTGTTATGCAATATATTTGCTACTAAGCCTTCCATCTATATTGGAAAAATTATAAGAACATATTGAGAAATTTTATGTGTGAGGTACAGTTACTCTAATAAAAGGGTATTTTACTGCTCGAAAGTGTGACAATTGGTTAAATTGGCTAATAATGGAAAAATGTCCGTTACTATGGCAACAAGATATAAATTGTCAAAATAAAACCACCAGTGTTTATATGAGACAAAGGCCTCTTACCACTCAACTTATAAGGAAAATCTATTTTTGGCCGTTGCCACCGAAAAGTCGAATTTCCTGGACAAGTCCTCTTAATAGCTCATTTGCTCCCAACATTTTGCAAGTACATGTCTTACAAACAAACTTACAATCACATACTACTACAGACAAGCCTGTGCTGTACGATGTGAATTCGCACATTTTCATATATGCGATAGAGCGTTGGGTGTCTTCGTGTTTTTATCGCGTAAGAGTGAATTACTGTAAAAATATGAGGTATCTGCATCACCTGTCGCTCTACATGAGCTAATGAGTCAAGATGGAAAAGAGCACTGATGTTATTATCTATAGGCCTTCAGTTCAATACCCACCCTCTATCCTCTTCTCATCCATCATTAGCTCAGTTAGTAGAGCATCAGTCCTGTGATCCGAAGGTCCCAGGTTTAAATCCTGGATGGTTAGTGAATTTTTTTCACTGGCTGTCATTTATGTATGCAGATACTTGTGTTAAAAACCGTTCTCATTTAATTTTTACTTTATTTCTCCAAACAGTAATCATGTTATCTTTTTTTCTTAAAATTTTTTTACAACATACCCATCTGAAGTCTTTGCCATCAAACTTCCTAGCATTTGTGAATACCACTGTCCTGGCCGGCATATTGAGCCCCATAGCAAATGTCTCTGTAGCAAAGAGTGCCTTCAATAAGCCTTCTGAGAACAAGATCTCTATTGTCTCCTTCAAGATTGGTAGTAGACCTGAGTGATGGATGCCAATACCACGCTTGAGGAGAGGAAGAACATCTTCCACCTGTAAAGTGAAACATGTCATACAAAAATGCAATCGTTATTGGGACCCTGATGCTATACAAGGGATATACTTTTGCATTAACCTAAATCCATAGTGACCGTGACGGATGTTAAGCTCTCAAAATAATTGCGCAAGATATAGTGACGCATAACTTTGGCAATCTATTACATATGTGAGATGTACGATTTTACTAAATTTTAACATTTTGAAAATATCTTTCAAGGATCTACTTTTAATAGACATATGAATTGCTGAACATTAATGGCAAATTTATAATACATGCCCAATACAATTTATATACTCAACATTTTGTGATAAACGTCCGTCACTATGTAATGCACTCTGGTTTTGACATCCGTCACTATGTAATGCACCCGACAAAATGACAGTTTTCTGTAGTTTTTGGTCATCAATATCAACTGAAAGGTAATTAGGAAGCATGGAACGTACCTGGTGATATCAGCATCACTTCTGCTGCACAAAAAATTGTTCTTTGCTCAAAAAGTTCAAAATTTACTAAGAAATGAAGGGATTTGTTACAAAATAACTTTCATTGCAATATCTTCATAATAAGATTGTGAAGTGCATGGCATGAGCAAAAATTATTAAACATGCTACAAAGCACATGAAAAGCTAGCATAAATTGCTGCTTATGCGAACAAGCGCAAATGCCCACCCATAACTACACTACAAGATACCTATAGGGGGCCGCCTGCACATGTACACTATCGCTAAGGTACTTGGCTGGTACTGTGCAGTACTAGGGGAGTACCAGTGTAGTACCAGTGCAGTACCACTGCTGGTTGGTCCTGTGCAGTAGCAGCATTGGAACTGTAGAGACACTCTGCATGTACCAGTCAGGTACCATGGTGATGGTGTACCTGTGCAGGTGGCCCCAATAGGAATCTTGTAATGTACACTCACATACCTGTGGTAACTGCTTGTCTTCATCACACAGACAATCTATAGCGTTATTAAACACCTCTGCCACTAGATTCTTTTCTTCATTAGTGTTAAAGTCTAGCTTTGACAGATTCATGGCGTAGGCCTCGCATTCCTTCTTACTGAAGCTGAAGATGATGACTGGTTGAAAGTTGCGCTCCATGATCATTTTGACGATCTTGAAAATGTTGGACTGACCTGAAAATGGAGCATATTTAAAATTTGTGTCACAAATGAAAATAGCTCTATCTGCAATAGCTGCTCTATAGACATTTGACAATTCATGCATTCTATATTGTACATATCTAAAATATGACACCTGGCAGCTAGTGCAGATAGTGCTTATTTATGAAGACTATGTCATGTGCCTGAGCACAATGAGCGTGCCCGATAGGGCTTTTGTCAACAATATGAACCAATTGTCGACAAAACACTTGTCATTAAAATTGTTAGAGATAAGCTTAACATCACCATTAATATTTCCCATGAAATAACTGCATCAGTTTTCTATTTTCATTCGCAAGTGGTGCAGATTATCTTTCCATTACTTTCACAATATTCCGTTGCTGTGTATGAGCTACCATTACGCTTAATTTGTAAAAGGAATTCTGCATTAAAAATATATATACCGTGCTTACTCTAATCAGGGTGTGAGTCAGCACATAATTTTCTTAGTCACTAACCAAGAAAGTCGCCCCTATGAGGGCGCTAGTTTATACCCTACCTTTTGTTCCTCCTCTTCTTCCTTTCTGGTCTCCTTTGGCTGCATCGCCTGCATCTCTTAACACTGACATGGCAGCGTTGAAATTATCCTGACGGAAGTCACTCTGTCCAGGGAAATAATAAGAATAGGAAAGTGTGTTAATTTCATTCAAACAATACATTCTAGATCTGAGAGTAGATACAGGCTGTATCAAAATGATTGGTACCCATCAATGTTGATGTTTATTGAAAAGCCTGCCTCTTAACAGGGGCAAAGGGGAGGGAATAATTTTGCCATTTGCATCATTTGGGATTAAATTGTGTTTTAAAAAAGAATAAATAGGAGGGGAAAAGGAATTTTCAAGTGGAAATCAAAACCAAAAAAATCTGAACTCTTACACCCCTGTTAAATAATACAGTGCCTAGAGGTGTTTGAGAGTCTGAGTCTGTTCCCTTTGAACCATTAGTCCTTAAATGCAATGGTTCAGTGTTCAGACTGAACAATCTAGGAAAGAGTTTGATGTTTGTAGGGAAGACATAATATAACTTTGTTACTCTAAAGTAACAGTTTACATCTGTTTACCCGAAAGACCTTAAAAATACACAGTATGTGCATAGCAGTTTCATCTGTCGCACTTCATGAAACGATCGGCCCTCATTATTGGGTGATGCTGAGACTAGTCTGTAGTAGTATGTGATTGTATGGCTTTCAAATGAAATAACCTACTGTGAGTGCAGTCTTTATAGTATCCTTACATTTTCATCAACTACCAGGTGAAGTCCATCGCCACCGGCTGGAAATATGTAATGTTGCAAGGGGACTGGTCTGTAGTCTGTGTATACAACATGGCAGGGCTGCAAAAGAAACACATCAAAAACCTATTACCATATTCATTCATACCATAACTAACCCAAACGATAACAGACCATATAAAACCATATTGCACAAAGCAACTGTAAGTCCAAGCATCCCACTTGATTTGATTGCATAATCATCTGAGTCAATAGTCAGTCCAAGTCAACCCTCATAGGTTGCTATCCCTGGTCTTGTCGACAGCACTTGAGGGGTCAGCTTCTTAAACAAATGACAAGCATCTTTTCTCTTCACCTTCATTCTATCTTCCTTCTTTCTTTCCTTTCCCCAAAAATAGAAAGGGAATTAGGGTTAAGTGCCTAAGTAGGTCAATTTGGTGGGTGCTTATTTTTTTCCTTCCATCATGAACCTTCACTACACCATTAGGGCTTGTCATTAGGGTGCTACCAAATGATAGGAATATTTCATTATCATTTTCATGGAAAATGGTATGAAGAAATACAATATAGAGGTCAAAATTGCTACACAACTCGTTTCTTGACATGAAAATGTATGAATCTTTTTAAGATAGATCCATTATTAGGCATATGTAGTGGAGAGTTTTTGTATCCTGAATGACCATAACTTTACATGGAAGTAATAAGCTTAAGGGTAGACGAGGTGTTGTTGGTCGAAGCAACCAAAAAAAATCGATTTTCATTCTCTAGATCAATAAATTATTGACAAATAACACCTTGATGTTTTGCAAAAGTTCATTCTACAAATTATATAATTTGAAAACTTGCTTAATTTATTGTTGTTAATGAGTTATGTACATTTTACAAAAGTGTTGTTGTTTCAGCCCTCTTTACAACATAACTCAAGAACCACAGGACCTACAAAATTATTTCTGTTATATTTGAATTCTTCTACACGCTCGCAAGGAAATGAGCAATGCAATTTTTGCCAAAGCTCATTACCATTCGCAAGATGTTGTGAACTACCAAATCGCAACACTTTAAAATAGTGTATTACCTTAATGAAATTAATTAGTGAAAATTATAGTGAATTTGTTATAGTTTCATTATAGTTTTGTCACGCAAGTCCAAGGTCCATTTACACAAATCATTGTAAATTCCATATTTTTTATTTATTTTATCCCATGAAGTCAAGAACTTACAAAGGCAACTAGGCACCTGTCACAAGTCTTAGGCCAATTCACACAAGTTATTGTGAATTCCATATTGGTTTGATGTAGTCTTGTCACAAGTCTTACCTGTTTGTGTAGATGACATATCCATTCAGCAAACTGTTTAGCATTAGGAATAGTAGCTGATAGGAACACATAATGTACATTATCTGGTAGCAGGATGATGGTCTCTTCCCAGACCACACCTCGACCTGGAACAAGACACACAAACATTGTAAAATGTAACAAGGTTTGGGTGCAAGCCAATGAAATGGTGGTGCAGCGGTACGGACTCTGAATTGCAATCGGTGGGTTGCGGGTTCGAGCCCTGGTGGTGCCATCATGTTGTGCACTTGGGCAAGGTGCTTTACCTTACTTGCCTCTATATATTGTCCATTGAGCACCGCCCAAAGGTATGAGCATGCCTTGGGCATTGTATGGCAGCTGACATATTCTAACGACAGCTGAATAAATGTTAAGTGCTGTATAAATACCTTTTTAATTTTTAATTTTAAGCCAAAAATTATCACGTCAATATCCCAAACATTTGTCAAATAAAGTACATGTTTTACAACGTTTAAGAATTAACTGAATAAGGGCCTTGCAACCTCATTATAATATGGAGAAATAATTTGCCTGAAAACCAACCTCCTGCATGCATGTCTTTTTTAAGAATTATTCTTGTTTCATGTGATGTGGTATAATGTCCCAGGCATAATGTAGCAAATTGTCACAGACTGTAGACCGTGCAGTGCCCACAATTGAATGCTTAAATGGACACTGAAAGATATGGCAATCTAAAACTCCACTATTCCCCACACAGGTCAGTCTTTTTTGCTTGTTTAGAATATTTACCTGTGTATAATATTTTCATATTACCCTTTTTGATGAGAGTGTATTTTAAGTGTGCATCGCATATTTTCTGCGTCTAAAGGCACTCGTCTCCGATTGGCTGCTGAGGCGATCTGCTGTTATTGAGTGGAAATTTATGAATGAACTTTGCGCCATATGCGTTTTTAGTTCCGACTTTGCAAAATCACAGTAGTATACGCTCGTCAAATGTTTACAGCAAAATATTATAGTAACTAGTCCCTACAATTAATAAACTAAACACTGCATTGCCATGTCAAGAGGGATAAATCGTAATTCTTTATGCTTGTGTATAAAAAATTCCATGCAAATCCAAAAGGGATGCAAACTGACATAATCTTTCAGTTGCTTTCACATTTCAGAAAAAGCAAATAAATTTAATGTTTTTAGTATTTTTTTTAGATTTATCAACTATTTTTACTAACTTACATTTGTCTCGCATGTAGTGAATCTCATCAAATACGACCCAGGCTACCTCTCGCATGATCTCAGATCCCCGATACAGCATACTACGTAAAATCTGAAAGTAAAAAGATGCAAAATCAATAACTTGACTTGATTTTTTATCATGTTAAACAATTTGTTGCTCAGCACAAGTAAAATGAGGCACATTGAGGGAAACATTAAAATTTGAGATGGTCATAATTATTATTGCAATGATTAATGGCTATTTTGATGCCAAAATCAACATCATGCGACATTCCTATTAAAAATGAATTTTTGATTGAAAATTATTTGTTCTGATCACACTGAATACACATTATCAAGTACGGGGCATTTAAAGTTCCTTAATTGTCAAGTAATAAATGGAAAGATCCCATCACATCATATTCTCTTTGACACTAATTCTTGTACTTGTTCGTATGTGTTGCTAGACCTAAAATTGTGGAACAAAACTTATCATCTAAGAAAAAATGAAAGACTTCAGGATGCGCGTAGGACTGCATTTGGTGGGAAATAGTTCAACTTTATTTTCTCTATAGCTTTTAAAGTGACACAAACAAGCATACGAAATATACATTTTTAGAAATGAAATCATAAAGGAATTCATCTGTATGCTAGAAAATTGGGGAAAAATACAAAACATGATTTTTCAACCCAAAATTTTAGTTGACCATAACTAGCTAATTTCCAAATAATACATATTAAATATTATCCAAAACAAAAAGTCTGAAGCTAAAAATTGCTAAGAGATATAAAATTATTTCGATTGGTTACTCGGATGATTATATCATGTAATTAAACCAATCAGTGACTATGTAAGAAATATAGTATGCCCATTGGGTAAAATTACCTCTGTTGTCATAACCAAGCAACTAGCAGACGGGTTGATGGTCACATCTCCTGTCATCAGACCAACATCTTGGAATTCCTCATATAATTGTCTGTATTTCTGGTTGCTGAGGGCTTTGATTGGTGTGTAGTGTAGATGACTCGTTGTTTGTCTCAGAATGACATGGCAATGGCATATCTATACAAAAAGATAATAATGCATATCATGGAATGCAAGATAGGCCTATCTGCAAGAGCTGTCAGTTGTCATATGTGTACAATATAGAATGCATAAATGGGCGACCGTTGAAGATTTTCCCTGCCTATGTCTATAGGGCAGCTATTGCAGATAGGCCTTTCTTGCACCATATATCAAATTAATTAAATAGTGATATAATTGGATTAAAACTTCTCACCATACAACATGAATGATAGCCAGAGAAAAATAATTACACTTTTTACCCCTCCAGGATTTGACCCTGGGACCTTTGGCTTGCCAGTCCAGTGCTCTACCACCTGAGCTAATGGAATAGTGGAAAATATGAGGTAACAATATGGCATGAAACAATATCATAACTATGTCGCACACCAAATTACTCAAATTTATATTTTGCAGGGACGTGCCACCAAAAGTCTGGAAATGGACACATCTTTACACCAATTTCCTGCCGAAAATAGAACTACAGTCCAACCTCTCTTATCCGGCCATGATGGGACCAAGCATGGGCCGGATAAGTGAAAAATCAGGATAGGTGAATTACATGTAATTCTGCATTGAATGTCTCAAGTGCTAACATTGAGACAGCAAAAGGTTACTCAAAATGGGGTAATAACACTGAAATATGGTATTTGAGTTATATACATGTATGCCACATAGTTATGTCCTTCTAAATGCTTCAGTGCATGAAATCAAGTTCTCAAAACATGAAAAACATGTTTTTCTATGAAGATCACATATCCGGATAACAGAGATCCATATAAAAGAGGTCTGGATAAAAGAGGTTGGACTGTAATTTCTTTATAACCAAAAACTTGTAATAACCTGTATCACTTACTCGGCACATACAGTTTTGCCAGCAGATGTGTGGGCAGACACCAAAACAGACTGGTTATTTTCTAAACACTTGAGGGCCTCCTTCTGGAAAGGATCCAAGATAAATGGGTATTCCTGAAAATCAAAGAGAAATAAATGCAACATTAGAGCGGTCACATCAATAGACTAACAAAATAATTCAGAGTAACATTTTGAATTATCTGAGACTATCTGAGAGGTATTTTCTCAGATACATTGGCAGAGTCATAATAATTGATGGCAATGGTCAAGCCTAGAAATCTGTGGCAGTGCTGGCAAATCCATTTGGATTCTCGCAAGAGAATTTTGTGAAAATCTTTGATTCGCGCAAATCTACATCCCGCTCCCGCTGCACAATGATTGAAAAAGATACTGCCCTAATACAGTGTGATTTGGGCATCCAAGATGGCGACTCTGGCGAGCAAAAGATTGGCACGCAACCGATGGCTGTTTTTGCTTTTAAAATGCCCTCTCAAATCAGTATTATTGTACAAATTATTAATGATAATTAAGTAAATTATACCATAATTCACTATTTTGGGGGTTCAGTTGCTTAAAAATGAAGTATAAATAGTCAGTCAAACCGAGTCAAACTGGGTTCATATTTTTTTCTTTCTGTAAACTGCCAATGCACTACGCGAATCCATATGGATTCGCCCGGTTGATGTTTTACGAGAATCTGAGCCTGATGGTCCAATGAAATAATTCAAGACAAAGCATTATTTCTGAATAATTGATGAAGTTTCACCGTGCTGATGTTTGCAATTGGAAAATGACATAAAATCATGAAGAGCAAGATGCCAAGTTGTCAACATGCCTGAAGCATAAACAAATGTAAGGTTTTATTCATTGCATCATACCAGCAAATTATGATCAGCTTCATGATCAACAACTTTAGAGTCCTCCCAATTGATAGAGGATTTGTAGAAGCCACATGATCGGTGATGGCAGATTTGTGAATGTCTGTGACTCAAAGAAGTCATTTGGATCCGCAGAAAAGGACATGACACTCTAAACAAGGAGACGGGCATACGCACTCAACAATATCTTTAACCAACTCATCACGCCCTCTATGGTGGTTAACTATGTTGCCTACAAAAAGGAAACAGTCAGATGTGATGTGAAGTGTAGTGGTGAAATGTCACTAAAATGTGAGTTAAACATCTATTTTTTTCTTTGGAATTGTTCATGAACAAGTTCCAACATTCCATTTAATGAATTGTTCAAAGATGAAAGAAGTTAGTGGTGATAGACTGACATACCTTGGCCGGTTTGTTTCCTGTGGGCTGTAATGGTTGATACTCATTCTCCTGTGGGATAGCTACCTCATGTACACAACCTTCTATACATTCTACATCAACGGTCTTCACCTGGGGTAAGATGTCTGATAAACTGCAACAAAGAAATAAGATGATCAATGTTAACAAAAATCAGGGTAGAAAACATGGGGAGCTATATAGCAAAGCTAATACCCTATAGATAGTTTTCAGGGCTACAATTAACAATTCACAGTATCATGGTATTATGCATCCCAAAGAAACAAAATTGTGGTGTCATGCATCCCAAAGAAAATAATTTGAGAGTCGCGGAAAAAAATCAAGATGGTGAAAATTATCTTACGATCTTACCATTTTACTGAAAATTTTCTAGGAACACCATCACTCTTAAAATATAGGACTGTCAAAAATACACAAATACTGGAGCTAAAAATGCAACAGTGCCTTGGCCAAGTCAGCATGCTAATTTTTTGCCCATGAAAAAGCATCACTGCATCAAACCCAGGAGCTTCCAGGGGTGCTGCCCTTTGGACCCCAGGGACCCACCACCCCACCTGTTAAGGCTTGTGCTCTGCCCTCACAGAAAATATTCCAAATAGAAGTTCCCAGAAAGGAAATTATTTTCTGCTGCCCTGATTGCCACTAGAGTATGATAGTGTGTGTACATACCATGATCACATTTTTTCAAAACACTCTCAAAATAAATTCATTGTTTCCAGCAAAAACCGCCCCTAAAACAAGACATATTTATACTAACTTTTATCCCCTAAGCATGTTTTGGTCATAGAAATATATCTTTTTTTTCAAAATTTATGAAAAAAAAATAACCTAAATTAGTTAATCAAGTTTCAGCAAGAATCCACAGATTGATTTGATCCAACCGCAATCATATTTTGCGTATTTCAAACTATATACAACTTGAACGCGCATGACCTTGGATACAATACTAACCATTGGATTCACTTCCGCATTACCCATGCACAGTCGCACACGCTGGCGTACATCACACAGAAAAAATTATCACGCTATGTCAGACCAAAACAGTTCTAACTCCAATCATATACTGACCTCTGAATATATTGAGTACAAAAACCATGGACGAAACAGATAGCAGACCATGTACAACCAGTCAAAGTTTCAGCATCACCCGATAATGAGGGCCAATTGTTCCATGAAATGCGAAGGGCAAAACAGCTATGCACTTACCACATATTTTTACGGTCTTCTTTCACGTAAACGTGAAGACATACAGAGCTCTTCCGCAACACTGGCATGATTGTTAGGCACGTCACGATCAAATGATCGGCCCTCATGAATATGCATACAAACTCACAGCATACAATGCATGGGGGCTTTGACTGGTTGTACACGGTCTGTTACTCTTTCGTCCATGACAAAAACTCATATCCCACAATCTGAGGTCAAATTTTTATCCTGTCCCCTATTGGTCATTTGCACCAAGTACCCCTTGGAATCACTGCATACCTGACTACCTCCCTGACTTACTTAGCTTCTTCCTCTGTGAGTGTTAACTTGTTCCTTTTGCTTGAGTAGCTGTAATCTTCTACATCCACTGATGAAGATGCTGCGCTTCTTTTTTCTCCTTTGGTATCGTCATTATCTCTGCAATTCAAAAAAGTGCTTTTTAATGAATAAATTTCATCTTTTGTTGGTGCCATCTTAATAGTGTGCATGTATATATCGATTTAACAATTTACAACATTAAGCCAAAATAAAGATGTTTCAAGTCCCCTCCCGCTTCCTTTTTTGAGGTTTCTTCAATTTTATTTTTATTTTGTGAAATTCAGTTATAACTTTTCAAAAAATATGTCTAGGAAGTAGAGATGCTTTTTATAGCCCTGCTAATATGTACAAGAAACACTTTTTTAAGGTTTTGTGATAGTAAGAGGGGGCCTATCTCTCAGAACAAGAAATAAAAAGAGGCCTCCTCCTTTTTCCAGGCATTATTGTATACACTCAAATAGCTCTAATTATGGGTATTCACACTGATTTTATGATAAAAATAAAAAGCCCCTCTTCCTCCTTTTTTTTCAAAAACCCGGAGGTGAAACGTGTTTTTTATTTTACTTGGCCTTTAAATATTGAACAAATTTGGCTAGATTCTAGGTCTACCATACTGGTGTTATTTCAATGTATTGCAATAGGAATTGAATTGAATTGAATTTTGGCCTTTTTTCATTTCAATTCAGTGAATTGAATCGAAATGTTCATTTCAATGCATTGAATCTAAATGTTTTTATTCTTTCATTTCAATTCAATGCATTGCAAAATGAGAACACAGAGTGGCTTATCTTTAACCCACATTCTCAATCTCTCATGCCAGAGGTTAAAATAAAACAATCCCTAACTAATTATCAAAAGATCGTAAATTTAATTTCTTGAAGCGTGCCGGCGAAACAATTTGTTTACAAGTAACCATCCTTGTTCTGACACCGATTCCATTCATTCTGCACACCACGTGATCACTCAGGTGAACTAGGATTAGACGATCGATTGAGTTAAACCGTGCCTAATGGCGATATTCGCGTCTTGGAAATATTTTTTAGCCACGTTGCAAAATGATCAGAAATACACCATCAAGGCGACTCAATCGGTAAGCATCATTGAAACTAAGCAATATTTAGTATTTCTTCTTTTAATTTCTTGGATAAAATTGTAGTTTACAGTTTTGATTTATACATGTAGTTTGATGATAGTGGATTTAAAAACCAGTCCACTAGTACTAATAGACGTTGTAATTAATAGTTTGACATTTCCGCCGGAGGATAATGTGAATCCATTAAGGTTACACGAAGAAACGTATAAAAAACGTATAAAAGACGTATAAAGTTGTTCTCTAAAACAGAGTTTTCTCAGTAATCAAATATCGCAGCGAGTGAAATTTTGGTGCATTGGATGTAGCTTAGCATTTTTGTGTGTGTTATATACAAATTTTTAGAATAAATTTGAAAATCCTTCGTTAAAAAGCATTTTTACGCACCATGTTCACAAGATCAAAAACACGCTCCATGACGTTTTTTTCAAATGTGCGCCCGTATAAATCCACGCCGAGTGATCGCTTTTCTTCTTTTTCAGATTGTACTACAAATCGATCAAAGAAATAATGTTGCCATGGGGAAGAACCAAATACAGTACCGATTAAATTTTAAAAGCCCGCTTTGGGGGAAAATTTTGGAGAATTTGCTTGATAAAAAGCTGGTTTGTGAAATTATCGATATCTTGATTACGGGACGTTAATTTAGACATCTGAATACCTACATTATTTCTCAACATTCTGCCAATTGCTATTCCATTTGATTTTCACTCCAAATTGAAGCTAGTTTTGCAAAAAACGAGGTTTTCCTCATCGGGTTCGTCCACAATTTCAGCGCCGACATGCGTGTTTATTCTAAGAGCCATTATGCGGACGCAATTGTAATCACGTCATTGCGTCAAATTATAACTATATCCCCTTCAAGGACAATCAATTGTGTAAGCTGATGTGTGGCCGAGCGGATAGAGCGTTGGACTGGGAATCTAATATGATAAATTTTTGTGGGTTCGAGTCCCGTGTGGCTGAAATTTCATTTTTTCCTCATTTCTCATTTTTACTTCTGTTCTTCCCTCTTTTCTTTCTCCTTTTCTTTTTTCATTTCTTTTTTTTCTATCTTTCTTTCTTTCTTTCTTTCTTTTTTATTCACTATTTCTTTATTCTTTCTTGCTCCTTTCTCTTATAGTTTTTGTATATTTGATTGATTCGCTGACTACAGTGATTGATTGTTTTTCACTTTTATTTTCACAATTTGTAGGCCTGCTAAGTCTGTCTTGTTGAATATTCCCAAATTCGATTTACAAATATTTGTGATGTTGCTGTTGATGTTATTTATTTATTTCATCAAAGATATCAAGACTCTATAAATTTAATATCAACACATTTTCTAGACGATGGGCATAGGGGCCAGAGGAACCCGGGCAGAGGAAGTGCCCCAATCGATTTTAAAATTTATAAAAACCTCATGAAAATTGCGGCGAAACGGCTTGTGGCCCCCCGCATCACGAGCTCCGGGCACGAGCTGAGCCAAGTTTCATGTCTTGACCGTGGATCGATATTCTATTATAATTATTAAAGTAGGCTTATACCTCCCGATGCACGCTTGTTCATTTTCTGCATGGCTGTTTCTGTTATGAACTTACGCCTCTGAAATCAAGCGCATGAAAAACCTTTCGCTAAACCTTAAGATGTACCGATCAATTTCACAATTAAAATCTTTCCTTTGTGGGGCGATTTCCATTTCTTGCTATCATTTAAAGCCTGAAAGCATCAATACTAAAGATAGGCTATCAGTCGCTTGTGCAGATTATATGTAGGCGTGTCAACACTCTCACACACAAACAGCTTCATTTATTTCAAATCTGTTTTCAGATTTATGTAATGAAAGGATACCTCTCATTTCACATGAAATTTGGTTCAGATCATAAAGTACCCATAGAACTCATGAAACTTTGGTCCTTTTCTGTATCGCTGTATAGGGTTCACACTACTCCAATGATACTAGTCCTGTCCACATGGAGGGCTATTTGCTCGAGCACCGCGTTTCTCGAGCACAGACTCAGGGAAATTTGCCATCTGAACGTTTTCGAGGATTCCAGTCCTCGAGTTTTCCCCCAAATTTATCCCCTCGAAATTTAGGGACATCATTAGATATCCACGAAAAAAACCAATTCCCAAAATTTCAGTTGATTCCGATTTTGCGTTCGCGAGTTATGCATGATTATGTGTATTACACTGCTCCATAGACAATGCGTTGGAATTCAAATTTCACAATATCTTTGCTAAACGAATTAATCTGCAAGAAATATTTTGTACATAAACATTATGTAGCCAGAGGTTTCCAGTGATATAAAAATCTCAACTTTTTTGAGAAAAGTGGGGGATGAGGCTGTGGATCACGAAATGCCCTTTTAAAAGAAATACATAGAGGCAATTTTATTTTTTTGAGTCATGTCCACTTTTGCTTGGAATTGCCCATATATATAAAACCTATCCTATTATGGACTAGTATGCTGAGAGGAACAATTCGAGACCATTTTGATAACAATCGGAGCAATTTTTCAATCACAGATAGGTCAAACTATACTTTTTCTGAATGCTTGTGACCAGAGGAACACTTTGGTATGGTTTATAACTCAATTTAAACAACTTTGAATTTTTTCCCTGTATAAAGTTTGATGACCTCTATGGCGGCCATATTGGACAAAATATTTTTGGCCCTCCCCCTAGAATTGTTCACCAGACTGAATACTACATCGGAGCCAAATTTCACACTTTTCACAAAAATTTAACAATTTTTTTGCTATGATTCACCATTATGCAGCACTATAATAAATTAATAAATTAGAATTCGGACCATCTCTTCCTCAGACCTCTATGTACATGTAGGACTCTATGGTATCTTTACACGATCGTAGTAAGACTTGGCCGACCACGACGCTTGCGAATTGTCTGTCTTCAACTGCGGTATAGCATGCCATGGTATAGGCAGTTTGTACAGAGTGTCTCATCTCATAGTATAAGATCTCTGGTTTTGATCACCACCATTTCAGGCATGTTGCAAGTTACAAACAGGACACATAATTTCAGGATTATTAGGCCAGCCCATGGGAATTGAAGTAGTAGATTTCCGTCCAGAACTTTTTGAAATCCCACACAGCTTTTTTTCATTATTCATTATTTCTATTCTATTAGGCACAAACGAACTACATGTAATAAGTAAAGGAGCCGGATAGCATGCCAGGAGCCGGATAGCATGCCAGGCACCACAAAGCATGCAAAGTGCATAGCATCGGAATTTTGGTGATCACACTGCTCATTAAATATTTGTGAACCCAATCACGTCACATTCACATGGTCTTAATCGGTAGCTCGGAGTGGTTGGGATTGACCAGGCATGTTTTTATGAATGAAATTGTGACCTTAACAGGGGTCAGGCATTAGCTTATTCTTGTGGTTGTTTTTTTCAAGATGGCTGCTGGCTACCGGCGTTGCCTGGCCTGTCATGCTTGTTGTACTGAACTACACGCCCGGGACTCGCGGTGAACAACCTACACGGGTGAACAACATCATTGCAGACTCATTTTCACGTTTTTTACGACTGTTTTACCAACTTCAAACTTGTTGATTTTATGTTTGAAAGCCATTTTTTTTGTTTCTGGTAAATAATGAAATTTTTTTGTAAATAATGAAAAAATATTTTTGGAGCATGCGGGCGGTGGACGCAAATCTGCTACTTTAATTCCCATGGCCTTACTACAAATTTGAACCATGGTAGATATTATAGAAGGAGGTTCCACTGAAAAATCCTAATCCACTCAATAGGGTTAAGCCGATTACGCTATTCAACGCGAGCTGCACTGATTAAATCCATTCAAGTGATGACTCGCGTTGAATAGCGTAATCGGCTTAACCCTATTGAGTGGATTTAATCAGTGCAGTCCCTCAAACACGGCCTTTGATGTTTATGATCGTTATGCGACAATATCGATCATCTATTTTAAAATTTAATTTAAAATTTAATTTAAACAGACCCCCAGGTGACCCGCATCGAAATGGATGGTATTAGTGCCCTTTACATCGGCCACATGATCTTCGATTGCGTCATTGTTTTTCCGAGTTCAAGTTATTTACTAGCGAAAACCTGATCGAATTCCCTCATTTCCTTCCAAAGTTACGGTGAATTTATGTATTTTTTCTGATCATGATTAGTAATACTGGCTAGTACAAAGAACTTATACGATGTCCTCATTCACAAACTGATACTATCTGTCCAACGTATAAGGTTATTGACATACGATAATGTGCTGAAGGAATATTACACAGGTAAGAATAGGCTCCGTCATTTTTGTGTTATGATCCCTCCCAGTCTCCCAAAACATCAAAAGCGTTGCATGTTTACTTACTTAAGACTGTCCTTTTTCATATAACGCAGACAAAGTAGGGCCAAGCTACCTAGAAATGGTCAAATTTTGGCAAGAAATATCTCTGTGTAATCCTATGTACAATGTAAGTCCCATATGACACATCGTTATCGGCGATCGAGGTTTTTTTTTTCTGAAGTTTGGCTGGTACCCACCAGCGTCATGCATGTGATGTGACACAGCTAAAATAATCGACCGGAAATCGGGGATCATTAAAACGTCAACAACTTTCAAAACACAGAAAGCAGTAAACTTAATGGCGAGCGGTCCAAATTTTGAGCCATACAAGTTTACGTGGTGAACTAAATACTGGCGGGTGTCTGCGGGACTTTTAAACCAGCGGAAATGATTTGGAAAGGTTTTCCAAGACTGGCAATGTTGTTTCTATGATCCGCCAAGCTTGGCCATAAGAAATATTGGCGTTATAAAATTACCGGAAGTAAATTGTTTTCCTTTGTTTATGGTCACGGCCACAATGCTTTGTGGGTAAAAATTACGCCATTCTGCTTAGAAGTCGCGATAACGGTGGTTCATAACCGGCCAAGCTCAATAGATAAGAAGCTTAGCAAATCGATAGTGCACCATTCATACCTGATTGCTCAGTATCGACTCATAACGATCATAGTATGTACAGATTGCTCAGTATCGACTCATAACGATCATAGTACAAAGGGAACTGGGTTTGTGAATTCTCCTTCTATTAATACCTACATCATACTCGGCAGTCCATGCTTTTTAATGCGTGCCGGTTCGAAATTCTGAAAATTGGTAAAAGCGTGGAGCTTTAAACTTTTTGGGTAAAAAGTGTGGAATGGTATAAAGCGTGGGAATAAAATAAAAAGCGTGGGCTTGTTTCAGCTTACAGTATATTTTTATTGAATGTTAAAACAATCATAATTCCAAGAAAAATCGCCAAACCTGCGCAAGATAAAATTCCATTTGATGCAGGCCCAGCGCCTGTTTACGTGAGTCCAGACCAGCACAATATCCTCCCGAAGCCCTTCCGTGATATGCAAATGTCCGATTTTTTTCCATGACGTGTTACGATGTGTGGTAGTTAATTCTTTACATCGATCGTACCTATGAGTGACATCATTAATCATGCATAATTGATTGAGCGAAGAAGGGTAGGATATAAGTCACTGAACACAGCGCACGCGAGATACGAATCAGTTCATGACAAGAACAACATTTGGACGCCAAAAAAGTACAGTTATGCATTAAAATGTTTATTGCACAGTACAGTAGTAGCTTTTCACATAAAATTTGCATTGTTCACATAATGTATCAACTTCATGTCGAGAAAAACATCGGACTTGCACGTGTGAAATAGGTACAGAATTCGGCATACTTGATTTACTTCGAATTGCGTGTGACTTCATCAATGGATACAAAATGTGGTGGGGTCAGGAATTTTCAGTATAAAGGGTGCCTCAGTAAAAAGCGTGGGGGTCAAGAATTTTCAGTATAAAGGGTGCCTCAGTAAAAAAAGTGGGGGTAAAATAAAAACAGGGTGGGGGTCAAACCCCACTGCCGAGTATGTACATGTACCATGTTTGAACCAAAGGTTTCCAGACACATATTTTACAACCAAGGAAGCTTACTTCAAATAAGTTTAGGGCAACAGTGACATGGTACGTGAAATAGTCAGGGAAGAATACCTTGCTGTACATTTGAAATGTAATTTCTAGTCTTTGTACATGGACTTCAAGTCTGCCAATTCTACACACATGACATATGTCCAGCGAGGTCATGTCACACTTCCGGTGTGACATGTCCAGAACTCCCATACATTTTCGTAAGCGACAGACAAATTGCAGAACAGCGTTCCAATTTAAGCTTCCTGTAATATCTATTGCACATAACATACGAAGTCACAAACTTACAAACTTCAATATGAACTTCAAATACACCACACCAGCTGTTAATCATTACCGATCCTTCAGAACGTTTTACTCTTGCAGCTGTTTGATGTAAAATGCGACTTGGCTATCTCCATTTTCCCTATCGAAACGTCAGGCGTTGTTTACAATTTACCGGAAATGTGGGAAATCGTCAGGCCTTCTTCTGGAAATGCGCAAGGCATTGTGGGAAATTGTCAGAGCTGTGCACGTTGTGTAGCCTAAGTTCCTTGGCCCCGATCTCGAAACAATAAACATGGCGGAATAAAATGACCGTGCGTAAGCAGTAAAGGGACTAGTGGATCAAACCTATGTAACTCATCGGTCTGACAAGGTCAGGTCATTACGCATCATCAGAGTTGGTAAATACGTCATATATCTGCTTTACGCCATTGTTGTAGCCGAGAGAGCAAGCGTGAGGTCTGGACACTTTTCGTGTTCTGGACACAAATTTGTCATAAATATATTGGCGATGTCCAGTATTTAAGGGCACTTTTTACATACAGGTACGTTTGCTTGTGATAGGGTAGATTCGATAGCTGTACAAATTGTACAAAATATCAATTTGATAATGACCTCAAATTGTTTACAAAAACATATTTTTCCATACGTCATTGTATCCAGTTGTTCGACGTTTACACATGACACACATCAGTGCCGTACTATTACGCTGACTTTCGTATTCGGCGAGGAGGACGATTTCGCCCTCCTCGTTTGTTTACAAACAGAGAGGTAGACAAATGGGCCTGTCAAAACTGTTCCGCTTGTCCAAATACTCAAGTATCAAAAGGATGGTCCACAATAGATCAGTGATTCACGCAACATGAATAGGGGATTTAAAAAACTGTGAAGTAGGACCATGTGCTTCTATTGTCCAATTTGCCATCAAGATTTCGAATGAAAACAGTTCAGACCCAGAACACGATAATGTCAGAAATTAATAATTTGTTCTGGGTCTGATTATTCGGACTAGACAGTAGACAAACATATAATCATGATAATGAGTAGTGCCGTACTATTACGCTGACTTTCGTATTCAGCGAGGAGGACGATTTCGACCTCCTGGTTTGTTTACAAACAGAGAGGTAGACAAAAAACCGTTCTGCTTGTCCAAACACTCAAGTATCAGAAGGATGGTCCACAATAGCCAGTGCTGTACGGTGCGACTAAATTGGTCGCATTGGCGACTAACATTTTGCCCATGCGACCAAAAGTCAAATTCTTACCGCCAATGGCGACTAAACATTCCACATGTTAGTCGCCAGTGCTAATCAATATTTACCTCACAGACTAAACAAAAAATATACAGTGATGATGAATGATCCATAAAGTATCCATTTAATGCTCATTTTGTACACAAAAATCGACTGACATTCGGGTGAATTGGCACATATTTTTCAAAACACGAGTGTTCAACACTTCCGGTAGGGGTAGTCATTAATATTCATCATTCCCGGGATTCCCTGTGACCCCGCGAGCATGTACTGTTCAGCACGTTCTGCACAATGGCGCTGTGCCTCACTACTGTACCACTGTGACCTGTGCATGTCGTGGTGTTTCACTCACATGCACAATGAATATTCAACACACGTGGCTATACAGGCTGACATCGTGAAGTGTACATGTGCTACACAGTGAGCCAATACAGAGTGTACGGTTGAGTGTTTTGCATGTGAATACATTGAGGTTGTGCTGGTGTATTTATGTTGTGTGATAGGCTGAAAGTTTATCAGGAGTAGGAGTTTAATAATGGCAATGAAGCGGACATTGTTGGATTTTTTGGAGGCAAATCCGGAAGTTTGTGTTGAAACTGATGATGGAAGCAGTGGGGGAAATGCAGATTCTTCTACTCAACCCGCTCAACCTAAACGACGTAAATTCCAACCAACATGGGCCGATGACTTCGATTGGTTGGAGTATGATGAAGCCAAGGACACGATGGGTTGTAAATACTGCCGGGCGTATCCCAAATTAGCAGGCAGAAGTGATTTGGTGTCAGGATCTACATCGTTCAATCAAACGTGAAACTCTAAATAAACATTCTGGAAGTAAACATCATCAACAATGTGTGGATGCCTTTCTTAGACCAACTGTATCTAAATCGGCAGTAGCTGTTGGATTTGTGAAGCAAAATGAAATCACGGAGGAGAAGATTGATTATGAGCTCAATGGCGACCAACTGTTGAAGCTTTTAATAGGTATGCTAGGTGAATTCAAATTTGCCATCAAATTGCATCGTTTTATATATCAAATTAAAGCCCTTGAGTAAACTAAGCCAAAACTGAAAACCTTTTTTTTCATAGCACTTTCCGTAGCAAAGTTACATCTTGTCAAAGATTGACTTTCATCAAAAAGATTCAGCTAGCAAAATTCCCCAAAACGGCATATCGGGGTGTTTCTAGATCTTAGTCTCATGGCGATAGCAGCTTTTTTAATGGAACTGCTATCAAAATCCCTATTAAAATTCCATGTGCGACTTGATTATCACCATAAAAAATCATATATTTGGGTCAAGTGTATATCTGGTTCCATACAGCAATACGCAGTATTGCTGTCTGGTAAGCAGGTACGAATTGAGACGTTGTGAATTGAGACGTCGGAGCCGGTCAAACACAGAGGACTAGCCTACATCCCGTATCCTACTATCACTCAAACAAGCAAATCTCTTCACGAATTCACTCACCTTGCGATCCTACATCATCAGTTGAAACAAACATCTAAGTTTCCAAAAACAACTTTGTCATTCCTCAAAACTACAAGTAACTTCATTAATAAAAATTGAAATCATACTATTACCCGTTATTGAAAATTTTGTTCGATTTATGTGAACCAAAAGAACGCACGAGTCGAGTTCAGTTTACCAAAATGGTAGCTCCTGCCTCCTGGTCACCTCAGATATGACGTCAGTATCAAGCTGCTTATTAAACGGTGGATCGGATTGGTTGAAATCAACGCCACGCTTTTGACCTTACAGGGGTCAGAGATATGCATTCATGTATGAAAACAGCGATGCGGATATAGTATCATCACCGAGAACTGATAATTGCGACATTTTCGATGTTTGTACCGGGAATTTCAGACACGGAGACTCATGGAGATTTCAAAAATTCGTCCAAAGGTAACCAAAGGGTTGGGGATCGCATTCTTAACTATCACTAAATGTTTCGGAATTGAGGTCGGCTAAAAAGTAGACAGTTTCGGGACTGTAATTGGTGTAGATGTCACATTTTGAACAGTGAGCGATAAGTGACCAATTTCATGCTCAGCACAAGTGACTATCTTTACACAGGGTAGGTCAAGTGAAGTATAGAAAACATATTTATGTAGGTTTCCTTCACCCACCTATTCTCGAAAAAATTCAAATTTCTATGTAAATATGCATTGTGTTGGGGCCCGGTCTCAAGCGAATTCGGCTGACTAGTAAATGTGTTAACTAAGGTTTGCCTAGGTTACCTACTTTTAATCGCCAGCAAATGCAAAATATGTGTACATACCGTACCATCCAATAGTATGAATGTACGGTATGCCTATGAATATGCATTCTGGAAAACATTTTTATTTACTTGTGAGCAAAATTGATGGGCGCCTAAATTTATAAAGTTAGGCGCCATTGGCTCCTCAATCAGTTTTTGCACCGTACAGCATGCGGGTCATTCCATGTCAGTTCAACAGATTTTTCAGAAGTTTCCCGCACTACCCTCTCAGAATTTCTTTAAATTTCACTTAAATGTTATACCTATAGCCATTAGGAAAACCCACAAGTTTTAGATCCCTAGCCCTTATCGTTTTCCCGTGGTGCCCGATCAAAAATTGGGGTGGGGGGTCTATTTTTACCATCAAATCTGACTTTTGAAATAAATGGAAGATTTAAAGGGGTCTAATTGGCTAAATTATATTAGATAGAGACTTGGAAATGGCATTATTTATCAATTTGGTAGTTAATTTCATGAAAATGAAAAAAATAAAGGATTGCGTACATGCGTGTGGAATTGCCGCGCCACTGAAATTGCGCAATATTATGCTTGTTGTTTGCCAAAAATGCAAGTTTGACTCCCCATAAAATCCACTTTCTGACAAAATTCATCTATTTAATATTTATGAATGTTAAGATCATGTTTAAATGTCACATCTACAGATTTTTATGAACATCAGTCATTTACTTAATGAACAGCGCCCTCGCAAAGTTGGAAAAAATCATATTTTGTCCGTTTTGGGGGGGTCAAAATCCAATGTGGCCAAACTTAGATTTTTATTTTTATTACTTTATTTTATAGAGAAAAGTGTCTATTGTAATATCCACCATGTCCCAGCAAGGGTATTTGCCTCCTTGATAGCAAACGAAAAGGCCAAAGTTGACAAAAAAATAGCCAATTTTTAGCCTAAAGTTGCCGAATTCAGCAACCTTCACTCAAATTTCGCAAAATATGACTAAGTATTTTGACAAAAATTTTTTTTACTCTTACCAACTTCCATGATGGAATCAGCATCATCTGAAATGCACTCACACAAGTTTCTATGAGACATGTCAGGTGATCCCATTGAAAAAAAATTATACTTGTGAAAGGTTGCCAAATTCGGCAACTTTAGGCTAAAATTCAGTTATTTTTGTGTCACCTTTGGCATTCTTGTTTGATATGAAGGAAGCAAATACCCGCACTGGGACATAAAGGATATTACAGAAGACACTTTTCTCTACAAAATAAAGCAATAAAAATGAAAATCTAAATATGGCTACATTGAATTTTGACCCCTCTAAAAGAGGACAAATTCTGATATTTTCCGACTTTGTGAGGGCGCTGTTCATAAAGTAAACGACCAACGGTCATACAAATCTGTAGAGATGACATTTCAAAACATGATCTTACCATTCATTAATAATAAAAAGATCAATTTTGTCAGAGAATGTGATTTTAGGGGGGTCAAACTTGCATTACTGCACACATCATTCAAAGGTTGCCGAATTCGCAACCTCGCAGTGTATGTGATTTGCAACAAAGTGTCAACTTTGGCCTTTTCGCTTGACATAAAGGAGGCAAATACCGCGCTGGGACATGGTGGATATTATAAAAGATAATTTTCTCTACAAAATAAAGTAATAAAATGAAAATCTAAGATTGGCCACATTGGATTTTGACCTCCCCAAAAGGGAAAAAATAGGATATTTTCCATCTTTGTGAGGGCGCTGTTCATAAAGTAAACGACTAATGTTCATAAAAATCTGTAGATGAGATATTTTAAACATGATCTTAACATTCATAAACATTAAAAAGATGAATTTTGTCAGAAAATGTGATTTTAGGGGGTCAAACTTACATTTTGGCAAACAGCATATGCAATATTGCGCAATTTCAATGACGCGGCAATTCCACACGCATGTGCGCAATGCATTTTTTTTTCATTTTCATGAAATTGACTACCAAATTGATTTATATAGCCATTTTCGAGTCTCTAGCCAATATAATTTAGCCAATTAGACCCATTTAAAACCTCCATTTATTTCAAAAGTCAGATTTAAAGGTAAAAATAGACCCCCCACCCCAATTTTTGATCGGCCCCCACGGGAAAACGATAAGGGCTAGGGATCTAAAACTTGTGAGTTTTTCTAATGGCTATAGGTGTAACATTTGAGTGAAATTTAAAGAAATTCTGAGAGGGTAGTGCGGGAGCCATCTGTTGAATTGACATGGACTGAACATGAATAGGGATTAAAAACAAGCTGTCACGTAGAACCATGTGCTTCTATTGTCCAATTTGCCATCAAGATTTCATATGGAAACAGTTCAGACCCAGAACAGGATCATGTCAGAAATTAATATTTTGTTCTGGGTCTGATTATGGTTATTCGGACTTGATAATGTCGATGAGGTAAGCTTAAAACTAAACTGTTTTTAATCGACTCTCATTAGTTTAATTTAGAATCACCGTTTATCAGCATTTCCTCCCAGTGTTCCTTTGCTCTTGCTGCTTCCTTTCCCCGACGATGTATCAGCCTCGTCGTCAAAAACACTGAATAAATCTCCTCCAAATGTTTCTGCCATTTTCGCTTTTAACATACAAAACATGCATGCATGTGTTTTTGTGTGCAAATTTAATTTGACCTTTGACCTCGTCGATCGTAGACTAACGCCATCAGTCGGTCCAGCTGGCTATCCATTTTTTTTTTAAATTTAGCCAGGGGGAGGGAGGACAGCCTGACAGGGCGTAGGGGAAGGTGGGGCATAACGGACCCCCGGGGCAAAACGGACCCAAGGAAAAATAGGCCTTGGCAATACTGTCGTCTATGCAAATTATATTGAGGAACACAAGTATGGCCACACAGATTTACAACAAAAATTTGATCTGAAACAATCTACTGACATCCGAGCAAGATCGAGTCAAAAAATTACAACCTGTCTGACGTAAGATATGTAGATGTTTAATGTGCTGAAATTTTACTTCATTAATATCGGATTCCCAAATAATTGTGTATTATGTAAACACTAAGGTACTAGCTTTGAGCTGTATGTACTGCATGGGCTATATGCTACAATGTTTTATGCATGCAACCTATTCCTAAAAAATCGGGTATGGGGCAAAACGGAACCCCTAGTGTGGGGCGCACCGGTACAGGGTTCCGTTTTGCCCCGGGTGTTTTGCCCCACAGATGGGTTCCGTTTTGCCCCAGTTGTACATAATACGTCTTCACTCAAGGAAATGTAGGCGTTATCTAGGGGCCTACTCGAGCATGGTAAACACTTCGCTGAAACATAGGCATATTATTAATTAGGCCTACAGATAGAATTAATGATTAAAAGTTAACTTACTCCAGAGATGGGTAGGCCTACTTAATATTTCTTTCTAATCAAATATTGGTCATATATATTATAGGCCTACTAGGTCTATAAGAAGTTAACCACTCACTCCACGGATGGTAGGTCCACTTAATATTGTAACTGAATATAGGCCTAGGCCTACATAAGGGCCTACCGATGGAACTACTGATATAAGTTTTTACACCCAGGGTGCCGTTTTGCCCCATAGGGGGGTTCCGTTTTGCCCCGCATAGTGGGGCAAAACGGATTTATTTTTTTGAAAATATTTCTTCATTTTTATAAAAAACTGTAAGATTCAAGTTATATTGGTTAATGGTATATTAAAGGTAAATACAATCTTCAACTGAACATATAATTTTTACAGTCATATTACTTATGGTGACGTCACAGAGCATCCTTGAAGTTAAGTGTTCCGTTATGCCCCACCTTCCCCTATGAAGGGTTTGAAACTATAGTTTGATCAGCTCGTAATCGGCGGGCCTTATAACATCGCGGATTAATATTAATATATTTTATTTCGAAAAATGTCTTGTGACAACTCGCCAGAAGTATCACAAATTATTATTTAAGTCCTATACTTTGTAGTACTTTATCTAACACGCACAATATAAACCAGACAGGTCAATAATATCACTCTCAACGTGGGTCTACTTTTCAGCGTAGTGATAAAAGCCTAACAATTCCCGCCGATTACGAGCTGATCAAAGTATACAACTCTAATTTTTAGAAATTACAAAAATATTATACGAGTGGTGTTACGAGTCGTAGGGGAGAGCGGGGAGTGTTCGCCCTATATTTTTCTGACCAGCCTAGCGATGCCAATTTTAAGTTAGGGATGACCTGATTAGCCCATGTGAAAGCCCTATGTCTTTAGCTATACGGCCACAATCCCAGAACTGAAGGCCTTACAATAATAACAGGATAGACAAAAAAGTTTTGCAAAGTGGCGAACTTGCCCCATATTGGGGCAGGTTCGCCCATATGGTGGGGTCCCGGGGGGCGGGGCACATTAAAAAATTTTGGTGGGTATGCTCCCCTGGAATTTTGAGATGGTGGGTCTTTGGGAGCTGACGGCGTACCGGTAAAAGGGGGTCTTTCGGAGCTGCGAATCGGGCTGTGAACAAGTAAAATGGGGTCTTTTGGAGCTGCGAAAAGTCAAAATCAAGGGTCTTTCTTGGCTTTTTGGTTGAAAATCGCCTGAATAAACAAGAAATATGAGGAATGAGCAATTTTGGGGTCTTTTAGAGCTGAAATTATCAAAATCAAGGGTCTTTCGGAGCTTTATTTTGGTCAAATATAGGGGGTCTTTCGGAGCTGCGAAACCCAAAAAGGTGGGTCTTTCCGGGGGAGCATACCCGTATGGTCATTTGTGTTGAGTGCCCCCCCCCCGGGGGTGGGGTAAGTTCACCCTAATCACAAAAAAGGTTTAAACATTGCATAACAATAACATATTAAATGCAAACATTTAGCAAGAGTATACAGGGCATTCATTCTCTTCTGGGAAGTCACTAAATTTGTTGCAGGGGTCGGGTCAGGGTAAAATATAGGGGCCCAAAGTGAACTTAAACGTATCATGTTTACAACTTCGGGGAGATTATGGATTAGGACATAAACGGTGGTTTGAGTAATACTGATACCACATAACTTTAAAAAACATGCTTTTCAGTAGTTTTATCTTGTTTAATGGTATAATTACAAATATTTTGCATAACACGCTGATGGGGCAGGTCCGCCCTCCAGTTTGGGGTAAGTCCGCCCGGGGAAGATATAGGGCGAACATGCCCCATCCTCAAAAGGGCGAACGTGCCCTTGTGCACATTTTTGTATTTTCTTCAGGGTATGCAAAATACAAATCGAATAATGAGTTTATAACTGCATTCAATCATTGACAAATCCCATATGTTCCCAATACAGATTTCCAATAAAACCATCTGTGCTTATGTATCAATGATAATACAACATTAAAAATACGTTTTGGTGTAATTTTGTTTTGGCTGCAGTTCGATGAACACGTCCCTATATGTCGCGTAGTTAAACATGAGAAGTTTATAATGACCTATGTCACCTAATTTTGCCATCACCAAATTCCCCGATAGCCGTAGTGCTGAGAAACAAGGGGTGGGCGAACCTGCCCCTAGGGCGAACACTCCCCGCTCTCCCCTACTTGACTCAAGGCCAAAATCACCTTTTACCCGAACTCACACGAATGCACAACACAAATAGGCCTACACTCATTAAGCTAACAAAATCTTAGTCTTTAATTGAAAGCACGTTATGATTGGTATAATAATGACAACAAATAGTGCACATACACAATAATCAAAGCCCCGTTCACTATTTTACTGAATCATCTTGAAAAAAGAGCCAAAAACATGCATTTTTGGCACGTTTTCTGACAATCGAGTCACAAAAATCAAAGACTTGGAACAAGTCTAAGCATTTATGCCGAAATTTTGCTTTAATTTTCACTTTTTTGTGTGTTACTTTGATTAAATCATGGTTGGTTATAAGAATGAAACATGTCTTTTCCAAAAATTAGAATGCATAAAATGCATGAAATTAGTCTTAGTACAAGTTTGGGAGCACGTGTGGCCGAGTGGATAAGACGCCCGACTCATAATACATAGGTTGTGAGTTCGAGCCCCGCCGTCGTGCCAACGTGTTGTGTCCTTGGGCAAGGCACTTTATCCTCATTGCCTACTGGGGGATGGGGTTGGGTTGGATTGGATGTTTGTATAGTTGTTTGTTTCAATGTTGCAATATTGGCGCTGATTAAGCTGCTGTCTGCAAATTGCATTGTGTCTGTTTTGTTGTGTTTAATGTACAATTCTAGCAATTTGACCTGCGGGTCACCATTAGAGTTTGAAATAAAACCTTCCTTTTTTTAAAAGTTTTGTGAGCTTGATTGTCACCGCATACGAAAAAGACCCTAAAAACGCATGTTTTTGGCCCTTATTTCCAAAACATGGTCACATATTAAAATTTGACTTTTATTGCTATAGTTAGGACTACGGACTAACTAAATGATTAGGATTTAGCTAGTTTTCATTTGGCAAAACAGGATAATATTTTGTTAATCCTAAAAAATTAGTTCTGTATTTTTCTGGAATGGGGAGTAGTGTTGTTGATGAAGCTGCTTTTGTTACTGGAAATGGTACTGAGTAGCTATCTACTACATACTAGTGTGGCTATCTACAAGGAATCCATTCATGGTAGATTTATGAAAAATAGCAGTTTTTGAGAAAAGTACCAAAATGGATGTTTTCTTTGTCGTAGTACAAGTCTTGATTGTCACATCATACGAAAAAAAATAACGCCCTAAAACGCTTGTTTTGGGCCCTTATTTCCACATTTAGCAAAACAGGATAGTTTTTTTTAATTCAAAAGAATTAGTACTGTATTTTTCTGGATTAGGGAGTAGTGTTGATGAAGACAACTGGTATTGGTATTGGTATTATGTAGTTGCTATCTACTGCTGATACTAGTGTTGATGAAGTACCGTAAAATGGGGTAACTTTGGGCACTTTTCAGAGTTTTTCAACCACCGCTTCCATACAAAACCAATTATATTTCTAATTAACTCTTTTTTGCGACATTAGGGTCCCATTCTACACCTTGAAGTTAAAAAGATTTTTAATAATTTTGTAAGGGTGCCCTAGGGGTTACAAATAGCCTGACCAAAGTTACCCCGTATTTGGGGCAACTTTGGTCAGAGTATTACCATTCATGAAGGAAAAAAATTAAAAAATTGATCTTCGCTGTATATGGGCGAGTTGTTGTTTTTGTGACATTTGACCCCTTACAAAATTAATCAAGCACACATCCTTGCTCACAAATATCGATATATATTTTTTTCTGAAAGAAATATAAAAAAATGCTCATTTTTGGTCAAAAATCCTGATTTTTTCTGAAATTTCGAGGACATTGGACATGAGTGACTATTATTTCTTCCAAATATATTTCTTAACAAATTGAAACCAAATATGACTAAAAACAATACTGCTGTACGGAAATATGACCATTTAAAAAAATATATTTAACCGACCAAAGTTACCCCGCTGACCGAAGTTACCCCATTTTACGGTAGTATTTATGGCTTGTATCGATTGACAGCATAATAGTGTAGGCCTATTTGCTATCTACTGCTGATACTGGTATTGACACTCCAACATGCTTATATTAGCAATATAAACATGTCACGTTTGTGTGTTAATAATTGTTACGAAACATACCCATATAAACACGCTGTAGTGATGTTAAGTACGGAAATAAACGCGTTGAAGTGTTATCTTCTGCTAATACTAGAGTTGATAAAGCTGTTTTGCTGCTGGTATTGGTATTTATGAAGTATAGCTATATATTGTTGGCGATAGTGTTGATGAAGTAGAAGCTTCATCTTTATTCATCTATTTTTCTGCTTAGCTCTACATTAATGGTATGAAAGAGGGTGGGGTGTTTGTATGTAAGTGTTTTTTATTAGATAAATTATGAAACTTAGGTTATTAGGTTAAGGGGGTGTTTGTTCAGGCCTTTTTGGCCTTCTGAGCATCTCCTCATTCAAATGTGTATGTTTTGCTGTTATTGTATTGTTGTCTTTTGAATGAAATAAAGATGATTGATTGATTGATTGATTGATTGATTGATTGATTGATTGATTGATTGATTGATTGATTGATTGATTGATTGATTGTAGAATTTACTACTGGTATTGATTGACAGAATTCGACTGATATAGTCTGCTGGTTGTTATCTACTGCTGATACGAGTGTTGATGAAGTAGTATTTACTACTGGTATTGGTATTGATTGACAGCATTGGCATATTTAGGGATTAATTGCAAAGTTTAGAATTTATTCTTTATTTTAAAAATATGTGTCAAAAAGGCCTTTGACTCTATTTTTTTTCAAATTCGACCAAAATTTTGGATATTTTAAGGTATAAAACAGTATAAGATCCTAATTCAAACAAGAATTACGCAGTTCGTAATTAAGGTGGACCCCATACAATGGTGTGTAAATAACAAAGGTTTGTTAATTATAATAATATGCAAATAAGCTAATTAATATTCATACATATGCAAATAACATGCCACAAAAGTTTGAAGTTGATCGGTTATTGCGTTTTTAAAAGCTGCAGAGTGGATTAATGAAAATTTAGCCAAAATATGCAAATAAGCTCCTTAATATTCATAAAAAAACCTTTTCCAATTTTGTGTCGTTAGAACATAAATATACAATTTTCATCGCGTTGGAAATTTAGGGCAAGTTGTTGTCATCATTACTTTAAATAATACAATACAAAACTTATCGTAAATTTTCCACGCGTTCAATAAAATGAGTAGATTAATTGAGGCATCGTCAGCACACAGTGCTCCAGGCGCATTGGGGTTTCGAGTCAAGTTGACAGGAAGGTAGTTTTAACTCGAGCATTTAGAAGCGAATTTTGGAGAGAACTAAGCCAATATGTGTTATTTAACCTGCTTTTCTAAAATGAATGGTCATATTAAATTAATTCTTCAGTTGCAAATAGTGGTGGGTTAACCCCCTTACTTTTCTTTTTTGTATTGGGCTATTATATTCAAATGAGCCCTTAAATCCATTTTAGGAGTCATGGAATGTGTTAGTTTTTGAAAACTTAGATATGGGATATGAAAGCCGATATACTGAGGTCACATGAAAAGTTTGCAGAGTGTGATGCTATTGAACATCCGTGTGAAACCTAATTTGATTTTTGATATTTTTTTTTGGGAGGGTGGGTCTTTTTGTAATGATCATGCTTTACAAAAGTGAAAGAGGTATATTGAACCAGGCCCGTCGGAACCGCTACAGCAGGTGCGGCCATATGGACGCACCACTTTTCAGCCTAAAAAATTTAAAGATTAAACAACAACAACAAAGTGGCGACGTCATCACAGTCATATATAATAGGACTGCCGACATCTAGAAACACCACTTACAGTCAGACAACACGGCAACAAGAAGGTAAAATATCGAGCAAAAGTTATCATCGACAGGGCAACACGGCAACAAGGAATCATAAACTTTTCTTTAGTGAAGTTCATGTTTGTTGCCATGTTGCCGAGATTGAGCGATGATTTTTTTCTTTTCTTTTTTTGCGTTGATTGTAGTGTTTGTAGCCTTGTTGCCATATAAACTTTTCTTTAGTGAATTTCGTGTTTGTTGCCGTGTTGCCGAGATTGAGCAATGATTTGTTCTTTTTTTTTTTGGGGGCGTTGATTGTAGTGTTTGTTGCCGTGTTGCTGCGATTGAATAATGCTTAGCGAATTTAGTGTTTGTTGCCTTGTTGCCGTGTTGCCTTGATAGAGGTACAATTTTGAGGTACAATTTGTTTCTCAAATCGTGCATGTTATGTAGATTCATTGCAAAGTGAACAAGGTTCCTCATTGGAACTGAAATATTTCGAGTGAGTACTTCATTCATTTGGATCTGTTACCAGAATTTCATTTAATTAATTGACTTTTGAACGATCCTGATGAATCTCATCAATAGCAACAACAACAACAAATTTGCAAAAGTGCTCTGGCTTTAGTTTTAGGGGGTTTCGACCCCTTCAAACCCTCTCAGGAGGCCCCTGAAAGGCTCTGCCCCTTCATGCCCCGCAGGGGGGTTCACCCCAGACCCCCACTTTCGGCCGCACAACTTTTAAATCGTTCCGATGGGCCTGATACGTACATAGCCTATAACATTTATAAAACTTTCAAATGTAATGGACAACATTTCTTTTAATCTGAAATGATTTGATTACTGCTATACTCAGTGCTGCTTTATGGATGCAAATCATAAGCTTGCAAAGGAGATGGATGGCTGTTATACCCACATGCTAAGAACTGTTCTGAATGTGCATTGGAAGGAACATATACGTCAAATACATGGAGATCTTCTAAAATAAGCCACAAGATCAGGGAAAGAAAAACCCGATTTGCTGGCCACTGTTGCAGAAGTGAGGAGTCCGCATCAAAGTGGTTCATTGGAGGCGGAAACCTGTAGGACCCTCCCTGACGTACATTTATTTATTTATTTATTTATTTATTTATTTATTTCTTATTTAACCTGGGGTGACCAATCAATGCACTGGCACTGTTCTCCCTTGGTTCCCAGTATTGACATACTGAAAGATGACAGTGAACTGGAGGCAGCAGACTTCAGGACAGCAATGGATGACCAGGTGGAAAACCATCACTTGGTTACAGATTATTTTTTGCTTACACTGTACAAATGGCATGAACAACTGTTAACTTGATTTAAGTACAATATATATATAGTTTTAATGTTTCACAAACACTTTTACAGCAATCATGTACGCGCACACGATCCATTCATGTTTAAAGCTTATGACGACGCAATTAATAGTATTAATTGCGGGGATTAATGGTAACTTTTTTTACTTCATACTCGACTCAGTTCAGTTAAGTTCAGTTCATATTAGTTCGGTTGCTTGAGTTTTTAGGCGTAGACTTATATCGCGTATCGGGAGACATACAAAAGCAACATCTGATGTACCGTACATTACGTTTGTCTTTTATACATGTATGAAACCCGACGGACACACGCTTGGGTCCTAATGGATCAAGCACAAGCAAATTCAAGTTTGTGTACATGTAGTAGTTACGGGATTATTATAAAGACAGCTGGTTCGTTTTCAGTTTTATTTCTTTCAAACACGTGAAACTCTGGCGGTATCGCTGTGTGTTCTTCTCCTGTGTCCGTTTCATGAGTAGGTTGCACTCTTTGTGGCATCGATGGCGAGAGCCAAATCGCAATGACGAGCACCACATCCACATAAACGAGTGATACAATTTCTAAAATACCTAAGATAATTACATCTCCCGACAAAGCTTCACTATAATACGTGGCCGCACATCCACCCGTGTATATTGTCTCTCCTGCTTCATCTTCAGAAAGGGACACATTAAAACGAACACACGGTTTATCATCTACTGCACTCGTACAACAACTTTCCGGAACACATCTATTGCCGCATGTATCGGCGTACGGGGTCTCGAACCACTCGGTGTAGTTATCGCTGCCACAACATTTCAGCTCCCGTTGAAGTGCGTCCATCCGAGATTTAGCCGATGATTTCATGTTATAATTATACATTAAGTCAGTCATGTTACTCTTTACTTCAGTATCAATTATATCCGGAAATTTAGGGATGAATGCAGAAACTATACCCAAATATATATATGTAAACATAATGATGCATATATAGACCCCGGTAGCTGTTGATATTTCATAATTTAAAAAGAAGAGCACGGTACTTTTCTGGCACATATGGACCACTAGGCTTATCATTCACTTCCACATGTTTTCTTTCAAAACAGAGAAATCCTATCCAACATAAAAATATGGTAAATCCACAAAGACCGAAAGTAATAACTCCACGTTGGCCATAGTCGGTTAAGTCAGTACCATACTTCAGTATACGCATCGTCACCGCAACTCCACCGGCATAAATACCAACGAGAACCAGTGTAGATAGCAGCAACCACTGGGATTTCCATCTGCCGGCTCGTTTTTTCACCAAATTCTTAAACGATCTGTCTTTTTCCAACGTCATTTTTTCTCTCTGCGAAATGTAATAAGGCTTCAATAGTGACTTCAATTTGAAATGAAGAGATTTATCAAAACTGTTTTCATGTGTCCCAAACTTGAATTATATCTGGTATATGCAGTATATCCGGGATAACTGGTACACGGGTAATCGTGTAGGCTAATTGTTAGTTTTTTTGCGATAAGGTCCTCATAAATGCGAGAGATGTTCATCAGTGGCCGTACTCACGTCACTCGGTCAAAGTCCATATATATACTGGCTGCGTCGAATTCTTTATCGGCAAATAAAACGCCATCTGATTTTGCAAGCATGTAGTGTAGGGCTTATTCCATTTATAATCCATATTTATACCCTGTGGAAGATTTTGGCAATATCTTCTGCAGGGGGAGTATGAATTTAAAATAAAATGAACACATCAAGCAGCTCCATTTGAATTTCATGCACCCTCTGAGAAAGATTCAACTTGAATCTTCTACTGAAAGAGGGTGATTTTCAAAAAGAGTTTGCTAATGTGCTAATTCCATTTGAAATTCATACTCCTCTGGTGCAAGATATTTCCATATTCTTCCACAGGGGGAGGGTGGACTTTAAATGGATTAGGTCAATTTATTACAATGCGGTGTTCAACGTCCAAATTTTGCGATATTTATCCTTTTTAGATGGATCATGACTGTGAAGTGCAATTTTTTTGTGAAAAAGAAAAACACTCTTTGCTATATTTTGTTCCATGATTGTGCGAACCACAGAAACCCTGGTTTTATTTGCGCATAAACAGTGCAAAAAAACAACAAAAAGAAAAACAAAAACAAAAACAGGATAAGTTCTTCTTATTCTCATACGTTCATCAGACAAAGTTGTAATAATATTACACTATACAGTAGTCCCACCAAGCAAAATATAACTTGCATTATGTACTGAGAACACAATCATGGAAAGTCTACATTGATATCGAGCTGGCATGTATGTATTTAAATAATATAAAAACATTATGCACGGAGAACCTGATACTGGAAAGACTACATTGATATCGAGTTTGCATTCAAAGTATGCATTTAAATATAACACACATTATGCACAGAGAACCTGATCCTGGAAAGTCTACATTGATATCGACTTTGCATTCAAAGTATGCATTTAAATATAACAAACATTATGCACGGAGAACCTGATCCTGGAAAGTCTACATTGATATCGAGTTTGCATTCAAAGTATGCATTTAAATATAACAAACATTATGCACGGAGAACCTGATACTGGAAAGACTACATTGATATCGAGTTTGCATTCAAAATATGCATTTAAATATAACACACATTATGCACAGAGAACCTGATCCTGGAAAGTCTACATTGATATCGACTTTGCATTCAAAGTATGCATTTAAATATAACAAACATTATGCACGGAGAACCTGATCCTGGAAAGTCTACATTGATATCGAGTTTGCATTCAAAGTATGCATTTAAATATAACAAACATTATGCACGGAGAACCCGATCCTGGGAAGTCTACATTGATATCGAGTTTGCATTCAAAGTATGCATTTAAATATAACAAACATTATTCACGGAGAGCCCGATCCTGGAAAGTCTACATAGATATCAAGTCTGCATTCAAAGTATGCATTTAAATATAACAAACATTATGCACGGAGAGCCCGATCCTGGAAAGTCTACATAGATATCAAGTCTGCATTCAAAGTATGCATTTAAATATAACAAACATTATGCACGTAAAACCCGATCCTGGAAAGCCGACGATTAATTGAAAATTTTGACCTTTCATATTATTGATAGGCCTATACATTTTTTTCCCAAAAAGACCTATTTTGTTTTTTTGGCGTTTTGGGAAAAAATTTCATATCTTTAATACGAGAGGTCAAAATTTTCAATTGATCGTCGGCTTTTCTTCCCAACTACATACACTTTTCATTAGATTTGTAAAGTTTACTTCGAGGACTGTTAAATATCAAAAATATCATTTTTTAATCATTTGCCATAAAATGCGTATTATATTGTGAATTTCAAAAAATCTAAATTATTTGATATCAGAAGGACATTCTTCGTATTCAGAATGCAATTCGATATGCCTAATGTGCTCTCATGTCCCAAAAAAAAATACTGTCCAAACATCCATACCCTATCCTGTAAGCCACAAGATCAGGGAAAGAATAACCCGGTTTGCTAGCCACTGTTGCAGAAGTGAGGAACCCGCATCAAAACGGTTCATTGGATACCTAAGCATGGGAGGCCGAAACCTGGACATTCTGACAGATGACTGGACTGGAGGCAGCAGACTTCAGGACAGCAAATGGATAACAGAAAGTTGTGGAAAGCCATCACAGTTCGAGGACACCACTTGAATTAAGCAACAAGCAAAGTTGGTTACAGATCATTTTTTGCTTACACTGTACAAATGGCATGAACAACTATAACTTGATTTAAGTAAAATATATAGTTTGAATGTTTTACAAACACTTTTACAGCAATCATGTACGCGCACACGATCCATTCATGTTTAAAGCTTATGACGACGCAATTAATAGTATTAATGGCGGGAATTAATGGTAATTTTTTTACTCCATACTCGACTCAGTCTAGTTCAGTTCATATCAGTTCGGTTGATTGCATTACGTTTCACTTCCTGGAGAGAATTGATCAAACATTGAATTCCCTCCTGAGGTTCGTATCTGTCAATGAGTTGACCAGATCACAAGGATGTCATTATAGCTAGAGGCAGTATATAACACAAATGGGTCAATGAGTTACATAAAAATGACCTTGTGTGGTATTTGGTTCCCAGGAAGTCGAGGTTTGCCTGAGGCAATTTGTGGTTAAATGTTGATCCCTCACTACAAGAGTTATTACCGTTGATTTGGTTGAAAAAGGAGGTGAGACATGATCAAATTTCTCAAGGTAACAAAACGTAATGCGAGTTTTAGGCATAGACTTATATCGCGTATCAGGAGACATACAAAAGCAACATCTGATGTACCGTACATTACGTTTGTCTTTTATACATGTATGAAACCCGACGGACACACGCTTGGGTCCTGATGGATCCAAGCACACTGCAAAATAATAATTCAAGTTTTTGTTACGGGATTATTATGAAGACAGCTGGTTCGTTTTCAGTTTTATTTCTTTCAAACACGTGAAACTCTGGCGGTATCGCTGTGTGTTCTTCCGCTGTGTCTGTTTCATGAGTTAGTTCCCCTCTTTGTGGCATCGATGGCGAGAGCCAAATCGCAATGATGAGCACCACATCCACATAAACAAGTGACACAATTTCTAAAATACCTAAGATAATTAAATCTCCTGACAAAGCTTCACTATACGTGGCCGCACATCCACTCGTATATATTGTCTCCCCTGCTTCATCTTCAGAAAGGGACACATTAAAACGAACACACGGTTCATCATCTACTGCACTCATACAACAACTTTCTGGAACACATCTATTGCCGCATGTATCGGCGTACGGGGTCTCGAACCACTCGGTGTAGTTATCGCTGCCACAGCATTTCAGCTCCCGTTGAAGTGCGTCCATCCGAGATTTAGCCGATGATTTCATGTTATAATTATACATTAAGTCAGTCATGTTACTCTTAACTTCAGTATCAATATCTGGAAATTTAGGGAAATATGCAGAAACTAAACCCAAATACACAAATGTCCACATCATGAGGGCTATATAGACTCCGGTAGCTGTTGATATTTCATAATTTAAACAAGACGAACACGGTACTTTTTCTGATACATATGGACCACGAGGTTCATCATTCACGTCGACATGTTTTCTTTCAAAACAGAGAAACACTATCCACAATACAAATACGGCAAATCCACATATACCGAAACAAACAACTCCACTTTCGCCATAATCGGTCAAGTCAGTACCGTAATTCCATATACGCGTCGTCAACACAACTCCACCGGCATAAATGCCAACAAGAACCAACGTAGAAAATAGCAACCAATGTGATTTCCATCTGCCGACGCGTTTTTTCACCAAATTTTTAAACGATTTGTGTTTTTCCAACGTCATTTTTTTTACCTCTGCGTAGTATAATAGGCTGACTACAATTTGAAATGGAGAGAATATTCACAACTCTTTTCAAGTGTCCAAAACTTGAATTATATCCAGTGTAACCCTATAATATATCCGGGATTCCTGGTATACAGGTAAGCATGCAATTTTTAGGGTTTTTTTTGTTGTTGCGATAAGGGCCTCATAGATGCGAGCCAGAAGATGTTTAATGGATATGCAATATTGATGATCACCGGCATGATTTAGCAAGACAGTACCGTGCCATCATGAACACAAATATATTCTTATGGTATGTGGTACCTCATATCTAAAAAAGACCTCACATCTGTAACTAACAACATCATATTGTTTGTCTAAAATGATTATACTTGGTTATCTTGGTTGATATGATGAACATATACACGTTGAAGAAATCACAATGCATCTGGCCGGATTCGAACCGGCAACCTTCGTAATACTAGCACGACGTTCTTGTTTGTTTACCTAAGTTGGTCCGTAAGAGACACACTCTTGGGTTCATGGAAAATCATTGGGTCGAGGAATAAGCATATTATTCATCAAGGTGGTTTACAGAGTGTCTTCAACAGCAAAAATTGTTACTGTAAAAAATGTATTTTTGAGCCAACCCCACACATGCAACCAAGATCACACCCACAAACACAGTCCCCATCCCTGCATACCACTATACAACTTCTCAACTGCACCCTTACAAAAATCCACAAAGATCCCGTGTGCACATTGCCTGAGGAGTTAAGTTGTGTTTTAATTAAAAAGATGTTTATCAGTGGCCACACTCACGTCACTCGGTCAAAGTCCACGTATACTGGCAGTGTCGAATTCTGTATCAGCAAATAAAACGCCATCTGGTTTTGCAAGCATACAGTGTATGGCTATTCCATTTATAATCCACACTACCCCTGTGGAAGATGTTGGAAATATCTTCTGCAGGGGAGTATGAAATAAAATGAACATATTAAGCAGCCCCATTTGAATTTCATGCACCCTCTGAGAAAGATTCAACCTGACTCTTCTACTGAAAGAGGGTGGTTTTCAAAAAGAGTTTGCTAATGTGCTAATTCCACTTGAAATTCATACTCCTCTGGTGCAAGATATTTCCATAATCTTCCACCGGGGAGGGTGGCCAATTTATTACAATGCGGTGTTCAACCTCCAAATTTTGCGATATTTATCCTTTTTAGATGGATCATGTGAAGTGAAATTTTTGTGAAAAGGAAAAACACACTCGTTGCTATATTTTGTTCCATGATTATGCGAACCACAGAAACCCTGGTTTTATTTGCGCATAAACAGTGCAAAAAAACCCCAAAACAAAACAAAACAAATTCTTCTTATTCTCATACGTTAGTCAGACAAAGTTGTAATTACACTGTACGGTAGTCCCATGAAGCAAAATATAACTTGCATTATGTACTGAGAACACAATACTGGAAAGTCTACATTGATATCGAGCTTGCATTCAAAGTATGTATTTAAATATAACAAACATTATGAACGGAGAAACCGATCCTGGAAAGACTACATTGATATCGAGCTTGCATTCAAAGTATGCATTGAAATATAACAAACATTATGCACGGAGAACCCGATCATGGAAAGTCTACATTGATATCGAGTTTGCATTCAAAGTATGCATTTAAATATAACAAACATTATGCACGGAGAACCCGATCATGGAAAGTCTACATTGATATCGAGTTTGCATTCAAAGTATGCATTTAAATAACAAACATTATGCACGGATAACCCGATCCTGGAAAGTCTACATTGATATCGAGTTTGCATTCAAAGTATGCATTTAAATATAACAAACATTATGCACGGGGAACCCGACCCTGGAAAGTCTACATTGATACCGAGTTTGCATTCAAAGTATGCATTTAAAGAACAAACATTATGCACGGATAACCCGATCCTGGAAAGTCTACATTGATATCGAGTTTGCATTCAAAGTATGCATTTAAATAACAAACATTATGCACGGATAACCCGATCCTGGAAAGTCTATATTGATATCGAGTTTGCATTCAAAGTATGTATTTAAATATAACAAACATTATGCACGGAGAACCCGATCATGGAAAGTCTACATTGATATCGAGTTTGCATTCAAAGTATGCATTTAAATATAACAAACATTATGCACGGAGAACCCGATCCTGGGAAGTCTACATTGATATCGAGTTTGTATTCAAAGTATGCATTTAAAGGAGTGTTTCGTGATCCTAGCATCCTCTTTTTATGACATTTTTCAGTACATATCCACGAAAAAAGCCTATTCCAAAAATTTCAGTTGATTCCGATTTTGCGTTTGAGAGTTATGCATGATTATGTGTATTACACTGCTCCATAGACAATGCGTTGTAATTTCGTTCTGGTGCACCAGAACGAAATTCAAATTTCACGATATCTTTGCAAAACGAATTAATCTGCAAGAAATATTATGTACATAAACATAATGTAGCCAGAGGTTTCCAGTGATATAAAAATCTAAACTTTTTTTGAGAAAAGTGGGGGGATGAGGCTGTGGATCACGAAATGCCCTTTAAATATAACAAACATTATACACGGAGAACCCGATCCTGGAAAGTCTACATTGATATCGAGGTTGCATTGAAAGTATGTATTTAAATATAACAAACATTATGCACGGAGAACCCGATCCTGGAACGTCTACATTGATATCGAGTTTGCATTCAAAGTATGTATTTAAATATAACAAACATTACGCACGGAGAACCAGATCCTGGAAAGTCTACATTGATATCGAGTTTGCATTCAAAGTATGTATTTAAATATAACAAACATTATGCACGGAGAACCCGATCCTGGAAAGTTTACATTGATATCGAGTTTGCATTCAAAGTATGCATTTAAATATAACAAACATTATGCATGGAGAACCCGATCCTGGAAAGTCTACATTGATATCGAGTTTGCATTCAAAGTATGCATTTAAATATAACAAACATTATGCACGGAGAACCCGATCCTGGAAAGTCTACATTGATATCGAGTTTGCATTCAAAGTATGCATTTAAATATAACAAACATTATGCACGGGGAACCCGATCCTGGAAAGTCTACATTGATATCGAGTTTGCATTCAAAGTATGTATTTAAATATAACAAACATTATGAACGGAGAAACCGATCCTGGAAAGTCTGCATTGATATCGAGCTTGCATGCAAAGTATGCATTTTAATAGAACAAACATTATGCACGCGGAACCCGATCCTGGAAAGTCTACATTGATATCAAGTTTGCATTCAAAGTATGCATTTAAATATAACAAACATTATGCACGGAGAACCCGATCCTGGGAAGTCTACATTGATATTGAGCTTGTATTCAAAGTATGCATTTAAGGTTATCAACTATCATAAACGTTTGCGATTTAGTAGTTCACAGCATCTTGCGAATGGTAGTGAGAATTGGCAAAAATTACATTGATCATTTCATAGCGCGTGTGTAGAAGAATTTTCGGTGTGGGTGGAAAAATGGGGTCAACAATTGCAAATTTTCTGTTGGCAAACATGACCCCTGGACCAACCTCTATACATGGGGGAACAACATCAAGGTGGAAGTATTAAACAAAGACAAAGACACTGACCAGTTTCAATTTCTGGACACCCAAAGATTTATTTGAATTTTAACAAGACTTTTTTTACATAAAGGAATAGCTTAAGACTGCATTGAAATGATTGTTCTTCGACTGTTTTCAATTGTGAATTTTGTTGCTGATAATGCTGAAATTTGTTGACAAGTTTGTTTATTGCTAGAAATGCCAGGTTCAATAAAATGTTAGATGAGAATAACACATTCTGTGAAAATATTGAGTGCTTTTTTTAAGGAAGCCCACCTTTTCTTGATTTGATCACAAAGCTGGCTTGGTGGCATGTCCCCACAAGTAATAACAATGGGCTATTCCATTTAAAATCCACACTACCCCTGTGGAAGATTTAGCTAAAGTCTGCCACTGAGTGAGTATCAATTTTGAATAGAATGGACAATTGGATAACTTCCATTTGAAATACTCACTCCAGTTGTGGAATATAGATAAAGCCATAATACAGGGGGAGAATGGGTTTGAATGATTAACTCTGACCAATTACATTTGAAAAACATATTCCCCTGTGTAAGATATTTCCAAATTCTTCCACACGAGTAGTGTGTATTTTAAATGGAACAGCCCAATGATATGATTTGACAGGAAAATATATGAGAGTAGTGTTTTTTCCATCACTGATCAAGAATCAATCAAATTTGTTTTAATTATGTTCACTGCACTTACTATTAATATTATAATTGTTTGAACAAATTAAGACAACATTATGACCACAAAGTACAGAAATTGACTGCATATACCGTAAAACCTCATCTACAAGCATATATAGTGTTTTTTTTATGAAAGATAAATTAATTCAAAACAAGCATAAATATGCCAATACAATAGATTGGTCTTAAAATAATATTTGTTTGTATATGCTTGGATCCGTAATTTATTTGCTCAAACTCCATAATGGCGCCTGGATAAATGTAACTTTCATCAGAAGCACTCTATATGCTTGTAGATGAGGTTTCACGGTATGTGTATATAAACTGAGCTCAAAAAGAAACTTATATTTTTTCACAAGGTCATATCTTGAAATCCTGTCCATCAAATTGAACCAAAATTACACACAGATTTACTTCAATACTCTACTCGTAACACATGTCAGTAACCAAGCAGTTATCCAACTGACACAACAGCAAAATGCACTGACATGGGACAGCTTCCTGGACCACATTCACAGCCCAGCCCTGTTGCATGAAAAAAGTGTATGAAAAGCAGAAAGCAGCACCGTTTTATCATCTGTGCAAGCATCTTGTGTGCATTCTCACAGATTTTTTGTCCTGGGTGCCAAATGTTGGGCTGTGAAAGTGAAGGAAGTCCAGGAAGCTGTCCCATGACAGTGCAATTTGCTGTTGTGTCAGTTGGACAACTGCTTGGTTACTGACATGTGTTTTGAGTAGAGTATTAAGGTAATCCTGTGTGTAATTTTGGTTCATTTTGATTGACAGTATTTTAAGATATGACCTTGTGATTCACAGGTTGTAAAAAATTATAAGTTTCTTTTTGAGCTCAGTTTATATATTTTTCTCTCTGCTTTTGTATGTTTGCTTGCCTGGATTATCAATGAATCAAATCAAATCAATCAAATCAAATCAACTGACATTTTGCTCAACACAGTGGAAGCACTTGTGTAATAAAACTGTGAACAAATTATTTTGTGGCAACTTTCAAAAGTCTGCATTGAAATTAGTGGTGTTATCTTCCTTTCATTCAAAGGAAATTATCTCCAAAATACCACATTGTAAAAGGCACATTGTAACAATATCAACAGATGGGATAATTTACATTCAAAATGAAATTGATTTCATATTTTTTTGAAAATGAACAATCATTTTGATACAGCCTGTATATATATATACCCTATTGAAACTAATTAATAAGCTGGGTATTAAAGTCTTTATCACAATTAATTATCAGTCTATAAAAGGCACAGGTTTAAGGCATCAAACATGATATACTGTAGAATTTCGTCTACAAGCATTCTACTCCTGTAAAATGATGAAAAAAACGCTCTTATGACTATTTTACATTCTACCAACTCTATTATTTTCATTTGCATCCCCCCTACATTACAGTGATTACAGCACACACGATAGCAGTCAGTCGTGAGCACGGTCGCTAATGAGCTGAATCAGGTAGTTGTGAAATGAGGATCTCGAAGAATCTCATGGTTTCTCGCTCGCAATCCGTGTACAATAATTTAGACAAAAACACGCTCAGCACTGGCTGACCTGAAAGGATAGGTATATACTGTCATCTGTTTTATGAAAACATTTCAAAATTGCTTCCAAATTGCTAAGGAGGCATGTACATTTAATTCTGCGACAAAAAACGAGACCAAGTTTGCTTTATTTTTGTTGTTTTTGATCATTTAAATGACACTAACTTTTTGTTCAATTTTTCCAAATTGAAAACCTTAGGCGACATTCGTCTACCTCCCATCCGATTTACCTAATCATGAACTTTTTTTTTTCATTTTCACGTAGTTCACATAATTCCGCTTCGTTTGGTATATTTATAGGTATGTGTTATTTAGATTAAGTGTCTAAATTGTTCTTCAAAAATGATGGAAAAATGCGAATTTTACCGAATTGCAGGCCTTTCTCGTGGTATTTTTTTGCGTCACCTATCAATCAACATTCGGGTTGTACGCTACCCTAACACAAATACCGCCCCGGCGGCGGTTAACTTTTGCGTGACGCTTTCGCGCTATGCAAGTGGTGTACAGTGTGATACGCGCTTAAATTCGCCACAGCATAAATAAGTAAACAAAAAGTTTTAAAATACCTGAATATTTTCAAAGCTCATTTCATCTTCCCGATAACTGTCTACCTCCCGGTGATTTACGTCAATTTGTACAACATTTTCGTGGCATTTGTGTACAAAACCGCTTTTATCTTTCATATTTGTGATTTTTACGATTGTGTTATTTAAATTACAAATACAAAATTAAGTTTAAGTATGATGCTTTTTCCCCAACTTTTTACTGAAATTGTTTAGTTCAAAACACACGCTTATTTTTCATCTAAATAATCTTTGATTTCCTTCTTTTTTGTGACATGCAAGTTTACTAGTTTGGAATGCTAATTTGAGAGAGTGATAATTTTTCGTGTTAAAATAAAGAAATTAGAGCTCTTCAAACAGGGAAATGTCATGGGCTGATTGTTCTCGAACCTCATTTTACCTTCCCAAAAAAAGTGTCTACCTCCTGGTCGATTTACGCCAATTCGTACGGATTTTTTGAGGTATTTGTATTCAAAACCTTTGTATTGGTCAGATTTTTGAATTATACGAATGCGTTATTTCAATTACCGCAGAAAAATGGACTTTAATACTGTGTTTTTTTCCGACATTTGTACTGAAATGTGCTAGTTCAAATCACACGCTATTTATTCATCCAAATAAACTTGGATCTACTTCTTTTTTTGCAACGTGCAAGTTCATTGGGTTGGCATGATAATTTGAAAGTTTCAGTAATTTTTCGTGTTAAAACAAAGAAATGAGAGCTCTTCAAACAGGGGAATGTCATGAGCTAATTAGTATGCATAATTGGCCACGGAGCATTACGCGCACTGGTTGTTATGCATATTTACTTTCACACAGAGCAGCGTTTGAGCGTGCTCACGACTGACTGATAGATAAAAGACTTAATATATACAAAACAAAGTAGTAATAAAAATATAAATGTTCTTTAAATTTATTGCTTAGATTTATGGAATGTAGTCAGAAAACATGATTACATGTCCTAAAGTAATTTGTGGGATAGGCTTTTACGACGGGAATTCATAACAATTAGTGGGTTTTTAGCGGGTTTGCCATCAGACAAGTTTAGAACTGTCAAGTTTTTGTCAGGAGTAGCTCTGACTTCTTCAGGACAAAGTACCTAAGAATGAGGCATGTAGACCGCCCTTGCCTACTGATGGCTCTGAAAAGAGCCGTTCACTGAAGACTGGCCCTTGTCAGAGCCACCAAAACCTTTAAATTAGCAGATAGGCAAGATCTGCTTATTCTCTGTTGACAAGGGGCAGTGAACGGCTCTACTCCTGATGAAAGCTTGACAGTTCTAAACTTGTCCGACGGCGAACCCGCTAAAATTTCCTAAAGTATTCCCACATCTTCAGCCTCCAAACCAAGAATAAAATTAGATTTTCCATAAAAAATGAGAGCTTGCACAAATACCTATCTACCCATGGGAGAATTACTGACACTAAAAGTATACTTTCTTTTCAGAAAATGTCCAAAAGAACTGTCTAGTAATTTCACAGCAAACATACACTATTTTCTAACACCTTACCATACATCAATTATACATTATACATTGCACAATCTAATATATAGTAACTACAAACGGACGGTATAAAAATAGTTTCTTCTAATAAACCCTCACACCTAAGTTTGTTCGGCTTATAATTGGCAAATATTATTTGTTTTTTGTTACTGCGCACATCAACAAAGTCCCAACAGATGCTTGGGTAAAATAACATATGCCTGCGTCAGCCACACATTACGCAACACGCAGCTAGAGTAAGTGCTTTGAATAACTGCATGTATGCCATTCTATATTAATACAATATTTTTCGCCAATTATAAGCAGAACAAACTTTTGGTTTTTATGATAAATACAGGCTAAATTTCCCCATACATATTGTGAAGTATTTGTTACATCTTACATTACTATGCAAAGCGCTTTAAAAAAGCAACACATATTATACATTGGTAATAAAATAAAAACAAAGGTTTTCACCATCAGATAAACTTGTGCAAGTATTTTTCATTTATCACGGTGGTTTTATCATCACATTAAATGTAGAATTCTTGATTTCATAATCTAGGTTCAATTTGTGAGAGTAAGGCACTGGTATCCCTGATAAAATATCTGGAATGTTTATTATTTATCAAGGTGGTTTATTTAACAATTAGTTTTATCATGGTAAATGTAGAATTCTTGATTACATAATTATGTTTCCCAATACATTAGATTTGTGCGAGTAAGACACTGGTATCTCTGATAACATATTTGGAACGTTCTTCGTTTATCAAGGTACAAATTGATTTATCACCAAGGTGAATGTAGAATTCTTGAATACATCTTTTCTGTGTAAGTTCAATTTGTGCGAGTAAGGCACTAACATTTCTATTTATCAAGGTGGTTTCATTTTCAAGGTGGTATTATTAGCAAGGTTACCCTATAAATAATAAAATTCAATAAAATATTTGAAAAATGTTTTTCATTTATCAAGTTGATTTCGTTATCAAGGTGGTTTTATATCAAGGTGGTTTTATATCAAGGTAAATATAGAATTCTTGAATACATCATTATGTTTCCCTATACGTTCAATTTGTGCGAGTAAGGTACTAACGTTTTTATTTATCAAGGTGGTATTAGTTTCAAGGTGGTATTATTAGCAAGGTGTATGTAGCATTTGCAAGTACAATATCTGTCTAAGCTTCCCTGTAACTTAATTATAATACTTGTGTTTTCTCTAGACATAATATATACATAAAATGGTACAAAATGATAAATCCAAATGTACAACACTATTGCTATACTGTCAAAGTAGAAATTTTCGCAGTGCATTAATTTTCATGCCCAATGCAGCTACTGTGAAAATAAAAACATGTGAGTGTTCTTTTTATGTATAGGTCTTTGTAAGAACTCAAAATCACAGAATTTTAAACAAGTGAAATGGTTCAAAATCAACAAAACGTGAAAATTTACACATGCAAAAATAACCACTTTTACAGTATCCCTCAACAGAGGTAATTAGAGGTGTAGAGGTGAATTGGGCTATTCCAGTTGAAATCCATACTCCCCTGTGGAAGGTTATTAAAGCTAAACTCTTCAACAGAGGGAGTATGGGTATTACATAGCAGAGATGATATTTACAAACAATTGGGATCCTGAAAATGGCCTTAAAATATGATTTACACATCTTTCACATACCTACACATTTCCTGGAACAAGATTGCATTTCCTGAAAATATCCAAAAAACTTACATGTACATCTCTGACATAATATAGACAATTGAAATACTCACTACAGTTGTGGAAGATATACACGAATCCGACGGGAGCTGTTTCTACTCCTCAACCGTGGGTGCCGCTGTTGCGTCCGCCATTGCCGGGGGCCATTTCGCGCTTGATTCAAGTTCACGTGCACGCTGTATGTTCACTTTTCATCTGTTTTAAGCTATTTTAATCAGGTTAGTACTACAATATTTTCATGCTTAGGTCTACCTTATTTTGAGGTGCTGTGGCATGAACATTTTTGAGCATTTAGACCTACAATTATATTGATGCTCGACTTTAGGCCTAGCATGCTAGTCATTTATTTGAGAGCAAAGCATGGTTCGTACCGGTCATGGAAAACCAGGAAAGTCATGGAATTTTGCTTTTTCATTTTCCAGGCCTGCAAAGTCATGGAATTCAGAAAATCTCTGGAAAGTCATGGAATTTGTCCCCAAACAGGTTTCTCTGATTAGGCCCCTATATTTTAAACCAAAAATGGTAATTAAATTAGCTTTTTCATTACCCTTTTCCGTGTTTTTAAAATCCGTTCCGATTGTTAGGCCTACTTTCTAAATCATGTAAATCGGAAAGTGAAATCACGCATTCAGCGGCCAGCACCTGCTGCTGATAGGGTAAATTATGCCACTTGCCCACTTTTCCGTCGTCTAAAGGTATTTAGTTAACTATTTAGCTATTTTGGTACATGGTGCAAAATAATAGGCCTACAAGATGAATTCCGACATCGTTTTCGTTCCGACTTTCGGATCATGAATGCACATTATTATTTAAAAAAATTTAATCGACCTATAGGATGATCACCGATATGGTTTACTTCCGACTTTCAGATGGTTCATGCACATTAATATTTTATTAACTATCTAACTACTACACATGCTCTGTCGTCTGAAGGTATTTAGTTAACTATTTAGCTCTATTGGTGCAAAATAATAGGCCGACATCGTCGCGTTTTCGTTCCGACTTTCAGATCATGCACGAACTTCGTTTTTTTTTTAATTTAACATGTTTAATAGACCTACAAGATGATTTCCGAAATAATTTACTTGTGACTTTCAAATGTTTCATGCACATTAATACTTTTGATTAACTATCTAACTGCTACACCTGCTTTGCCGTCTAAAGGTAATTAGTTAGCTCTATATTGCTGCAAAGTATAGGCCTACAAGGTGATTTCCGATATTAATATTAACCATGCATAGACAACTGCTATACATACCCAGTACAGAGTCTTCTATAAATTAACATTAGCACTAACCTGGTTTTTGTTTTTGTTTGAAAACATGCCTAGCAGCCAGCAGCCGACTGATACGATAATGGTGTATTAATAAATGATTTTCTGAACTGGTTGATGCATGATTTTATGTGTTTTCCAGGTATCTTTTTACCCCCCCCCCCCCTAACTGACCATCATGGAGCTGGTCTGAGATTCAAGGGTTCATCAAACCTGATCTAAACAGTTTCAGATCGCCTTTCGCAGGCAGACTGGCTATAAGCCTACAGACTAGAGAAGGTACGGGCAGGGAAGTGCCACTATATGGCTGTATACATAGCTCATCCTAAGGCGCCCCCTGCACTGGACCCCACCAGTTTACTGTGTCCCTTATTTAACTTTCCCGGGTTGGCAAATCTGCAACACCCAAAAAAACATCTAACTCTATGATGTGTGAGTGAGAAAAACAGGTGATCCTGTGGGTGGGGTGGGTGGGAGTTTGGTGGCTTATGGTGGGTGGTCCACCTGAATAAATGAATTGTTAGTTTTCAATTTTGCTTCATATTATATTTGTAAATCAGATGCATAGGTCATGTACCGTACCCGGTAATAAAGCCAGTAGGGCATACAAGAGTTTTAAAAATGCTTCGTACATGGTTGAATATAGGAAAGTGGACATTTTAAAGTGTTGTAACTTGTTAAATGGACCCTCTTTGAAATTTTTTTTTTCTATGAATGTCACTTGCTCTTGTCATTTTTTTCAATGTGAAAATATACATAGGGCCTATATCACCAGTGGCTTTCTGGGCAGTTCTGATTGATATAAAGCTGGGGGTTCCACCAGGCCGCTGCCCCTGGGCCTCCGGTATTTTCCTATTTTTTACACACACCTAGCTCTCCAGGTGGTTAATGAACATGGTGAACTAAAGCATGTTTTGAAAGTAGAGTGCCCCTTAGCATGCTTAGGGTTTTGAAGTACACAAATAATACAATTGTATAAAAATGGTTGGTGCATTATATACCAGAGAAAGTCATGGAATTCTTCAATTACAGTCATGGGAAGTCATGGATGTAAGAACTCTGCAAAGATTTGCTCTATAGGCCTAGGCCGCCAAGCCCCCGGCCCGTCCGGACTTTTTCAAAAATCAGTGAGGTAGGCCCTTATTATTTGTTATTATGATGTTTTTTACCATTCATTTCTGTGTAAAATTGCAATTGCAAAGGCTTTGGCAACACACATCATAAAAGCGGGGAAGCCCCTAATATTTTTTGTTATTTCCCCAAAGCCTTAGGCCTAGGCCTGGTCCCTAGCTTGAAGAGAGTGTTTGCAATACATATGTTTATAAATGGTAGCTAATGGTAAGCAAGAACTTCTAAACATGTCTTTTCATTGCAACAATTTTAGAAACAAAGTAAGGGAGCTAAGAAGACAAATCATAAAAATATTTGAAAATCTTCAAAAATCGGGCGGGGACGTTATTTATTTTAATTGGCCTTATCGGGAAGTAGGCCTACCGCATTGGACTTTCAATTCGTCGCCGAAGAAAATCGTCAGTCGAAGACCGATAATTTTCTTGTTCTTTTGTATACCTTCTTAATTAAAAGCATTCATCATTTGCATTTTTTTTAAAGTTTAAAACTCTACTTCTGATGAAAATTTTGCGATATTTTATACTACTTAAAAAAACTATTTTCAATACACCTGTAGGCCCCCTATCCGGTTCTTTAAGCCAGAGCTGAACGACCGATGCTTTTTAACACTTTTCATACGGACGAAATAAGCTTATGTTTACAATATTTAGGCTCTACGCTTCGGCTTAAAAAAGATGCATAAATTCACTTTTTTGACAAGTAAATTAACTTGAAATTCTAGTTTTGGCCAGTCTCGAACATCATCTGCCTAAGCAGCCATGGCAATTTGATGATGGTGACAGTGAAGTGAACTTAGTGAAGCATATCAGTTATCCAAGGTATTGTTGTTGTTTGCTTATGCTATGCTGCACAAATGGCCCCCGAAATGGCCCCCGGTAATGGCGGCGATGTAAGAGGGCGCCCTTTCGAGAGTGCGCGGTCGGATTCGTCTATAGGTAGAGCCATATGTGACATGATCTGTTCCATGGGGCCAAAGGAGGCATTTTTGAAAATCAAGTTACCAAATTACCTTATACAAACATTAGGCTATTATACACTGAAAACACTGAAGGTCTAGCATACTTGGGTCTAAAGTTCTGAAGTTTTGTGATGTGTATTTATTGGTTTTTACTCTATATTTTTGCCTTTATCTCAATTTCAAATTTGCTGCCTTTCAACCCCATGGACCAGATTATGTCACATAAGGTTTTCAAAATAATTAACCCTGGCCAAGTTCATTTAAAAAACATACTCCCTCTTTGGAGATGTTTCTTAACTCTTCTACAAGGGTATAGCCAATTTCAAATGGAGCAGTGTATTTGTCTTCTTTGCTCAAGACATTCAGCTGGCTATTAGTATTTACAAAACACTGAGCTGGCCACTTAGTTTATCCAGTGGGTACTGAGAATTGCTTAATGCATTGTGTGCTAGCCAAAGACTTCATTCAACAGAAAAAGTCCAGGTTTTGAAATATGTTCTCAAAATATCTAGAGCTGTCTCAAGAACCACTGAACCAATACTAGGCTTGTTTGTACTCATATTAATGCATTTTTCGTTCCGATTTCAAATATGTTCATGAAATTGTATAATACTGAAATCGTTCATTTTTGAAAGAAAATTTGAAATCGGTAGTCTGCAGTCAACACCCGCACGGAGAGGGTTAGATCATCCTCTGCCCTGTATCTGAATGATTGGGTTATGTACCAACTCTTTCAAACTAATAAATAAGATTATCATAAACTGAAGCAACATTAGATTACAAGGAAAGAATAGCTTAATTACACATTCTATTACTCTTACGACCCATTATTCAAAATCGTGCACTGTGATTTGTTAAAACACGTCATGTGAGAGCCCATTATTTTGCAATAATGGGTCAAGCGCCATAACGCATTCTACGCACAGCATTACGCTTGGTTACATGTGCAATATTTCTGCGATACACGCTGTCACTTACGCGTACATGCTCCACCTTGAAGTAAACAACTTAAAAATATTTGTGTCAAAAAGTGATATTTTCTCTTTTTTTTAAATCACACTATTTTCTGGTAATAGAATAGAAATAAAGGATGCAGCATTATCCTTTACATGCAAATAATGTGTCCTCGGCAGTAAAAACGTTTTAATAATATTTACGTTTTTACTGCCTCGGACACATTATTTGGGTGTAAAGGATAATGCATTACCCTTTATTTCTTAAATAAAGTATTTGAGCAACAGATTCCAGTTGTTTCAAGTGGATCCAATGCTATATTAAGTGGCAATCTCTTCAACACTAGAAACTCATGGGTACCAACCATTTTGATACAGATATGGGCTTTTAATTTGACATTTATTATAAATCTACTTCTCAATCGGGTAAAAAATAATTCCTGACAAATCCCTATTGAGGTAGACAAAAGAACTGAAACCTATGTGTAGCTTAATCTTTGTAACCACTGCACAACAACTTTTGTTATTGTTTGACATTGTGAATACAAGAAGCCGCAAAACTTCTCAAACCAGTTAAAATCTGGAAAAATTGTACCACCAAAACATCATGTTATACAGTATACAAAATCTACTTCAGTAGACGTTTTCAAATCAAAGTTTTCCAATGACAGCTACCATTTATTTATGATGACCCAGATTATAATAATATTCTGGGTCTTCACACAGCTGTTGGGCGCAGCACTTACGCTATAATTTGGTTCACCTCAAGTTTGGCAGTGACGTAGGTGCGTATTTAGCTCGCCGCAGTATCAAATCGTGCACGTAAAGTTAAATGCATTGAGTCTCCACGCACGCGTACAGAGGCGGCTTGTCAACATGCACTTGCGGCGCAACCGCGAAAAGGCATTGACGTCACTACCGAACTTGAGGTGAACCAAATTATAGTTGTGCTTTGCATAATGCGTGCCACTGGTGAGCTATTAAGAGAATTTTACGCAAGTGTAATGATGCTTTATAACACATCTGGTGCATGTGACCTGGTTTTCCAAATGTTTCTGATGTTGATTTGAAAATGTCTATACTGCTCTATGGAAATATTTTGCTCTGCACTTTGATTTAGATTTTATAATCATGGTACACATATCTGCAGGGGGGGTAAACCCCCAATGACAACTAACCCTGATATGTAACATGTAAAATACTAGGATTTCACAATATGGCCCCCCCCCCAAAAAAAAATGTTTGGTTGCCTTTCTAAGACAAAAAGTTGGGAGGGTCGGTTGGTCAATCCTTTTCTTTCTTTTTTTTTCATGGACGCTTCCTCCATTTTGACATACAGAAAGTGAAACCACATTTTGACAATGCTTGAACATTTTTGCATTTTTTATGAATTTAAATGGAAATACTTCTTGTTTTTAATCAAATATGCATTTAATAAATAAAATGTCCTTGATACTGTCAAAATTTAAGGTTTCTTTAAAAAAAGTGATTGATAAAAAAAAACGAAGAAAAAAACGATCCAAGATTTCTAATTTTTTCGGTCAGTCACAGAGGGCAACCAAACATGGGGGGGGGCTAAGAAATGTTATACGGTAACACCTTGTTCAGGCCTTGCCGTTTGAGGCGAGCGATCGCTCTCGCTCGCCACCGCTCGCCCAAACTCAATTTCTAGCGAGCGATTTTCCACTCACCATAGACAATAAATATCGCTCGCTGTGAATCGCCCAAATTGAATCTAAATTACATTCAAATTTTAGCACTTCCAATGTATATTCAATTTATCGTAATAAATTAGTCTTGATTTCTGAAAGACAGGATGTCAGCAGTGCGTAAGTGTGTCATACTGATTGATCTTTCAGACCTAGAGAGTGATTCGACCACTAGCGAGTGATTCGACCACTAGCGTGTGATTCGATTACTCGCCTAGCATCAAGGTAGCGAGCGAGTGACCACTCGCCTTTGAAATCTAGACGGCACGGCCTGCTTGTTCATCAGTAGTCTTCATCACTCTCATCATCATCATCGTCGTCGAAGTCTGCATTGTCTTGTTCCTGCTGTTGAGCTGCTCGTTGTTCCAGATGTTGTTTGACCCGTGCGTATCTGGCCTCAGCCAGGCAGTTACTGACATCGTTAGAAAGGGGATGATGATAACCAAACACCTGCAGATAACAATCATGATAACAAGTTCATTTGTCGTCTGCATCACACCATATTTCAAAAGGCTGCCTTGTGTGATTTTTATTTTCACTGTTGTATCATATTGTTATTTAATATTTCATCATACTTTTTTATAGACCCTCCCTCGGGTCCGTGAAGAACGACTGGTAATGTAGATTACATAGCATTAAAAATCAACCCAATACACGGACCCTCCCAGTCTGTAGGCAATTTGACTTCCAGCTCCCACAAACTGCTGGAAGTTCACTTTTACGGATTTGGAGTCACGCAATCTTTCTATATACCACGTCCATGTTTTCACTACATTAACGCTTGTGTAAGCGACTAAACAACGATATTGTATCCGACCAATCAACGCAGCTTGGCAGCGGGGATATTTGAAAAGGCTTCCTAGCTAAATAATGTGCAAACATTTGCAAACCGCACGCGATAATGTACGCAATATGGACAATAGGCCTAAGTCCGAGTCGAGTGGTTGCCTTTTATTATTGCGCTGCACCATGGGTCTATCAGACGCGTGCCACTTGAGCTCAATACCTCTCAGTTGTTGACAAGTGTCCCATCCGATCTTGGCCACATCCCGCGGCATAGCTTTGTGCTACCATATTTGAATTGAAACTGGGGCGGGGCTTTCGTAATTGACATCGGAATCACCGTGCTTCGTTGAATGAATATTTGGAAGTGAGATCTCTAACAGATTGGACCAGTCTCGAATCAGCGCCAATGGACTTTCGCGTTCACTTAATATAATACGAGTATATTTCTATATTGCTGCATGGTTGACTGTGGTGGGTGTAATTAGTGGCGTCGATTTGTGGATGAAGAGGAATGGGTTTTGGCATTGAAGAAAATAAGGGGGGAGTTGGCATTTTTTTCATAAGGCATTACGTAATTATTTATTGTTACATTATCCAGAGATGGAACCGAACCGAGACTGGGGGCCAGTCTAACTTTTTTATGAATTGACATGAGATTGTAATAATCTTGTGATAATACCTCAAAATTAATAATAAAGTAAATTTGCAGTGCATCTCATCACAATTAGATGACAATTTAAAAAATCACACAAAGCAGCCTTTTGAGATATGACAGTATTGTGAAGCAGACGATAAATTATGAATTTTGTGCTGATCCGATAGCTCTCGCTCGCCACCACTCTCCCAAACTCAATTTCTAGTGAGCGATTTTCCACTCGCCATAGAGACTAAATATCGCTCGCTGCGAATCACCATGATTATGCACCCAATTTGCATTCAAGTTTCAGCACTTTCAATGTAGGCCTAATCATTCGATATGTTGTAATGAATTAGCCTTAATTCTTGAAAACGATAGAAAGGGTATTCAACAGTATATATTGGTATGAATGATCTTTCATACCTGGAGCTTCATTTAATGAAGTATTCATAAGCTTTGACTAAAACCCCCATCCCTATCCCATGGGTGACACATACCTCCACACAGACATCTTGCCATTTAATGAAGTATTCGAAAACCCACACCCCACCCCGTGGGTGATACATACCTCCACACAGACATGCTACCATTTAATGAAGTATTCATAAGCTTTGACTAAAAATCCACCCACCCTGTGGGTGACACACACCTCCACACAGACATCTTGCCATTTAATGAAGTATTCAAAAACCCACACCCCACCTCGGGGGTGACACCTACGCCTCCACACAGACATCTTGCCACTAAATGAAGTATTCATAAGCTTTGACCAAAAAAAACCCCCATCTCCATCTGCTGGGTGACACATACCTCCATACAAGCATCTTGCCATTTAATGAAGTATTCGAAAGCTTTGACTAAAAAAAAACCAACCCCACCCCCTGGATCACACCTACCTCCACACAGACATCTTGCCATTTAATGAAGTATTCATAAGCTTTGACATAATTGCGTTTATCCTCATACATGATGCCCTTATTGAGTAGGATACGACTAGTCAACACACTGTAATCTCCATAGGCTTGAAGACACATTTCCTCTGCTTCACTGTAAAACTGTGTAAACAACAAACAAAATAATATGAAAAGTTGGCAGTCCAACCTTATTAGAGGTTGAAGCCCTGTAATTTTAGGCTTTAAATCAGTGCTGTATTCATGGTGGTGGTTCCAGCCAATCTTTCAGCCCTATTTTTACAGTTGTCGAACTATATTTGTCACCCACCAACAACCTCACCGCTATCCCACCCCTATCCTCCCTCTCACCACACCCCTGGCTCTGATATGACTTTACCTTTATCCCACTCATCAACAACCTCACTGCTATCCCATCCCTACCCTCCCTCCCACCACACCCCTGATATGACTTTACTTTTATCCCACCCATCAACAACCTCACCGCCACCCCACCCGTACCCTCCCATCACACCCCTGGCTTTGATATGTCTTTATCTTTATCCCATCCATCAACAACCTCACCACTACCCCACCCCTACCCTCCCATCACACCCCTGGCTTTGATATGACTTTACCTTTATCCTACCCATCAACAACCTCACCGCTACCCCACCCCTACCCTCCCATCACACCCCTGGCTTTGATATGACTTTACCTTTATCCTACCCATCAACAACCTCACCGCTACCCCACCCCTACCCTCCCATCACGCCCCTGGCTTTGATATGACTTTACCTGTATCCCATCCATCAACAACCTCACCGCCACCCCACCCCTACCCTCCCATCACACCCCTGGCTTTGATATGACTTTACTTTTATCCTACCCATCAACAACCTCACCGCTACCCCACCCCTACCCTCCCCTCACGCCCCTGGCTTTGATATGACTTTACCTGTATCCCATCCATCAACAACCTCACCACTACCCCCCTACCCTCCCATCACACCCCTGGCTTTGATATGACTTTCCCTTTATCCTACCCATCAACAACCTCACCGCTACCCCACCCCTACCCTCCCATCACGCCCCTGGCTTTGATATGACTTTACCTGTATCCCATCCATCAACAACCTCACCGCTACCCCACCCTACCCTCCCATCACGCCCCTGGCTTTGATATGACTTTATCTTTATCCCATCCATCAACAACCTCACTGCTACTCCCCTACCCTCCCATCACACCCATGCTATATGAATTTACCTTTTCTTGCTGTTCCGAGCCTCTCTCTTCCAACACAGCTTTTGTCATGATTGCATCAGCTAAATGACCATCGGATCCAACCTGAATTCAAGATAATGAAATAATATAAAAATAATATTAGATGCTATAATAAATGTATCATGCTTCAGCAAACTGAAACCAACTTTTTCAACCATTTTGCAGTCTCAACGCAGGACTACCGATTCTTATTGTTCTGCAAGGCTCACTCAGTCATTTAATGAGGCAATACAAACGATCGAATTTGGTATTCAAATGAACAAAATTTTGAGTTACACCTTTTCAGTGTAAAATTTTTTTCTCGCCAAATGAAAAGCAATAATTTTCATTTTTTCAGTAAATGTCAGGAAAAACTGTAATGCTTGATACTGTATTTTTTTTCAAATCTTAGTGTTAAACTTAGGCGTGAAATTCAATCATTTAGTCTAAGATTTTCGATTTTGATAGGCTTCAACTCTGCCCGCGAGCCTTTTTTTGGATCAACCTTTTAGCTTTTCAAAGTAATATAGTTGCCTAACGAAGGATTTTTCCCAACTTTCTAACGCACATCACGGTGAGCGATATATCATAGTTTTGTCAGAATTTCCGTTTTGATTCCACCTTTTTTCACTGCCGGCTGGAAATTTTTCAAAATCAACGCGTGAAATCCAAGGCATTGTAAATCGATATCCCCGGGTGACATATGCAGTGATATGAAGATCGGCCTGGCTACAGTGTTGCTAGAACTTCAATATAGCAAAGAAATTCCCAGGCCTAGCGGACCAATGTGTTGAAATTTGCTTCTCCTCAAAACAACTTTGCCCAGCATTCGGTAAAAAAAATCAACAATCTTACATGCAATTGCGCAATATTTTAAACAAAACTTTCATTTACAAAACATAAATAGGCCCTACTACGCTGTATATTTTATAAACTGTTTGGAACACACTTCCAAATACCGGGTCCAAATAACCTTCAGTATTAACATCCCCAGACTTTCGTTACCGGATTTAAACGCCAGCTGAAAACCAATTTTTGTAAATTGATGGTTTTTATGTTTGTTTGTCAATTTCGTGCTTTACGTGCTTTGAGTTCCTCATCGGAAGATATTGTGCCTTATAAGAACCATTCATTATCATTGTTAACTTAAACCTGTTCAAGCAATTAATTAAAAGTGCTTGCCTAAAAACAGAATAACTTGGATGTTAATACTTGACCTGGTGTTTCAATTGTCATGAAGGTGACTGGGTATGGTGCATTTTGTTTGTGTTTGTTTGAAACTGCTTTTGGAATAACAATACAAGGTTAAGGGATCTAAAATGATCGTTTATTAGCGTTTAGACAGTATTTTTGTGGGACATGAGAGCACCTCAGACCTATCGAATTGCATTCTGAATACTGAAGCATGTCTTTCTGATATCAAATAATTTTCATTTTTGAAAATCACAATATAATACAAATTTTATGACAAATTATAAAAATTTGATATTTTTCAAATTTTTGATATATAACAGTACTCGAAGTAAATTATATAAATTTAATGACATATTCTTAAAGTGTATGTAGCAGGAAGGAAAAGCCGACGGTCAATTGAAAATTTTGACCTTTCATATTGAAGATATGGATTTTTTTCCCAAAAAGACCTAATTTTTTTGGTGTTTTGGAAAAAAAATCCATATCTTCAATAATGAAAGGTCAAAATTTTCAATTGATCGTCGGTTTTTCATCCCACCTACATACACTTTAAGTATAAATCATCAGATTTATAAAGTTTACTTCAAGTACTGTTAAATATCAAAAATATCAATTTTAATGATTTGCCATAAAATGTGTATTAAATTGCGAATTTCAAAAATCAAAATTATTTGATATCAGAATGACATTCTTCGTATTCAGAATGCAATTCGATATGTCTGATGTGCTCTAATGTCCCACAATAAATACTGTCCAAACGCTCATACCCCAGCCCTTAAACATGGAAGTTTATAAAAAAAAACCTATTAAATAACCTAAAGGAAAAAAAAAAAACCACATTTGTGGCAACAATGAGCCTTGCATTGAAAGTCATATTTAAAATGTGTTGAGTACCACCCCAAAGTTTCCCTATATACACCCCCTACTACCCACCTCACACACCTCTTCACCCACCCCACGCCCGATAGGCCTATAGGGCCTACATAATATTACATACCGGTATAATAATATTTATATAGCACGTTATAGCTATACATTTAAAAAGTATAGCCCTATTATGACAAATAGGCCTACATGTCAAATTAAAAACAAACCCGAACACAAGCCTGAAGGGTGTAATGAAAATGCCAACCCGCAACACACTCATTTTTCTAGGTTTGGACAGTACAACGTGCGTCTCTTAATACGGACTAACCTAGGTAAACAAACAAACAGACAACATTATGGTCGACATAATCATAGAAACCATATTTGCCATTGCAGGCTATCACCATGATCAAGGAAGCAAATATCCAAAATTCACTTTAATTTACCAAAGCACCCAAATGGGAGATTTGGGCTACAAAGTCGCCCGTCGAGTAATCCTGCTTTCAATGCAGAAGAGACCTGGATTAGATCAATGGAATTATCGACTATTTATGCTGCTTGCTTTCGAGATAAAGTACTGAATTTGAGATTTTAGGAGCATGACATGAAAAAAGGTGAAATTAAAACGGAAATTCTGACAAAACAATAATAGATAGACCCACACGATGTGCTTTACAGAGGTGGGAAATATCTTTCTGTAGCGAATTATATTAGTTTGAAACGCTAAAAAATGAATTCCGAAAAAAGCTCGTGGACGGATGTAAGGCCTATAAAATTCATAAATCTTACACTAAACGACACAATTTCATACCTAATTTTAACACCAAAATTTTAAAAAAAATGTATATCCAAGCACAATGTTTTTAACTGACATTAAAAAAAAAAAAAAATATTGCTTTATATTTGACTGAGAAAATTAATTACGTAGCAAAAAGGTGTATATCTGAATTGTGCTGATTTTAACATGTATCGATCGACTTTTAAGCGCGACTATGCATTTCTAAAGAATCGGTAGTCCAGCGTTATAGCTGTTTGGTGGATATTTTTCAAAGTGAAGTAAAAAAAAAAGTATCCCAGATATTTATATTCAGTTTTTGAAAATTAATAAAAAAAAAAATTACTGAAGAATTTTTTTGGCTATTGCCCCAAAAATTTGGGTTAAAAAAAATTGTGTTTTTTGGTAATTTTCACTGTAAAAAAGACCTCTAATTAACGCCATCTTTTGGAAAATATAATGCCCATATTGGTTAGTTAGATAAAAACAGTTTCCTACCTCTTTGAAGATATTGATAGCCCTGTCAATATGTTTTTTAGCCTCTTCAATAGCCTCTTCCCCATTTAGACTATTATCACCACCACATTCCATCCAGGCTTGAAGGTTAAATGCAAGCTGTATCAGAGTCTTTCCAAGTTTGTACTGAAACAAAAATTAATGATATCATGGTTTAATATTTTTAAAAGTGCAACACTTTTGGAAAGTGATGAGCAATCAACAAATTTTGTGCTGCATCGCTTTTGCATTCATAAAAATTTTAATGCCACATATGAAGAGCTTAGTTGCAAAAGCTCTTACATCCACCTCTGGGTGAAATTGAGTTATTGTCATGTCTCATGACATTATATTGTGGGTAAAAATACACATTTTGGTGATTGTTTGACCTTCATACCAGTTTCCCTTCTGGAGATATTGTATATTTCCGTTTGGGAAATCTTAGGGAATTTCGAAATCTGAACTTAAAATGAATATAGAATAGTTTTGTTTTAATTTATTTGATGTATAATAGTAGCCTTGGATGTTCTTTACCTATTAAAACCAAGTGGAACTGTTTTGTGAGTCACTGTGTTTGAAAAAAATCATTTTAATTAACAAAATTTGTAGCTTCGGAAATACTCAAAAAATGCCATTTGCCTAATTAAATTAAAAATTCATAATTAAAAAAGTAAATGAGATATTTCAATTTTTCTTTTTGATTTTGAAAACATTAGTCAAGTTTCATATAGTAGTGCAAAAAAATGGTCTCAAATTTGATTGCAAAGGTGGTGTCTAGAAAAGGTGTAAATTTATTTGGTTGCAAAAGCCCTTACACCCACAAAAGGCACGATATAAAATAAATAGGAAGGCTTAAAAATTGTACCACACCTATTCTTTTAGTTTCTATTCATCAATACTTTATTCAAAACCAAAATTAATCAAATCGAACAAGTAATAATTGCACAATTAACAAAAGCTGTTAAAAAAGCGGATGAAAGGGCTTTTGCAGCAAAACTCTTCATATACATTTTTAGCACATCCATTGTTGTCCATAATTATTGCTTTGAATTAAGTGAATCCAACCATACCAACTCACTCATGATTGGTGTGCATGCGCATATTTTGGGGGGCTTTAGCGCCAGCCCCGGGTCAAATTAGGGGCGGCAAAAAAGCGAAGGGCGGCGGAAGAAGAAGAGCGACAAAAACAGGGCGGCAAAAACGAAGGGGATGGCAGAACGAATAAGCAATGAAAAAGGGCGCCAAAAATTGAAAAAGCATACAAATTTTGAAAAAATGGTTGCTTTTAGGGCGCTAGCGCCTAAAATCCTTCTTTTTTTTTTTGCTCTTCACTTTTTCAAACGACCGAGAAAAAAATTGGGTCAACCTTTTCGGGCTGTTAAAGAAGGCGGCAAAATTGTTTCTTCTTCAGCCCCGGGTTGGGGCGCGCCACGATGCACGCCACTGGTGTGTATTTTCATTATTGTATCCACGGTCATGTGTTTACGTTGTACTTTGAAATTCTTTCACTATAGAAATAGAAATAATCTACCCAGAGAAGATATCGTACCCTTCCCAGAATCCTTTGCAACATTACACATCACCTCATTACATCAAAAGACACTACTATTAAAGAAAGGAAAACGAGCAAGGTACACCAACTTGATGTGGGGAAACAAGTAAAATACAGACTAGACAATATGCAGAGGGGGCAAAACCAGCAAATGTAGGCATAGGAAGTAAGCAAAGTTCGATAGCCAAAATTACCAGTTCCAAGGCTCACAAAAGTGCTAAACCTGCAAAAACAACAAGGATCAATGGTAATACAAAACTGCACTAGAACAAGTGATGAAAATCACTGTGCATATAAACAGACACGCTAACCCAAACATCCAGAGTAGGCACAAAATAAGCAAAGTTCGATGGCCAAAAATTGCCAATTCCAGAGCCCACAAAAGTGTCAGGAAAACAGTACACTGGAAGTGATGAAAATCACTGTGTACATAGCAGTCAAACACTAAACAGACAAAAAACAACCGACGTTTCGAGCAGATAAACTGCTCTTCTTCAGGGACAGACAACAAAATATAAAAGTGCAGTTTTGTATTACCATTGATCCTTGTTGTTTTTGCAGGTTTAGCACTTTTGTGAGCCTTGGAACTGGTAATTTTGGCTATCGAACTTTGCTTACTTCCTATGCCTACATTTGCTGGTTTTGCCCCCCCCCCTGCATATTGTCTAGTCTGTATTTTACTTGTTTCCCCACATCAAGTTGGTGTACCTTGCTCGTTTTCCTTTCTGTTGTTTATATTCAAGGTATCCTCTTGTATCATTTATTGATCCTTGATGTGTTTTGTGTCCTCGTCCGTTGGATTCACCATTACCCACTTTTACACTACTATTACTTTGTGCAGGTTCCCTTTATTTTCATGTTAAGAATAGACATGGGTCGATAGTTAAGAAATAAACATATTTTGCAAGATCTGAATGTGCTGTGTTCATACGAGTACATTTTGTTACTATATCGACCCATGTTGTACTACATAGCAAATTAGTACAGAAAATTAAAACGGAAGAAATGTATTGTGGTAAGTGTAAGCTATCTTCTCTGTAATCTAACATTATGTTCAATAACAAGGCTTGATGAACATATCAAAATCAACACAAGACATCAGACAACATAGCAACAAACTCAAAAGTGCATTGCCCTTACCTTCTGAATCTCGCCATCTAAGTGTTCTCTAATAGCGATAGATTTACGGCAGTAATCTATGGCGGGTTTCAGCTCACGAATTTGGCCGGGATCTACGTACTCATAGAGCTTGAGTTTCTACAGACACAAAACAAGGAAAGCAGCAACATAAAAAGCAAGGTTTAACACTCATTACACATAAAACCCCAAGGCCCACTTGTATTTCAAGTTATATATCACCAGCATTAAAAAACAAACTAGGAAAGAGGGTATATTTTCATGGACATGTGTGAAATGTGCGTATCTCCAAAAGGGTATCAATAGCAGCAAATATGGGGAAAATAGTAACATAATCACACAGATGGTACTGGAAAAGGATACTTCGACCACACCAACATGCCAAAAAAGAAATCAGTTGAAATAAGGTAACATTCTACTCAAAAATTTTGCTTTTCCGCCTATTTTTTATGATCTGCCACTGAACACCCCCCCCCCCCATGATATGACATTGCCTAACAATCCCCCAATAGTAACCGAAATGGTACAGTGATCTTTATTCCGTCTATCTAATCCGCTTGTTATAAAGAAGATAATTTTACCCAAATGGCTACATTTCAGCACATCACATCAAAGCTCACATTGGGCACCCATTCCTTTTTTAAAGAAATTTTTATTCTAATTGTTTTGGGTATAAAAGTATGGACAATACTTGCTTAGGGTCGAGAACAATGTGGAATACTTGCCTTTTTGGGTCACTTTTACACAAAGACACAATACTTGCTTCATGTACTTTTTGAAAATCCTTGAACATGGGTGATATACAACTTGAAATACAATCGGCCCCAGGCAACAAATAGCTTCAGCAACATAAAAAGCACAATTTAAACACTCATTACACTAGAAAATACCTGATTGGTTTCTCCAACCAATGTTTCCCTGATAGCAATTGATTTACGTGAGAAATCAATAGCTGGTCGTAGCTCACGCAGCTGACTCGGATCAACATACTCATATAATTTCAATTTCTGTTAAAATACAGAATGCGTCCTTGGTTAGTAACAAGTAACATAAAAAATAAAATAAAACCCAATGAGAACTGCTGTCTTTTTGTTACAGGGTTTCCAATTGGTTGATTAAGCGATATATTCATCTGAGTTAAAGTACAGCTTAAGCTTAACCCTCTTTAACCCTACCATCATTTTGTATCTAACCAATCAGCAAGTAGTATTCATGGTGTGTAGATTCCACATCATTAAATAGAAATCTGGATATTTGGGCTATTCCAGTTGAAATCCATACACCCTCATGCTAAACATGATCTTAATCTCCCAAACAGTGGGTGTAGATTTCAAACGAGTCATCCATTCAGGTAACCCCATTTGAGATTCACACTCCCTGTCTGGTAGATTAAGGTAATGTCTTCTATAGGGGGTGTATGGATTTCAACTGGAATAGCCTAATCATAGAGTCACAGCTGTAAGTCACATTGTGGTCAACATGTTACATCTTTGGGCAAGGCACTTATATTAATCCCCTTTGCTTCATATACATGATGGAGTCTGGCCCAAGTCACTTCAGAAGAGAGATGGGCACTCCAGCCTGTGAATGGGATAGATGTTAGGCAATAATCTATTTAAAAAAATACCCTACCTCATTTCACCCATAAGGTCCGTTCATACTACGCCGCAATTGCTCGGTGGTGTGGTGCGTTGCTGATATATATCCATTACTTTTTGCCACAACTCAATGCAATTTGTCGCATTTCCAAGTTAAAATGTATTTACCTTTATTGCAAAACTGCAATGCAATGCAGTATTTTGCAGTTTGGCAACGCACCGTACCTCAAAGCAATTGTGGCCTAGTATGAATGGACCTTTATGAAGGCAACACAACAATTGGCTATTCCAGTTGAAATCAAAATTCACCCCTATGGAAGATATGACCTTAGTCTTCCACACAGGTAGTGTTGTGTGATTTTCACCTGCATTGACTTGATTTGAAATCTACACCCTGTGTGTGAGAGATTAAAGATATGTCTTTCATAGGGGGTGTATGGATTTCAACTGGAATAGCCAATCTAACTCAACAAGCAAACAGACGACCATTACCTCATCATAGATGGTGCCAGCCAGATTGTAGAGTTCCACCATCCTTACAGGTCTTCCTCCTAACTCGGACATCTCAATATTCATAGAGTTTTCCAGTAAGGAGTAGGCTTCCATGTGTCGACCACTCTGCATACTTACCTCATCATAGATAGTGCCAGCCAGGTTGTAGAGTTCCACCATCCTAACAGGTCTTCCTCCTAACTCAGACATCTCAATATTCATAGAGTTTTCCAGTAAGGAGTAGGCTTCCATGTGTCGACCACTCTGCATACTTACCTCATCATAGATAGTGCCAGCCAGGTTGTAGAGTTCTACCATCCTTACAGGTCTTCCTCCTAACTCAGACATCTCAATATTCATAGAGTTCTCCAGTAAGGAGTAGGCTTCCATGTGTCGACCACTCTGCATACTTACCTCATCATAGATAGTGCCAGCCAGATTGTAGAGTTCCACCATCCTTACTGGTCTTCCTCCTAACTCAGACATCTCAATATTCATAGAGTTCTCCAGTAAGGAGTAGGCTTCCATGTGTCGACCACTCTGCATACTTACCTCATCATAGATAGTGCCAGCCAGATTGTAGAGTTCTACCATCCTTACAGGTCTTCCTCCTAACTCAGACATCTCAATATTCATAGAGTTCTCCAGTAAGGAGTAGGCTTCCATGTGTCGACCACTCTGCATACTTACCTCATCATAGATAGTGCCAGCCAGATTGTAGAGTTCCACCATCCTTACAGGTCTTCCTCCTAACTCAGACATCTCAATATTCATAGAGTTCTCCAGTAAGGAGTAGGCTTCCATGTGTCGACCACTCTGCATACTTACCTCATCATAGATAGTGCCAGCCAGATTGTAGAGTTCCACCATCCTTACTGGTCTTCCTCCTAACTCAGACATCTCAATATTCATAGAGTTCTCCAGTAAGGAGTAGGCTTCCATGTGTCGACCACTCTGCATACTTACCTCATCATAGATAGTGCCAGCCAGATTGTAGAGTTCCACCATCCTTACAGGTCTTCCTCCTAACTCAGACATCTCAATATTCATAGAGTTCTCCAGTAAGGAGTAGGCTTCCATGTGTCGACCACTCTGCATACTTACCTCATCATAGATAGTGCCAGCCAGGTTGTAGAGTTCCACCATCCTTACTGGTCTTCCTCCTAACTCAGACATCTCAATATTCATAGAGTTCTCCAGTAAGGAGTAGGCTTCCATGTGTCGACCACTCTGCATACTTACCTCATCATAGATAGTGCCAGCCAGATTGTAGAGTTCCACCATCCTTACTGGTCTTCCTCCTAACTCAGACATCTCAATATTCATAGAGTTCTCCAGTAAGGAGTAGGCTTCCATGTGTCGACCACTCTGCATACTTACCTCATCATAGATAGTGCCAGCCAGATTGTAGAGTTCCACCATCCTTACAGGTCTTCCTCCTAACTCAGACATCTCAATATTCATAGAGTTCTCCAGTAAGGAGTAGGCTTCCATGTGTCGACCACTCTGCATACTTACCTCATCATAGATAGTGCCGGTCAGCCAGGTTGTAGAGTTCCACCATCCTTACTGGTCTTCCTCCTAACTCAGACATCTCAATATTCATAGAGTTCTCCAGTAAGGAGTAGGCTTCCATGTGTCGACCACTCTGCATACTTACCTCATCATAGATAGTGCCAGCCAGGTTGTAGAGTTCCACCATCCTTACAGGTCTTCCTCCTAACTCAGACATCTCAATATTCATAGAGTTCTCCAGTAAGGAGTAGGCTTCCATGTGTCGACCACTCTGCATACTGCAAACAATGAAAAATAAAAAGTGCATTGATTTAAAGAGTGCTATGCACAGGCATAGGCCCACAAACCTCAGTAAACTTTTACAGGAATTCACTGACACAAGGAACACAAAGTTAAGAAGTGAACAGTGCATGAGTACCCTATACAAACCACAATTAACCTTTGCAGCCAGAATCAGTTTCCCGAGTTCTCGAAAGGGAACCTGAGACCATAAACAGTTTTCCAGGGGAATTTCAGGGGAATTTCAAGTTAGTTCAATTATTTCACAAGATCAAACAATGCACCAGAGTCTAATGAAAATACTTTACTGCTTAAGAACAGTCAAACATTACTCTGATCAGAACTGACTGTGAGGTCTTCGTCATTTAATGCATCTGTCCCACAATTCAAATGCAGTGATGGAGAGAATGGATAAATATATATGAAATTTGCTTCCCCCTGGGATTGAACCAGGGACCACTTGCTCCAGAGTCAAGAACTTAACTGCTGGACCATGCTGCTCTCTCTTCATTAGCTAATTAATATTTATGAGGTAAAGTTATACTACACCACTATGGCCATCTGTTCATATCTCAGTGCCAACCTAACTTCTTTAAAGTGAAAATGCAAGCCTTGTTTAAGAAATGTTTGTTACACACACTGTAGATAGTACTTACACCACTCTGGCCACCTGTTCATATCTCAATGCCATCTGCTCCTTGGTAGTCGACTCATTTTGCTCTAACTTCTTCAGACATTCCCGGTATTTCATCTCCATGGTCTCCTGCCAGTTATCATTATTCAACACCTGAAACCAACAAAACAGGATTGTATATGAGCATTATGCGACAAAAACACCATGTTCTAGGAGGCCGATCGAACCATAATTTGCATTTTCGAGATTTTTTTTTTGCTATGGATGAAAAATCATTTCTATTATGATAACGAATAGCTGCTTTGAGGTATATGATTCAGTTATGGGCCAGGGGCAGGAAAAGGGGTCTGAATCTGCAATGTGCTGTGTAGGTGAGGTTGCAAGTTCGAACCCTGGTGGCAGTTTAGTACGCTTTGTGGAAAATTGAGTTAGCTTGAAATTCCCCTGGACAAGGAACTTACAGCTAATTGTTTCATTGTAACCCGTACAAAACTCAGGGAGCTAATCCTGGTTGCGAAGGTCATTTGTGGAATGTCTAGGGTGTGGGCTCTTGAAGCTGCAATGTCCCTGTTTTGTTATTAAATGGTTTATGGAAGATATGGGGCGGTAGTGGTCAGCGACAACCTGTAAAGTGTGCTGAGGCTTGTGGATCAACGTCAGGTAGGCGTTGTACCTGTGCATAGCGCACTATAAATTACTGTGCTTTTTTTTAGATGGAGAGTAAATTGAGGGTGAGCATGGAGTAGCAGAATTAGGATACTCGCTTCTGGTGCATGAGGCCCTAGGTTCAATTCCCTGAAGTGGCAATTTGTTGAGGTATTGGATTGGGAAAAAAGTCTTCACTGACAACATCTGTGGATTATATTCCGAGATCTGCTCTCCCCATAGTTCATTTAGATTTGAAACATACTTCAGAGGGGACATGTGGTTACCTGAATGAGTGACTCCCTTTAAAATCTACACCTTCATGTAGGAGATCATATAGAGGGTATATGCATTTCAACTGGGATATCCCATTATGCCACCTGTGTCATCCATAACAGTTAGTACATGCATGTAGATTGTAGTCAGGTTTTAACACATATAGTAGGTTTAAACCTGATGTACCTATTCAATCCACCCTTAAGTTGTTTGAATATTCAAAATGCAAGTACAATCAGACATGCACAAAGGCAGCCATCATGGAGGATGTGAACTGATTCTAAAAGCCTCTAACAACAGCTATGTGGTTTGGATGGAGTGGGTGCAAATAAAAGCACATGTAATTGTATGGATGTAGGATGATTTTTTAGAGTATATGAAATTGATCCAAGTCACATATTGCACACCAAATGTGATTTTGCACACCTAAAGTGTGTCCACTGCGTGGTTGAATAAAAGTGTACAGAGGTTTGTGGCCATATGTCTGTGCGTAGCACGTTTTTTTAAACACCATTGCGCTTTGTTTATTTTTCATTATTTGCAGTATGCAGAGTGGTCGACACATGGAAGCCTACTCCTTACTGGAGAATTACCAGAAGGTAATTGGTTGAATATGTTTTGATGGTTGCACATGATTGTATAATTTGGTAAAAGTCCTCTTAAAAAAGTCTTATATGTGATGACAAACAGAGAATGAACATTGGCTGTTCCATCTGAAATATGTGCCTCTGTGGAAGATTTAAGAAAACTTTATTACAGGGGGAGTATGTTTTTCAAATGGAATTGGTTACAGTTAATTATTTTGAAACCCATACTCCCACTATATTTGACTTTACCTATATCTTACACTACATGAGCAAGTATTTCAAATAGAAGTTACCTAATTGTCTATTCTATTTGAAACCCATACTCCCTCTAGGAAGACTTAAGCTAAATCTTCCACAGGGGTAGATTGTATTTCAAATAGAATAGCCCATTGAAATACATCTTCCACGCTTCATGAAATGATTGTACTTTCACCTTAAGTTTGGTAGTGACTAAGCCAGGGATTTTCGGGCGGGCTCGCGGGTACCCGCCCGAGATTACATTACCGGTACTCGGTTACCCGCCCGTAAAATGTGCCGGGTACCCGGGCACAAAATTACCCAAAAATCACACCCCTAGTAGTGACGTAGGTGCCTATTCTGCTTGATGCAAAATTGAACTACATTGCAAAGCTAATGCCATAACACATAATATACACACACGTACAAGGTTGGTTTGTCTGCATGTTTGTGGAGCAACCGCATAAAGGCACCGATATCAATCAATAACCAAACAAGTAGATGCACTTTCTTGACAGGAATTCATAATAAGTTATAGTCCCAAAGTTTTGACATAAATCTAATACTGGAACTTACTTTTACAACTTGTTATGTGGCGTCTGATACCATCGAACTTAATCAGCAACTTATTTGCTAGGCTGGTCATGTGACACTTGAAGACAACTAGGGATCGTCTTGATGGCCTGGTCCCATGCATGAGATAAGTTGGATCTCAGTCCCCTTTCCTGATCCCTAGTGGTCTTCAAGTGTCACATGACCAGCCCAGAAGGTCAGTTGCCTGATGAAGTCTGATGGTATCAGACGTAACGTACCAAGTTGTAAAAGTAAGTTCCGCTATTAGATTTATTTCAAAACTTTAATATGTAACAGTATTTCTATCATATACGAGTACCCCGTTTAGTTATCACAGTACCGGTGCAGCCTGTCCACTTTGTGAGTGGTCGAGTTTTCATTAGATGTGTCTCTGACTTCATCAGGACTGAAGAAAAACTAGTCCTTTTCTTCAATCAAGGTGAAACAAAGCATGTAAGTGTGACTTTGAAACTTTGATTGCTGTTTCTAAACTTTCTGTTATTAATCTGTGTATCAATATAACCCCTTGAGAACTACTGCCTTTTGATTGTTTCTGATTGGTAAACTACGCAATATCGTCATCTGAGAGACCAATTAAAATACAGCTCTAGTTGAGCTTGATCCTCTTTAGCCTTACTACCATTCTTACCATGTTGCTGATTGGCTGAATAAATCATAATAGTCATCTTGTAACCAATTAGCAGGTAGTACTTGTGGGGTTCAAATAATGAGAGGATGGTTTGTATTGTTTTCCTAAATGCTGATGATAAATCTGTGAAATTCAATGTTTTATAATGATTCCGAACAATGAAATGGTGATATCAAAAATCAACCATATCTCACCATCTCATTGGAGCATGCTGCAAACTATATAACATTTGAAAAGTTAATAAAAAGCAAGCAAATCTTTACACAACAAAACTCATTTGGTAAACTTTGTAATATTGCTTGTCAACTGACTTGCAAATTGGCAGTAGGAATTGTACACAATTTCCTTAGCTAAGCATATATAATTACTCTGTACTGCATGTAGCTACACTCTTCATTTATAGTTCTTTGTCAAATGTCTCCCAACTGGTATACGAGTAGGAATTGTATAAACAATTTATAATTTGCTAAGCTACTTATAACACTATATCTATCTCTAGTACTTGTTCAATTGAAAGGAGTACTATTAATGTTGTCAAATAACTCCCAGGCTGGGAGTAGAAGTTTAATACATTTTCATTAGCTGAATACGTAAGTAAGTATACATGTATCAAAGACCTCCAAGTCATGTAATAACTCCCAGGCTAGGAGTAGCAATTTAATACATTAGCTGTATACATAATTACCTGTACTGTGTTCAATACTTGAGTAACATAGTACTGTATTCCTGATTGTAGAATACATCAAAGGCCTCCCAGTTATGTAATGACTCCCAGGCTAGGAGTAGCAATTTAATACATTAGCTAAAATGCATAACTACCTGTCTCCGATACTTGAGTAACATAGTACTGTACTCCACATTGTAGAGTACAACAAAGACTCCCAGTTAAGTAATAACTGTCAGGCTGAGAGTGGAAGTTTTTAAACTTCTACTCCCAGCTTAAGAGTTATTACTTGTATTGAAATACATTTCCCCTAGCTAAAATGCATAACTACCTGTCTCCAATACTCGAGTAACATAGTACTGCACTCTTCATTGTAGAGTATATCAAAGACCTCCCAGTCATGTAATAACTCCCAGGCTAGGAGTAGCAATTTAAAACATTAGCTGTATACATATTTACCTGTCTCCAATACTTGAGTAACAGAGTACTGTACTCCTCATTGTAGAGGATATCAAAGACCTCCCAGTCAGTGAGTAGGACCTGTAACTTGTCTACAGAACCTAGAGCAAGCAGATGTGTTGGTAGTTCCTACAACACAAAAATTAAATAAATTAAATTAGTAAAATAAAATAAATGCTTGTGATTTAATGTGCACATATTTGTCTCAGTACACTAGCACAATTACAAAAATGTATTCCTCTGCCACTAGGACACATTACACTCATTACGCTTCAACAAGGGTACAATTGCAGTGCAGCTCCTCTCAGCATTTAGGTCTGCAGTTCCGAAACTGTGGGTCACGGGCCATTTGAAAAAGTGTTGCGGGCAAAACCCTCATGAAAGAAAATTATGATGATAGCATACTCCCCCTGAGGAAAATATTTTCAAAAACTTCCACAGGGGAAGTGTGGATTTAAATGGAATAGCACATTTTCACCCCTTACCTCTACTTTGCAACATGCTCTGAATTAAAGGAGTAGTACTTGATATCATTAGGCTAAAAAAAAATTAATGCTATGTCTCAAAGCCCATGGGAGTTTCAAAAACGAATGCGGAATGAGGTTTTTTTTCTAAGATTTTTTTTTATAGATTTTTTTAAAACAAAATTATGAATTAAGATGTCATTTTCGAGTGTTCAAAAGTACACAGTATGAAATTGTAGTTGATTTACACAATTGAAGTACAAACATCAATTGTTTTATACCTAAACAATGCGAGTATCAAATCAAGTAACTTTTCTTCCAAATTAATTTCCCATTTCAGCTGACATGGACGTGCTAAGAAAAACGAACGCACGCATGGGCTTTGAGATATAACTTTTTTTTTAGCCTTAAAAGATTTATAAATACCCTCCTGGACACTACTCGTCACCTAACAGCATTTCTGATTGGTTGATAACTTGAAATGCTCATTTCAATTGCCAATTATGACTAGGGTTTGGACTATTTATGGTCAAACTTGCATTTGCAGATGATCTTATTAATACCCTCCTTGATTGGTTCAAAATTGACATTATATTCATTTTGGCCAATCAGCGGGTAGTTCTCTTACCTCCACTTTGCGATGAACATGCTCTGAATCAAAGAAGTAGTCTGCTAGTTTCCTATGCCACCATAACTGATAATCACAGATTTCTTCTGCTCCATCGGTTTTGGGAAAGTACCTTAAAAAGAGAATATGAAGAATGAGGACTGAAAAATTATTGAAAGCTGGTGGGTGTAGTGGTACAGGTGTTTAGACTTCCAATTATGATCGCAAAGATTGATTGGCTATTGATTGATTTATTAATTGATCAATAACTTCTTTTATCCAGCTTTACTGAGAGCCCTGTGATAGAACTCTTACTTTCCCTCTCCACTGTTACAAAGGATTTTTGTTAATTAAATGTTTTTGTTTTTTAAAGTTTCTTTTTATACTTTCGTATATAATAAATCAAAAAATCTATTGACTGATTTTATCAATTGATCAATAGGCCTAACTTATTTCTTCCTGGCAGCTTTACTGGAACTCTTCCCTTCCCTCTCTGCTATCACCAAAGGTTTGTCAGCTTTTTCATTTTTCAAAGCGTTTTAATACTTTGGTAAATAATAAATCAATTAATCTATTGATGATTTCATCACTTTCACCACTTTTTCATAACTTGCTTCTTCCTGACGGCTTTACTGGAACCCTGTGACAGAAGTCCAACCTCTCAAATGTCACCAAAAGTTTGGTTTGCTTCTTCATTCTTTTTTATTTGTTTGTTTTTATTGGTAGATCAAATATTCATTGATTTGATCAATTGATCAATATCAATCAATTGATCAATAACTTACTTTTTCCTGACAGCTTTACTGAGAGCCCTGTGATAGAAGTCCAACCTTCCCTCTCCACTGTCACCAAAAGGCCTTAGGAAAGGCCTGAGAGCCCTGTAAACTGGAGCCCACTTGGCAGGGATCAGTGGTCCTATGTCCTTAGATTTCTTCTCTCTTTCTCCTTTGTCTTTATCTGAAATACAACACGAACAATATATTTAACCCTGTGGGTACTTTTGCCTTTCTTACAGTGCCCCTGATTGGTTAACTACATGCTATAATCATCTGAGTAACCACTTAGAATAGTTTTTCCCCTGGTTTCAGAAAAAGAAAAAAAAAGACCAAATAGTTGGGGTTGAGAACTTTTCACTTCTTAAAAGTGAATGTCGTTTCTCAGGTGGGCCTGTACGCCAATTCACCATGCCTTGCCAAAACTACTCTCAATAATCCTCTCTACAGGGATGTCAAATGGATTTGACAACATGCACATTTTTACCAAATTGTTGTAAAATTCCAAAATTGTATTACTATACATGGAATCAGCATGAAAAAGAAACGACAATGAATCCAAATATGCCTGGTATTAGGCCAGTGGTTCTCGAGATAAACCTTACTTCCCATAAAATCTATGGCCGCGCATAATGTATTAACCCCTGATTGGTTGATAACTTGAAATGCTCATTTCAATTGCCAATTTATTTATGGTCAAACTTGCATTAGCAGACGATCTTATTAATACCTCCTTGATTGGTTCTAAATTGGACACAATATTCATTTTGGCCAATCAGCAGGTAGATCTCATGGGATTAATACCTTTTCCCCTTCTCAGTGTCAGCATCCTTATCAGATGGCATAAGGTTATCCTCATCTCCAAGTATCTGCAGTAATTCTGTCTCCAATAATCCAGTGGCAGATGTCTCCAGCAAACACAAGGTTCCTACCAGCAGACGACCACCATTCTCTGCTTCAAAACGTGTGAATACTTGCTCCAATAAACTGAAATCATCAAAAAATGCAATGGTTTAAAATACATCAAAGAGACCCAGCAGACAGCGCACAAGGTTGGTTACCACTCCAGACCATGTTTACTGCTCTAGCAGTAACTGTGGGACACATATTTTCTCCCAGAATCCAAATAAATAACTCAGAACTTGGAATAATTATGTTTAGGTGATGGGCTTCAATGTGAAGTAGAAAACATTATGTGTTACAAGTGGACCACCTACTTTCAATCTTGTAATCTATACACTTACTCCAGCAATCCATCCGCCAAGCTATTGATCTTATCGGTGATTCGTTCAAATAACCCATACACTCGCAATTCTTCGCAAGCGATGGCTAGCCACAGAGGATTCTGGGAGGACTCCTTGGCCAGGAGACTTGTCATCTGTTTCTCATCAAGTTTCTTGTTGTAACGCCCCAGCATCTCTGTCACAATTTCCTGAGGGGAAACAAAAAAACATACCCACCAAATTAATACAAATTAATTCCAAACATTTTTTTCAATATTTTTCAAAATTGATCACAACATTTCAATAACATAATGGCATCAGACTGAGTCAGATGGCGTACCCTTGTAAAGACCACAGCAGTGCTATAGAGTACCACATGACACACAGAGAGAATGCCAGGTTATCAAGGTCATGACAATGTTTTGTGTCTTGTGAGGGATTTGATAGTGCTTGTGAGGGATTTTGATAGTGCTTGTGAGGGATTTATATATATTTCATATATATATATATTTTATATATAATAGCATCTTGTGAGGGATTTTAATAGTGCTTGTGAGGGATTTTGATAGTGCTTACGAGGGATTTTGATAGTGTTTGTGAGGGATTTTGATAGTGCTTGTGAGGGATTTATATATATTTCATATATATATATTTTATATATAATAGCATCTTGTGAGGGATTTTAATAGTGCTTGTGAGGGATTTTGATAGTGCTTGCGAGGGATTTTGATAGTGTTTGTGAGGGATTTTGATAGTGATTGTGAGGGGTTTTGATAGTGATTGTGAGGGATTTTGATAGTGCTTGTGGGGGATTTTGATAGTGCTTGCGAGGGATTTTGATAGTGTTTGTGAGGGATTTTTATATATTTCATATATTTTATATATAATAGCATCTTGTGAGGGATTTTGATAGTGCTTGCGAGGGATTTTGATAGTGCTTGTGAGGGATTTGATAGTGCTTGTGAGGGATTTTGATAGTGCTTGCGAGGGATTTTGATAGTGCTTGTACGAGGGATTTTGATGGTGATTGCGAGGGATTTTTATATATTTCATATATATATTTTATATATAATAGCAGCTTGCGAGGGATTTTGATAGTGCTTGCGAGGGATTTTGATAGTGCTTGCGAGGGATTTTGATGGTGATTGCGAGAGTTTTATATATTTCATATATATATATTTTATATATAATAGCATCTTGCGAGGGATTTTGATAGTGCTTACGAGGGATTTTGATAGTGCTTGCGAGGATTTTGATAGTGCTTACGAGGATTTTGATAGTGCTTGTGAGGGATTTTGATAGTGCTTACGAGGATTTTGATAGTGCTTGTGAGGGATTTTGATAGTGCTTACGAGGATTTTGATGGTGATTGTGAGGATTTTGATAGTGCTTGCGAGGGGATTTTGATGCTTACGAGGGATTTTGATAGTGCTTGTGAGGGATTTTGATAGTGCTTACGAGGATTTTGATAGTGCTTGTGAGGGATTTTGATAGTGCTTACGAGGATTTTGATGGTGATTACGAGGATTTTTATATATTTCATATATATATATATTTTATATATAATAGCATCTTACGAGGGTTTTGATAGTGCTTGTGAGGGATTTTGATAGTGCTTGCGAGGGATTTTGATAGGGCGTGCGTGGGATTTATATATATTTTATATATAATAGCATCTTGCGAGGGATTTTGATAGTGCTTAGGGGTTTTGATGGTGATTGTGAGGATTTTATATATTTCATATATATATATATATTTTATATATAATAGCATCTTGCGAGGATTTTGATAGTGCTTACGAGGATTTATATATATTTCATATATATATTTTATATATAATAGCATCTTTTGAGGGATTTTGATAGTGCTTACGAGGATTTTGATGGTGATTGTGAGGGATTTTATATATTTCATATATATATTTTATATATAATAGCATCTTGCGAGTGATTTTGATAGTGCTTGCGAGGGATTTTGATAGTGCTTGCGAGGGATTTTGATAGTGATTGTGAGGGATTTTGCTAGTCCTTGTGAGGGATTTTGATAGTGCTTACGAGGATTTTGATAGTGCTTGTGAGGATTTTGATAGTGCTTATGAGGGAATTGATAGTGCTTACGAGGGATTTTGATAGCGCTTACAAGGGATTTTGATGGTGATTACGAGGGATTTTATATATTTCATATATATATTTTATATATAATAGCATCTTAAGAGGGATTTTGATAGTGCTTATGCGGGATTTTGATAGTGCTTATGAGGATTTATATATATTTCATATATATATATTTTATATATAATAGCATCTTAAGAGGATTTTGATAGTGCTTGTGAGGGATTTTGATAGTGCTTGCGAGGGATTTTGATAGTGCTTGCGAGGGATTTTTATATATTTCATATATATATATTTTATATATAATAGCATCTTATGAGGGATTTTGATAGTGCTTGCGAGGGATTTTGATAGTGCTTGCGAGGGATTTATATATATTTTATATATAATAGCATCTTGCGAGGGATTTTGATAGTGCTTACGAGGGTTTTTGATGGTGATTGTGAGGGATTTTTATATATTTCATATATATATATATATTTTATATATAATAGCATCTTAAGAGGGATTTTGATAGTGCTTACGAGGATTTTGATGGTGATTATGAGGATTTTATATATTTCATATATATATATATATTTTATATATAATAGCATCTTGCGAGGGATTTTGATAGTGATGTAGGGCTTTGATAGTGATTTATATTTATATATATTTCATATATATATATTTTATATATAATAGCATCTTGCGAGGGATTTTGATAGTGCTTGTGAGGGATTTTGATAGTGCTTGCGAGGGATTTTGATAGTGATTGTGAGGATTTTTATATATTTCATATATATATATATTTTATATATAATAGCATCTTATGAGGGATTTTGATAGTGCTTATGAGGATTTATATAAAGTCTGCACAAAAGAAACTCAGCTGTTATAAACACGCCTATAGCTTCGGAACTAATAATTGTTTTCACATTATTTCAACATAAAAAGAAGGATGGTTTATTTACGCGCACTTTGATACCTAATTTGTCCAATTTTGCTCAATATTAACAATGCAGCAGTGTTTTGGAAGAAAAATAGCCGAATATAAAAGTTGCAGCTATTTGTATTGATTTTGAAGTGAGCGTGAAGATAATGGCGGGCGTTACGTGCTACCGTAATGGCATAATAACCATTGATCGCTGTAACCTGCAACTTTTAAAATCAGGTATTTTTCTTTCAAAACACTACTGTGTTGTTAATATTGAACAACATTTGACAAATGTGGTATCAAAATTCGTGTAAATAATTCATCCTTCCCTCTATGTTAAAATATTGTGAAAACAATTATTACTTCTGAAGCTATAGTCGTGTTTATAACAGCTGAGTTTCTTTTTGTGCAGACTTTATATTTCATATATATATATTTTATATATAATAGCATCTTTAAGCGGGATTTTGATAGTGCTTACGAGGGATTTTGATAGTGCTTACGAGGGATTTTGATAGTGCTTATGAGGGATTTTGATAGTGCTTACGAGGATTTTGATGGTGATTATGAGGGATTTTTATATATTTCATATATATATATATTTTATATATAATAGCATCTTATGAGGGATTTTGATAGTGCTTACGAGGGATTTTGATAGTGCTTGTGAGTGATTTTGATAGTGCTTGTGAGGGATTTTGATAGTGCTTGTGAGGGATTTTGATGGTGATTGCGAGGGATTTTTATATATTTCATATATATATTTTATATATAATAGCATCTTGTGAGGGATTTTGATAGTGCTTGCGAGGGATTTTGATAGTGCTTGCGAGGGATTTTGATGGTGATATATTTATATATATTTCATATATATATATATTTTATATATAATAGCATCTTATGAGGGATTTTGATAGTGCTTGTGAGGGATTTTGATGGTGATTGCGAGGGATTTTTATATATTTCATATATATATATATTTTATATATAATAGCATCTTATGAGGGATTTTGATAGTGCTTGTGAGGGATTTTGATAGTGATTGTGAGGGATTTTGATAGTGATTGTGAGGGATTTTGATAGTGCTTGCGAGGGATTTTGATGGTGATTGCGAGGGATTTTGATAGTGCTTGTGAGGGATTTTGATAGTGCTTGTGAGGGATTTTGATAGTGCTTACGAGGGATTTTGATAGTGCTTGTGAGGGATTTTGATAGTGCTTGTGAGGGATTTTGATAGTGCTTGTGAGGGATTTTGATAGTGCTTGTGAGGGATTTTGATAGTGCTTGTGAGGGATTTTGATAGTGCTTACGAGGGATTTTGATAGTGCTTGTGAGGGATTTTGATGGTGCTTGCGAGGGATTTTTTTATATATTTCATATATATATATATTTTATATATAATAGCATCTTGCGAGGGATTTTGATAGTGCTTGTGAGGGATTTTGATAGTGCTTGTGGGGGATTTTGATAGTGCTTGCGAGGGATTTTGATAGTGCTTATGAGGGATTTTGATAGTGATTGTGAGGGATTTTGATAGTGCTTGCGAGGGATTTTGATAGTGCTTATGAGGGATTTTGATAGTGATTGTGAGGGATTTTGATAGTGCTTGCGAGGGATTTTGATAGTGCTTATGAGGGATTTTGATAGTGCTTATGAGGGATTTTGATAGTGATTGTGAGGGATTTTGATAGTGCTTGCGAGGGGTTTTGATAGTGATTGTGAGGGATTTTGATAGTGCTGGCGAGGGATTTTGATAGTGCTTGCGAGGGATTTATATATATTTCATATATATATATTTTATATATAATAGCAAGGATTACACTACCAAGTACCAAGCTAAGGCTAAATGAGTTAAACATCTTACCTTTCTTGCTTCCATGTCAAGTGGTGTGACGAAGATCTCCTTGGGTTGTATGGCTCTCTCCTTAAGGAGTTTATGTGGAGGTGTGTTGTCAATCATAGAGAGTATTACTCGCACCTGAGGGGCCAGTTTCCTTGGTAACCAACTCAATAGAGTAGTAGATTTATCGTCATCAAACTGTGAATAAAATATAATTGATAAAGAGGTCTTTATAGCTATTCTAATCTCACTTGAAGCCATAATGTACAATCTTTTTAACCCTGTACTCTACTGGTCATCTAACAGCATTTCGGATTGGTTGATAACTTGAAATGCTCATTTCAATTGCCAATTATGACTAGGCTTTAAGCTATTTATGGTCAAACTTGCATTTGCAGATGATCTTATTAATACCCTCCTTGAATGGTTCAAAATTTGACATGATATTCATTTTGGCCAATCGGCTGGTAGTTCTCATGGGGTTAAATGAGTTCCTTGTTTGAACAAATAAGTGTTGTATGGGTAAATCAGGACAATTAGCAGTAATTTCCTTGTCCAGGGGAAATTACATCTAGCTCAAATTTGCAAGAGAAAATTGATTCTGCGTTGGTTCGGACTCATATACCGCCATACACCAGAGTTGTGCTGTTTACAGATTAAGCTACTGGGACTTCCTTAAATGAATAATGGGCAATTCCAGTTGAAAATCATACACCTCCTATTGAAGACATGACCTTAATCTCCCACACAGGGAGTGTGAATTTAAAATGGTGTGGGAGGGAGGTTATAAGGTTATGTCTTCCATAGGGGTGCGTGGATTTTAATCGGAATAGCCCAACAGATAACTTACCTGGTTCAAGGCATCTACTATGATAAGACATGGCCTGGTGTTAGTGTTGGATAACACACTGCATGCTGTTTGACAAGCTACCTCCAGATTCTTGGGCATGGTGGCATCCTGAAATGGGTATTATACAAAAATCATAGCTATTAATATTTTCAAAATATCAGAGTAGCCAAGGAGCGCAGCTAGGACATCTTGCTACCCCTACCCAGCCACAAAAGTGCTGGCTGCCATGATATATAAGATTTTTAAAAGCTTATTTGCCCATGTTTTGTCACATATTCCCCCCATTAATATTTAGAAAATTAAAGTATTATTTTGAGACACAGCTGTGTATCTTATTACCTGATAAACAGTGTCCGAATTAAGAAAATAAAAGGGGTTGTCCCATGGACAACCAGGTTGTGATTTCTGGTTGTCCACCAAAGTTTTTGGTTGTCCGTAAGCTGCCACAATCTGAAACAACTACATGTGACCAATAAAGTGGAGTGAGTGTAGTCAATTTACTCTAAGGCCCCTAAATATTTTTAAATATTAAACTGACAAATTGTTAAAACAATTCGTCAGTTGTGTCAGGTTTGAGCAAACAAACATTCTGAAAAAGTGACTTTTGGCTGTAGATCTTTGGTTGTCCACCTGACAACTAGAGCACTATTTTTGGTTGTCCGGTGCATGTTTTGGTTGTCCCAGGCGAACGGACAACCAAAATTTCGAACACTGCTGATAAAACACGGGAGACACCATTATTTTATAGTTGTTTTCCCATGTTCTACCAAGCATTAAATAGAAAAAGGTGTGTCATTTTCAGATATGGGACCATCCACCACAAATGGTCTGTAATGTTGGCAGAGCTTATTTCATTGCACCCCTCAAAAACAATAGAAAACACAAGGATTTCCCAGCTCTATTATTGGCTTTTAGCAACAGGATCTGTAATATATCAATGTAAAGCTTATTTTGAGGAAAACTTGCCGGTCCAATATCTCAATAAGTGAAAATCCCTACATTAAAGCCAATTTAAGGTGAAAGGTCGCATATATTAGGCAACGAAAAAAAAAACCCCACACCTGTTTTACGGGCCTGACCGACCCAGATTTTGCGTTTTGGGAGATGTTTTTTTACTTGTTGCTAAAAGAAAGCTGTTATGGGGCCAAAATTTATTGATTTTGACTGATTGAAAAAAAAACCAAATTTTCAAGCTTTCAGTGATATTTTAAGTTCATTTTAGCCTCTGGTTTTCCACAGAGGCAGTATGTTTTTCAAATGGAATTAGCTAGAGCTAATTATTTTGAAACCTATAATACCTCTGTATATGGATTTACCTATATCTTCCACAACTAGGTTTTTTTTTTCAAATGGAAGTTACCTAATTGTCTATTCTATTTGAAACTCATACTCCCTTTGTGGAACACTTCAGCTAAATCTTCCACAGGGGGAATGTGGATTTCAAATGGAATCGACTCTTACATTGACAGCATTGAGTTCTTTGAGGAGCCTCTTGATGCACTGCTCAAGATCTGTAGACCCTGGTACTGCACCGACAAAATGGTAGAATACATGCCACCCCTGAGATCCACCACTGCAACAAGAAAAAAAAAATTTATAATATGCTACACACAGGCATAAAGCCACAAGCCTCAGCACACTTTACAGGAATTCACTGACCACTGTGGGACAAGGCACACCAATATAAAGTATTTAGCAACAATCAAGGAGTTGCAGCTATATATGAAGTGCACACCTTATGCATACCACAATAAACAACTGCAGCCGGGATCAGCTCCCCATGCAAGTTTTTGTACGGGTAACCGAGATAAACAAGCAATTAGATCCTTGCCCAGGGAAGCTCAATTATACATGGAAAAACAAAGACTGCATCGAGGCTCAAACCCACATCGACAAACATCAATGCATCGTCAAACATCTAGCACCATATTTCCTATACTTAGCTGCTGACTTTCTGCATATTTTGTACATAATATCAGCACACGAGCACCCCAATGGCAGCTCCCATACCTGCATCAAATTTTGTGTGCGGCTTCTTTCTTAGGCTCCGTAGCATGTACAGCCGTATGCCTGGAACTGTCACCCAGTTAATGGCAGACCTCAACTGGCAGCCTCTGCAGACCAGAAGGAAGATTGCCAGAGTTACTATGTTTTATAAAATGGTCAACGGGTTAGTTGACATTGACCTACAAAACTATGTTGTGAAGACAAACAGACAGACGAGAGGACATAACCAAAAATACCAGACTATAGGATGGAAGGTGGCGGCTTGGAGAGACTCCTTCCCAACGACTGTAAAAGAATGGAATGAGCTCCCTCCATCGGCGGTGAATTGTAATAGCCTTGGGAGTTTCAAGTCAGCAGTTAAAGACCACTACCAAACCAAAAGTAAAAATTTAAATTTAATGCAAGCATCATTCAGAGGTTTTTACACAGTTGAGAAATGATGTCTTGCTGACTATACAGATGAGATGAGATGAGATGTGCAGGTTGGTTGGTCCACGTTTCACAGTCAGAGCCGTGCTGTAATGTAGACAAACCAATGCTTACCCTGGTATCTGGTTATTTGCGGCCATCAGCTGTGCTACATCAGCAGTCCTAGCCGTTATGGACGACTTGCCTGTACCAGCGCCCCCTGTGATTATCAATGCCCTATCGTTGCCGATTTCTTCTACATATTCTTTGATTGTCTCAAGCATATTGTTGCGTCCCAGAACTGTTGCACCACGGCTCTTCATAAATGCCTGCAAACAACAACAATAAGGGGCTGTGTAATAATTATGAACCCTGGGGGAGGGTAATTAATATGGGGGGAGCAAGAATTTTTGGCACATATTTACGGCAACCTTTTAAATAATACATTTTAAAAGGCTTAGGAATACAGAATACAGAAATGTTGAAATATGCAAATTGTATTACATTTATCCAGGCCATTTGAGGCTTGCAAAGTGGAATTCTATAGAATATCCTGCTGCACTCGCACCTGTATTAGATTAGTATCTTTGAAAAGAGCGGTATTGTATTCAATCTACATGTATGATTGCAAACATAGACAGGTGTCCAGGTGATGAGTGCAACCTGCTTGTATTGTAGGGCGATATATTTAATCGGGCAGCAAACTACCCAGTTTTTAAGGCCCGTGGCCTTTTGATGAAGACAATGTGCCACCTATCCTAGCATGTTGTTTGGGTCCCAAGTAACATATTTATACATGTTTACAAAAATCCAGATGCAGCAGAAGGCGGCCATCTTGTTTTTCAAAATGCCGCCCATTTTTGGCAAAATATTTCCAATATTTGTCAAACTGCCCCTTCCCAATGTGATTTTATTGGCACAGTAGTGATTGTTTTAGGCTTGTTATAGTAGTTTTGTCATTTTGGCATGCAGTAGCACCAATATTAATGATTTACACATTCAAAATGGCTGCCAAAAATTCAAAATGGCCACTGAAATCAATTTATTTCCTTCAAACATACAATAAGCCTACATCAATCTGGTAACATATGAGATTGGACACGTGACATGAATATTAAAATAATAACAAATACAAATCCCATACTTAATGCACATCCAACCCCACACCATTACCTCCCCCCTGATATATTTCAGATATTATTTTAAAGTGCCACAGAAAATGTATCAAAAACGTTTTCTTGGCTCATACACGGGGTATCCTTCATACAAGAACAGTTGGTGGTGCTAGTTTGGGCTACAGGCTGTATTACTACATCCATAAGCACATGGCAGCAGGGGGTACGTGGTTCTTCAAAAATATTTGAACCATTTAAGTACAATTTGCCCAAATGTGCCCAGTTGGTTGCACTGGTCTCCACTGAAAACCCACCCATCGATATACCAAAATCGCTGAAAAAGGAACCCCAAAACCGTGGCACCTTCCTGTACACCTTCAAACAGGAAGACCCCCCAGGACATGGCATTGACCAGATATTGAGAGGTATTGTCGAGAACAGGGTAAAAGGTACCGAGTGGTCCCAGAAATGGTTTATGGGTCCCGGGGGATGGAATTTTTAATGGTTTCTAGGGATGAAGTTAGGGATACCAGGGATGGGGTATAAAAGAGTACTAGTAAAGGGTACCGAAGGTCCCAGGGACAACAGTTTATGGATCCAGGTGAAGGTGCTAGGTTCCAGTGGTGACAGCAATGGGGTTTGGGGTACCAAGGACAGGGTTAGGGGTTCGGGGATGAGGTTAGGGGTTCCAGGAATGGGGAGAGTCCCATGGTCAGTGTTAGGGCACCTAAAACAATGCCTACTGTACCAATAAATTCACAATGGGAAGGGTCAATTTGAAAAATATTGGATAGGGTGAGGGGTCCTGGGATGGAGTAAAGGGTCCCAGGGTTTGGATAATGGGTACCGGAGACAGCGTTAGGTGCACTGAGGAAGGGCTAGGGGTACTGAGGCCAGGGTAACGGGTTATGGGTCCCGGTGAAGGGGCTAGGGGTTTCAGAGATGACTGGTCATGGTCCAGGAATGGGGTTAGAGGTTGCATGATCGTGACGCGTGTTTGAGGTCCAAGGGATAGGATATGGGTGACTGGGGATTGAGTAGAGGTCCCCGGGAATAGGGTAATGGGGATGGAGGCCAAGGGTTAGGGATATGAGTACCAGGAACAGGGTAAGGGGTGTAAGGCATTGAATATGGGGAACCAGATGTGGGGTTACAGGAGCCAAAGATGGGATTAGGGTCCCAGGGATGGGTCATGGGTCTCAGGGACGGAGTTATGGGTTCCAGGAATAGAGTTAAAAGTCCCATAGTTGGTGTTAGAGGTTCCAGGGAATAGGGTAAGGGGTAATGGTGATATAATTAGGGGTCCCAGGTTTGGGGTAGCCCATTAAATGGGTACCAAGAACAGAGTAAGGGGTGCCGGGCATTGGTTAAGGGTAAACAGGTTGTGGGGTTGCATGTACCAAAGGTGGGATTAAGATCCCAGGGACGGGTTATGGGCAGACCTGCCAACCTAGTGCAGTAAGAAAGAGAGACATTGAGGCCAAAACTTTGTACAGGTACACAAACCAGGTACCGACAAATTCAGGTGTGCAATACTTTCAGAATTCAGGGAAGGTTTTGCAGGTCTAAATTTATCACAATAGACTAAAGAGAATGCTATAGCAAAATTTTAAAGTGAAATTTGCATCATTTTCTGCTGTTCTTACATTTAAATTTGCCATCACTGAAATTTTCAGAAAGTAGGACTGTCCCTCTTTTTCACTTTGGAAAACCCCAAATGAGGGACAGTCCCTCAAAATGAGGGACAGTTGGTAGGTCTGTATGGGTCTTGCGAGAGTTCCAGGTTCCAGGAATGGAATTTAAAAGTCCCAAAGTTGGTGTTAGAGGTCCCAGGGAATAAGGTAAGGGGTAATGGAGATGGAGTTAGGGGTCCCAGCGTTGCGTAATGGGGCCAGGAAAGGGTTAAGGGTACCGGGCATTAGGTAAGGGTACGGGTGTGGGGTTACCGTACCAAAGATGGGATTAGACTAGAGGTTCTAGGAATGGAGTTAAAGGTCCCATAGTTGGTGTTAGGTGTCCCGGGAATAGGGATGGAATTCCGGGTTTCCAGGTTTGGCGTTAGGAGTTCCAGGGATGGCGTTAGGGGTACCGAGGACTGTGTAAGGGTACTGGAGTAAGAGACTTTGGGTACTAAGGATATGGTTAGGGTGTGGTTATGGGCTGGTCCGAGTACATCAAATTTAGCCAGAACATATCAGGTTATGGGCCACTGGGCAGTGGATTATGGGTTCCAGTGTTGTGTTAAGGGGTCCCTTGGATGGGTCTAGGGGCCCCAGGGATGGGTAGTGCTACTGGCCAGGGATGGGGTTAGGGGTACCAAGAATACAGGGTTATGTGAACCGAGGAGGGTATAAGGGTAGGACATTCGGTACTAGTACGGGATACATGTTATTGGGTATAGATATCAGAGTACGATGTACGTTTAGCAGGGTAGGCCTACAGGGTTATGAGTTAGGTACCAAGTTAGGGGTGATCGGGGTAAAGATTAGGATTACAGGTTCGGGTATGAGTATGGTACATCAAACTTAGCGGGAACATAATTATTATTATCATATCCAGATGAGGAGGCATGAAGACATTTAAGGTGGAAGTTACAGATTTTAAATTCAGGAATTACTTTAAAATAAAATGTTATCTGATAGAGAGTGACTTCATATTAAATTATAGGTAAGCATTGGAATGTGGGGGTGGGTGTGTGGGGTGGTGTGGTGTGTATTTGCAGTGCAGCATGGAGTTTGTGTATCTGTTGGTATATTAATTAACATGTTACTTGCTTAAACTTATATTTTATAATGCTCATTGTATGTATAGAGGAAATAAGTTGAATTTGGCGGCCATTTTGAATTTTTTGTGGCCATTTTGAATATCAAAATCGTCAATATTAGTGCATACGTGTCATAAATAATATCCTAGGCCTAAAACAATTGCTATTGTATCAATAAATTCACAATGGGAAGGGTCAGTTTGAAATATATTGGAAAATTATTGAAAAAATGGAAAAAAAAAAAAAAAACAAGATGGTCGCCATCTGCTGCATCTGGATTTTTGTAAACATGTATAAATATGTTACTTGGGACCCAAACAACATGTTAGGATAGGTGGCACATTGGCTTCAAAAAAAGGCCACAGAATTTAGTTTGCTGCTTGACTAATTATATATTAAACCTATTGCTTTATAGTTAATCCTGTCACATCTTCACTTCTACAGCAAATGGCAAATTATGGAAGTAATCATGGTAATATGTTGAAGTAATAAGATACACCCTTGAACCATAAATGTGTACATCCATATCAAAACGACGCATTTGTTGGTTGCTATATGTGTCGAAGTAATAAGATACACCCTTGAACCATAGATGTGTACATCCATATCAAAACAACGCATTTGTTGGTTGCTATATGTGTCTCATTTTACATAGTAGCTAGTAATAAATACCAGACTCATCTCAAGTGGAGATCACCTCAAATCATACTAAATTCACATCATTTAGGAATACAGAGAACGTATTCCTAAACCATGTGACCTGGGGATGATTTTCAGTAACATCCACTTGAGATAAGTCTGGTATTTATTCTTGGCTATTATGTGAAATGAGACAAATGTAGCAGCCGACAAGTGCATCATTTTGATGTACACAAATGCACTGTCCTGTCCAAAACAAATAATCATGTGACGTTGACCTACCTCATGTGCTTCTCTGGCTTGTTGATATGGATCTAGATTGTAATCGGGCATTGGGTATTGCTCCTCAATTCTCTCCTTGAAAAAATCAAAGATCTGCAAATACAAACCACAACATGAAAATATTATTTAGACTTTAAGTCCATTCCTAGCTCAAAACTGACAATATTTAGCTACAAATATTAGAATTTTTTTTTTTTATAATTGGTGAAAATTATTTGGTTTTGTTACTGCACTTGTCAATTAAGTCCCAACTTACGCTCGCATTAAATTCACACATGCACACACCAGTACACATTATGCAATGCGCAACTAGCGTAAGTGTTGCGCCCAGCTGCATGCACACTATTCTATATCAATTCACAATGTTATGAGTCTCATTTTTTTTGCCAATTACAAACCGAACAAACGTCTATTTCAGCTGTGAATGTACTGTGACAAAGGAAGATCTTACACTTCCTACGATGCATTTCTTCCCTGTAGTGGTATACTATTTAGTACAACATGGGTCAATAGTGACAAACAAACAATATTTCAATTAACAAAGGTCTTTCAACTGAGTTATTTCTAGTCTCTATTGACCCATGGTGCACTGAACAGGGCAGAAATGTATTGTGGGAAGTGTAAGATATCTTTAATTGTGGCTCGTCAGGAATTTCTTTGATTTTTTTCCTTTCAGTTACAGCATTGTCACAGAGAACTTATGGGAAGAGGGACTGGAATTGTTTCTGTGATTCAATTGGTGGTATACCATCTCATTTGACTTATTTGACAGGTTAACATATTAGGGTGAGAGATCAACAGGCTCTTAAATCTATACTTTAAGTTTAGTTGCTCTATGAAAAGGAATAAATCTAAAACCACTAAGGCCAAAAAAAAGGAAGATTTGTCTCAAAGCTCACAAGCGGTTTGAAAACAAATGCGATCTGATTTTTGCCGAATTTTTTTCGGAAAATACTAAAAATTAATTTTTTTTGAAATAAAAAAAATTTCTGCATTTCTTTTCTTCAAATTATGCGATTTTACAAATGTCTTGCTGAGCTTTGAGACAAACCTTTTTTTGGCCTAATCACTCCAATTATCCCCTGCTGATCCCCAATTGATAGAGCTGTTATCAGGGTGTGAAAAGTGTGCCAACAGGTTCTATAATAAATAACATTAGCCCATAACATTTTTCCATCAGTTGGTTTATCCACTGTGGTTTATCATTGGGGTGATCGTCTGACCAGCTGGGAATGAAATTGGCCATAGGGGGTAAATTACCAGCAATATGACTTGATTTTATATCCTTTTGTAGCAAAATCCAACTATACTCTATCTGTTCTGAATCATCACTACCGTACTACTAAATATTGCAGAAAACTTTTAAATTCCAGTGGCAGCACCAAAAAAAAAGAAAAGTGGGATGAGGGAGGGGGGAATTGATGGGAGGGAAGTAAATTTCAGGGGAGCAAAAAAGCAACCAATTTTTAATTGCTGCCAAAAGTGTAAATTTTCCCTAATTTTGGGTTTTTACTAGGGGACATGGGGAGGGCAAGAGTACTGACTGGGAAGCATTTCCCTTCATGCCCCCTGATGCAGCCAGTGCTGAATTCACACTATGTGACAAACCAATCTTTGTGATAAGATATCTTACCTTTTTACTGAAGACTTCCTGTAATCCATTGAATTCAACCTTTCCATCATCATCTATACCAGCAAATTCACAATCATACCAGACGACACGCTTACCCTACAACGAGAAAACACACCAAGATATTTAATATCAAAGGTCTATTTGCACAAAACTAGGTCTTACTTAATTAGACCTGGTCTAACTATGGAGATTAGAACTATATAGACTAGGACTATGGAGAAAGAACTTTTCAGCATTTACATGTACATACCTTATTCAATATTATTGTATAGATCATGTTAAGGGCAAATACATGTAACTTAATATTAGATACACTTTAATTTTTGGACTTTGCTAGGAATAAATGGGGAAAATATACCATAATTAGGTTCGACCTGGTCTAAGTTGTTTTGTGAATACTGACCTAAGTGTTTATCTTTGATCATAAGTGATGTGATCAAGGTAAATTAATTGTTTGTCACTGATATTGAGTTTGAGATCAACAAAGATTTTCACAGCATCCTAGAGACCCCCCCCCCCCCATTACACATAAATACCATCTAAAACCTAAAGATCTCAAACATATTGCTGCTGTAAAGATCTCTCTTGTGTACAGTTTAAATCTTTATTAAAGTCATGTTCTTTATACATGTACAAAACCACTCAAAACTGAATTATGAGTGCCATACCATATTTACTCTTACGCTCCCCTTCTTTGAAAGACCCATCTTTTTTCAAAGAAAAAGTGACCTAAATGCAGAAAATTTGCCATTATAGCATGTGAGTAGCCCTATTGTGCTACTGACTGGTTAAAAAAGGTTAATGATTAGGATGACAAATATATATGACCAGCGATTTTGTAATGTAAATTTTGTAATGTAATTTTTCCTTTCTTTTTGTATTTTTGTTTGTTTCTATTCCAATCTTGGCTGTAGTTTGTAAAGGTGCTTTATAAGACCCATATTGTACACATGTATATGTGACACGATCTGGTCCATGGGGCCCAAAGGAGGCATTTTGAAAATTGTGTTACTGTAATTATTACATTACACATACAATAGGCTATCATTTACTGAAAACACCAAAGGCCTAACATACTTGGTTCTAAAGTTATGAAATTTTTGATGTCTATTTTCTTATGTATTTTATTGTATTTTACCTTTATCTCAGTTTCAAATTTGCCGCCTTTGCCCCCCATGGACCAGATCGTGTCACCTATATGTATGTATGTAGTAATTATAATTATTAATAAGCCTACCAGTTTAGATTTCAGCATGTTTTTCAGATGTTCCAGTTTATGTGCTGCAATAGGGTTAGGATCCACAAAATCATCCTTATTCTCAGCAGGTAGTGAGCTTAAGAAGGATGAATTCCTGATCATGAAGAGAGCTGTATGAAAGGAAAGAAAAAAAACCATATATATATTACACGCCTGTCATCAAAATTCTTGTTGCAAGGGTTTATTATCAGAGGTCCTACACCCCAAAATGCAGGTTAGCGCCAGGCCCATGTGTCCAAAAGCATATGGTGTTTGGTTGTAAATTGTTGTTAAATGTTCTGTGTGAGAAATTTTAGTCAATACATTCAAGAACATAGAGAAGGAACATGTCTGTGCATGTACAATAAACTTTAAATCATACACTTCAGGAATCATAATATAACATTGAAATGTTACGCATAATAAACTTTGTGGTTGATGATTTCCATCCAGAAGTCCAAATATTTCAGATTTTCAATCTTTTTTTTAATATTCTTGTCAAATTGAAAGTTACCCTACCCCCTCCACCTGGCTGCATCTTTGGACTGTTTGGATCAGATTGTGCCACATAATGTGTACCGGTACTTACAGTTTGGATTTTCAATGCGGTAAGCCCCATGTAATATTTCCATCTCTGTAACAGACAGACCTTGTACCCAGCGGTATTCCCTTGCTAAAGACTGAGGTACATCTTGGTGAGTGGGGATCCAACCACAACGCTCACTATGAAACAAGAAATAAAGTTAAGAAATTACAATACGGTAATTTGCCCTGTGTAAAATTTCCTAAATATAATACTGCATCTGCAATGATATGGCTGGGCCTACTCAAATGTCCTGGCAAATGTGCCGCACGGTGTATTTTACATCATTCCATACGGACCGTACCGTGCATGCAAAGATCACTGACAGTGACTCAATCAACCAATCAGTAGTTGGAAAATCGTTAACCCCATGACGTCATCGCTGCATTTTCATTGATAAAATTCAAAATCGTTCAAAAACACCAGTCTTTAATTGCAAATATTAAATTTTTGTGTGTATGAATGGCAATGTCTATCTCAAATTAACATCGTGTATTATCGTAGCATTGAATGCGCTGAAGCTTGTGAGGCGGATCCGTTGCAAATTTGGCGGATCTCTTGTTTTTTGTGACATTAAAAATCCATCTTTCGCATGGCCGCTGTGTGGGGGTGTGTAGGAACGGGGTCAGCTATGCACGCATGGATTCTGTTAATAACAACCTGCATGCATAAACACCAGTACTGCTGCCAATCGTAGCAGGGTGTAAAATATAAAACAAAGTCAATGTTTAATCTCAAATACGTTATGGGGTAAATATAAGCATTTGAATAATTTAACAATAATTTGAACAAATGAACATGAAAGTTCATGAGGGATTTTTCAACATATTTGACTGTTGGATACATATGGGTGCTGCAGCTTTGGAGCTAAGGCAATATGGCGCGTTACTTTGAAGTTGGTAATGGGTAAATTACACTGTGCGCTGTGGTAATGAACCTTGTGTTGCGCATTATGTCACATAAACAACTTGCTCTGGAATGCATCAAATGTGGGCTAAGTACCCAAGTTGTGGACTTGACATTCACAGGGGTACCAATGAGTAAAAAATTGATATTTGCTAACATTAACTTACATTGATTTCTTCCAGACATATTGTCGCTGTATTATGACAAGACCTCGTATCTCAAAAAAGTGAAATGTTCAGGAGGGCAAAAAACATTGCTGTCTTAAAATGTTAACACTATAGCAGACTTCCTTCCTGTCAAGAAACGATGTTTTGTATGCGCTTTGCTACAGTCATGACTACAATAACTCCAAACACAAAGAAAGACACAAAAATGGAGTTTCAAATTTTGATGTTTGGAGATACAAGGTTTTTGCACAATATGTAAAATAACATTCCTTTCGACATTGGTTGAAATGTGTAATGACAAATTCTCGTAACTTCGTACTATATCTTATCTTATCCTTTATAGTTAGTTAGTTAGTTAGTTTAATCTTTATTAACGTCACACTCTCACATAGAGACCAGCCAATTCTGGCTTATGAGTGACAAAACAATAATATACAATATAAAAATATAGCACATAAATAATACATATAAATAGAAAATAATAATACATTTAAATATAGTCAAGGTTTTTTTAAAACAATAACATGCATATACATTTAAAAAAATAAACAAACACAAGGAAATGTTAGCTGAAGCCTCATCGAACGCCCATCATGCTTTTAGGCCTAGACCAGAAGAACAAAATAAATGCAAGAAGCCGCAAATGCGCAACATGGTAGAAGCAAGCATGATGTTGACGTGTACATGAGGAGACAGCTAAATAATAACAATTTATTTATCCCTTAGTGTACACAATAGATTGACGAAGTGTGAGAATTTCATTTGCAAATTTTGCTACCCTGCAACAATGGTTGCCATCTGACATTACAAAAATGAATTTATTGTAATCTGAAAGATTTGAGAAACTTGGGTTAAATTTATATTAGATACCAGGTTTGGTCATTTCACTTTTGAAAATCAAGTTACTGTGGGTTTATTGTTGCAGATAGGCAAACAAGGGTTTTGCCAGCATAAAGCCTGGCTTGCTAGCTACAAAAATCAGTACAAAATCTCAATTTCACTGAAAAGTATATCAGCTATATTACCTTGTTAGATTGCTATACATACCTTGTTAGATTGAGGAAGAATGGCATAACATTATCCTGATAACAGCGATCTATTTCCCCCAGACACATCCGCAATGTCTCTTCTGATGTTGTGTCCTTAGGAACACCCTGAATGAAATAAACAAGCACAATATGAATACAATTATTACGGAATGCCATTTACTATGGAAGGCGATCCCAAATAAATGTGGGGGATCATATTTTTTTACACAAATTCCTTTTGAGCTCATTGCCAGTGGGTATAGTATTTTCACAAACTTGGACATGCATTACAGCTTATTTGCTAGAATTCATTTTCCATGAAACGCTAATAGAAAAAGCTCCTTTTACAAATGAGTAGAGTAGGTACTGGAGCAAAACATAATTTTAATTAAGTAATTAAGTTACATGCATTTTTTTCAGTCATCAGTTAGTACTTTATGTTATAAAGTGCATATTTCAGCACTCAGATTACATTATAATCAAATGTTTGCTTATTCATTCATTTCATTAAGGTTATTAATTAGTTTAAACTGTTGTGATTTGGTAGTTCACAGCATCTTACGAATGGTTGTGAGCTTTGGCAAAAACTGCATTGCTCAATTCATAGTGAGTGTTTAGAAGAATTAAAATATCACAGATATACTTTTATATGTGCTGCTGCGGTTCTTGAGTTACGTTGTAAAGAGGGCTGAAACAACAACACTTTTGTAAAACGTACATAACTCATTAACAACAATAAATTAAGCAAGTTTGCAAAGTATACGATTTGTAGAATGAACTTTTGCAAAACATCAAGGTGTTATTTTTCAATAATATATTGATCTAGATAACGAAAATCGAATTTTAGGTTGCTTCGACCAACAATATCTCGTCTACCCTTAAGCAGGTGACTACAAAGTTTCTCTATATACTACAATTTGAAGGTAATGGCATCTGGCAGTAAAAAGTTGTCAAACTCCCCTAACACTTTTTGCACATAAGACAAGTAGGATGTTCTTTGCCTTTTAGGTCTTCTTTTATCATGCAATGGGGTGTAAAGAGCTTATCTTCAGCATAGTTCATCTTCCTGCATCCTCAGGATATGTCCCAGGAATCACAGTTCTTGTGACTTGACAGAGTTGGTAATAGAGGCTCAGTGCATGTTGGTGATTTTATAGATCCTTTCATTACTGACATGGTCAGTGCCCTTGATGTTCAGCATTATTCTCTATTATTGCTTATTATTAACTAGTAATTCTTATTTATTAATTCAAGGTGTATGACCAGGCCCGTAACGAGGTTGTGTAATGCAACCCCCCCCCCTATAAATTGGCAAAAGGTCTGATTTGTCTATAAAAATAGCAAAATTAGGCTAAAAATTTCAAACTTTAGATAAATGTACCCCAAATCATGAACTTTCTGTAAAATATGTCTACAGTCTCCAAAATTCAGAAATTGTAGAGAGGGTAAATTAAAGGTCTGCTTTTGGCCAGAACGAGGATTTCTCTTAAAGATATTGGACTGCATTTGGAAAACATTGTGTGTTACAATAATTGGACCATTCATGCAGCCAGGGTTGCCAAAAAATTTCAGCCCAAATCGCGGGTCAAATAATCGAAATTGGGCGACTTTTCTCTATACCATTGGTTTCTATGGGGCAGGAAACTATCGGAAGTCGCGACAGCCAATGTTGAAAAGTCACCCAATTTTTTTCTTAACCATCGGTGTCTATGGGACAGGAAATTGTCACAAGTCGTAGAATTTTTTTCAAAATTACGCCTAATTGGGCTACCAAATCGCGGGTTTATCAACCCTGCATGTAGCCACCTTTAATACCAGGTCAGTTTATTTGTATAATTTGTTTACCACAACAAATCAATTAAAATTGCATAAGGTTGCAGGTGATTCAAGCCAATAATCAATAAATTACAACCTTTCTATTAGTAACCCAACATTTTTGGTGGTCAAAAATTTAACATTCATTACAAATTCCCAAACAAGAACTTGTGCCAGTATTCAACATGATCATCGAAGTAAAAATTATAATAGTACATAATTCTCTGCACACATGATAATGTGTACATACTGTTGCCATTGTAACAAGAAACTATGCCTAAATAGTGTCATTTGTGCTGCATGGGTTGTACTCATTGCTCAGGGTTATCAAACCCAATTTATTAGCATAATTGGGCTACTTTAGGAGAAAAATTTAAAAATCATGTTGACCTATACCTAAATTAAAAATTACTCAACTGAAATTTTGGTAGGGGAACTTTGAGAACTAAGAACTGATTTGGAGCAAAATTGGGGCTTGATGAACTGAAATTTCAACCAGTGGCGTAACTTTGGGCCAGGGTGCCCGGGCGAAAGTAGATCGGGTGCCCCTGACCAAGGATGTGCATACTCCGACCTGTAGGAGAGTGGCGTAGCTAGGGGTTGTGGCGCCCAGGGCTAAGGATACATATATAATGGCGCCCCTCACTAATTCTTGAAAATGTGCACAAATATGGCCAATCACGCATTAATTTTGGTCATAATGAAGTTGAATATCGGTCTTTAATTGATCTTTTAAATGATTTTGTGGTGAAATGCGCGTAAAAAATGTGACTTTCATTCGTTGGAGGGGGCGCAGAATTGGGTAATTGGGTAGGGGCGCCCAGGGCACGCGCCCTCTTTGCCCCGGTCGTTATGCCACTGGTGTAGGACCTATTTGCTTAGTTACCAGACTATGCTCAGCTCAGACTATGATCACTATCTCACATGGCGCAAGAAAGACGAATCGCGAAAGTCCAGTGACCGTACAGCGCCGCCCGATTTTTTTTCCGGGTGGGGCAGTTAGTGGACTTTCGCAGTTAATCTTTCTTGAGCGATCAGAGTCTTGAGTATATAGTTGCCAACTAAGAAAAAACAGGTCCTACTCGACGGACTATGTGTGCATGATGTAGAGCTAATCAATTTTGGTATTGAAAGCCATAGACCTACCGAATATTAACTTACAAATAGTGTCTCAGATCAAATTTATTTCATGTTTCAATGAACTTCATGTTAAAGGTGAACCTCATTGAAAATAAAGTTATATATCAATGGAAAGCTTATGATGTCAGGATACTAACAATTATTTTTTCCGATTTTTTTGATGGCCAATAAAGCTGAAAAATTAAAAAATGAATGAATTTTTGGTCTTTTTAAAGGCGCCCAAAAGCACCCAAATCAATCGTCTATGACCTTGAGAATGCTCGTGGCGTGAGCTCAGGGTTCGTGATCACGTGATCCTACTCGGAAACATGTAAACAAGACTTCCTTCCTGTACTTTGCAAGCTGCCCGGCAAGTCTGATTTTCACAATAAAGCTTGAAATTAGAGGAATCTTCAAGTTGCTGGTTCCTTCTATATATATTAGAAATAATAGAATTATTGTCAGCACATAAATTTTCCGTAAATTTTTGACAAAATCAGTCATAACTCGCTGGGTATAATTGGGTAATTGAGTTTGAATTTCGCGCTGGGATCAATTCCATGCGCAATCTTGCTGCTACCGCTCATGTCATGGACTGAATAAACATGATCGAAAAACAAATTACATACTTGTTTGTGACATTTCTATTCTTGATTCATTTGAAAATATCTGATATTTAAAAATATCATCTTGCAGTAATCAAAAAATTAATAAAAAAACCCGCCGATTTCATCAAATCCAGCCCATAAAGGTTTTCATACATGTATTTAGCGCATTGCGGTAAATACATTCTTTCCACGCAATCATACGATTGAAAGAAACATACTTTATTATAAAATAAGTACAATTGAGGCTTAGTAGATGGAATTCTGAAATCTGAATAAAATTGAAATATTGTCACTTGTGTCACGATTCTTTAATGATAGTACAATCAGTGTACGGTACTGAAAAAGTGAAACAGAATGTTTCATGGATTTATACCGAACACGATGCGTAAATTACTGCTGAAGAAATAGCATTTACCCGACCAAGGTGGATATGCGCAAACACAGCGAGTCGCCAAGTTCGTCCTCCGGTATAGCACTTGCGGTGCGGTGTGTGTTGCAGCAGGTGTGATCAAGTCTGCTTTTGTATGCATTTTCGCAATTAAGCTTGAAATTAGAGGAATATTCAAGTTGCAAATAATAGAATTATTGTCAACACATAAATTTCCCGTAAATTTTGGACAAAATCAGTCGAAACTGGCTGGGTATAATTGGGTTATTGAGTTCGAATTTCGCGCTGTGATCAATTCCATGCGCAAATGCTTGCTGAGACCGGTGACAGGTCATGGCATAATAATAAGCATCAAATTAAATACTTGCTTATCAAGTGACATTCCCTGTTCTTGATTCATTTTAAAATATCTGATTTCAAAAAATATTGTCTTGCAGTAATCAAAAAAGATTTCATTAAATCCAGCTCATAAAAAGGTTTTTCATATCTAGCGCCGTGATCATTCCCGGTCGGATATCATTCATTATTGAAAATATTCTTTCCATGAATTGACAATTGAAAGAAACAAATACTTTATAAATACAATTTAGGCTTGGTAGACCGTTATTTGATGGAATTCTGAAATCTAAATTATAATATTGTCATTTCTGTCACAGTTCTTGATGATAGCACAATCGGTGTAGCCCTAAAAACATCCATGTAATTGTTGTATGGATGATGGTAGTAGCGAAATACTGAAGAAATTGCAGGAGCTGATGTTTGCGAGGCGGATATGCCCAAACAGCGCTAGCCTTCGTCTTCCGGGAGCACTTCTCTGTATATTAGCTGATTTGATCAATCGTTCCTTGATATTTGGAACATTTACAGGAATAAATTTTGCTGATGAAGTAGCAATAAGTTGGAAATATCAGAATGTGAATATCAAGTCGGTCATTTTGTCTGCAAGTACAGTACAGTCGCGGATACTGAACACTCGGCGACGGCCACTGAGTTCATCCCGTATGTATCTCCCGGGATGTATCTACGAGTTCGCCTATCATACATGACCGGTTGTAAAGCTATAATTAAAAAATCCTGTACATGTACCTTATTCTATTCCTTCATTTTCTCATTGTGATAAGTTTATCTCAACTTGGTGTGACAATCTGAACTGGTAGCACTAGCAGTTATTTTTTGCAATCTGTTTTCATTCGGTTCTTGGCCGAATCTTAGCTCTTCGTGCTTTACTGTAATATTCCCTATGCATATCGTGGATGGCTTGGCCTATCCCAAATCACCCCGGCCAGCACTTTTTCCATTTTTATCACACACTTTATTCAGGAACTTCATTCTTGATTTGATCATGATGTTTCCTTCATGTTATACTTATTTTATTGAAGATATTTTTCATGTAAAGTAAGTTGACAATGACTTAATTCGTACATTGGCCCGATGCATGCCACATTAATGCATGGACATTGTGTTTACAATCAAACCCGGAAGGAACTGAGTTTTCTCGTGCTGACGTCATCAACGAAAGCGCCCAATTTGAACGATTTCGTTTTGTAATTTAGGGGTGCCAATATCCAATCTTTGCATGGAGATTTTGTCTAGCCTGGTACGTTAGGCAAATAAAAAATATTCTTTTCTGCTTCCTGACATCATAAGCTTTCCATTGATATATAACTTTATTTTCAATGAGGTTCACCTTTAATAAAAAAAATGTTTTCATCTTCTCCAATGTCTTTACTTTTGAAGATTCGTCACTAGCTGTAGTGACGTAGCTAGGGGTTGTGGCGCCCAGAGGAAAGAATACACAATACCAGTGGTGAGGACGCGCAAAAATGTGCTTACAAACTTGGTATAATCAAGTTGAGTTTTGGTCTTTCAAACGACAATTTATGTGCAATGCGCGCGAAGCGTGCAAAAATTTTGTGTTGAAGGGGGCACCCAAATGAAGAGTATAATTCTATGCATGGTGGGTAAAGGTTTCCACTTCTTTCCTATAACAAAGTATTATCATGTCGAAAGGGTATCCAGGTCTGATGGGTGCCCCCTTAGCCCAGTGCCCGAGGCGCCCCAGAGCCCATAGGAGTTCGCCACTGATTTCAACATTTTGATGGGTCTTGTGAACTAAAATTGAGCCAAATTATAGGCTTTGGAGCTACAAATTTCGAAAATTTTCCAAATTTCGGCTAATGAGCTACAATTGTCAGAATTTGAGGCTCAAAGAACTGGAACATGATCCAAATGCGGGTCTTAAGGAACTGCCGGAGAGCCTGAAAAGGGGACCCTTGACCGCCGCACATACCCATACCACATTTACATGTGAGGTGCCCCCTCAAAGTTAATGGGAATTTAGGTTATTTAGCTCCCGAAATCATGAAAGTAGCTCCCGAAAGTTAAATTACAGGGGCTAGCCCCAAAAATTAAAAAGTATTTTGAGGCTTGCTATTACCTGAATGGGTGAATCCATTTGAAGTCTACACCCTCTGTGTGGGAGATTTAATATCATGTCTTCCACAGGGGGTGTACGGATTTCAACTGGAATAACCCATTTTGGAGCAGATGACACTGAATGGATGACTCCATTTGAAATCTACACTCCCTGTGTGGGAGATTAAGATCATGTCTTGCATAGGGGGTGTATGGATTTTAACTGGAATAGCCTATTGCTTACCCATCTGAGATCACAGTCCACCAAATACAGACGTCTGTTTTCACACCACTGTCGTAAATCAGGAAACACCTGCCATTAAAACGTACAAAACATGTCAAATTGTGGTTTGAGTTAATTGGCGTAGATTTCTTTTTGATATGGGGGGATGGGGAAAATTTAAACAATTTTGTTATCAAACAAAGTTTTTTGGTCAGAACGTTTGGGACAAACAGACAGACAGACGAGGCGGACAAGTAAACAATTTTTTGGCCTAAATGGTTCTATGATGCAAGTCCCCCACCTCATTTGAATGAACACAGCTGCTAACAGATGTACGCGATTAGATCATGATTGTATGTTGCATATATTTCAAAATACAACACAAGCACACTTCCTTGGATACAATAATGTAAATACTAACCAATCACACATGAGTTGGCATGATTGTGGATTCACTTCAGCGTTACGCACACGTGGGCGTTCATCACACAGTGCATGTAGACAACCGTCATGCTGTTGGCAGCTGTGTTCATTCAAAAGAAAATTTCTACTACCATAAAATCTTGATAGTTAGCATATATATGTGACCATCCACCACAACTGAGCCCGGATGTCGCCAGTGCCACTATTGAGATATGCTCCATTGAACTTAACAATAAACAATAGGAAACAAAGGATTTATTGACTGTTTTATTTTAAAGCTAATTTCAAGCAGAATATTTTGGTTGAATATCTCAAAAATGATGATTGGCGACTTCAGGGCTCAGTTGTGCTGGATGGTCACATATGTGCTTACTATAGCGCTTTCAAAACATGCAAACATGAAGTGCCCCATCCACAAAAGTGTAAAGGGTTTTGAGCAAATCATCGATACACATTGTTATATACGAACAAGTTAACCTGCAAATTTGTGTCTCAACCCCAGTAGCTCAGTTGGTAAAGCGCCGGACTTCGGTACAATTTCATGTTATCAAGCCCACTCGATAGTAAGCACATATGCTGTCGAGTTTTTACAGTACAAATGTTACATTCAATCTTACCTCCTTGACAAGAATCTCCCTCTCTGCATGGAAGTCTTTAAAAGTTGATGACACAAAAACCCTGACGGTCTTCCATCCTGATCTCTTGATGATCAATTTCTTATTGTTTTTGCCTTTGCCATCAATAGTCTTTGACACTTCATCCCAGGTTTGTTGTACCATGTACTTGTAGTCTGATGGACCGCTGGGGACAGCCAGGGAACGAGACCCTCCACAACCCATTGTCTTTATTGATTGATTGAATACTTTGATTAATTTGGTTGATAGTCCACTTGAAGTTAAAATGACCTGCTATATGCTGGTTCTATGTGTGTTGTTTTCTGTTAAGCAAGCACAAAATAATAGAACATTTTTAATAAATTGTTGATTCTCATATTTTCATCAAGTTTGGGGTCAATATGGGTGGGTTTGGGTCAATTAGGTTTGGGGTCAATCTGGGTTGGGTCAATCAGGGTTGGGGTCAATCAGGGTTGGGGTTAATCAGGGTTGGGGTCAATCAGGGTTGGGGTTAATCAAGTTTGGGGTCAATCAGGGTTGGGGTCAATCAGGGTTGGGGTCAATCAGGGTTGGGGTCAATTAGTGTTGGGGTCAATCAGGGTTGGGGTCAATTAGGGTTGGGGTCAATTAGGGTTGGGGTCAATCAGGGTTGGGGTCAGTCAGGGTGGGTTGGGGTCAGTCAGGGTGGGTTGGAGTTAATCAGGATTGGGGTAAATCAGGGTTGGGTCAATTAGGGTTGGGTCAATCAGGGTTGGGGTCAATCAGGGTTGGGATCAATCAGGGTTGGGGTCAGTCAGGGTTGGGGTCAGTCAGGGTGGGCTGGGATCAGTCAGGGTGGGTTGGAGTTAATCAGGATTGGGGTAAATCAGGGTTGGGTCAATTAAGGTTGGGTCAATCAGGGTTGGGGTCAATCAGGATTGGGGTCAATAATGGTTGGGGTCAATCAGGGTTGGGTCAATCATGATGGGTTATGGTCAATTAGGTTTGGGGTCAATCAGGATTGGGTCAATTAGGGTTGGGTCAATAATGGTTGGGGTCAATCAGGGTTGGGGTAAATTAGGGTTGGGATCAATCAGGGTTGAGGTCAATCAGGGTTGGGTCAATTAGGTGTCTTCATCAGGGTTGGGTCAATTACAATATTTCAATTTATAAGGCTGGGATTTTCTGGTTTATTTTAGGTTAGGGAATCCTGGATGCGAGTAGGCTTGGGCGATTGTTAACAAGAATGATTTCGATTTAATTTTGTTTAAATTATTTTTGATGTATTGAATAGGTTAAGCAGAATTTGTTGCATAGAATCCCACAATTAAACATTGTTGTGCATTTCAAGTAGAGTAATAACACACTCTAAAAAGGAAAAACACTACAAACGCTATGCTCACATCATATTTATCTAGACCATTTTAAGTTTGTAAATTGGGAACCCAAAAATTTGGAATGTGCAAGGGAGGGGCAAAGTTTTGTTCAATTTTTTGGCATCCCGAAAGGGGGGTAAGCAATTTTTGGCAAGCCATTTGAAAATTTTACCCCCCAAGAGCTCATAATTATTGCAGATTCATAATGTACAAAGAACATGATACAAATATTTGTTTTTGCATTCATTGGAATTTCAGGCAAAATATGCAAATAAGCTGGAAAATAAGCTTATTATATTCAAAATATGCAAATAACATGACACAAAATTACAACTGACATGACTGAGCTTATATTTATTTATTTTATTTATTACACTTTTATTTATTACACTTGTATACAAGACAAGAAGTCTAGCTTTCGAATTTGCTCACTGATAGCTTCACATTCAAGGTAGAGTCCAAAGCTATTGAAATCTAGTAGAACTATAATTGATGAAGCACATCAGATATAGTTCTGTATGTATTTGCAATGGTAGTTCAGAAGTAAACACAGCTGATCAGATTGGGGATCGCATCAAATATGTTGCTCAAATTGCCGCTTGCTCTACATGATCATGATTCATCCAAATTTAAAATAGAAATTTAAATATTTAACATGCGTTTCAAAAAATGTCAATGCGAAACCGAAAAATGATACATTTTTCGCTTAGGATTCTAGCCTCGAATGAATAACTCATGAACTATCAATTGCAAATTTGAAGCTGGAGTTCTCGAGTGAGACTATAAGGCCATACTGTATTTTGCATCATAATTTGCTTAATCTTATTCGAGAACTCTAGCTTCAAATTTGTACACGATAGATCATATCCATTCGAGGCTAGTCCAAAGCTATCATGTTTTGGTAGATCATCATTGTCATAATTGTATTGTAAAGCGCACTGTGAAGTGCGCTTAATAAAAGTGTTATTATTATTATTATTATGTTTTGCAACACATATTTGTTGATGTTTAAATTTGGATGATAAACAAAGGTTACCATACCTATTTTGAAACGTCTAAAACAGGCTGCGACAAATCGCCTGTCCGATAGCCCGGGGCAATCACATTTTATGTCGGGCAATTAAAACTCTGAAGAGCTGTGCCCGATCGGGCAAGTCTAAATTTAAACCAATTAAAGCTTGATGATTTAAAATGGGAGTATTTCTGTCCAACTTGGCGTGTTCACAGAAGTAAAAAAACATCAAAACAAAGTAGAAAACTTCTTGAAATGGAACTCAAATTTCGCTAGGCACTCGTATCCCACACCAGACTTGCAGACATATACATGTATATATGCTAATGAACATCATGCCGTTACGTGACGTATCAATTGGAAGTTTGGCCAATTGTAGAACCTGTTTCGTGCAAATATCATGACGTCAATGAAATCAGCTGGCCATGTATTTGCATATGATTGAGATGTACTAGTGGTTGGCGAAATACGTAAATCGCCGTGACTTTACTGACAAAATTTCACATAAAATACACATTATTTTCCACATGTAAGAGACAAACAGTGAAATAATTGAATGAAATGTTCATTTTTTATGCATTTCATGAATACTCATTTATTTATCAACTTAACTGAGAAAAGTATTGGATTTCCGTAAGAATGAAACTGCCAAATTCGGCACACTTACGGTACCATGGTACTATGCACTGCACTGCATGATTGATGAGTACGGTATGTGACTTTGTCGACAATTGTTGCTGGGAATATGGGTTAATTTCGGGCAATTTCGGGCAACCATTTTTGGATATTGCCTGCCCGATCGGGCAAGCTAAAAAATAAAATTTGTCGCGGCCTGGTCTAAAATTGAGTTAAAGTGCAATTTTAACAAAATTTTTGATGCGATCACCCTTTGTGATCAGCAGTGTTTACTTCCGAACTCCATTGCTTTACATGACAGGTGTCATGCTTAATTGATTTCCAAGTAAATTTTGATAGCTTTAGCCTTTGCTGGACTCCAGCCTCGAATGTAAAGGCTTCAGACCAATCTTGAAGCTACACACATTCTAAGTTCCAGTTAATTTTCTTCCGTGGTTGGCGTCGCACTAGTTCCAATAATTGGAACTCTACGTGTCTGTGTCCCCGCTGAGTTAGCATGCATTCATCACCATATTCACACGCACATAGTCATGGAGTGGTCTTTTTCGCTGCTCATAAAAATCACTCAAAAATCATCTTTTAAATATTTCTTTGGACAAAAGCTGATGCATAGAATAAGTTGAGCAATATATGACATACATCAGTGGTTTCTAAAGTTTGTATTTTTCTAGACATACTAATGCAAACTTGCCAAAATAAAACTCTGTAGGCCAGTGGCGTGCGCAGCACATTTAAAGTGGGGGGTGGCCAGGTTGTTCATTTCCCCCAAATGGAGTCTGATTTAGGTGTGTAAGGTGCGGTTTTAGCATTTTCCCCGAATGACCAACAAAAGTGGGGGGAATGTGCCCCCCTGCCCCCCCCCCCCTTTGCGCACGCCACTGCTGGAGGCACCCTTCGGGAGTATCTACAACTTGAGAACAAGTCCACAAACGTTCGAAATTTGTAGTTACTACAACTACGTACGCACTGTGATCGGCGATCGCGTAGCGTAGAAGTGGCAAGGTCTCCTCCCCTTTATACGAGCCGACGACAAATGGGTAAACCATCTTGTTGTGTTTACGCTGTGTGTTTACGCTCGTGTACGCGATATGCACAGCTCCGACCATGGAAGTAATAAAAAATTAACTATAGCCTTTTTTAATACTTTGGGAGCAATATTAATCAGGTCATTCAGGAGAGAAGAAGAACACATTTGTGTTTGGAATTGGACTGTTTTATAGTCTGTTTCTTCTTTCCAGGATTGTCATTTAAATTGCTTTTAGTGTTTTTTCATTTTTATAATTTATGACAATTGAAATAAATATTATTATTATTTATTACATGACCATGATGGCATTCATGACATTGCATTGGCACAAAGTCGTAAGCTTACCTATTTTTTCTGATTTTCGACTTGTTCAATTCAACTCACCCAGTTTTTACACCACAGAACTTTAACAAGATAAAATATCACGGTTAAAATAATACATACCCCTTGATCAATGCATATTTAGAGTCGCCATAATTTAACAAATCGTTGTCATTCGTTTCCAATAGCAACATAAATTATGCCAACAACACACATGTACTTTACACTGTACATCGTATTTGTACAGGCCTGAAGTGTATTTGTACGAGCGGCGCACTAATGCACCTGTTGAACGCTGATTGCCCTGCAATCAATTAACGATGTTCACGTTGTTGTAATTGCTCCATAACGCATGAGTCATCGTGTGAAACATTTTGGGTATCAGCAAAGTATTAAGATACCCTGCATGGCAACAGATGCACTAATGAGGGGGTACGGTTGAGTAAAAACCCGGCAATCTCTGAAACCGTATAAACAAGTATTCCTGAAAAAAATTGGTGTCGGTTCCAATTTACAATGTAACTATATAAGTTTTGCACTGCAGCACTGACAAGAACATTTAGTGGTAGTTCATTTTATCATTAAATAGGCCTAATTATACACTTGGCGCAACGTCAGCCTTCTATTCTTCAAATTTTTTCACAGGAGGATTCAGATTCAGATTTTATTGACAAATACCAAATATAAAGGTGTAGTCAATTACACAGAACAAAAACATATACAATACATATCAAGATTAACTGTGTACACTAAATTTTTTTTTTTAAAGGTCTATCAAGTCATGAAATACGAAAAATTATATATAAAAATGCACGATATATATGAGCCAGTACGAGAGCAAGAAATTGACCCAATACACATGCGTACAACACCATTGATATGGATAGTCTCCAACACATCCAGTTTGAGACAATCTAACGTTCGTCGGTCCTAAAGATGTTTTACTTTCAAACAAATAGTTTGACCTGAGTGGGCCCCGAGACCACAAATGTGTGTTATGAATTTACATATCATTACTACGAATAGTATAAGCTTTAGACATGAAACTTACAACATCTTTAACAATATCATATTCATTAGCACTCATTAAAGTTATGAAAAGTTCATTATCAGAAATATTGTCAATAACAAGAGTCTCAGATACATTCTGGATAAGTTCTTCCCGAAGTTCATCATAAAGCTTACACCGCATAAGAAAGTGAAATTCATCCTCAACTTCCAAGAGATTACATGCTTGACAGATCCTATTTTCAGGAGGAGTTTTAGGAACTGAATATCTACCCTTTTCAATCATGAGACAATGGGCACTGATACGAATTTTGGTAAAAGCTGAACATGAAGCACGATTAAAAAAGAGCAAATAATTTTCATGCTCAAAAGATGTTTTATATTTACAGTAAGTTCTAAGCTTGGAACTAGAGTTAGATATATATGAAAACCAATTAGAATCATAAACAACTTTTAAGCCAGAATTGACAATATCAAAAACCGTTGTCTTTTTTAAAATATTAGGTTTTTCCCATATCTCACTTTTACCAATCAAAGTACAAATACTTTTTATACCATTAGACCAAGTAAAGTAGTTATTACTATTTAACTTTCTATCATTAAGAAGTGCCTTAATAACAAGAGATGAGTTTCCTAACATACAATCATTATTCAATTTCCACCAGTACTTTACAGATAAACTAAGCATAAATAATAATAAGGGATAACTTCCTAACTCGCCTCTAACTGCATGATTAGAAGCTTTACGATGGACTCCCAATATCATCTTACAAAGTTTAATATGAAGAGATTCACCACAAACTTTATCACATATATTAATAAAGTTATCATTCTTTAAACTCTTCAATAAAAATGGAGACCAAACTTCGCAACCATAACAAATAATTGGTCTCAAAAGAGAAAGAAATAACTTAAAACTACACTTACTAGAGCTATTATATAAATTTTCACGAATTTTATAGAATGCTTTGTTTGCCTTGTCATAAAGAAGGTTAATAGCCTTCGTGAATTTACCTGACGGAGTAAAGATAATGCCCAAATAGCTATACTCGGCACAAAGTTGAATCATTTTATTACCATAAGTAAAAGAATAATTTGATAAAACACGACCACCTTTATTAAAGATCATAATTTTGGTTTTATCTATGTTAACTTTTAACTTCCATTTTGTACAATATTCATTCAAATTATTGAGAGCATTTTGTAAACCAAGTGCACTCTTTGACATGAGAACCAAATCATCAGCATACATAAGACAATTGAGATTTGAATTATTTAACATGACAGGATCGCAGTCGTTATTAAAGATTGAAGGAAGATCACTAAGATAAATGTTGAAAAACATCGGGCTTAATACACAACCTTGCTTTACCCCGACTGATGTATTAAATGAATCTGTTATTTTATTATTACATTTTATCGAAAAAGAAACAGAGGAATACATATCCTGCACAATCTGAACAAACTTCCCACCTATACCTCTATACCAACTTGAGTTAATTTATAAATTAATGCCTTACGCCAAATAGTGTCAAATGCAGAGGCGAAATCAACAAAACAAACAAACAATTTATCTAACTTTGAAATATATCGATCAATAATAGTTTTTAGAACTAAAATGTGATCTTGAGTACGAGCATTTTTACGAAACCCTATCTGCTCATCTGGTATAATGTTATTACGATCAGTAAATGACGATAGTCTATTATGCAAAATTAAACAAAATAACTTACACAAGTTACTAGATACAGCAATACCACGATAATTTTTTGGATTATTTTTATCCCCTTTTTTATGAATAACAGTGAGCGTGCTCTGTCTCCAAGAATCAGGAAACTTACCAGATAGAAGAATGTTATTAAAAATTTTAACCAAGATGGGTGTCAAATTTAAGGCACCCTTTTTTAACATTTCATTTCTGATACCATCTAAACCAGGTGCTTTCTTATTCTTTAAGGAAGAAATTGCTTCAAAAACTTCTTTGTTAGAAATTGGAATATCAAGTTCAGAAAAAGTATTAACATCGTAGGTTGACCAATATTGATCAATAAAATGTTCAAAGTCAACATCATTATGCTGAAGATTTCGATTCATTAATAAACTAAAATGACTTAACCACTCCTCAGCAGTAATAGAATTATCACCTTTCTTCTTACTATTACTACATAAATCATCATATAATTTCCAAAATGCTTTTGGGTCATGAGATTCCAAATTATCTAACATACTGAAAATACTGTTACGAAATTCAATTTTCTTACGTTTTAGAAGTTTACGATACTTTTTTTTAAGAGAGCGATACTCACAAATTAAAATGTTATTCAGTGGGTTCTTCCTAATACAACGTGCAAGGGATGTGAGTTGATTATAAACAGATTTACAATCATTATCATACCATTTATGAGTTTTAGAGGAACTCTTTGTCTTAACTCTCTTGGGCTTTTTCTTTTTAATGCCAACTGTCCTCCCAATATCATTTAACAATGTATCAAAGTTATCTAATACTGTATCAATGTTATTTGAATCTGAGATTGTATTACAAAAGTCATTAATCTCAGTTTTAACTTGAGGTTGATTGAAAGCATCGTGCCATAAATCAGATGACTCAGAAGTCCAGACAAATTGGGGAGGTAATTCTCTTAAAAGAGCATCAGAAGTATCAGAGCGAGAATAAGAACACATATTTACTTTAATGTGACATGATAACAGACAGTGAATAGAGTAGGGTGTCAGCTCATGAACAATAACATAATCAACATTATCAATTACAGATTCATGACAAAGTATGTAATCAATCACACTTGGATTCCCAATATGATTATAACACGTGAAGTGACCATTCAGATCACCAAGTTTACGACCATTTAAGGAGGAGTTCTGCTCATTTATGACTTTTATCATCCTCAACATTGACTTTTACACTCAACTTTGACTTTTGAACACACTTTGAAATCTGGTGCTCCTAATTCACAGGAGGGATTTACCATAGATGAACTCCTGGATGGGGCAGCTTTAATTAGCATGAGGCCGCATTGATATGTAAATAGCGTATTGTTATTTAAATTTGTGCCCAGACGTATTGAGGGCGACAGTCATGTTATCCATGACCATGATGGCATTGTTACATGGCATTGTTACATGTTACATGTTACATGACCATGATGGCATTCATGACATTGGCATGCATTCATGACATTGCATTGGCACAAAGTCGTAAGCTTACCTATTTTTTCTGATTTTCGACTTGTTCAATTCAACTCACCCAGTTTTTACACCACAGAACTTTAACAAGATAAAATATCACGGTTAAAATAATACATACCCCTTGATCAATGCATAGTCTTTATTGTAATGTAGAAGCTAAAGTAAAGTTTGGTGATATTGACACTGAATATTTCGAGGTGGAAGAAGGTCTTAAACAGGGATGTGTCTTATCCCCAATTTTATTTTGCATTTATATAAACCAGCTAGCTAAACTTTTCAAAGAAAGTGGTAACGGTATTCGCATTTGTGATGTTCAAATAGGTTGCTTATTCTGGGCTGATGACGTTGTTTTGATCGCAAATGATGAAGACGAACTTCAGAAAATGCTGAATATTGCATCTTCTTTCTCTCGCTTATGGAAATTAGATTTTAATTATGATAAGTCAAATGTTGTAGTTATTGGAAAACAAGTAAGTAATGACAAGACATGGAACCTATGTGATAGCACCATTTCCTCATGTGACAGTTATAAATATTTAGGAGTTCATATTTCTAAAAATCTTTCTGATCACACACATGTTAATGAAGTTGTAAAAAGGAAATAGACTTATTGGTTATATTAGATCTATTTTGGATGGTCACGATGACTTTAATAGGGTGCAGTATGGGGATATTTTATGGCGTACACTTGCTCTACCATGTATTAATTACGCGTGCGCAGTGTGGACATGTGGACTGAAGTCAAGTGGACATCAAAAGAATTGAAAACCTGCAGTTACAAATGGCCCGATATATTCTTAAGGCACCGCGTAATACCCCAGCGGCAGCCCTTTATGGTGATCTAGGATGGCAATCAATTGCCTCCATTCAAGATACTATTAGGATTAACTATTTTGCTAGTCTCAGATCAATGGATTTACATCGATGGCCAAAACTGCTTTTCAATACTTTATTCATTCTTGATTGCAATATTGACAAAATTCGCTTTAAATGGTTAAGCTCGACCAAATCTGCTCTCGATAAATGTGATATGAACCGCCTTTTCACGGGGCCTTTTCACAAACGACGCGTCTGTCAACATGATCAATCCACACTGGGCCAAATGTTGTAAAGAAATTATGAAAAATGTGTATGAAATCTCGTGGTATGACAATGCCAAAACCAAATCTTCTCTGGCTGAATATGTTAAGTTTAAACAAACACTTGCCTTTGAAAACTACCTTCTTGACAAAACTGATTTTTGGGGGATAAGCCTCAAATTTAAAGCACGTTCAAACACTCTCCTTAAATGGTAGAATCCACGGTTGGACCGAGGGCATGGACGACACCTGCCCTCTATGCAAAAAGCGGCAGCGAAAATCTTAGTCACTTCCTTTTCACCTGTAGGACTCTGAACACAATTCGCGCAGAAGAGTACCTGAAACTGGAAAGTGACCTTTATGATCAACAACTTGAGGCCTTTTGGTACATATTTATTGCTGGGAATGAGGACATTAAAACGTGCTTGATGCTGGGGGCCCCTTAGACAGTGAAGAAGGTAGTTTTGTTTTGATTCTTTTGTAAATCATTTCTTAAACGTGCTTGGGCTCTTAGAGCTTCTCTTGTTAAATGATTCTATGCACAATTAATGCCAGTATTTTGCCATGTTAATGTATATTATTTTAATATTATTTTATATTTCGTTTTATTTGCCTGCTAACGACCCATTTCAAATCAACTTGGGTTGACACAGGCAATTTATTTATTTATTTTGCTTTTGTTCTGTGCCATAATAATTGTGCGTGTATATTGTTTTTAAATCATTTCTTGTATATAATTATGTTTGATATTGTTTTGAACGCACCGCTGGTTAGGCGTGTGCCACTGTTACAAAAGTGTATGTTCCAATAAATAAATAAAAATAAATATCCATTAAGTTATCCAGACGGAGAATGGCTGCATATGCCGGGCATGTCAATTTGCTGAGTGAAGGCTGATAATCACCTTTCTGTATAGGTAATAAGCTAGTATATTTCGTGTACCAGGTGGTTATAACAAAAAATTAGTATCATATTAAATATATTAAATGTATAAACTTTGAAATTTACATGAATTTGAACAGCAGAGCTTCGAAATCTAGCTAAGTCAGGTGATGTGAAATCCGCGGCTGCGTGGCCCCCTCTGCGTGGTAGAATTATATTCATAAAACATTGAATTTAACAGATAGGCCTATCATGGGCAGCCAACCACAATTTATCAGCATTTAAAATATATGTTAATTAACAAAGATAAATAATAAAGAGTACAAATGGCAATTAACTAGTAAACAATCCTGAAATCTTAAAATGTTGCCACGTGATTTCCCGACCACATGATATGTCAACATATGACCACTATTCAGATTTACCGTAAATATTTGTAGTAGGCCTATTGTTGCCTTTGTTGTACGGCTTGCACATATGTACACTGTGCATTTCTTTACCTCCGTATAACTATAATCAATAATTCATGCTGGGAGCCAACACACCACATTTCGCCAAAATACATTCTAGAAACGCTTGCTGTTAGAATAAGAAAAATTTTAATGCTAATTTATTGCACATTCTAGGGAAGCGTGGTTACCTTTTAAAATAACCGAGTGAGAGGGTTTTCAAGAAAATATTTTCCTGTCAAAACTGAAGCATCCTCTGCATAAAAGAAAATATGAATATTAACTGCACATCATATATAACGATTCGTGATACCCAATTGTGGCACATTTGATGTCGTTTAAGAAGCAGAGAATTTTATTTCAATTTTATATACGCCAAAATATTTTTTTAATTGAGCAAAAATAAGGATAGAAAAAACGTTGAAAATCCTATGTGAATATTACATTAGACCCGGCAAAAGATTACTGTTTCGTTTTTATGGTAATCTAATCTTTTATTTCCTGAAAAAACATTTGGGGTCTAAAATGGAATTTTTATGTAATTGATAAAAACATCGAACGTGTATACAAGAAAATGGTAGGTTTTCCTCTATAGTATTTTACTGACCATGGAAATGTACTGAGACACAAGCACGTGTCAAAATCGATATAATGTATTGTCCATACAGACGCCCAGTTATCACTGTTTATTATTGGATTTTTTTTTTGTATATAAAACACGCAGTTAACTTAATTGAGCGCTAATAATACACATAAATGTTTTAGGCAAATAAAATTCCAAAATATGGTATTCTGCCTTTGCTTGTCACGTGGTAGGCCTATGTTGAAGTTGCGATTATACCTTCAAATAAGTTTCAAATGAATTCCAAGAAGACAAATGGCCGAGTGGTCTAAGGCGCTGGGTTCATAGTGTATCCAAAGCAGTCCGCCGCCGCCGTGAGTTCGAACCCCGCCTCCGCCAAACTTTAATGAAGTAAAATTAAAATTGAAATTTTACTTTAAAAAAATTTCATATTGGGGAAATGTGACTGGCAAAATTTATGTATGGCGTGGAGTGGTGTGGGGAGCCAAGTAACATTCTGTCTGCTCAGTGCATATTGGTATTTTATTTTACTTGAGAGCATAATAGAAATACATAAGACGAATACGGCGCCGATGATGGAAGGTCAGGTCGGGTATCAAAGGTTATTATAACTTAAATACTACTTGTATTTCACACCTTGCCTCTGTCACATAATTCCTTCATATTATTGACAGCAAGTCCTAATTTTGACTTTGCTATTGCAAATTGATGGTGCCTGATGGGAATACCCGTCCGCCATTCATTAAACTGGATCGTTTTCGCCTGGTTTGTGCCCAGATAGATGTATTGGGGGCGCGCTATACTCTCATTGAACAGGCAAAGTTCGCAAAACTAACAACGTTGTTATTTGCCAAATTCAATTAACATGATCCAAGGGGTCGAACATGAATTATTCATAACGAGCTATAACGGATCGATAACTGGCCTCACTTTCTAGCTAGTAAACCAGCTGAATTTTTCATAGATTTTGCGTTGCTAATAGAACAACCGTGAATTTAGTGTCACCCCCTTGGATTTACGTCAACCAACCAACGATGGCGAATTTCATCATTCGATATCAGCAAAGTATCAGGCCCTTGCAACTCCTATACCAGCGCAATACAAAAATATTTTTGTTTAATTAACACTGGACATGCTGGATGTTTTTATAAAAATATTGTATGTGATGAAGAAGGGGCTGGTGGTTTATTTGTGTAAAGGTCAAAATAGGATTCGGATAGGGTCAGGTCTCCTTCTGTGGGTCTTTGAACCTGCTCATTGTCTGGTGTGTTTTTTTTTGTGTTTTTTGTAATTTTGATTTTGAAATGGAGCCTTCATCTTTGGTTCGAGTTGTATTTTTTCCTGAATGTATTTTAATGCTTTCTCTCCCCCACCAGCTCTAAGTAGGCCTACTGATAAAATACAAAAAACTGAAAAAGAAAGAAAGAAAAAAAAAAAGATGTGGACACCGTCAGTTCCCCCCGTGTATTATCAGAAAAATGCTGCTGCCACCAGATATAGGCTAAGTAAAACAGCGTATTACTATCAAGACTTATATTATCGATATTATCAAGACAGAGATAAGTGTCTGACGTCATCTGTCAAAGTGGTTGATGATGACTTGCAAAACTCGGCAGTAAACTGGGCCATGATTTTAAGCTTATTGTTAATTTTGCACCTTCAAACATACAAACCATCTCAAAAGTTAGGTCTTTATAGAATTTTTAGAATCAGTTGTTATCTACTGATGATAGCATTTGTAGTATCAGTTGCTATCTACTGATGATAGCATTTTTAGAATCAGTTGCTATCTACTGATGATAGCATTTTAAAAAATCAGTTGCTATCTGCTGAAGATAGCATTTTGTAGTATCAATTGCTATCTACTGATGATAGCATTTTTAGAATCAGTTGCTATCTACTGATGATAGCATTTGTAGAATCAGTTGCTATCTACTGATGATAGCATTTGTAGTATCAGTTGCTATCTACTGATGATAGCATTTTTAGTATCAGTTGCTATTTACTGATGATAGCATTTTTAGAATCAGTTGCTATCTACTGATGATAGCATTTGTAGAATCAGTTGCTATCTACTGATGATAGCATTTGTAGTATCAGTTGCTATCTACTGATGATAGCATTTTTAGAATCAGTTGCTATCTACTGATGATAGCATTTTTAGAATCAGTTGTTATCTACTGATGATAGCATTTGTAGTATCAGTTGCTATCTACTGATGATAGCATTTTTAGAATCAGTTGCTATCTACTGATGATAGCATTTTAAAAAATCAGTTGCTATCTGCTGAAGATAGCATTTTGTAGTATCAATTGCTATCTACTGATGATAGCATTTTTAGAATCAGTTGCTATCTACTGATGATAGCATTTGTAGAATCAGTTGCTATCTACTTGCTATGTATTTGGATTTTCTGCATGCTTGGGAGTGAAAAACACAGGAAAACAACCCCGACTTTCGGGCCTTAATGCTACCCCTGGGTAGCATTTGTAGTATCAATTACTATATATCTACTGATGATAGCATTTTTAGAATCAGTTGCTATCTACTGATGATAGCATTTTTAGAATCAGTTGCTATCTACTGATGATAGCATTTTTAGAATCAGTTGCTATCTACTGATGATAGCATTTTTAGAATCAGTTGCTATCTGCTGATGATAGCATTTTTAGAATCAGTTGCTATCTACTGATGATAGCATTTTTAGAATCAGTTGCTATCTACTGATGATAGCATTTTTAGAATCAGTTGCTATCTGCTGAAGATAGCATTCTTCGAATCAATTGTTATTTACTGATGGTAGCATTTTTAGTATCAAATGCGATTTAATGATTAGGCCTAGACCTATTACATTTTCAGCCAGGTAGTATCTACTGATGATAGCATTTTAGAATCAATTGCCAATAACTGATGATAGCATTTTGAAAATCAGTTGCTATCTACTATTATTTTATTTTATTTTTATTAGATCTTATTTTGCCTGGGGAACAAACTCAGTGGTCCACACTGATTTCCAGTCTGGCCCAGGGGTCAAACAAAATACATCAAAAATACAAATGAAATACATACAAAAGAATTACACACCATGGATTTAGCAAAAAACAATATATATGAACACACCAAGGAAGTACATCTATGCTGGTCGGCTGCAGTGCAGCAATGTCGGCAGGCTTCAAAGACAGCCCGCAGACAGAGTCCGCACTGCAGCCGACCATCATGCAACAACCTGAATAATTAAATAATTTAATTGCACATCGCTTTGAAACGGCCTAGTGTATGAGGTAATGGTACTTTAACCTGGGTTGGCAATGAATTAAAAGAGACCACGCCTCTGGATGTAAATTTTCGCTTAGCCGACTCGCTCTTACTAAGTGGGATGACCAGATTACCTTGTGACCCTGCTCTAGTCCGGTGGTTGTGACTCGAAGCATGTGTGGAATATATTGCACAGGGGTGATGGGAGTAGGTTACAAAGGCTTTTGTACACCATTATATTTAGATGGAAATTACGGCGGCAATCCCATTTCAGGTTGTTGAGAAGTACTTCGGTGGGATATCTGCGTGGGAGCCCCAGAATGATCTTACCAGCTGCATTTTGGAGTTTATCAAGTCCAGTATCGCAATAATCAAGTTGCGGAATGATGATCGTTTTATACAAAAGAATGAGAGTTTCCTTGGGCAAGATGTTTCTCAGCCTTCTTAACAAACCATTACGTTTAGAAACGGAGCTTGAAATCTTCTCAATGTGAGAAGACCAAGTGAGGACAGGTCCAGCCAAACACCTAAGTATTTGAACTTCTCAACATTCTCTATGACAGACTCATTGATGTAAACCTCAAGCTCCATGTCTTTACGAGCAAGTTTTTGGGCAGTACCTAAAATCATCCCTTTGGTTTTTTTAACATTGAGTGTGAGGAAGTTGTGGTTTAGCCACTCAGCAACATGGGTGAGTTCATAGTTCAGAATGTCATTAATGGCCCTGATAGTTTTAGCTCTGACAAAAATAGCAGTGTCATCAGCATATAATGCTACCTTGGAGTCAGGATGGGTAATGACACTTGATAAATTGTTGATGTACAGGGTAAAGAGGAGGGACCCCAGTATAGATCCCTGCGGGACTCCAAAGTTTACTGGAGCAGGACTGGAAACCACCTCACCAATCTTAGTGACTTGTTGGCGATCTCTAAGGTAGGATCCAAACCAGTTAAGTTCAGTGCCATGCACACCTATGCTATGAAGTTTGTTAATCAGGACGTTGTGGTGCACCGTGTCAAACGCCTTCTTGAGGTCTAAAAAGATAGCACCAGTGAAAAAACCAGAGTTAAAATTGTCGAGAAGGTAGTCGGTAACACCGAGAAGGCATGTTTGAGTAGAGTGCATGGCCCTGAAGCCCGACTGGTTAGGAGACAAAAGATTGCAATCTGTGATGTAGCTGTAAAGCTGGCCATGGACCAACTTTTCAAACACCTTCATACAGGCCGGGATAACCGGCTGATATTAACCTGTAATTACTAGTGTCCATGTGGTCACCCTCTTTAAATATTGGAGAAACTCTGCTTTTCTTCCATGCGGAAGGTACGACACCGGTGGAGAGACTAAGATTCATGATGTAGGTTAGTGGCCTACATAATTGCACGTACCCAATTTTGAGGAGTTTTGGACTGATATTGTCCAGACCAGTGGCTTTCTTGCTATCAATACCTTTGAGAAGCTTAAGAGCATCCTCCTCAGATATCTTAGAGAAAATAAAAGGACTCTCCTCCGGTATCGTCTCTTCAGTGCAGGGTAGATTGACATTCATAGGGGTTGGTTGGAACAAATGGCATCGGCTAGATTTTGACCTATGTTTGAGAAAAAACATTGAAATGATTAGCAATTAAATTACCATCATTGACAATTTCATCACCTATTCTTATGCTGTTGATTGATTGTTGTTTAGAACCGGGAAGCACAGTTTTAACTGTTTTCCACAATTTATGTGAGTTTGTTCCAGCTTCATTGATTGAAGACTCAAAGAAATTCCGCTTGAGCCTGGTAGCAAGATTGTTAGTTTTGTTTCTGAGGTACCTAAAAGCATCCCAGTCAACCTCAGAGCAGGTATTTTGGGCATGAGATTTAGCACGCACAAGGTCTTGTCTGCACGCAATATAATCATCATCAATCCACTGAGGAGGATTGTTTGGAATTTTAACCTGCCTAAATGGGGCGTGAACATCGCAGATGGGAATAAATAAACTTTCAAACATGCCCCATGCCAAGCCAGGGTCATCCAAGTCTTCAACCGTACCCCACGGAACCTGTTCTAAATCCTCAATAAAAGCAACATCATCAAAGCGATGATGATAGCATTTGTATTATCAGTTGCTATATGCTGATGATAGCATTTTTAGAATCAGTTGCTATCTACTGATGGTAGCATTTTTAGAATCAGTTGCTATCTACTGATGATAGCATTTTTAAAAATCAGTTGCTATCTGCTGAAGATAGCATTTTGTAGTACCAATTGCTATCTACTGATGATAGCATTTTTAGAATCAGTTGCTATCTACTGATGATAGCATTCTTCGAATCAATTGCTATTTACTGATGGTAGCATTTTTAGTATCAAATGCGATTTAATGATTAGGCCTAGACCTATTACATTTTCAGCCAGGTAGTATCTACTGATGATAGCATTTTAGAATCAATTGCCAATAACTGATGATAGCATTTTGAAAATCAGTTGCTATCTACTGATGATAGCATTTGTATTATCAGTTGCTATATGCTGATGATAGCATTTTTAGAATCAGTTGCTATCTACTGATGATAGCATTTTTAGAATCAGTTGCTATCTACTGATGATAGCATTTTGTAGTATCAATTGCTATCTACTGATGATAGCATTTTTAAAATCAGTTGCTATCTACTGATGATAGCATTTTTAGAATCAGTTGATATCTACTGATGATAGCATTTGTAGAATCAGTTGCTATCTACTGATGATAGCATTTGTAGTATCAGTTGCTATCTACTGATGATAGCATTTTTAGAATCAGTTGCTATCTACTGATGATAGCATTTTTAGAATCAGTTGTTATCTACTGATGATAGCATTTGTAGTATCAGTTGCTATCTACTGATGATAGCATTTTTAGAATCAGTTGCTATCTACTGATGATAGTATTCCTTTTTATCAGTTGCTGTCTTTATAACTTAGCATTTTGTAGTATCAATTGCTATCTACTGATGATAGCATTTTTAAAATCAGTTGCTATCTACTGATGATAGCATTTGTAGAATCAGTTGCTATCTACTGATGATAGCATTTGTAGTATCAGTTGCTATCTACTGATGATAGCATTTTTAGAATCAGTTGCTATCTACTGATGATAGCATTTTTAGAATCAGTTGCTATCTACTGATGATAGCATTTGTAGAATCAGTTGCTATCTACTGATGATAGCATTTGTAGTATCAGTTGCTATCTACTGATGATAGCATTTTAGAATCAGTTGCTATCTACTGATGATAGCATTTTTAGAATCAGTTGTTATCTACTGATGATAGCATTTGTAGTATCAGTTGCTATCTACTGATGATAGCATTTTTAGAATCAGTTGCTATCTACTGATGATAGCATTTTTAAAAATCAGTTCCTATCTGCTGAAGATAGCATTTTGTAGTATCAATTGCTATCTACTGATGATAGCATTTTTAGAATCAGTTGCTATCTACTGATGATAGCATTTGTAGAATCAGTTGCTATCTACTGATGATAGCATTTGTAGTATCAGTTGCTATCTACTGATGATAGCATTTTTAGAATCAGTTGCTATCTACTGATGATAGCATTTTTAAAATCAGTTGCTATCTGCTGAAGATAGCATTTTGTAGTATCAATTGCTATCTACTGATGATAGCATTTTTAGAATCAGTTGCTATCTTCTGATGATAGCATTTTTAGAATCAGTTGCTATCTACTGATGATAGCATTTCTAGAATCAGTTGCTATCTGCTGAAGATAGCATTTTGTAGTATCAATTGCTATCTACTGATGATAGCATTTTTAGAATCAGTTGCTATCTACTGATGATAGCATTTTTAGAATCAGTTGCTACCGGGTATCTACCGGTACGCATGGTAGCATTTGTACTATGATGATAGCTATCTGCAGATGATAGCCGTTTTTTAGAATCATTTAGGCCTACTGATTTGAAGTTGATGTTTTATCATCATAGTTTGTAAGGTAGGCCTACCGGCGGCTTGTAGGTCTACTCATGGTAGGGCCTACTATGAAATGCTTTAGGGGGCTGGCATTTTCTTTGGATGGGGGCCTAAATATGTCGATGACCCGCCCCCTATCGCGGGCAACATTTTTTACGACCCCCCTATCGCGGGTCGAAAAATTTTATGACCCCCCCTTCCAACTACACAGACTCAAGAAAAATTATTCATTGCCAGAACTAAGGCGCGCTCCGCGTCAAAACTTAAAAGTGAAGAAAGTGTGTGGAGCGCGTTAAAATTTTTATTGTAAGTGTAAAGAAGGCGCGCGGAGCGTGTAAAAATTTTGTATAGATTGTATGCACATTTTGATTGTGAAGTTAAAGAATGCGCGCGCAGCGCGCGAAAATTTCGAGTCACCAGCCCTTAATAATTCTATAACCCCCCCTATTTTGGGTGTTAAAAAAATTATAACCCCCCCTATTTTTGGTCTGAAAACTCTATGACCCCCCCCCAGTATTTTTGGGACCCCCCCACTTCCGAAGAAAATGCCAGCCCGGCCCTTAGGAAAACTTTATAATTTACATAGGTGGGCGAAAGAAACAAAAAACTCCCTTTCTAAAATCCTATTTGCATAAAAATCCTCTGGACGAAAACGAAAGCATTAGGCCTAGGCCTATTTATTTTATTAAAAACACAATAGGCCTATTATTTTATTTATTTATTTATTTTCATTTTATTTTTTTTTTTATTTTTGCCTATTTTTTTTTTTTTTTTTTTTAGTTTTAGTTTTTTTTACACTTTCGCTGGCCCGGTTCGCTGCTGAAACCATAGATACTAATTTATTTTTAGTATCTATGCTGAAACGGGCCCTTTTTAGGTACCCCATAAATCACAAGGACCCTGGGCAAAGTTACGGCGCGATACTGAGCTGAGCTAATTCTGCAGCCAGGCATGCATGCCAAATTTATGTAGCGTGCATGCAGCTCTGCACGTCCATCTAGGTCTCGAGGTCATTTAAGGTCATGTTGACATGTTGCGGTGTTTACTAATAAAATAATTAAAACATGATTTGAATACGACGTAATTTTAAATCATATGAAGTGTTATTTTCTGTTCAACTCGTATAATAGTTCAACACATGATTAAACCATAAGTAATTGTGTAATGTAAATTTCAATTTCGAATTTTTTATGCAAAATTATTTTATTGACATGTATTATTTCTAGGAACACTTTCATAATTGAAGCAGATCAGATAAATAAGTATGGAGCTGATAAAATCGGCCACCAAAATGTCCGGGTCTTCTCAAGTCAAAATCGGGCATTATTTGCTCGGGGAGACACTTGGCATGGGGACGTTTGGAAAAGTAAAGAGTAAGTTTTGTAACTCAATGTATTGATTCAGTGTTTTATCGCTTTTATATATCACTTTTAGTCTGATTTTGAGTGGGCATGTAGTGCACGATTTTTTTTTCAGTATTGCATGTTGTGGGTTTGTTTACAAATTTGTATTGGGTCATTCTATGTCATTTCATTAAATTTGTCCGAAGTTTCCTGTACTACCCTCTCCGAATTTCTTTTGATTTCAATTCAGATGTTGTACCCAAAAGTCATAGTCAAGTTTCAGATGATCTGTAGCACTTCCCATTTTATGCAGTAATAGTAAAATTTTGAGCGTTTGAGGACCTGTTCTCAACTCAAGTTCATCAAGTTGTAGCCCGAAACATCATGGTCCTAGTTGTTCCTTCCTCACCAAGGGGCCATGAATACTGTACATACATAGAAACGGGGCACCCTGAACTCACGTCACGGTGATGACGTCACACTGATGGACTCTTAATAATATAGAAATAATTCAAAACACAGCGACGATATATAACGGTCACAAATTATCTGGTCATTTTACATCCTCAAATGTGCTCAAAAGTTACACAAATGTTCTGCTTAAGGCCAGAGTAATGGAAGACACATTCGTCCACGACCGAATTTGAGATTTTTTGATATTTATCAACACTAAGATGTATTCTTTCACTTGAAACTGATAAAATACAACTTGCTAATATTTATCCGTATTTTTGCTTGATTTATTTCATTCTTTTCAACTCTAAAAAGTCACATGGCTCAAGAAAGCTTAGTAAATTGGCGGGAAATAATGAGTCAGAAATGCGTGAATCGCGAAATATTGTGATTACGCTACGATTCGAGTCGCGTGACGCTAACAACTCTCTTGCGTATGTCCAACGAGTCAAGGCGCATTCGGTATGTTGTTAACGCCAGCAAATGTGGTGCAAACAAAACAAAAATTTGCAGTCAAAATGCCACTTAGATTTTTTAATTATTTTGAATTTTGGCACGTGCACACTGAAAGCAGAGATTATAGATTCATTGGTGCAAAAAGATGCATATTTAGACCATGCACCAGATACAGCTTTTACAAGTGTGAAAGTCTTACCGTTTTAAATTTTAAGGACGTTTTGTGCATAATTTTGACATTTTTTTACTAAAACGTCAATTTCTCAGAGTTCACTTTTGACAATATTGCGCGATTTTTGTGACAAGATAACTCGAAAAATATGCAAGCAAAGGGTAAACTTTTTGCACTATCCTTTAGAGTACATCAAAGTCTAGGGAAGGTTTTTTCATTTTTTCAAAATATTTGTTTTAAACAAAAATATACACCATTATGTGCAATTTTTAGCTTAAGGGGGTACTACACCCATGTGGTAAATTTGTGACTATTAATTTGCATTTTTCTCAAAAAATAATTACACACTGGTAACCAAAGTTACGTATATTATTGGGGCAAGGGATCCAATTACTACACTGAAATTTCAGTGACTCAAGACAAGCGGTTCAGTACATATGATAGGAAACGAGGTACATCCTAGCGGTACCTTATTTCTGATCATAAATAACAAACCACCTTGTCTTGGGTCACTGAAATTCCAGTGTAGTAATTGGATTCCTTGCCCCTATAATATACATTTTTGTTACCACTGTTTTATTAGTTTTTGAGAAAAATGCAAAAATAGACACAAATTCATCGAGGGGTGTAGTACCCCCTTAATAGAGTGACAAAATGGCTTTTTTCACATGTTTTTTTCAATATTTCGAAAAAAGAGACGAATTTCAAAAAAATTAAAAAACCTTCCCTAAGTTCATGTCTCTTCTTCATGAAAAGCTAACTGAATTTTTTTTACTCCGAAGGGATTTTTTTCTAAGTTGTCACAAAAAAATTTGGTTAAAAAAGTGATTTTTGTGATTTTTTCAAAAACTTGAGATTTTTTTTTTTTTTTTACATCACCATGGGATTCCTTGACTCATTTCCTTTCCAAAAATGTATAGTTTTATATACTTTGGACATACAATTCAGAAATAATGAAGCTTCGAAAAGGTCCATGTTCTCTCCCATTACTCTGCCCTTAAGGGGGTACTACACCCCTGGCCAATTTTGTACCTATTTTTGCATTTTTCTCAAAAATTATAGCGCATTGGTGACAAGTAAGATATGTATATTATAGGGGCAAGGACTACAACTACTGCACTGAAAATTCAGCAACTCAAGGCAAGTAGTTATTGATTTATTGATCAAATATTGGTTTTCCTCATTTTTGACTGTAATTCAACAACTGTTGTCTGTGCTGAAATAAAATTACCAGTGCAGTAGTTGTAGTCCTTGCCCCTGTATTATATACATATCTTACTTGTCACTAATCCGCTATAATTTTTGAGAAAAATTCAAAAATAGGCACAAAATTGAGCAGGCGTGTAGTGCCCCTTAAGTCTCATCTTAATTGAATTGCTCACAAAGGGAACTTCACTTGGCTGCTAGCTGCTGCTAACACCATTGAAGGTCCTGATATATTGTGATACATGTGCTGATAGTGATACTGCTTTTCAATCTACTAGTCTAAGAAAGTATTTTTATTTGATACGGTAGTATAAATTTTGTACTTCTATGCTTTGTGTGTGCTTTTGTTTGACAATACCCTGTTTGTTTGGTTTTAAAGACCACTAATCTGTAAATCTGTATTGTAGTGCTTTTGCAATCTTGGTGCAGTAAGAAAGTGCTGTGATGAGGCCAATCTCAACTGCATTGGGATTAATAGTGCTGCAAATGTTTTTTCTTGTATGTCAGAATCATGTCAACATAAAATTGTTCCCTTGACTCTCATTCGAGAGTATCAGTGAAGTTGAATAAACAATCATATAATAATTAATATACCACAGAGTGTTATAAAATAGACTATGGAAAAATGTAACCAGGAAGTAAATAAAGTTTGTGAAAATGGTGATCAGTACGATGAACAGTGGTCCCATCTTTTGAAAAATTTCAAATGTCAACACTATTTCGCAAGTACCGTGTCGATATATGTTGTAACCCACATTTTATGTTGGCATTTCTGATGTCAACAACATGTCATAATACTTCCATATATGACAGCACTAATTGGGATTATCATTATGTATCCATTCTAAGAATACCAAGTCTTCATGTTGTTTTATTCTGTACAGTGGGTGAGCATCAACTTACAGGTCATAAAGTAGCCGTCAAAATCCTGAACAGACAGAAGATCAAGAACCTAGATGTTGTCAGCAAAATCCGCAGAGAAATACAGAACCTGAAACTGTTCCGACACCCACACATCATTAAGCTGTAAGTAGTGATGAATCACCACCAACTTTATACCTGGGATCTGCAACTGGCGGCACCTGCACCACTTGCGGTGCAGTGTCGCATTCCAAACTGTGCACAGTGGCTAGTAAGGGGAAAAAGAGGGTATTGTACCTTGATTACTCAAGAGCCATCAATTCCTATACCATTTATAAAAAAAGGTCGAGAGCTTTTGAGGGTGCTGCTCCCTGGACCCCACTGGGGAGTTGCCCATGGACCCCATCAGATGTATCAAAGTAAGCCAGTGAACCCCACCTGTTAGTCAATCCGCTGTCATGGATTTAGTTGAGGACTCATCACTGCTGCTGTATATGCTGCTGACATTATCTTTTGAAATGAGGCGAAGAGCATTGGCGTATAAATCCATGGAGGGAATATTTTGATAAGGGCGGTCCATACAATTATCTTCCCCTATGTTGGTGCCTGTATGTTGGTTTCTGACCAAATTAAGCTCATTTTAGCCTAAAAAGTGTCATTTTATGCGCTCTTTTTGCACCATATTTAACCATTTTAGCTTCAATATGGCAACATTGTTCGCACATTTCGCGCGCATTTGTACCATAAGTTATTCTGTCGCCAAAAGGTGCTGGATTCACTATACTTCAAAAAATTGTTTCCAACCCCACCCCCAATGATCTACACCACTGGTGAAGAGCTGTAAAATGCTCCTCTGGTCTCCTGAAGAAGAGCTTCAGAAGAGCTGTTTGGACCAATAGCGAGTCATCAAGAGGAGCTATAAATCACTCTCCCACATGCCATTTAAGAGGAGCTGTAGAGGAGCAATCACCCTTGAGCCTCTCACAAGACTGTCTGAGACTATATTTGTGTACAGAACGTGTTGTTTAGAATTTATATTTAAAAAAAAAATCAATTTTGTTGTGTAATTACTTTTGCGCCCAGCATGTCCACTCTTTGAATTCACAAAAACGAACCCTTACGAAAATAATGGTGTATATCCCAGAGCTATGCCCAAAATCTTTTGATATAAGTCTGTGTGATAAGTTCAAAAGATTTTCTGTACATAAATTTGCATTGTGGTTAATGGCAAATCTCAACCTCTGCATTGGATGTTTTTGGAATGTCATTCAAATTTTAACCGCAATACTACACAATTTTGAGCTTTCAGATATATTTTGATCTGTCTTAAAAGTGATTAAAAATTCCTATGAGAAATTTTGTTATATGATGCACCCTATATATTATTTTTCCATCTCTGCTACAGATACCAAGTCATCAGTACACCTACTGATATATTTATGGTGATGGAATATGTGGCTGGTGGAGAGTTGTTTGATTATATAGTCAAGCATGGAAAGGTAATTTTTTCAACAATTTAAAAATCCTGAAGAATTACATAAACACAATTGTTTCAGTTTCAGATCAAAAGTACTTTTTTGCCAGGCAAATCCAATATTTTACTCTGAGCTCTGGATGACAGGTTATGTCATCATAATCACAGATGTCCAGGTTCACTACACTTCTTGATAGCCTCATACCCTCAGCTTAGCAATTCCAGAATACATTCCTATATCCAGTATTTTTCTATGAGTGCTGTGCACACATTTTCAGCATGTATGCAAAGGAGTACATTTTTTCATTTTCAATGTTGGCATGTATGGAACCAGTTTGGTGCTGTGTTTAAAAAAAAAATTACCAAAGAAAAAAATACAGCCAATATGCGTTTTCCTCTCTTCACTCATGTGACAGTGAAATAGTAGGTATCAAATGGTTGAGTTGGTTAAAAAAAATAGGCTTGGGAGGGCAAAACATTATCCGCCCAAGGTGCTTAACAATGTCATTTTGGGTGGGTGCTAATTTGTACATTGTTTAAGCCGAAAAAAAAATGTAGAAAGGGCACAAAATATTCACCCATCATCATCAGTGTGTCATATGTTTCAGAACATGATTCAGATTTGCATCCATGGCAGTTAATAAACTAATATCCACAGTTTGCTTGTTGTAAAGTCACTGGGTGGGGCTTATTGGGGTATGGGCGGTTAATGGAACGAATGTGGTACATTGTACAACTAACAAACACTGTTTTGGATGTTGTTTGTTTTTCTGGTGACAGTTGAAGGAACATGAAGCTAGACGGTTCTTCCAGCAGATAATATCAGGTGTAGACTATTGCCATCGTCATATGATTGTACACAGAGATCTCAAGCCAGAAAATCTACTATTAGACAACAATCTTCATGTCAAAATTGCTGACTTTGGTAGGTGCCAATAAATACCCTGTAATCTAGATGCACTTTTAGCTTTCTTAGGAATTTCTGGTTTTAGAGCTTTGTACAGTGTGCCAGTGATTGTTCAACAAAACACTTTGTTGTCAAACCAGGTTTATTATTTTACTGCTGTTAACCTGGGCTTATCCATATGGTCTATGTTATTAAGCCAAGACTTTGTTGTTAAACTAGGTTTATCTAACACTTTAATATTGTTAACGCCAGATTGATTATATAGTGTATGATTTATCAAACACTTTTTTATTAACCCCAGTTTAGCCAAGATCTTGTTGTTAACCTAGGTTTATCTAACACTTTACTGTTATTAACGCGGCTGTGTACTATAGACACTGTTTCTTTCGCGAAATTGAGTTTTTTTATATGTTTGTACTTTGTTATGTTTTTTATAAATACAAGGAATGAAAATCCAGATTTATAAACTCCAATTGCAATATTTTAAGGATTTTATTTCACTATTCCACTCGTGTTTGAAATTTAAAAGGAAAGAAAATCTTTGTTGTACCAGCAGGGTACACGCTGGCAAACATCGCATCGCGTTCGTATCGCGCAATTGTTAACGCACAAATACGCTGACGCATACTGCCGACGCTTATCTGCATCTTGCGGCGCATCTTATGGAAACACCGCGGATGAACTGAGTTCACAAAACCTAGTGGTCAAATGGCTCCGTTTTAGCTGATAAAATGTGGGTTTTTCAAGTTCTTTCCCCGATTTAAATATCAAGTTATGAATGGATTTCGCTCAAACTTCTCAAGGGGCTGTGGATTTACCCGATGTTCACGTAATATAAAGTACAAAAAGCGAAAACTGACGCATTCTCCTGTGAGATTCGATGAAAGTCCAAAATGTGACCACTTTAAACTTCACCGGCCATTATTTCAATGTTCATTTTCTCGGTAAAATGACGATTTAGGTACACGATAACTCAATAAATGCAGCATCTATATGTAAGCAAATATGATCATCGTAAAAAGCATGATCGACTCAAGAAACGGTTTTCTCATTTTTTTATATTTTGGTCTATTTATGATTTTAGGCATCATTTTTTGCAATTAGGCGTTTGTGAATTTTAAAAGTTCAATTTGATGCCTTATATGGTCAATATCTCAAAAAATAAGGCCAATATCAAAAAATAAAAAAACCGTTTTTTGGAATGGAGCCTCAAGATTGAGTTAAAAACAAAATAAAATATTTTGGAAAGAGTGTTTTTTGTTATGATGTACCTAACAAATATTGCCAAAAACTCACTTTTTGTGATTTTCTTCATAATTGTTGTTTTTACCCCAAATCTGTATTTATATTAAGATTTATTGATGTCTTGCCTTCATAAAATGTATACTTTTACATGTCTTGCGTAAATAATTACAAAGTTATGGCACTTTTACTACATGCGTATCTGAGAGTACACAGCCACCTTAAGCCAGGTTTATATAACACTTGACTGTTTTTAACCAAAGTTTATCCCTAATCTTGTTATTGTTAACCCAGGTTTATCCAACATGATGACAGATGGGGAGTTCTTAAGGACTAGCTGTGGGTCTCCTAACTATGCAGCACCAGAAGTTATATCTGGCAAGTAAGTATATTACCATGCCTCTATAATCAGCACTGTCAACTCTCTCACATTGGGTGTGAGTCTCACGCATTAGGTGTGGTATCACACATTTGGGCACTTTCTCATGGTCTCACGCCAAGGTAGTATAATCTAAAGCCAGAAGGCCTCCGCGTTGCGGAATTTCTGAGAAACTCAGAAAAAGCAGTTTTGCTAAAAGAGAAAAAATGAACTGAAAAAATGCTTAAAAAAGTGAAATGAATTAAAAAACAACAACTAAATAATGAAATCGGCTTCAAAATTCAATATAATAAAGTGAAATAAAGTTAATAATCTATCATTTCACCCGCATAGACCGTATATATCGATCTTAGAATCGCCAATTTATACGGCCATACCTAGTCCAAATTGTAGGCTTGAGGTTTTTTTGTGAAAATTTTATTTTTGTAAAATTTACAACACGGAAAAGCTGAATTTGACATTTGTAAAGCAGAAAATTTTGGGCTTTAGTATAATCTCACACCAGGGTAGTAAACCTCACAGCAAAAGCTGCCAAATTAGTAAAATCTCACACATCGTAAAAATGCAAATAATCATGGGTCAAAAGGAACATTGTAGTCTGCAAACAATAATTCCATACTGGTATGCCACTGTTCGACAGTGTCTCACACCAAGTAATTCCAAAAGTTGACAGCCCTGCTATAATTCAAGACAGAATTTAAAAAGACTTGTTTGATTTGGGAGTCAGGTGGATTGGATGAATGAGCAAAAACAAAACAAAACTAAAAATCTACAATATATAATGCAACCAACATCTGAGGGGGTACTGGGACCAGCTGTCCCACAAGGAGGTGAGGAAGCTTGACCCCCCTGGTTACGGCACTTCTTGTATGCTACTTTATTTTCTGTTTCTGTGCATTTCTGCAGGTTGTATGCAGGTCCAGAAGTTGACATTTGGAGCTGTGGTGTCATATTGTATGCTCTCCTATGTGGAACTGTAAGGACATATTTTATATGTATCATAATTTAGTTTAAAATAAATTTCTGTGATTTAACATGCACATTTTATTTTGCTGTCACAGAGATATATCAGAATAATTTTGCTTCAATAAGGGTGCAACTGAAGTTCAGCACTTGGAATACCATAAAGATTTGCCCTTATGAGTTAAAAAATGTTGTGTGATGCAGTTTGCAGTTGCCCTTTTTGGTAAAGTCTTTGCAGGTAGACCAGATCTAGGTGTTGTCATTTGATGTCACGCCAATGTGCCCATCATATAGCGAACATCATTACTGCCCATTGCAAGTTGGCATGATGTCAGATGACAACATCTGGGGTCTAACCGCAATGAATTATGGGATTTACTGAAAAGGTCAACTGGACTGCCCACCTTTAATATGAGGTTTGAAGATTGAAGTATAACAAAAACATTTCATTTGTTATTGTTTTGCAGCTCCCATTTGACGATGAACATGTACCAACTCTTTTTAGGAAAATCAAAGGTAATAAAACTGCGGTTTTGAGTCAATCATGTTTTGTAATTAGGCTGTCCCATTTATACCCCCCTAATTTGCATAATTTATGCGTAACAAGCAAAATACCTTGTGACCAGATTATCTGGAGATCCGTATGGGGTACAGTGACGTAACCTGGTGGGGAGTAGCGCAGCCAGAGGTTCTCCACCTGATTAGACTTTCAGCACAAAATATGCTAATTAAGGACCTAATTTGCATAATTTATGCATATATTTTTCTCTCTTCTAGGTGGTGTATTTCCAATACCAGATCACATATCCAGGTCACCTGTGAAGAGTTTGATAGTGCATATGTTACAAGTAGATCCACTCAGGAGGGCATCTATTAAAGATATTAGGTGAGTTGGGCTATTCCAAGTGAAAACCTTACACCTCTATGGAAGACTGACCTTAATCTCACACAAACAAACAGGTAACCCAATTTGCAATTCACAATCCCTGTGTTGAAGATTAAGGTCATGTCTTCCATAGGGGGTGTATGGATTACTACTGGAATATCCCATTATAACCCATATGTTTAATATTAGATATGCAGTCTAACAGCTTTTATCCGGTCATGGTGGCATTGCCGATATCTGATCGATAAGCTGCTGGTATACAAATATTACATGCCTATGAGTGTGATAGTATACAAATATTAACTGTCTATGAGTGTGATGGTTGAAATATAATCACGAGGTGAAAGATGGATTGTTCCATTCGTGGAATGGAACAATAGATCTTTCACCAAGTGATTATATTTCACCATTACACAAATTAAGACAGTTAATATTTGTTTTATAACACTCATGCATAAATTCTATTACTAAAATACTATCTAAGGTAGGAAATACATTTTTTGATCAAAATAACACGATATTGTGCCGTCATTTACTTAACATTTTGGGGTCCACCCCATAACTTCATCGGTGAGTCAAGAGTCAGCGCACAGCTTGGCGCAGGCGCACTACAGCAGAGCACTATGATGGTAAAGACTATCACACGGAGAGGGTGATGGTAAAAATGGCAAATGGTAATCAACCAATGAACTGTCTAGAATTTATGTATGAGTGATATAATAAAGACTATCACACGGAGAGTGTGATGGTAAAAATGATCAATGGTAATCAACCAATGAACTGTCTAGAATTTATGTATGAGTGATATAATAAAGACTATCACAGGGAGAGTGTGATGGTAAAAATGATCAATGGTAATCAACCAATGAACTGTCTAGAATTTATGTATGAGTGATATAATACAAAATATACACCCTCTGATTATTTTAACCCCCTGGACACTACTGGTCATCTAACAGAATTTCTGATTGGTTGATAACTTGAAATGCTCATTTCAATGCCAATTATGACTAGGCTTTAAACTATTTATCTTCAAACTTGCATTTGCAGATGATCTTATTAATACCCTTATTGATTGGTTCAAAATTGGACACAGTATTCATTTTGGCCAATCAGCAGGTAGTTCTCATGGGGTTAAGAATGTTGCATACTTGTGGGTAGCATACCCTATTGCAAAACCTGGCCCCTTTTTGAGCTTTTGTGGGACAATATGTTTTGATGAAAGTAGTAAGAAAAATAGTTTTTTGTTTGGGGACTTTTGGTGGTCCTGACAAGGACAAGCAAACATTTTTTTCTGGCCTAATCTTTGTATTATATTTTTTTTTTTCTCAGGGAGCATGAATGGTTCAAAGTAGAGTTACCAGAATATCTCTTCCCCAAAGATGACTTTGACAGTTCTATCATAGATCAAGATGCAATAAGGGAAGTGTGTGAGGTAAGGACATTGTGTAAGAGACTATTCCTTCCCACCTGTGATCTTTGTGTACCTCATGATAAAATCAAGATTGATTAAGTATTCTTATGGAAAAATGGAAAAAAATCACAGAATTTGAGTAAAAATTGGAAAGCACAGCTTACTTCCACCTAAAATATTGGCTATTTTGAATGTATTACTTGCCTTTTGAGGCCAATTACTTTAAAAGTGGACATTTTTGCGCTATGTTTATTAAAGATTAATTTAGCTGCCACCGCAAAAATAACAATGTGTGAATAGATTCCTTTTATTCCAAAATTGGGAAAGCACAAAAAATTAATCGCGCAAATATTTCCACTTTTACAGTAGTTAGTGGTCATAAATTAGGGATAAAACTCATTCAGATTTGATCAAAAAGCCATAGGTCTGACTGTGTAGCATATGTGACCCAAACACGGCAGTTGTCGTCAAAAATCAATTTGTAGATTTCTTTACCAAACTAAAGGACTGTTTTTAAGCTTTAAAATGACACCTCTTCCACTAATATCGCATGTAGAATGGCGATTTTTCTTTATTATCTTTAAATGTTGGTTTCCGACAACTGCCGTGTTTCGATGTGATGGGTCACATATTTTCATGTGTAACAACCATTTTGGTGAACATTTTACTACAAGTAGCAAAATTCAAGTGAGCAAAACAATGGGCTATTCCATTTAAAATATACACTACCCCTGTGGAAGATTTTGGAAATATCTGCCACTGGGGGAGTATGAATTTCAAATGGAATTAACACATTAGCAGCTCTGTTTGAAACCCACTCTCCCTTTTGTTTGTATGCTTGTTTTATTTCTTCTTTAACCTAGGACACTCAATCAGTTGAAAACACAATTAATCATCTGTTCTTCCTTGAGGCCCAAGGGAAGAGTCGGTGGAATCTTTCTCAGAGTGTGTATGAAATTCAAATGGAGCAGCCTAATGTGCTAATGCCATCTGAAATTCACACTCCTTCTGTGGCAGATATTTCCAAATTCTTCCACAGTGGTAGTGTGGATTTTAAATGGAATAGCCCAATCTGTAAAACTTGCACCCCAAATTTATACTGCACATTACATTATTAAACCACAGGTACTGTGATTAAGCATGATCATCAAAACTATTACTGGAATTTCCCATCATAATATTCTTTGGTGGTCTGTATGGTTTATTATAAGCTGATTAGGGTCTGCACTTCAGATTGATGCATTATAATGTTTTTGTGTGTGTTTTGGATTTGACAATTTGCATTTTGTTGACTTGTTTTCAGAAATTTGGTGTGAATGAACAAGAAATCCAGACGTCGTTGCTGACGGGTGATACACATGATCAGCTACGCATTGCTTACTATCTCATCATCGATAATAAGAGGATTATGGATGAAGGTGAGATGACACATGGGCCTATTCCATTTATAATCCACACTACCCCTGTGGAAGATTTTGGAAATATCTTCCACAGAATGAACACATTAGGCAGCTCCATTAGAATATCATACACCTTCTGAGAAAGATTTCACCTGAATCTTCCACAGAGGGAGGGTGAGTTTCAAATGGAGCTGCTTAATGTGTTCATTACATTTGAAATTCGTACTCCCCCTGTGAAAGATATGTCCAAAACTTTCCACAGAGGTAGTGTGGATTTTAAATGGAATAGCCCATTCTATCGGTCAGGGGGTTCCATCTTGCATCTTGTATTGTGGGAAGGAATTTTGGCACAGATTGACTTCCGGTAGAGAAACCCTAAATCTGCGTATTCAGCAAATTTGAGTCCAAAATAGTTTATCAAACTGAACCTCCAAATGATCAAAAATTATATATCTAGGCTGATTTCATCTCAATATCTCATGTTTATTGCATAAAACACATAGAATACCTATTTTTCCTTTTCTCAAAAGAAACAATAAAATGATCAACATGTTCATTTGTTTGTAGTGCTTCGGGACCACAACACAAAGCATGTGTAAACTGGCATTACCTTACGCTGAAAATGTTCTGGGTTTTTTACATAAAAGGGACAATATTTGACATTGTACATAAGTTTGAACACGATCCATATCTTGAACCAATCTGGTTACCCCCTTTCTATTTTTTCTCTTTCAGCTTCCAAGTCCCAAATGCGTGATTTCTATCTCGCTTCCAGTCCACCGCCAAAAGAATCCTACCTTGATCTCGGGGTAAGTAATTGGCATATCATGCTAGCAATCGTAGTGTACGATTTAAGAAATTGCTAATTATCAAACACTGGTTATATTTACACAATAATGTAGCGACAAAGTTACCTTCCAAGTCAACTGTTTTAACAATTGCTTGATTGATTACTTCTGCTTAGGGTTAATTCAGCAAACTCAGTCTTCCTGTACTATCAATCGCACTAGATGTTATTTGGTTTGATTGATTAATAAATTGATTACTTCATTGATTAGTTACTTGATTGATTACTTCTGCTTTGGGTTCATTCAGCAAGCTCAGGCTCCTGTGTTATTAATCGTAATAAATGTTATTTTATTTTGATTAATAGATTACTTGATTGATTAGTTACTTGATTGCTTCTGCTTAGGGCTCATTCGGCAAGCTCAGTCTCCCTGTGTTATTAATCGTAATAAATGTTATTTTATTTTGATTAATAGATTACTTGATTGATTAGTTACTTGATAGGGTATATTGCTGATCCATTAATTATCCTTTTCTGGTGCATTGTGGGATTGAAAAGGAGCAAATCGATCGCTAATTTGCTCCTTTTCTATCCCAAATGCACCAGAAAAGGATAATTAATGGATCAGCAATATACCCTATTGCTTCTGCCTCATTCGGCAAGCTCAGTCTTGCTATTCTATCAATCACACTAAATGTTATTAGGTTTGATTAATAACTTGATTGATTGATTCATTGATTGACTTTTCTTTGACTTCATTTACAGGAGCTTCCCCCACCAGTAAAAGCTCATCCAGAGAAAATGCCACGTAAGTATGCTTCCCTCATTATTGACAAAACATTTCTGAAAATTGTGTTTGTAAATCGGTTGAATATTTAAGCGTTTTACAGGAAAGTGTTATGAAACCTAAAATGGGCTAGTTCAGTTAAATTCCATCCACCCCCTATGGATGGAATACATGACCTCATTCTTCCTCACAAGAAGTGTGCATTTCAAATGCTATTTGAATGGATGACTCCATGTGAAATATACACACCCTGTGTGGAAGATTAAGATCATGTCTTCCATCTAGGGTATATGGATTTCAACTGGACTAGCCCAATTTCTTTATAGAACTTGAGAGCTACAACAATTAATTTCTTTGGCCTAAGTGAAGAGTATATCGATATATTGATATACAGTAGCCTTGTTGCGCTGTATCTTATTGGCAGGAGATATTTACGGTGTGTGTTCTGAACAAAACAGAATGCACACACATACTGCCTTCTGGGCAAAGAATAGTGGCCACTCTTTGTCAACTCTTTGGTCATGATGTCACAATGAGCTATTGCATATAAAATCCACACTACCCCTGCAGAAGATGCTAGAAATATCTTCCACAGGGGGAGTACGAATTTCAAATAGAATGAACACATTAGACCACTCTATTTGAATTTCATACTCCCTCTGAGAAAGATGTAATCTGAATTTTCCCACAGAGGGAGGGTGAGTTTCAAATAGAGGTAATTCCATTTTGAATACATCTGCTGTGAAATCAATTTCCAAAATTTTCTGCATGGGAGAGGGGTGTGGACTTTAAATAGATCAGCTCAATGTCACCTTATCCACATATATATTCACCCTTGTCTCTGTACAACTGTACGGGTTACCAAAATTGTCAACCCATTTTATGGATGCAACACTTGAAAATGGAGGACTTTTTGAGACATTATTATGTTTTCAGAATCTTGCTTCCTATACCTCTCCACACAGTTTAAAACGTCAAAAAAATAGCATATTGGATGCATTTTGAATCCAATTTTAGCGCCACCTGGATCCCAATCCCCCGTGATTTTTAAAATCGCCGATTTTGCCGCCAATTTTAACGTATTGTAAATCTACCGATCGTATGTGATCAAGAGAGAACACAAACGCACTGTATGAGACTATTCATTCATGAACTCGATTTTGTTTATTTTGCTGTCAAACCGGAGAATTTGATTTTCTGGACGCGAAAAGAGATGTTTAATTTCATGATTCTAGGCTTGAAAATCAACGTTGTGGTGTACTAAATGCATGTTTCAGCTGCTAAGAAATGAAGGAATTAATGTGCTTTATTGAAATATCCTTGAAAAGTACAAAAAACTAGTAAAAACCGGTGCTAAACCACTACGTAAAAGCTGCAGAATTCGGTAATCTCACACAATCGGACATCAAAAATGATCAAATTTTCTGACCAAACCAGAGGATTTATACCTGCCAAGTGCCAAATATCACTTTTTGAACTAATTTGAGACTCTGCAAGGTATGAATGATGTTAGCACAGACAAGGTAGGTTTTAGATAAGCTTATGAAATCGGCAAATATAGTCCACCCAACTGCATAGCTGCACTGTTGCCTTGGCTCTTGCACTGGCTGCAGGCTTGCACTCTAAGTTACGCTTACTTTATCAGTTTATTGCCTATCAAATATCATTATAAACACTTTATTACTTCATATTTTTAACCCTCATAATTCAATTATATCATTTCGCAATTGACGATCGACTCGGAACGAGTAGCCTACGTAACTTCATGAGACACAGGGATTTTTTCCCATTTTTTTCCTCTAGTGTTGGTACTGGTCTCTGGGAAGTGCATATTTGTAAATTATTTTAATGGAATGTATTTTATAATGCGTTCTAAAGTTACGATAGATTTTGAGACTTACGAATCGCTACGAATCGTCATAAATTTTGGTGAAATGGATCCCCATTGACGGAAACGTTACGGAAACTTATGGAATTCGGAAGTAGGGCCAAAAAGTCTGAAACAGGCGGAAAAAAAAATTTCATTTTTTGTTGCTCTAGACATGTAAGATCAGTCGATTTTGACCCCGCCAAAAAAAATCACGAAAAAAAAAAAAAAATTGAAAAAAAATTTGAATTTTGTCTTTTGAAAAAGATTCTGAAAACATAATAATGATAAAATTGGATGAGTTTTTCACCCAATGCAAAATTTATTGGTCTCGCTATGAGTTTTAAAATATTGGACTCGACTACGTCTCGTCCAATATTTTAAAACTCATAACTCGACCAATAAATATGGGCATCAAACCATCCAATTTTATATCAAAATTGGTCTAAAATTGTACTATTTTCTGTAAATTTGATCCAAACATCAGTTTCGAAAACTTTATAGTTTGTTGATTTTCTTAATCAAAATGTACTGAAAGGGGCTAATTTTAACTTTTACCGCTCAAGCTCCAAAGTCGCCCAAATGTTGCAAAATCGGAGCGGCCATTTTCAAGTTGTGGGTCAAAATCGCCTATTTGAGCTACCAAATAGCGAGTTTGGCAACCTTGCAATATGATTATAATATCGCTCATACATAAATTCTAGACATTTCATTGGTTGATTACCATTTTTACCATCAACCACTGTTGACGCAGGGATGAGACTGCTAATTAGCTAAATATTTTATGTGTGTTATGTCATGGACTCGCTGATTAAGTTGTGTGTAAATTTGGTTGAAAAATGAAGCAGAACTTTGTGTCGTGTTGTAAGATATGATACATTTTTGAAATGTTTTCAAATTTATGTATGAGTCATATTAAGGGCTGGGGTATGAACGTTTGGACAGTATTTATTTTGGGACATTAGAGCACATCAGACATATCGAATTGCATTCTGAATACTGAAGAATGTCATTCTGATATCAAATAATTTTGATTTTTTGAAATTAGCAATTTAATACACATTTTATGGCAAATCATTAAAATTGATATTTTTGATATTTAACAGTACTTGAAGTAAAATTTATAAATCTGATGATTTATACTTAAAGTGTATGTAGGCGGGATGAAAAGCCGACGATCAATTGAAAATTTTGACCTTTTCAGTATTGAAGATATGGATTTTTTCCCAAAACACCAAAAAAAAATTAGGTCTTTTGGGAAAAAATCCATATCTTCAATATGAAAGGTCAAAATTTTCAATTGATCGTCGGCTTTTCCTCCTGCTACATACACTTTAAGAATATATCATTAGATTTATATAATTTACTTCGAGGACTGTTATATATCAAAATTTGAAAAATATCAAATTTTTATAATTTGTCATAAAATTTGTATTATATTGTGATTTTCAAAAGACATGCTTCGTATTCAGAATGCAATTCGATAGGTCTGAGGTGCTCTCATGTCCCACAAAAAATACTGTCGAAACGCAATAAACGCTCATTTTAGATCCCTTAAACAAATGTTAACTGTCTTGAAATTGTGTAATGGTAGAAATATAATCACTTGGTAAAAGATATATTGTTCTGTTCCACTCGCAGGGAACACTGGCTATTCATTTTAATATCCACACTGTCCCTGTGGAAGATTATGGCATTATCTTCCACAGGGAGTAAGAATTTCGAATGGAATGAACACATTAGGCAGTACCATTTGAATTCTATACACCCTGTGAGAAAGATTCAACCAGAATTTTCCACAGGGAGGGTGGGTTTCAAATAGTGTTGGCTAATGTGCTAATTCCATTCAAAATCCATACTCCCCCCTGTGGAAGATATTTCCAAAATCTTCCACAGGTGGAGTGTGAACTGGAAATGGAATAGCCCAATCAGTCTTGAAACTCATTATTTTATTTCAACCATTACTCTGATAGTTAATATTTGTATACTATAACATGCAGTGTGTATTTATTGCAGTAGTATGGTCAAAAAGAGTAACAGACATTCCTGAATTGGGAGGTAGGACTTTATACAGAAACCTCCATGGCACAAAGCACTGCGTAGTTCATGCCTAAAAATCCTCATTGGATATCTGGCATTTGTGTACATGGCACACTGCAATGCAGGATCATACCACCACAAATCATATAGTCCTTGAATGTCAATCAAAACTAAAAATATTCATAGCACATGACACTGTGTCGTTGATGTCAAAGGTTATGTCAAAGGTCATGCAACTTGGGGGTGTTGATTCAAATCAGTCATTGTGGTGACCAACTGCATATTGATCAAAGTGACCATATACACAGCACTGTATTGCGTAGTTAATGCAAAAAAGCTATGCTCTACCCACCATGCTTATATGTGGGATTTTGTAACTTGGACATGTTGCCACGGTTACTTGTGATTACTTGTCACTGTCATCTTAAATTTGGTCCAGTGTACCAAATAATGATGGAAGTGATTTGCATGTTGACATTTGTATGTGTACTCCCATTAATCTAATCACCTCATGCCTATTATGATAAAAGGGTGTGTCTTATATTTACTTCAGTAACATGTTACTTCCTTTTGCCATAGCAACTTTCTTAACCCCATGAGAACTACCTGCCGATTGGCCAAAATGAATATTGTGTCCAATTTTGAACCAATCAAGGAGGGTATTAGTAAGATCATCTGCATAATGCAAGTTTGTCCATAAACAGTTTTAAGCCTTGTCATAATTGGCAGTTGAAATGAGCATTTCAAGTTATCAACCAATCAGAAATGCTGTTAGATGACCATTAGTGTCCAGGGGGTTAAATGACCCTTACATGGCAAATGGATGCAACATTGTTAGTGATTAACAAGAAGATACACCTTCTTACCATATTAGAACCGATCAATTCCCCTTTGTTTGTCCTTTACATTACGTTATGTGTCCATCCACATCCACCATAAATGGTCTGTAATGTCGGTAGAGCTAGTTTTGAGATATGCTCCATTGGGCCTCTCAAAAAACAACAGAAAATAAAGGATTTCCCAACTCTTTTTCTGTTTTTAGTATCTTACAAACAAGCAATGGAGATATGTTAGGGTACAACCCAAAAGTTTGATGACATCGTATTTACAAAAGTACTTTCATTAGGAGGCTGACCCTCCTCCCTCCCTCCCTGTAAAGTAAGTGAAATGTTGAAAATTCCAACCCAAAAGATCAACTGTGATTTTAATTAGCATTCTTAAACACTTGAGAATGTTCTTGCAAACTTATTGGTTCTTACCCATGTGATATGACACGATATCACACACTTTAGCGTGTGCGCATTCACGCACTACTCATACACGCTAATTGAACCAACCGGAGGTGCATAGCAACAATGGAACTGATCGATTCTAAGCCCTAGGCAATTCCTTGTAAAATGTAGGATATATTTGAATTGAAGTGTTTAAGAATGAGAAACAAAGGTATTGTTTTTAGCCGCTGTTGTGCATCTATCATCTCATATAACATGCAACATTATTTTTGGCGTAAAACAATGACAATACCTTTATTCTCTAATTTTACAAACCTAATTGGACTTTTTTTAAACCCTCCATCTCTAATGAAAGGACTCTAGATAGGATGTCATCAAGCGTTTGCTTTGTTGTTTCAACATAAAGCTTATTTTGAGGAAAAATTCCATTTCCAATAACTCAAAAGGAAGTAAAAATGCCAACATTGCAGCCAATTTGTGTTGGATGGTAACAGTCCAGTAACAGAAACTGTCATTTACTGGTAATTTATCACATGGGCACTACTGATTGTCTCACAGTGCCCCTGATTGGTCAATTACATGATATAATCATCTGAGTAACCAATCAAAATTGAGCTTTTAGATCTCCTTGCAACTTAACCAATGGTTCTTAGATAATCTGACCAGGTAGTGCCCATGGGGATAATAAAGCTGTTGACAACCTGAATGTTTTGGCCTGGTAAAACAAACAAGACTCAGTACACCGGTCGATCTTACTGTTTCCGATGTTGATTAAGATACTTCTTGCATCGATCCCGAGATGCGGAAAAAACCAATAGTCATTTTGTCCCACATAAATGAATAAATAACAAAACCCCCGATCCCCGGTGGACTCACCCAAAAGGTGACGCCACACCATATGATCGTCCCTTATCCTCCTTGGTCTCCGACTGACACAGACGCGTGCCTATCGATTGTTCATAGCACTGTGTATCAATTCTCGACCAAAAGGCGAGATATCTGATTGTAGTTTCACACCTTAGGTAAAACCAAACCGGTATTGTTCGGCTGAGGATAGTTTTGGCGGCATTTTCTGGCGAAAAAGTGACAAAAAACGATCCAAAACTTAGCTACATATCGTGCCTCCGTTTATATACGGGACACACGAGCAATTCAAAATGGCCGCTCGTTGACGCCATTCATTTTGTTTCCCACGTAAAACAACCATTGCAGCCTGTAAGTTACAATAGATGTTTGTACATACACATTGTATTTCATGTACGGTAGGTTATTGTTGCTATGTTAGGGTGATTACTCTATCGTTATGTCTTCATTACCGTCCAATAAAGACGAGTTAATCAGATATTCATACGGTGGGGATTGGTAGGGACCCGTCTGACATTTTAGTAATAAAGTTAGCCAGTCCTTACTTTACCACTAACGTTAGCGACCAGCCTCCGTGCTCAGGTTTGCTTACTGGGCTTGAGTCGCGTGTTGGGGGGTAGTGCCCCCCTCCCTTTCTCCTCGCTCGCCTCGGCCCTGTCGGGCTTGCCCTTCCTGGTGACGGAGCGGGACCCACACCCGCTCTGTTTCACCCACAGGGAGTGCTCACGATCTTCTAGATGTCTTTCTTTTGCTTAGGACTCTCCGAGTTCCAGCTTGACGATTTGGATAGGCTCCGTCCATCGCCATAAGACGAAGAAGAAATCTACCAAGGGCACTGGTAAGGTCGATCACGGTGGATTCTGCTGTGACAGCCCCTATGGGTCATGGCAGGTCTGCTTAAGGGGCTCCGGTCCCGGACAAGCAGGCGGTTCCTTCGAGGACTGCTAAGCGCGTCCAAAGGCTCAGCAGCCAGCGAAAGCACTGACTATACGTCGGAGCAAAGTAGCAGGCAGCAGAGCGGTAACCACCAGCGAAAACCCTAGCGGGTTTTGCAGCAGGAGGATACCAGTCGATCGGTAGATTCTGCTGTGACAGCCCCTATGGGTCATGGCAGGTCTGCTTAAGGGGCTCCGGTCCCCGGACAAGCAGGCGGTTCCTTCGGGACTGCTAAGCGTCCAAAGGCTCAGCAGCCAGCGAAAGCACTGACTATCGTCCGGAGCAAAGTAGCAGGCAGCAGAGCGGTAACCACCAGCGAAAACCCTAAGCGGGTTTGTAGCAGGAGGATACCAGTCCTCTAGCGAAAATCCTCACGGGTTTTTAGCAGGAGGACACCCGTCTGTTGCAGGCATATCTACAGGCTCAAACAGCCACAGTAGTAGCCAGCGGCGGGCAGCATGCAAGGGTACCCGGGCTTGCCTGGGTTGAACCCTAGCATGCATGGGTTCAGCAGAGACGATACCGCTGACTAACGCTGTGGGTGTAGTCTTAGCAGAACCAACTGGGGTTGTCACACGCGCAGCGTTCCCATGGCGGGACCGCCGAGTGATACCCTGGGCCCTAGAATAGCTGCTGGCTGTCCACAGGGACTGGCTGGCGATTATTCAGGGGTTGGGCTCGCAGTCTCTCACGGGACAGCGACCCAGGTGCATTCGGTGGCAGCTACAAAGGCGAGCTACGGCTTGACTTCAGTGGTAGCCGCTATGCACCCGCCCATAGCTGCCGTGAGTGGTCCGCCACACACAGCGACCTTAGGCGAAGCTCTAGAGGGTACAGTAAGTAGCTTGAACAGCCTAGCTGATCAACAACCCACTTATGTCCTCGAGAGCCAGCGGAGCGTGGGTGATCCATTACCGTCAATGGGTCAATTACCCTCTCTTGATCGATCACTGTCAAATCAACAGGGCATAGCTCCATTGATTGACGCTGCCTATTCAGGTGGCGAGGTGATTGATCGGGGTATCTGCACGCTCAGCTACCCGTGGTACTAGGCAAGCTCCCTCTAGCCAAGGGACAGCCGGGATAGCGGGGTCCCCATACACACGGCTCGATCCCCATGCGGGGAACGCAGTGAGGCATGGGTACAGTGGTACACAGCCGGAGCCCTCACGGGCACCTACGCTAGTACCGCGCGGTACCACGCCAGCACACAGCTTGATCCCCAAACAGGGAACGCGGTGTGGCGAGGGTACAGCGGTCCACAGTTGGGAACCCTCACGGTACCCACGCTGATACCGCACCGGTACCGCAGCACCCGCCTTAGTCGCCACAGTCTCTGTGGCAACAAGGGGGGGGGGGAGGCGGTGCTGGTACTGCAGTACCATGGGGTTACCCTGGTGGCGGATCCTTTCAGGGTCAGCTGCCGGCTGGGTATGCCCCGTGGTACCCGCCGCAGGGTGTTTCTTCCACGGCCTAGCACCGTCAGACGGCCCCCAGCGTCGGGCACTACTGACAGGGATCACACAGCTTCTCACGGCGGGCGATTGTCCCGGTCTACCCCCGTTCTACGGTGATCTTGGAGCCATTGGCTCCAAGGAAGACCGGCGACGGGAGCCCCATCCGGAACCGCAGGCTGTTGAACACGTTCTTCAGGCCCAAAAGGTTCAGAATGGGGACTCTCGCCTCGGTGCTAGCCTGCTCCATCAGGGGCATGGGAACAGCATCGCTAGATCTCTCGGACGCCTATCTGCATATGCCAATCGCCTCTCAAGATCGGAGGCATCTGCGCTTCTAGGTACAGGATCAAAATTACCAGTTTTGATACCGGCCATCCGCCTGTCCATCTCTCCCAGGGTGTTTAACACTCTTGGTCAGAGCGGTGGCAGCGTACCTGAAGCACAGGGTGTCAACATCAGTTGCTACCTGGACGTTTGGCTCATATACAGGACGCACTCCACTGAAGACTACGGGTCTCATGGGGTTGATAGTCCGTGAGGTGCGGGACCCTGGATTTTTGATCAGCTCAAAAAGTCCAGCGTGGTCCCGACGCAGTCACCACTATTTGTAGGGGCCCAGATCACCCTCACGGAGGGGTTCGCGGTGCTCTCACCCGGCGGGTGATTTAACATGGTGCGGTGTGCCTGACTCTTGGCGAGTCTCGGGCAAAACCCGCTGTGGCATGGATGAAGGTGGTAGGCCTAATGGCCAGTATGGTAGACCTCGTACTGTACTGCCGTTTCTACGTTAGGCTTACCCAACTACACCTTCTAGCCTGCTTGCAGGCCCAGTCGTCACCAATATCCCTCGCGGTTCCGTTGTCGGAGATCGCGCGAGAGGAACTCTGGTGGTGGACCCATCAGCCCAATTTGACCCAGGGTGTCAGGTTTCCTGCACCCCCGGTATGTCACGTAGTGACGACCATAGCGTCAAAACGGGGCTGGGGGAACGCAGTGAGGCATGGGTACAGTGGTACACAGCCGGGAGCCCTCACGGGCACCTACGCTAGTACGCGCGGTACCACGCCAGCACACAGCTTGATCCCCAAACAGGGAACGCGGTGTGGCGAGGGTACAGCGGTCCACAGTTGGGAACCCTCACGGGTACCCACGCTGATACCGCACCGGTACCGCAGCACCGCCTTAGTCGCCACAGTCTCTGTGGCAACAAGGGGGGCGGTGCTGGTACTGCAGTACCATGGGGTTACCCTGGTGGCGGATCCTTTCAGGGTCAGCTGCCGGCTGGGTATGCCCGTGGTACCCGCCGCAGGGTGTTTCTTCCACGGCCTAGCACCGTGGCAAGTGTCGCCCTAGCGATGGCCACGCAGTACCAACATCAGCTGTTGACCAGGCCAGCCGGCATGGAGCTAACCCAGATCTTGATCAGGGTAGGCCCGTGCTGCTAGCGCTAGGGGCGACGGCTGCGAGAGCATCGCGGACCCAGTGGTGCCATGGCGGATACCTCAGGGTCTTGCGGAGTACTCCCTCTTCTGCTGGCAGGTAGTCGGCGAGCCACACAGTGGTTATGCCTTCTTACCCGCTTTCAGATGCCCGTCCTCAGTTACCGTCAGCATCGGAGCATGATACGGCTACTGTGGGCGAGGGAAAGGAGTCGGAAGCTGAGTTCAGTAGCGACATCACTACAGTCTCCTTCCCCCGCTGCCCCGCGAGGGGAGCAACAGCACTGATCTTCCTCCGGACACCCCCGAAGGGGGAGTCCATGGAGGAGGACCAGGGGATCCTTTCAGTAGGATGCTCAGCTGCTGCTTCCTCACAGGGGACGCCTGCACTCTCATTCCCGCAAACCTCACGGGTAGATATCGTAGGGCTGTCGAGCTCAGTAGAGCTATGGCGCCAGCGTGCTTGCACGCCTCTGCGTGTAACGCGGGAGGACCACGGACCTACCTGAGGGGATCCGAGAGGGACCCAGATGTCGTCAAACGTATCACGCTCAGACAACATCTGAGCTCTTCCGCGAGGTGAGCCTATTAGCGGTGCTAACAGCTAGCCTCAACGAGAGCTCCATGGGCCTAGCCCATAGGGTGTCCACTCAGCGCCCGGGAGGGGCCTGCCACTCCAATCGCTCAACGCGATGGAAAGGCAGGGTACTTTTTCTCTTTGGATGCTTCTGCGCTACGGTGGAGGACCGTGCAAAGAAGCCACCAACGGGAGCACTCTGAAGAGGTCGGAAACTGCCCTTACCATGGGTAGGAGCTCCGACTTCAGCAGGCCGTGCACCACCAACAGTACCCGAGCCCACTACCTCTGCAGCACCCATTTCTGGGAGGCGCAAGGGTAGCACAGGAACAGCTGGCAAGCCCGAAGAAGAGCAAGCGCTCTTCCAAGGGAAGCTAGGCAGAGCATTCCTGGGGGCTCAGCGGTTTTTCCACAGGGGATCTCCCAGTGGGCGACCGCTTATGGCTTTCACCCAGAGGTGGGAAACCATCTCTTTGAGCGCCTGGGTACGGTCAGTGGTGAGTGGGGGTTTCAGACTGGCAACCCAGTCTCCCCACATTCATCTGCACATTTCAGAGGTCCACAGTAGTGCCGTCAGACGGCCCCCAGCGTCGGGCACTACTGACAGGGATCACACAGCTTCTCACGGCGGGCGATTGTCCCGGTCTACCCCCGTTCTCTACGGTGATCTTGGAGCCATTGGCTCCAAGGAAGACAAGCGACGGGAGCCCCATCCGGAACCGCAGGCTGTTGAACACGTTCTTCAGGCCCAAGAGGTTCAGAATGGGGACTCTCGCCTCGGTGCTAGCCTGCTCCATCAGGGGCATGGGAACAGCATCGCTAGATCTCTCGGACGCCTATCTGCATATGCCAATCGCCTCTCAAGATCGGAGGCATCTGCGCTTCTAGGTACAGGATCAAAATTACCAGTTTTGATACCGGCCATCCGCCTGTCCATCTCTCCCAGGGTGTTTAACACTCTTGGTCAGAGCGGTGGCAGCGTACCTGAAGCACAGGGGTGTCAACATCAGTTGCTACCTGGACGTTTGGCTCATATCACGGACGCACTCCACTGAAGACTACGGGTCTCATGGGGTTGATAGTCCGTAGGGTGCGGGACCCTGGATTTTTGATCAGCTCAAAAAAGTCCAGCGTGGTCCCGACGCAGTCACCACTATTTGTAGGGGCCCAGATCACCCTCACGGAGGGGTTCGGCGGTGCTCTCACCCGAGCGGGTGATTTAACATGGTGCGGTGTGCCTGACTCTTGGCGAGTCTCGGGCAAAACCCGCTGTGGCATGGATGAAGGTGGTAGGCCTAATGGCCAGTATGGTAGACCTCGTACTGTACTGCCGTTTCTACGTTAGGCTTACCCAACTACACCTTCTAGCCTGCTTGCAGGCCCAGTCGTCACCAATATCCCTCGCGGTTCCGTTGTCGGAGATCGCGCGAGAGGAACTCTGGTGGTGGACCCATCAGCCCAATTTGACCCAGGGTGTCAGGTTTCCTGCACCCCGGTATGTCACGTAGTGACGACCATAGCGTCAAAAGCGGGGCTGGGGGTCCACATCCACGGAGACTCCGTCTCGGGCCTATGGGGGCCATAGAGACAGAGTTTCACATCAACCTCCCTCGCTACGAGGAGGTGATCGTGGAATCACATATCGTTGTCCTGACGGATAACACAACCGTGGTAGCCTACCCCAACAGACAAGGGGACTCCGGGCCACCACGATTGAGCCTGCATGCACGACACCTGATAGGGTGGTGCAAGTTCAGGCAGATTACGATGAGAGCGATACACATCGCGGGCGTCACCAGCATCCTCGCGCACAATCTGTCACGAGGAAGGGTGTCGGGACCAGCAGAATGGTCCTTGCTCCATAAAGTCGCTCAGGCGATCTTCAAGGGAGGTACCACCCCTCGAAAGATCTGGTCGCATCTCAGCGCAGTCATCCACTGCCGGTGTACTGCGCAAGGGTCACGGACCCCCAGGCATTCGCCGTGGACGCTCTGTCCATAGGCTGGGGAGGGATGACAGCTTATGCAGTCCCTCCGATCTCACTACTCATGAGGGTGGTGGCCAAGATCGGGTGGGAAGACTGCATTGTCATTCTGCTAGCGGCAAGGCCGCTGGCACTCCCAGTACCAGATCTACTCCGGATGCCCGGAGCGGAGGTACCAGTCTATCACTAGAGCACCTGCAGTTAGCTGCATGGCCCTTACCAGGGAACACGCAGCGGAGGGATACTTTTCATCAGAAGCTGTTTTTCTCATCACGGGGCTAGGCGGAAGTCTACCCTCCGTGCGATATAGCCAGAGTCTGGCTCCATACTACGCTTGGTGCAATGAGACAAATAGCTCTCCCTAGAGCCTCTGTGCTGCTAGTTCCGGAGTTTCTGACAGAAAAGTTCCAAGCAAGACTTCAGCGGGCCACTGGGGCCAGCTATAAGTCAGCTGTCCTCTCCATTCACCGAGGTTTCGAGGCGGGTCGACTATCATAGCCGATGGTTACCTTATTAGTCTACGCCTCGACGGTATGTTCAACGAGTGTCTACCAAAAAGGAAAGTGATCCTCCTAAGGGATCCCAACACAGTCTTAGATTACTTTAAGGGTCACCCTTTTGACCTTCCGTCAAAAGCGGCTTAAATACGTAACTCTCAAGATGGCTTTCCGGTTTGGCGTTGGCTTCGGGACGGCGGTGCTGAGTTGCACACGGTCTCGAGGTTAGCTTCCGTGTTCACAAACACTGGAGCGACACTGTTTCGGCGCTCTGTTCTCGTGACTACGGACGGGCGCGGTGCATGCCGACATTCGTCCCTCTCCAATTCCCAGGGTTGGGCAAGGTTCGGCTGAAGCCAAAGATAGGCTGGGGTGTCCGATAAGGCGCTGCAGCACTATTTCTTCCGAACACAAGCCTTGCGAGGGACTCACGACCGCATTCATCACCCTTACAGAGCCTTTCGGTCCAGCCGCTGTCGCAATGGCTGGTCCAGGTGTTGGTGGGGTCCGGGGATCGCGAAGGTTTCGCGTCCCACGACCCACTCGACACGAGCTATCTCATCATCTTGGGTATACCGTTCGGTTGTCCCTTGAGGAGATCTAGCAGGCGGTGTCCCGGAAGCCACCTTCGCCCTTCTCTACGATACTTCCGTTTACGTTAGTAATCGGAGACGGGCGGAGGTTTACCGGGACATTGTTCGGCGATCATAATCGGTGGTGTACGGGTACCAGGTTTTCAGACTATACAGAATACTCAGCATGGTAAGAACCAGTGTCGCTATTCTTAACCACCAAACTTATTAAGTAAGGAGGTTTATGTCTGTGATCGCGTGGTCTTTTTGTTTCCCGACCGTTGGGGAAAATATTTTCTGACCTTGCGAAAACTATCGTTATCCGCTCCCGATCCCTGATCAGATGCTGACCAATCTTGTACCTCCATCCGTCGGTTACTTGCTAGATCGATCTTTCAGATGTTGATGCAAGAAGTATCTTAATCAACATCGAAGCGGTAAGATCGACCGGTGTACTGAGTCTAGTCCCAAACAAAAATGTTTGGTAGACTCATAACCGGTCGCGATCTTACCTTTCCGATGTTGATTATCCCGACCCCGCCACCCCTACAAGTTTGGTCCGAGTAGGGGATCCCAAGTCGGATAAGGGATTTATCATATGGTGTGACGTCACCTTTTGGGTGAGTCCACCGGGGATCGGGGTTTTGTTATTTATTCATTTATGTGGGACAAAATGACTATTGGTTTTTTCCGCATCTCGGGATCGATGCAAGAAGTATCTTAATCAACATCGGAAAGGTAAGATCGCACCGGTTATGAGTCTACCAAACATTTTTGTTTGGGACTAGTTTTAGGCCTATACATCATACACATACTATGTATTTGTGATTCAAAATGTTTTTGATGTCCGTTATTTTGGTCTTTAGTGTCTGTTTGTTCAGTGCATCTAATGTGTATAGTAACCCCCTGATGTCAAATATCATGTGCTGTTCCATGCAATCATCATACCCCATTCCTCAGTATAACGCATATCTAATCATGTATTAATAAATTACCCTTCATGAGTGTGAGGGTATTTTGTATAAATCATACCATAAAAATTTGTTAATAAGCATATGTGCCTTTTAACGAGTTGCTCGGACTAGAACAAATTTTTAGGGTAGTTTGATGAGGGTTCTGGTATGAGTATTTGGACAGCATTTTTTGTGAGACATGAGAGCACATCAGACATATCAAATTGCATGCTGAATATGAAGAAAGTCCTTCTGATATCAAATAATTTTTTTGAAATTCACGATATAATAAAAATTTTATGACAAATTATTAAAAAGTAACACAGATATTTTAATTAAAAGAAAACAAAAAAGTTTAACAAATTACCTTAAAAATTTATTCTTGTCCCAGCAACTTGTTAATAGGCACATATGCTTATCAACACATTTTTACGATATCTATCAACTGCAACCAGTACTAACATTAGTCTATATTAGTTGTGATACAATCATGTCTCCAGCTTACTAGGGATCTTTCAAATGTGCAATTTGAGAAGCAAAAAATTGCACTTTCAGCAATTAAAAACAACAATGAGTACTAAAAGATTCATGTACATTTTTGTTTGACCCCCTACTCATAATGGGTTATTGCAGTTAAAATCCATACACCCCCCTATAGAAAACATTACCTTAATCTCCCACACAGGGGGTGTAAATTTCAAATGGAGCCACTCATTCGAGTAACTCCATTTGAAATTCACACTCCATGTGTGGAAGATTATGGTCATGTCTTTCATAGAGGGTGTGTGGATTTTAACTGCAATAACCCAATTTACTCATTCCACTCTACATTGTGAAATTTTGTGTAGAGCTAATGTACAGAGGATCATTGAAAGGGAGGCCCAACCCGCATGCTAGTCTCCGTCGATCCCTTTCCCAGGATGTCGCTATCCGAGGTATTTTGAACATATATAATATATATGTATATATAGGGCCTGATTTCACACAAACTTGCCAAGCATTGCAAGAGTCTAACTTCAGTGCAAAGGTTTCGAATGCATCTTAATATTTTGTGAAATAAATCAAATAATTTATCTTGAATTCAAAGAAATTTAGGGGATGATTTTGAAAATAAATTCTAGTAATTTTGGGACAGGTGCAAGTTTATGTGAAATAAAGCCGAGAGTAGCTTTTCTGTGTCCAATTTTGTGTAAAATTCTCCTCCTCATTCTGTGAAAGAATATTTGCTTTAAAGTAGTAAACCAGTGGGCCCAGTCAGTAGAACTATAGTAACAGTCCTATAAATCATAGTAGAAATTGGACAACATGAAATAGTTACTCACATTTTTAGGTTTACTTTGAGAAATCTTGAATATTTGAATATCAGTTTGGGGACACTGTGAATTTATAGATACTTCTCGTTCATAGACCTGTCTGTTAATAGTTCATATACTCTTACTGCATTCGGCTATTCCATCTAAAACCCACACTACCCCTGTGGAAGATTTTGGAAATATCTTCCAAAGAGGGAGTATGAATTTTAAATGGAATGACCACATTAGGCAGTTCCATTTGAATTGCATACACCCTTTGAGAAAGATTCCACCTGAATCTTCCACAGAGGGAGGTGAGTTTTAAATAGAACTGCTAATATGTTCATTCCATTTGAAAATCATACTCCCCCTGTGGAAGATACTTCCAAAATCTTCCTATAGGGGGAGTGTGGATGTCAAATGGAATAGCCCATTTGACGGAACTTTATAATCTGGTATGCCAATCCAGCCATAATTTAGAGAATGTTGCATAAAAAGTAACACGCAGCTCGTGGGTAGTATTCCTAGCCCTGCATTTTAAGATTCAGTTTGTTCTAGGAGTGTGAGAGTTCAGACTTTTCATGTCAGCTCCATTTGAATTGTGCGGTCATGTCTTCCATAGAGGGTGTATGGATTTCAGTGGCCTGATGCACTAAACAGACTATCAAAATGTTTTCTTGTCAAAATTGAAAAAAGTGAAAAAAGTATGGTATGTGAAATCGCAGAGACCCCAGGTATGTGATTTCACAGACATGTCTGTGAACTCGAGTGTTTTGTTAATTCAGTGCACCGCCAAACTGATATGTGGACTGTGTTTGCTAAGCTTTTTAGCATTGAAAAGCATACTGTAGGCATTTTATGTTTCTTTCCACTGCCAAATTCTGCATACTTATTATGGTCTCAGCTTGGTCTGGTTAATTTCTGGCGGCTGTGCTAGCAATGCATGCACCAGTATGCAATAAAAAGAAAAGCATACTGTAGGCATTTTATGTTTCTTTCCACTGCCAAATTCTGCATACTTATTATGGTCTCAGCTTGGTCTGGTTTATTTCTGGCGGCTGTGCTAGCAATGCATGCACCAGTATGCAATAAAAAGAAAAGCATACTGTAGGCATTTTATGTTTCCTACCACTGCCAAATTCTGCACACTTGGTCTGGTTGATTTCTGGAGGCTGTGCTAGCAATCATACATTACAACTTCTCAAGTTTTTCATCCTTAAATCCATATGTGCATGCATGCACTATTATGCGATGAAAATGCTTAACTTGTCTTGCCATACTAAGGGTTGACCTCACCATGATGCTTAGCTACCAAAAGAGATGCTAATGGGCTATTCCATGTAAAAGCCACACTACCCCTGTGGAAGATTTCGGAAGTATCTCTCACAGGGGGAGTACAAATTTCAAATGGAATGAACACATTTTGCATCCTTTGAGAAGGATTCAACCTGAATCTTCTACAGAGGGAGGGTGAGTTTCAAATGGAGCTGCTAATGTGTTCATTCCATTTGAAATTCATACTCCCCCTGTGGAAGATATTTCCAAAATCTTCCACAGGGGAGTGTGAATTTTAAATGGAATAGACCAAGGTGAACAAATGATGTCGCTTGAAACGAGGTAGCTGGTCAGTTTCTATTAAACATTGCAATCATACGGTACAGGGAAATATTGGTCGATCCTTCATGTAATTATATATTTTGTGTAACCTAAACCTAATCCTAACCCTAAGTCTAATCCTAACCCTAACCTTAATTTTGTGTAAAATTACATGAAGGAATTACCAAAATCTTGCACGCTTCCTTTCTGAGATTGCAAACTTGAGCAGTGTTAAAACATGTATTTCTATTGTCAGGTATTTCTTGGATTTACAGAAAAATAGAAACAAACACCAGTGAGGCCAGATATGACAAACAAACATAAAAACAAACAAATACCTTCTTAGTTCATTTCTGTCTTGATATTATTTAGTGGGTTTGGTTTGTCTGTTGATTTTGATTTTGTTGGTTGGGCTGTTCCAGTTTAAATCCATACACCCCGTTTAGAAGACATGATCTTAATCTCCTATGCAGGGAGTGTGAACTTCAAATGGGGTTACCTGAATGGGTGACTCCATTTGAAATCTACACCCCTAGATGTGGAAGATGAAAGTCATGTCTTCCATAGGGGGTGTATGGATTTGAGCTAAAATAGCCCATTATGATCACAACATTACTACTGCACTAAAGATGTGATTTTTAAACTGTTCTAGATTTAGAGTTTTTGGTAGAAGAGTTTCGTCTGTGTGTAGCATTTGATGGTCTTTAGGTGGGTTGAATTTTAGTCAGAATTTAATGGAGAAAGTGAAGCAAAGTCTGTGTTGACTGCTAGGAGCATAAACTTGTTATAGTAAGAGACCAGTGCTAATGTTTGGTGACCAAATATTTTGAACAAAGGTTTCAAAGTTTTTTTGGCATGCCTGAAGGATATTGAACAATTTTGACTTTTATTAGAGAGAATATGGATGTGATATTATTTAATTCTAACAATAGACTTGTCTGTTACAGATTGGAGCACGATTTATTCTCCTCTGTGCAAGCAATCATGGAAATTAATAACCATTTTAAGTGAATTTTGATTTAAACTTTTAATTCAAACACTTCAGAATTTCTACCTCAGAATTTTCAGATGGTACTCCATCTTCACATCGAGTGACAGTCACTCACTTGCTGATGAAAGATGGAGTGTGAAAATTCCAAGGTAGGAATTAATTCCTTATGTTTAGATCAAAATTTTAAATCAAAATCATGATTTATACCAACACAGATGAACTTTCATTAACATTTTTAGTGGAGTTTGTGCGTGCATGAACAATCAAATTCAAAGGCCTATAGTATCTCATAATTCTTGTTCTGATTTGCAGTATCTGACTTAATACGGTAGCAATGGGCTATTCCAGTTGAAATTCTTATTCCCCCTAATGAAGACGCCACCTTCATCTCCCACACAGGGAGTGTAAATTTCAAACGGGGTTACATGTCTAAATGAGTGACTCCATTTAGGCCATGTCTTCCATAGGGCGTGTATGGATTTTAACTGCAATAGCCCAATGTGGTGACACCGCAGATATTTGAAGGGGTTTGTACAAGTATGCCCTATCTGCAATAGCTGTCCGGTGTCATATTTTCAGATTGTGTACATTATAGAATGGCAGAAATTGTCATATGTCTATAGCATATAGTATAGGGCAGCTATTGCAGATAGGACCCTCTTGCACATATCTGTCCCTGCATCCACAAAGGATAAACCTATACACTATTTGACCATCTTCAATATTTTCATACCCCCTCTGCACTACACAACTTCCATGCACACCCTACTTGCACTCTTTGTACACATCATCCATAAAAATTATATTTTCTAGCCTGCAATCTCAGAAAAAATGTTTCGACCACTTGCCTTAGCTTACATTTTCTTTTACCACATTGTGTGTACTATTCGAGTTACTTGACACTTAGAATTATAAATTATAAATGTGTAGCCTCAGTTGAACTGTCAGTTCATAGGCGTAGATCAATCTTGGGATGGGGGTGAATCCCCAATACATTTTGATAAGGGGATGGTCCATACAATCATCCGGCAATGATGACACGTGTATGTGGGTTTCTGACCAAAATAACCTCATACTTGGCAATTTTGGCCTAAAAAGTGCTGATATTGCTCTCTTTATGTAAATTGTTCCACTTTTGCACCATATTTCACCATTTTAGCTTCAATATGGCAAAATTTTAGTATGTTTGCATGCATTTGTACCATAAAACATATTCTGCCACCAGAAGGTGCTGGATTAACTATACTTCCAGAAATTCTTTTACGACCCCATTCCCCAAATGTCAAAAAGAAATCTATGCTACTGCCTCAGTTCCTCTTCCACATACCCCTTCTCTCTCCCCACCAATCAATGTTGGGACAATACATTACACTGCCCAGGCTTGAACTCTTACGGCAGTCACTCGGTAGAGTCAAGTGCCTTAATCAATGAACTAACTGGACTACAATATGATACACTAGGTAATTCATACGAGTAGTTAATAAAAAATCAAAAAAATTGTGCACATAGCCAAGATTAGAAAATAGATATCTTTTTTGGTAGCTGATATAAAGTAGTCCTTGTCCCTGAGAGGTGTTTCTTAGAAGTCCAGTTTTCCTCATCTGGTCACATCTTTGTTTTTTCACATGAAGTTTACTTTTTTCATCCAATCAAAGATGTTGTTTGACATGAAGTCAGGTTGTCTTATCCAATGTTGTTTCATTATCCAATCACAGAATGATATTGTTTTATGTTGTTTCACATGAAGCCTAGTTGTCTTATCCAATCATAGATGTTGCTTCATTATCCAATCACAGAATGATGTTGTTTCATATGAAGCCTAGTTTTCAGTTGTCCAATTTTCTCATCAAATCACAGACGTTGTTTCATATGATTGTGAAGCCATGTTCTTATCCAATCACAGATGGATGTTGTTTGATTATCCAGTCAGATGTTCTTTCACATGAAATCTATTTTTCGTATCCAATTTTTGTTTGAAATCAAGTTTTTTATCCAATCACAGAATGTTGTTTCAACAGAATGTTGTTTCATATGAAACCTGGTTTTCTCATCCAATCATAGATGTTATTTCATATGAAGCCTAGTTTTCTCATCCAATCACAGATGTCGTTTTATATGAAGTCTAGATGTCTCGCCCAATCACAGAATGTTGTTTTATATGAAGTCTAGTTTTCTTATCCAATCACATTTTTTGTTTCATATGAAGCGAAGTTATACAATCACAGATGTTGTTTCATATGAAGTCTAGTCTTCTCATCCAATCACAGATGTTGTTTCATATGAAGTCTAGTCTTCTCATCCAATCACAGATGTTGTTTCATATGAAGTCTAGTCTTCTCATCCAATCACAGATGTTGTTTCATATGAAGTCTAGTCTTCTCATCCAATCACAGATGTTGTTTCATGTGAAGCCTAGTCTTCTCATCCAATTACAGATGTGTTTTCTTATGAAGTCCAGTTGTTTCATCCAATCACAGATGTTGTTGCATATCAAGCCAAGTTTCAGTTTCTTGTCCAATCACAGATGTTGTTCATATAAAGCCTAGTTTGCTTATCCAATCACAGATACTATGTCTTATTTCTTCTCACTCTTTCACAGGTACATGTATTTTATTCAATCACAGATGTTGTATTATATATTACCAACTTTCTTATCCAATCAGAGATGTTGTTTCATATGAAGTCTAGATGTCTCATCCAATCACAGATTGTTTCATAATTATGAAGACTGCCTTTCTTGCCCAATCACAGATGTTGTTTCATGTGGAGCCAATTTTCCTATCCAATCACAGATGTTATGTCTTATTTCTCCTCTCATTCTTTCAGACCTTTACAAAGCTGCTCTACAACAAAAGGTTTTGGGGGTTATTGTAGATCCGAGCGGTAAAACGGAAGAACTAAGTACTGCACGTAAAAGTAAAAGAATCAAATTGTTACAATGCTTTTGGTATCATCATGTTTTTAAAAACCTGGCTGCTGACTGTCGATGGATGTTGTGCATGGCTGATGTGAATGATCATTGAGGAATGAATCATGTTATCATCATATCACTTTTTATTTTGATTATTTTCTGTTAGATTTTTGGTTGAAATTTTGATTTAGGAAGAAAGAGATGAATGGGAATGAATTAGATTAATTCAGCTTCTGCATACCATCAGCCTACTGTTGACGGTCGGCGCCTGGCAGATCCGGAGCCTTGTTTCTATTGTTTTTGGAACAATGGAATGCAGTTATACCGCTGGTTCTGCAACTGGTTTTTAACCTATTCTTAAGGTGTTTAAGAAACACACAAAAAATCATATAGTACTGGTAAACATATTTATTTACTATTCCTTTGGTGCAATGTGATTGGCAAGGGTGCAATTAACAGCTTTCCTATCAGGACTCAGTTTTGGTTTACCTGAATTAAGCTGGAACCAGGACTCAATTTGGGCATACCAGGACTTTTTTTGCATGATTTTAGGAAAATTACAAATATTGACAAAAAATATACTATGTAGAAACACCATTGCTAAATTTCAAGTGGTCGCCATCAGCATGTTCGACAAATTTACACCAGTAAACATTAAACTAAGCAAAAGAATACCAAATTATGACCTCTGAAGGCAAGTAACAAGAAAAGGCAAACTATTAGGTAAAAATACACAGGAAATAGTTATAATTTGAGTTAAAATAAAGTTGTTCTTTACCAAGAATTTTGTATTTTCTGTTTATGACAGCCGATACTTCAGGATGAAAATTGCACCTGGTTCTATGATCAAAAGTTTGAGTTGCATTATTCTACCATTTGTTGCCCTACCTTCTCTCCTCCCTGCTCCCTCCATCCATGTCACCCTGCCAAGTAAGTAAGAAAAACAGTAGCTGGGGACCAACCAATGGGTCTTGCATATATCCAATTTAAAAAATAATGTTTAGTTGAAATCCATATAATATCTGTTATACAATCATCAAAATTACTGTTTACTTCTGAGTTTAATTTTCATATAGCCATACATGTCATTTTACTTAGCTCAATTATTGATTCAATTGTAGTCTTTCTCTAGAGGACACTCAAATGCAGATTACACTGTATACATTGTTCTCAGAGTGTATGTTCCTTCTTCCTCTGTTCATCACTTGTCACAGTATTGTGTATTGTTGTTGTGGATACCAACAAAATTTCATGTTACTACCTTGTTCATCTAGAAGTACTTTTTAGTGTTTATGATTCTATATACATGTTTAACCCCCATAACATCACAGCCAGGTGGCTGAATTACACTTTTAACAAGATATACAACAAAATATACGAAACTACAAAATATTGTACCCAATTATGAGAAAGGACACATGAAATGGACTGTTTCAGTTGAAATCCATACAATGCCTAAGGAAGACATGACCTTAATTTAACAATTTTCCACACATGGAGTGTGAATTTTAAATGGGTGACTCCATATGAAATCTACACCCCCCTGTGTGGGAGATTAATGTCATGTCTTCCATAGGGGGTGTATGGATTTCAACTGAAATAGCCCACTGGAATTCAGCTAAGAGATGCAAATGGACATAAAAGACAAATATCAAACCACAAAGTACTATTATTATAATCGCACCTGTTAGATCTACATCCAAAATATGTGTGCTAACTAGGGTACAATGAATGCATGATTCAAGCAGAACATAGCAGCAGTTTGCCAAAAATTGCTGTGCATGGAGAAATCTTGTTGATGATGATGATTACATTAAGCAAATGCATGAAGTTATAGGGAATATAAGGGCTTTGCAAAATCTGCTTACAAGTGTGCGCTGGCAATTTTAAAGAGATCTGGCATGCATTTCTTAGCTGTCTTCCATAGACTTCTTCTCCGCTCAAAGGGAGCAACTTGCTGGTACTCTCTGACTTATAATAAGCTTGTAAGTGAACATCTTAATATAATTATGTAACTTTTGGCCTAAAGAAAGCGATGCTAAGTGACTTCAATGGTTATAAAGACAAGAATATATCAATGTTACAGCCCTGCAGCAGTGTTGTAGTGTTAATCATACTATTGGGGGCACCAGGCCAGATTGGGGGCACAAGCCATTTTTCTGCAAGTTTTCTATGGGATTTCTAAATGTTCAAATTAATTGGGGGGGGGGGTGGTATGTGCCCTTATGACGCTACACCACTGCCCTGCAGTATATATGTATGTCTGTTCTTAGTTGACATGATATTGTATTCTTCATTGCCTTGTCTTTTTCATTACATGTTGTCAACCACCAAATCACACCTGTGAAATTCCAGTTAAAGGTGGAGTATAATTGATATTAAAAAAACCCACCATAATATAAGCTATTCAGTATAAGTCATGCTTGTTTATGATTGCATATTGCTTGCTTTGGAAATTCATTACTACTATTATTAACATATGGTTCTGAAAATATCATTCTGGAAAGATGCAGTTTACGTAATATTGTACACTGGTTTTGTGTACTTTGGGTGATAAAATTTGTTCGGCTTATAATGAGTGAAAAAATCAAGACTCATAACATTGTGCGTTGATAGAGAATGGCGTGCACGCAGTTGGGCGCAGCAGCTATGCTAGTTTTACATTGCATAATGTGTGACTGGCACACACAAGGTCTGCAAGGACAAGAGTGTCTCGCAATGTCTCTGCAAGGACAATAATGTCTCAATGTGTTACAGAACTTTATACATAATTATATTAGTGACCCTCGCTAATTATATTAGCGACCCTATGTGAAATTACGGGAGCATAAGGTGTGACTTTATTAACGCGCTTAGTAACAAAAACCCGAGTAATTTTCACCAATTCTAAGCTGAACAAACTTTAACAATGGTTTAGCCAGGAAGAGGGGGGACTGGAAGGTTAAAATGTGTATGCTCTGGGAGCTTTTAAAATAAATGCAATAAATGCACCACTTGGTGGTTAGGAAACAAGTTATGCTCCAGGAGTGCTACATGTGGAGGATATCTCAAATATGCAGTGCATATAGCAATGGGTATTTGAAATGCGGTTTAACATTTTGAAAATCTTATGCTGTTTTCATGCCGCTTGTAGCCTCGGTTCAAGGCATGTGGGATAGTGTGTTTTTTTCTTTTCCTTTTTTTGCTTCTCAATTTATTTTTATTCTGATCTCTGATCTTTCTCCCTGCCATTGCTCTATCCCAGACGCCCTAACGCCTCGAACTGAGGCTATGCCGCTGAGCGGCGTGCGACAATGCAGACTAACAGACACAATCAAGGCTTGTCATTGGCTGATACCTCACACCGCTTGCCGCAAAAGTTTGACAAGGGCATTATTGTGCAAATGTCGGAAATGTAAATATGGAGAAAATATTGGTAACATATTAAGGCAAATTCTTGTGGTGTATATAAGGTTGAAAATATACTTTAACACCTTTTTGCATTTTGCAAGACCTATATCTTCCCATATGCACTGGAGTAATCCACATGACTTAACCCCTTAGGACTACTAAGTGCTTAAAAAAAAAACTTGGAGCTTTAAGTAAAGATATTTTGATGTTTAGGATTTGGGTTTCACTCCCAATTGTTACCGCTGTACATATTGCCTTGCATGGAGTTGGCTAACAGTCTCAATTTCTTTCCTGCGATTTCTTGGATACTCACTCTCACTGAATCGGTGAGACACTTCTGTCACCATCAGTGGCATGTGTAAAGGGAGCCGGGTGAGCTCCCCACATTTGTCAGTCAGTTAGTGAATATGTACCCAGTTGGGGGAATCGAGACCCTTGACTCCTGTCACTTGCAGACGCCACTGGTCACAGTGTTCTTTGTTTTTACCCGTTTGAACTTGCATCATCAAATACCAATGCATAGGATTCGAACACCTATACCAATTGAGCTATCTTGAATGCTTGCAAGAGAGCTTTGTGTGTAATCAAAGTCAGGGGATCAAATCTTTCTAAAAACTAACTTGATTTTGAAAGACATCTGGTTTGCCAGAATTTTCTTTATTGTATGTTCCAAAAAGTCTTTGTTTCTTTATTTAACTCTTCTCTCTCCATCATATTTGTTTGGGAGAGATTTTTAAAACTAACCTGCTGATAGGTCCCAACAACAACCTTTATGTGAACATATCTAATCATCATTAGGCAACTATTACTGCATCATAATCAAAAGTTGTGACTATCACGAATAGTCGCGACTATGACTATTGACGACTAATTAGTCATGCAACCTTACTACATGTTCATGTATGAAATTATGTTTCATCTTCTTCTCTTCTTTCTATTACAGACTTGTATAAGGCTGCTCTACAGCAGAAAGTCACAGAAGATCTAAGTAAAAAACATAATAGTGTTTTCACAACTCCCCTTAATATGTTTGCTGAAAATTCTATAATTGTGTGCTGACCTACAGATATAACATTATAGACTTCAATTATTATAATATTAACAGTCTTAGATTTATATGGTCCCGTCACTTATCTCCATCTTTCTAATTGGCAGTTAAGTATTAATTTGTTTTTCCCACAGTGATATTTAAAGCATTTATTCACACAATTCACAGAAAATTTTAGAGCAAATAAAGAACTTTTTATTATTTAGATACCCCTATAAATATTAGGCTTGTTGTTGTTTCATTTTTCTTTGGTGACATGTTGCCAAAACTTGGAATCCGACATCAAATCTTTGTCGACAAACAAGTGAAAAATACTTTATAAAGCTTCAGAATTTTAGCTCTCAATGAATTTATTTATGCATCCATGACGGCCAACGATGACAAATGGTAGGCCTATACCTGTCCCAGTGTGAAATATATTAATTTGCTTCCCTTTGTAGAGTCATTTTAACAAGATTGTGAAGCGCTTGGTTGATATTTTTTACTACTTTTTACTAGTAGTTACTAGTCATGCATGATTTATTATTTTGTCGACAGTGATAGTCTCTTATCGCCTGTCAGAAAAATCTCAAAAAATCTCATTGTCGACAATTTTGGCGCCAGTAGGTCTGTCGATAAAAAGCCTAATACATATTGCGACTAGCAGTACCTGAAAACATTGGTGCCATTCCGGCTTGAAGTATGGGTGGATAATTGGTCTGAATTTTCAAAAAGCGGATGAAAAGAAAAAAAAATTTGCCAAAAGGTGGGTGAGGGGGACATGTCCCCTCGGGATTGACGCTCATGCATGGAAAGGTGATTCCCCAGGGGAGAGGGAGGTGGTACAGGGATGTGTGACAGGTTTGGGCTGCTTTTTCCCCTTCAGATTTGGGGTGTAAATTTTAAAAGCTGGTTTAAAGAAGGGTGCTTTTTAAAAATGTTTTCCAAAAATCTGACAAGTCTGCTAATAATTCATATTTTTTGAGCAAAATTTTGGTTTCAGAATTCCTGTGGTTTCTTTCTCTAAACAAAAGTCCATATCTTCTAATATATCTGAGACAATAAAATTCTTACATCGATCATGAAGCCCAAAATCTCTTACATTAAGTTTTCAGAATTCCTTTGGTAGAAACAAAGTCCATATCCAATATATCTGTTATCCCAAAATTTCAGCAAACATAGATCACTTTTTCGCCATGAAATGAACATAATCTTCATGATGAGTATCATGAGACACTTAACTTACCTATAATATTCTAATTTCTCTGCTGTTCTTTTTTTCACACAGATTTTAGTCCCACACACCGAGTTGTTTTTCAGATACTAATCTTGTTTGCTGTTGACTGGCTATGGATGTGTGTAGTTTATCATTTTCAATAAAGTTGATATTAGCTATATTAGTCTCGGTTGTTCCTCATGAATTCACAGTAGACTAACCCCAATAGTAGTGTTCTTGTTTTGTATGGCAATGCCAATATTATGCTTACATCAGCAAGAAATTGTAATAATTATATTCAATAAGAAGTTATCAGTTTCAGTTGCTCCACATGAATTCATATCGGGCTATTCCAGTTGAAATCAATCACCCCTATGGAAAACATGACCTTAATCTCCCATACAGGGAGTGCAGATATGGAGTCACCCATACAGGTAATCCTATTTGAAATTCACACTCCCTGTGTGGGATATTAAGGTCATGTCTTCCATAGGTGGTGTGTGTATTTCAACTGGAATAGCCCATTAGACTATAAAAAAACCCAGTAGTTCTGTTCTTGGTGTCATTGTACATTCTTGAAAAAGACGATGCCAATATTGAGGGTATGGTGGCATAGCAGTCCAAAACTTCGGCCTCATGGGTTGTGGGTTCGAACCCAGTCGAACTCAGTGCACGTAGGCACTTTTCACCCGTATTGCCTATCCTCGCCCTGATGTACAAATGGGTACCGGCTTAATTCAGTGTTGTGAAGGTAAGAGACTCGCTGTGGAGGAGATGTATTGATCCTTGCGCAGCAACCTTATATGGTTGAGTCTGGCCCAATTGTTTTGAAAGAGGCACACCAGCCTGTGTTCACAGGCATGGCCCCTTACTTTACCTTGACTTTTTAATGTCAATATTATTTTTACATCGGCAAAGAATTGTAATTGTGTGTATGTACGCATACATGTATATTCTGTATTTAAGTATGGCTGAGGATTGGCATTAATAGTTTGAATAGTGAACATTTTACAGTCAAAATCAGGGGGGGGGGGCGGCCAAGATTGACTGAATTTTGACGTCATCATTGGTTTTACACGTAAACACAAAAATGTCTCAAATTATTCCAAAACTGTACGCATGTTATTAAGTACTATTTTATCAGTCTAAATCCGTTGAGGTTCGACAGTGAACCTCATTGTAAGTACTGTTTTTGAATGTTTTGTATGAATAACGACGGTATGTTTATGATATACTTAAAATTTCCTCCACTGTGTATCACGGTTAGCGTGGTGTAATGGTAAAGTTTCGCCTGCCACGCATAGGGTCCCGAGATCGAGTCCCACTCACTCCCGGCTAGAAATTTTTTTTTTCTTCTTCACATTCATTTTGAATCCAAAAATATTTATTTTTATGTGAAAATGTATACATTCACTGAGAACTATATTTTGTGCATTTTTTTTTCTGTAACGGGCCAATAGAGCTAAAAACACAACTTGGCACAGGGCGTCCAACGTCCAGGCAGTGTTGCCGTCATATTGTCTGTTTTGTTTATGCTATTGGCTGTTGCCACATGAATAATGTCGTCCACCATCGTCTGGTCAAAATCAACATCTTACATAATGATGCTCTAACATGCTCACATATGACTGGAGCTACTATAGTTGGACCATCTTTTGTACTTATTTCAGGGGAAAAACTGTTGACTTTTCCAGTGGCTTACATGGGAGGGGGGCTGACAAAACCAATTTATTGTTGATGACCTGTTCTGTTTACCCTATCAGAGTCAGAAAATTTGATGAAGGATATTCAAGCCCCCACACCCAAATTATTGGGGGGAGGGGATGAACTCCCTAGCTCCCCCGGTTCAGAAGCATGTTTCCTAACCAGCGTTATGGACTTTTTTTTGGGGGGGGTTAAAAGCCAATGATTGTTATTTTTGCCCTTACAGAATAAGTTCCAGACAAAATATAGAGAATTTGTTAATGTTTGGACTGGGATAATATTGTTTAAAATTTGATACTAATTAAAAATATACATATAGCAAGACTTGTGGGCTCGCAGTTGTTTTATCCGATGAAATTGAAATGAAATAACATCCAGTTGGAGGACTATACAAGAGTATTGAAGGGTTGAACATATAGGAATATAGAATTACAGTTAATGTTCCACATGCTTTAATTGTATCCTTACATATTGGGCTAATTGCTGACCCCTCAAAGTGGATTTATATGCTATTTGCAATCTATGGACACTTATGCCTCACCATCCGGCAGGTGCAGATGGCTGCGGTTCTCGTTTCTTGTGTGCCCACTGCTACACTGCATTTTCTCATGCGTGTGTCCCCCTATTTATGAGTATTTAGAAAGGTACCCCACACCCACCCCCACACACCCCTGCCCACACACATTGCATCATGTAGCCAATTCCTTCCGCCCTTTGTCTTCATCAATCAACATCCATACATTGAACACTTTTTCCACCATTAAAGAGTATATTTTGGGCCCAATGTTGTTCCACTTGAACTCCCAAAATCTAAGTTTTCATGTAGAGTGTGTAGTCCCATTCCTGAAACCTGAAAGTTGATATTTTAGTACTATATGATCCCCCATTTATATTGTGTGCCTGCACCACTAACTCACCTCTACAGCTGCAGTTGTGAGTATTAATGTATATTGGGCTATTATAGTCCAGTTGAAATCCACCCCCCCCCTACGGAAGATATGACCTTAATCTCCCACACAGAGGTGTAGATTTCAAATGGAGTCACTCATTCAGGTAACCCCATTTGAGAGTCTTACTCCCTTTGTTGAAGAGTAAGGTCATGTCTTCCATTGGAGGTATATGTATTTCAACTGCAATAGCCAATTTGTCACATGTACCAAACCTTCCAGTCCTGCAAGCTTATCTGATTTACATTGGCTGCCAGTTCATTTGAGTCTTCAAATAAGCCACTGCTTCTCATATATCATGCTGTAATGGACAAGCACCATCATAAATCGCTGAATGATACAATCCACCATGCACAGGCTTGCACCTGGCAACAAAAGATCTTCTTGTTGAACAAAAATAATTCTTGGGGGATTGAAGCATTGGCTGTTTCAGCTCCTCATCTATGGAACTCTCTGCTCATCACATCCATGCTTGTTCCTCTCTTTTATCATTTAAATCATCTCTTGAAACTCATCTCATGAATTGCTTGTGGTTAAGTTCTTGTTTGTTTATTGCTTATTGACATATATTGCTTGGTTTCATTGATCTTCGCTTGAACTCTTCTTGCACCACAAGTGCTTATAAGTGGATTTGCTTGTGGTAGAAAAATGTACATTATTATTATTATTATTATTATTATTTCTAAAACACACATTGTGACTGACACACTCCATCAAACATGAGAGAACATTATTTGCCCACTTCCACATGTTTTTTATCAGCATATGTAACTTCATCACAAGTATGCCTTGTGCCCATTTGCTTATTATTTCATCACATATAGTTAACAAGCCAGCTTTATCGCAAGTGAGCCTTGCACCCATTTCCACATGTCATTGTACCCATTTTCGCATCTTTGCTTCACACAAGCTAACTTCATCACTCCCTCTATAACCATCAGCGAGCATTGTGCCCATTGCCGCATCTTTTCATCACTACCATTAGGCTGTTCCAGTTGAAATCCATATCCCCTGTGTAATACATGACATTAATCTTGCACACAGGGAGTGTGAATTTTAGACGGAGTTGACATTCAAGTAACCCATTTGATATTCACACACTTTGTGTGGATTAACAGATTATGGTCATGTTTTCCATCAGGGGTGTATGGATTTCAAGTGGAATAGCCATTAGCTTTCCTCCATCATCGTGAGTGAGCACTGTTTTTGTTTCTGCATCTTGGAGCACAACGTATCATACCCATTTATGTATGTCTCTTCCATTAGATAGATATATATATTACAACACATTCAAACCATCAATCATGATTGTCCATCATAGCCATTTCTGTGTTTTCTTCCATTTGTAGACTTATAAATGTAAAAAAAACAAAAGCGCAGTGATTTATAGTGCACAGGCACAGCGCCTAAACGTTGATCCACAAGCCTCAGAACACTTTCATGATGCACAATCAATGGGAATTCTACAACATGCTTATTTTTGTGTAATCTTTCACTAAATCTGAGTGTATGCATAATCAGTCATCTTTCAATAGACTATGTATTATGATGGACAGGTAATCCCATTTGAAATCCACACTAGTTCCCTGAGTGGAAGATTAAGGTCATATCTTCCCTAGAGGGTGTATGGATATCAAATGGAATTACCTAATGATTGTGTATCATGTCCATTTCTGTGGTTTCTTCAACAAACGTGACTGCATGCATGTTGCAGAATCATAAATATACGAGGATTGTCCATCATGCCGATTTCTGTGTTCTTCTACTAACTGCATTGCATGTTCAGTGGCGTGCCCAGGGGTATTTTGTTTGCAGGGGGGCTCATCATCCCCCTGTGTTTCTGTATAATCATGCAAAATCAGCCCATTTTGGGCTTGATATAGCCACTCAGCCCCCAAGGTGGGTTCTCAGCTCAGCTCTCTGGGTTTGAGGGTGTCTGGGTACGCTCCTGCTATACCGATGATAACAAGTTCCATGTATTTTCTGACATTGGTGTAAACCACTTAACATTCTCCTTCTATCTCACCTGTGCTTATACACACACCACCACTACACACTGCCATTCTGCTACTGCTTCTACGGCGCTCACCGACGAAATGCGCAAATTGAGTAAGAATTTTGCATCAATGCTGATCTCTTCTTGTCTCTGTCTATGTGTGTGTGTGTATCCTTGATTGGTGCTATTCCAGTAAAAATCTATACACCCCCTGTGGAAGACATGACCTTAATCTCCCATAGGGAGTGTGAATTTCAAAAGGGGTTACCTGAATGAAAGACTCCATTTGAAATCTGCACCTTCTGTGTGGGAGATTAAAGTCATGTCTTACATCAGGGGTGTATGGATTTCAACTGGAATAGCCAACATTTCCTGTCTTACTCTAATGCTAATTTGACGGCTTCTTTAAAAAAAAAAAAAAAGCAAGAGTAACTGTGAAAAAGGAAGAAAAATGTGCTAGCTGTTTTCAGGGATGCAAATAAGACAGGTGCTGGGGCCTAAATCACAAAAAAAATGGTGTGTGGGTCAAGGGTGAAAATAAGGATATTTCAACCAGGAGCTACTTTTTGCTGAAATTAACTCTTGGTTTGCAGCCATTTCATGTAAACCAGTGGCCACTTAATCCAATTCAAAGTTACCAAAAGTGGCGAACACAGTATATTTTTGCATATTTTCACGTATTTAAGTTAGTGATTTATGGGAGACAAATGGCTCCTGACTCCCGCTTATTTTCACCCATGGAGTGGGCTTAAACATGCCACCTAGGCCTACACGGCCCACAGAGATTTGAACTTATTTGTATTCCTGCTCAGTGGACGTGCAGTTCATTGTAGAAATGTTAAGCATTTTAAAAAAAATTGCTTGAAATATTTAAGCATTCTGAAAAAAAAGTCATGCTTGAATGAAAAGAATTGTAGTGAAATATGCTGCTTTTATTTAAGGAATTATATTGTACTGTTCCAGTTGACATCCATACACCCCCTATGGAAAACATGACCTTAATCTCCTACACATGAAGTGTGCATTTCAAATGCAGTCACCCATTGAAATCACATTCCCTATGCAGAAAATTAAGGTCATGTCACCGTATGGGGTGTATGGATTTCAACTGGAATATCGCATATATTTTAGTGGGAATAAAGGTTGAGTTTTGTCATACAGGAATAAGATAATACAATTGATACCTGCTGCAGATCGCTGGTGTCTTTATTAATGAAACACTTTTATCAAAAATATGTATTTTTATTTGTATTTTGGTTGTATTAACAAGGTGCCATGAAAAAGATGACTAAATCTCACTTTATTATCTTACTGATCTGTGGAAAGATAAATGGGCTATTCTAGTTGAATTCCCTAAGACACAACCTTAATGTCCAGCACAGGGGGTGTAGATTTGAAATTGAGTTATCCATTCAGATAGCCCCATTTGAAATTCACACACCCTTGTGTGGAAGATTAAAGTTGTGTCTTTCATAGGGGTGTATGGATTTCAACTGGAACAGCCTATTGTTGCAGAATATTTGCTAAATGAGGTTATTTTGACTGCATTTCATTTCAGTCATAAGAAGGGTAGCTTTCAACTTGCATTATCGCAGCCATTTCATTTAACTTTTTGTGATAAAGGGCTCACTATTGTTGCTCGGAAATTGATTCTCATGCAATTGCACATAACTTCTTTCCATTCATTGGAGTGGGACATAACACATTCTGGAAACCATTTTATTTTTAAAGACACTATATCGGTGATTGCCACAAAGGAGTAAAATATAATATAATTTTTTAAGGATGGCTTACAAGTGAAGGATAAGTCAATACAATTGCCATTGAGGTGATTTTCATATGCAAAAAAAATGGCAAAAAAATCTAAAAACACCCTTGCAGGATTGATTATGTGTACACGGTTGTTTGATGGGATCATTTATTCGTTTTTCAAACAAAACATCGTGTACAACCAAAATTTAGGCTTAAACAGCTATAAGTGATATCATGCTAATGTATACAGATGCTGTTGAGTCATTCTCAACTTTAATTTCCCCTCTTTTACAAAATGATTCACTTTTATAGCATTTTTTGGATATAAAATGTATCTATTAATGACAAAATTGGTGGCGCTATTTAGTTACTGGAAATTACTCTTTCAAGCTTTTAATGCAAATAATTCCTTTTATTGTTTGATAAAATATGTTTATAAAATTTCCTTGTTGCTTGTGTCACCTATTCCAGGTGTTTTAATGGCAGTAATAATCACATACCCCTTGCAAATAGAGAAATATGATTTAGGATAAATAGCGCCATCTATAGTTTGCATTTAGTTAATAATGAAGCCAATTCTTTATACATCAAACAACCGTGTGTACATGTAGCTGTAAGTGTTTGTGCATATGGACAGATTTTGCTAACATTGATTAAAATATGACCTTTGACCCTTATAGGTCGTATACACTCTTACCACTTGCAGGGCATTTTAGCACACCTGTACAAAACTGCGAAATTCCATATTTTCGGAAAATTTCCAGATTTTCTAATTTAACTGAGCACTGATAGTGATAAGTATAAATCAGCTGATCAATTCCAAGAAGTTAATCTCATCAACTCATCCAAACATGATTGATAGCAGGGCAGGCCCAGAACAGGTGATTTCCCCCAGATTTAACAAAATAGTCCCTGTAAAAATATTTGTCAATGCCAGAATGTACACAAAGATTCCTTTTGGCAGAATCTGTCCAAAATAATTCCTTATAACCAAAACAATATTTTGAGCCCTTTGATAGGTAGGAGAATTTAGCTTTAAATCTAGAACGATAAGATATATAATTTTCACTAGCATGTATTAATATATACAAATTTTACCTTCTCTGCAGCTCTGTCAATCGACACATCCAACCTAGACCAAAGAACGCCGGAAATGCAGAAGCGCATGACGACGACACCAGTAAAGCGCTCCAAATGGCATCTTGGCATTAGGTCACAAAGCAGGCCACATGATATAATGGGAGAGGTGTATAGGGCAATGAAGACACTCAACTATGTAAGTGATATAGTACAGTAGTAGATTTAACCCCCTGAGCACTACCTGCTGATCTAACATTGCCTCTGATTGGTCAATTACATAATATCTTCATTTCAATCACCAATCAGAATGGAGCTTTGCAAATAATTCATCTTATGTTTTTGCATGGTGAAATTATTTTAACAATGTTGCTGATTGGTCCAATTGATAATGAAAACCTTTTTTTGACCAATAGGCAGGTAGTTCTCATGGGGTTAAAACAACAATCATAAGACTTACTATTTGCATAGCTGTGGTAGCTTGCGACCTGCATCTACAGGTCTTCGGGTATTCAACATAGAATATTTGATGTAACATATCTATATGTTATTTAATCTAATATATGTTACATAGAATATCTGGTAGAAATATATTATCGATTTTACATCATCAAACATTTGTTAGAGCTTAAATATTACTGGAAATAAAATGGGAATGGATTAAATAACGTAGATGTTACATCAAATATTTTATGTTCAATAAAAAGTCTAGAATAGGGTCTCTAAGCCACTGAAGAGATTATTCCACTTGACTTGGCACTTGACTACCACATACTGATTGGTTTTGGTCAAGTGACAAAATCTTGTTGTAAACAACTGGAAGATCATGACGCCCCTGGTCTCTGTTGAAGTCGCTGTCAGTTCTCCGTATTTGGATCGCTTCCCTGACCCCTCTCCTGAACCAGTCTTCTTCACGGTCGAGAATGCGTACGCCATCCCAGTCAATGCCATGGTGCTGCTTAGTGATGTGCTCACCAACTGGGGAAGTGGGGCATTTGTGTTCACTAATATGTGTTCTTAATGTAAGTGTTGTTTTTTGTTGTGGCATGACGACAATGTCAGAAAATGCTCCAAATGGCATCTTGGAATTGGAGCCCTGCGGGGCAATATTTTCTTTACCCTATCCTGGACTTCCCTGTCTGATACACCCCCCGACCCAACCCAAACATTTTAAGGCAAACCTGATGTACCCTGACCCACATGTTCTTTTTTCTAGAGCAGACTGGACTGGACCGTCTGTTTTGTCATTACATCAGAAATGTTGGGTTTCGAGGTGCCCCGCAGCTCAATACTTGAAATTAGGGCACAGATTAAGCCGCATGCAAGTGTTTCCATAAGTAGATGCATTAATATGATTGTAGATTATAAACTTTTTGTGACAAAGCCAGAAAGTTTACTGATGACTTTGGGTTTCAAATTTTTACCTGTTTCTTACTGTTACCTTTTCTTTTCCTATATCAGGATTGGAAAGTTGTCAACCCCTTCCACATCCAAGTACGGCGTATGAACTCCCTGCAAGGAGTGGCAAGTAAGATGAGCCTACAATTATACCAAGTAGACAACAAGAGCTATCTGTTGGACTTCAAGAGCCTCATCAATATGGGTGGCAGTAATTTAGGTATGGTGACAGACCCCTGTTCCCTTATCTGATGTGTATTCATGGGTATTAGTGGGTATGCATGCTCCATTGAAAATTTTGTAAAATTTTGGGTTATTTCTGATTAAGAAAAATGAAACTCACTGGCATTAAACTCACTTGTGTTAATATAGGTGTTGCCAGCACACAAAATGTTCAGCCCAATTAGGTGACTTAAAACGTTGCTAGAGGCTAAAGATTAATTTTAAGGGGTGATATTTTGTTCTATAAATGGGTACCAACATATAGTCAGTCCTGATTTAGTAAAATGATCTACCTTAAAATTTAAACATTTTGAGATAAATCCATATCTTTGATAATGTGAGGGTGCTCTTTTCATTGGTGACATCCTCAAATCACCACCGTACTTCGTTTTGAAAATAGCAAAACCTGTCTTGACACCTTTTGTCACTTTTCGTATATATAATATGGTAAAATGAGCACCTATTGTTAAGGAGACTGCAAAAGAAGTAAAAGGTCAAATATCAGAATGAAAAACTGCTTCTTGGAACACAGCAATCATTGAAGTATCAGGTTTTTTGATGATAATAAATTTACAACTTTTACCAATGTTGAAAAACTTTGAGCTACTTTCCAACACCACAACATCTTACCTGTTTTTTGTTGCATTTTTGTCTTTTGATCATCAGATGACCGCATGGACACAGATGACAATGCACCAACTCCAAGATCACCTAGTACTCCATCCATGATGACATCGCCAGGGTCACCGGGATGTATGATGCACCAGACTATGGAGTTCTTTGAGATGTGTGCTAGTCTTATTGCAGCGTTGGCACGATAGAAGACGCCACATGTTGAGGATAAGATGATGATAAGAAGACGATGCTCAGAGTTCTTGTCATCAAAGTATATTGTTAATCAGAGAGGTTAAGCACTTATTTGCATACTGTTTTGTCTGTAATAGATGCCCCCCTCTAATAAATACCCCCATAATTTTTTCAATGAAATAGTTACCAAAATACAAACATTTCAGATGCTATATCATGTGAGTAAGCTTAATACTGGTATCAGCACTGGCCATCACAAGCGCTAATTTGCGTGGACAAAACCAATTCTAACTTGGGACTTCCATCCAGTTCATTACCAATTTATGGTAGAATTTCACTAAGTACTTAAAATGCACTTAGTAGTATTTACCGTGATAATATTTTGTTACGTAGGTGCAGCCATATTGGATTTGAACCCTGATTTTAAAGCTTTGTTTCACTAAAAATTTGCTTTTAATAAACACCCCCTTTCATAGAATTGCGCATGCCCCTGGGCATTTATTACAGACAATATGGTATAATGCTGCACCATGTTGCATCGGCACAGAGGCAGGACTGGAAAAAATGTGGAATCCAAGTAGTTCATTCCTGGGAATTTTTTTTGAAATTTAAAGATTGGAAGGAAATTTTGCTGAAGTCTTGTCTTCCCGGGAAAGGCTTGTCTTCCCGGGAAATAAAACATTGGGCTATTCCATTTGAAATCCATACACCCCCTATGGAATACATGACCTTAACCTGCCACAGGGGGTGTAGATGTCAAATGGAGTCCTGCACCGAAGTGGGTCCTAATTGGCTAATTGGATCATGTCATAAATTACCGGCATATCATTGGTTGAACAAGCTATCTAGTATTGCTTGACCTAGGCATGACCTGCTTGTTTTTGTGCACATGTTGGCAAGTGCTGGATCTCTCTGGTAGACACTGTAAGGGTTGCCCCTCATATGGGGTAGTTAACCCTATGAGTACTACCTGCTGATTGGTTATAAAGGAGACTAGTATGATTGATTGAGCCAATCAGCATCATGGTAAGAATGGTGGTAGGTCAGAAGAGGATTGTGAAATATTTAGAAGCTGTATTTTAATTGGTCACTCGGATGAACACATTGTGTAATTAACCAATCAGAAATACTGTAAGCAAGGCATTACTCCCTATTCCAGAAAAATACAGCACTAATATTTTGGAAATAAAAAAAAAATTATCTCATTTGCCAATGAATCCTAATCCTTAAGGGATCCAAAATGAGCGTTTATTGCGTTTCGACAGTATTTTTTGTGGGACATGAGAGCACCTCAGACCTATCGAATTGCACTCTGAATACGAAGCATGTCTTTCTGATATCAAATAATTTTCATTTTTTTAAAATCACAATATAATACAAATTTTATGACAAATTATAAAATTTTGATATTTGTCAAATTTTTGATATATAACAGTCCTCGAAGTAAATTATATAAATCTAATGATATATTCTTAAAGTGTATGTAGCAGGGAGGAAAAGCCGACGGTCAATTGAAAATTTTGACCTTTCATATTGAAGATATGGATTTTTTCCCAAAAGACCTAATTTTTTGGGTGTTTTGGGAAAAAATCCATATCTTCAATACGAAAGGTCAAAATTTTCAATTGATCATCGGCTTTTCATCCCTCATACATACACTTTAAGTATAAATCATCAGATTTATAAAGTTTACTTCAAGTACTGTTAAATATCAAAAATATCAATTTTAATGATTTACCATAAAATATGTATTAAATTGCGAATTTCAAAAAATCAAAATTATTTGATATCAGAATGACATTCTTCATATTCAGAATGCAATTCGATATGTCTGATGTGCTCTAATGTCCCAAAATAAATACTGTCCAAACGTTCATACCCCAGCCCTTAACTTTGTTCTAACTGGCAATAAATGTCAAATTTGAATAATTTGAGGGAAAATGGGCTAAAGACATGCAATTTTGCATTTTTCTTACAATTGGAATCATAATATTCTAAGACTTGGAACAAGTCTAAGCATTCAAAATCTAGAGTATAATATGAGGTTGCTCATAAATGTAATAGTTTATGTTATTTTTGATAATTGGTTATGAAATAGATTAGAAAACATGTTTTCCAAAAATTAGAATGCATAACTTGAAATTAGCCTTTGTTCAAGTCTTTGGATTTGATTGTCACAGCATATGAAAAACAAATTAAAAATGCATGTTTTTGGCCCTTATTTCCAAAAATTGGCCAGTGCTTAGCGGTACTGTATAGTTGGTCATTTTTGGGAAGTCAAATTTCAAAAGTGCAAGATTTAGAGCCGAAATATAAAGTTGTTTAAAATATTTTGGTTAATTTTTTGTGTCGCCTGAATGAATGTTCATGGGGACACTAAAAGCATAATTTTTTCCAACTCTGGGTTATTCCTTCATGTAATTTTACACAAAATTATGGTTAGGGTTAGGATTAGTTTAGGGTTAGGATTAGGATTAGGATTTGACTTAGGGTTAGAGTAAGGGTTAGGATTAGCTTACACAAAATAATTACATGAAGGATCGACCCAACTCTGAGAAATATTTACCAAGTTACATTTCAGATATACAGAGCCGTTTAAATAAAAATCACAACAAAGCATGATTTTGACCCAAATTGCAAGATCTCATTGTGGGCAAATTTGACAATGGGCTATTCCATTTAAAATCCACACTACCCTGTGGAAGATTAGATTTTTTGTGGGACATGAGAGCACCTCAGACCTATCGAATTGCACTCTGAATACGACGCATGTCTTTCTGATATCAAATAATTTTCATTTTTTTAAAATCACAATATAATACAAATTTTATGACAAATTATAAAATTTTGATATTTGTCAAATTTTGATATATAACAGTCCTCGAAGTAAATTATATAAATCTAATGATATATTCTTAAAGTGTATGTAGCAGGGAGGAAAAGCCGACGGTCAATTGAAAATTTTGACCTTTCATATTGAAGATATGGATTTTTTCCCAAAAAGACCTAATTTTTTTGGGTGTTTTGGGAAAAAAATCCATATCTTCAATACGAAAGGTCAAAATTTTCAATTGATCATCGGCTTTTCATCCCTCATACATACACTTTAAGTATAAATCATCAGATTTATAAAGTTTACTTCAAGTACTGTTAAATATCAAAAATATCAATTTTTAATGATTTACCATAAAATATGTATTAAATTGCGAATTTCAAAAAATCAAAATTATTTGATATCAGAATGACATTCTTCATATTCAGAATGCAATTCGATATGTCTGATGTGCTCTAATGTCCCAAAATAAATACTGTCCAAACGTTCATACCCCAGCCCTTAACTTTGTTCTAACTGGCAATAAATGTCAAATTTGAATAATTTGAGGGAAAATGGGCTAAAGACATGCAATTTTGCATTTTTCTTACAATTGGAATCATAATATTCTAAGACTTGGAACAAGTCTAAGCATTCAAAATCTAGAGTATAATATGAGGTTGCTCATAAATGTAATAGTTTATGTTATTTATGATAATTGGTTATGAAATAGATTAGAAAACATGTTTTCCAAAAATTAGAATGCATAACTTGAAATTAGCCTTTGTTCAAGTCTTTGGATTTGATTGTCACAGCATATGAAAACAAATTAAAAATGCATGTTTTTGGCCCTTATTTCCAAAAAATTGGCCAGTGCTTAGCGGTACTGTATAGTTGGTCATTTTGGGAAGTCAAATTTCAAAAGTGCAAGATTTAGAGCCGAAATATAAAGTTGTTTAAAATATTTTGGTTAATTTTTTGTGTCGCCTGAATGAATGTTCATGGGGACACTAAAAGCATAATTTTTTCCAACTCTGGGTTATTCCTTCATGTAATTTTACACAAAATTATGGTTAGGGTTAGGATTAGTTTAGGGTTAGGATTAGGATTAGGATTTGACTTAGGGTTAGAGTAAGGGTTAGGATTAGCTTACACAAAATAATTACATGAAGGATCGACCCAACTCTGAGAAATATTTACCAAGTTACATTTCAGATATACAGAGCCGTTTAAATAAAAATCACAACAAAGCATGATTTTGACCCAAATTGCAAGATCTCATTGTGGGCAAATTTGACAATGGGCTATTCCATTTAAAATCCACACTACCCCTGTGGAAGATTAGCTAAAGTGTTCCATAGAGGGAGTATGAGTTTTGAATACAATAAACAATTGGGTAAGTTGCATTTGAAGTACTCACTCCAGTTGTGCAAGATAAAAGTAAAGCCATAATGCAGGGGGAGTATGGGTTTCAAAATAAATTAACCTTGACCATTTACATTTGAAAAACATACTCTTCCTGTAGAAGATATTTCCAAAATATTCCACAGGGGTGGTGTGGATTTTAAGTGGAATAGCCCAATGTCTGTACTGGCTTATGGTTATTATTGTTCCACAGAATGTGTAATGTACTATCATTTATTTCCTAATATTATTGTGAGCATGCATAATGTGTTATTTCAACAAAATTGTATCGTAAACTAGATGACCTTTTGAGCACAAAGGCTTGGGCACCATTGAGGAACCTGCACCCAAAGTTCATGCCATTTTGAAAATTTTGGAGCATTTGACATTTTTTGGAAAATGATCTTTGACCGCAAACATAGCTTCACTCATGGACACTTGTTTGTGTTGTGTCCATGTTGCATGGACAGGGGCATTTGAGCCATTTCAGAAACCTTAACCTACACCCCCTACATTGTACACCCACATACACACAGATATAGGTAAATAAAGCCATAATACAGGGGGAGTATGGGTTTCAAAATGATTAACCCTGACCAGTTACATTTGAAAAACATACTCCTCCAAAATCTTCCACAGGGGGAGTGTGAATTTTAAGTGGAATAACCCAATCTGTTACCCACCAGTGATTGTTAACTGAACTGGCAAACCCATTCAATTGAAATGAGGTTATATACATGTATTATACTTGATTCATTTTACCTTGACAGTATGTATGTAGTATAATATAAACAGGATTGTTCACAGGAAGTGAATGTGGTTTAATAGAGAGAATGGGTTTCCATGTAAAAAGAAACTTGATTCAATATCCTACATGCGATCATGCATATTACTTCCTTCTCTTACCGCACAGTTTTGTATTAGCCTGTTCCAGTTAAAATCCATACACCCCCATATGAAAGACATGACCTTAATCTCCCACACAGGGGGTGTAGATTGCAAATGGAGGTAGCCCATTTGAAATTCATACCGATGGTGTGGAATATTGAAGGTCATGTCTTCCTTCCATAGGGGGTGTATGGATTTCAACTGGAATAGCTTACTATAACCCACACCATTAAAAAAAAGCACACCATATATGTTTATAATGTTTGCTTTACATCATGTCATATGTTTTTATCATTTAAGTAAAATCATCCCAGATAGGCGGGACTTTTTAAACAAGGAAGGAAGTGAAACTGTACATCAATGTGCATTATTCTCTCACACACTGTTGGTCTGTGATACAATTCATACACTGTCTATCAGGGTCGGATCCAGGAATTTTTGATAGAGGGGGCGCCTTTTGGTCGACGACGAAAAAATGGTGTTAAGGGGGTTGCCCCCCTCGAAAACTCAACGGTTTTGGCCTATTGTTTGCTGTTCATGGCGAATTTGTTCTTTTTTTTTTTTAATTTCTTTCATTTTTGTATTTTAAGTTAGGCGGTAGCGCCGTTGCTAGTCAAAAAAATAGAGGCGCGCGCGCCGCTCGCCCCCTAAATCCGCCCTGTCTATTTTGCTGTACATTGGTTGGTAAAACAAGTCTTCTGGCTTCTTCGCTGATTTTTCTTCGCTTGTTCTTCTGCGCTGGTTCTTCTTCGCTGGTTCTTCTTCGCTGGTTCTTCTTCACTGTTTCCTCCTCATCACTGTTTCCTCCTCATCACTGGTTCCTCCTCATCACTGGTTCTTCCTTATCCCTGGTTCTTCACCTCTGTTGGAACACATATTTGCTGCAGATTAAGTTTTCATCATGATGTTCTCACTGATATACCTGTTTCCTCTTCTCGTTTCCACCGTGGAATCCAGTGAATTCATCTTCCCAAAAGGTTTACCATGTAAGGTGTACAACAAGACAAAATTAGACTGCAGTAATAGGAAACTTACAAGCGTTCCACCACTGAAAAATACCAACGTCAGAAGTCTAGATTTGAGTTCTAATCAACTTGAAACTGTGAATGGGAGTAGTTTTATTCATCTGGATCAACTTGAAGAATTAAATTTGAGCAACAACTCTGTGAGTAACATAAGTTTTAGGCGCAAAGTTGGGTCTCGAGTGTTGGATATGAGGTGCGGGGGCTACTATAAGATTCTCAATATCAGCACAAATACATTTGCAGGACTGAACAAGCTGGAATCTCTAGATCTAAGCCTTGGACTTCAACTTATTTTCCATGGAAGTGCATTTCGTTCAACGACATCATTGAAAAGATGAATTCTAGTCGGCAGTGGTTTGTCCTATCTACCACCAGCGATATTCGATGGGTTACATGAGTTGCAAGAGCTTGATTTATCCATGAATTCAATAGAATCTTTACTACCCGTTGTTCGCTTTCAAGACCTCATCAGTCTGGAACATTTAGATCTATCCTTTAATGAGATATTGGGCTTTATAATGCCAGAGATAACAGAGACGTCATTGCTTGTGAATCTCAAATATTTGGACCTATCCTGGAATTTCATATCAAGCTTACCAGAGACTTTGTTTAAGAAACTGATCCGTCTTACATATTTAGATATTTCAATGAACCAGTTAACCTCTATACCATGTAACGGGATACAAGGCCTCCAAATGTTACGAACACTAAACATGGATCAAAATGCATTTGTCTATGTACCTTGTCCTTTTGGAAATATGACGAGTCTAGAGGAAGTACAAGCATCATACTTGACCGGTCAGCAAGGTACTGAATATTGGAATGAAACTAAATGGTCAGAACTTATCACACGCTTACCAGCTTTACTATCGACTCTACACCTGGAAGTATATTCAGAAAGTGTGTTTCAATCTGTGATGAATGGATCGTACTTGAACTCATCTTTGTCGTCAATGGAAATTTCCTATTGCCCTTTTGATGGTGGTTATCATCATACATCAGTTGAAGATGATGCATTTAGTATGTTTCCATACCTACGAAATTTGAATATTAATAGTTACTGTTCAACAGGTAGCATCATATATATATCCAAATACGCCTTTCGCGGCTTATCGCGCCTTGATTCGCTGGATCTCAGTGGAAACGAACTTACTGAAATTCCTTATGAAGCACTGGGAGTGCTTGCAGACTCACTGAAACACTTGGATTTGAGCAAAAATAACATACCAGTTATTATACCCTCTGTTATCCGTCTACAACTGGAATCCCTGGATTTGTCACACAATGCAATTGATGAATTTGATCTTAGCTGGTTTGAACAATTGGTTGATGTGCGTTTGAATGGTTTTGACAGGTTGGGCCATATAATGTTGTATGGTATCAATACAGTACTCAGATCTATGAGCATTTCAGGTTCAGTCTATGTATCTACGCCATTGTGTACCCTAACGCCTGCACTAGAGACAGTCAGTTTCAATGGACAATTATACTTCTACTTTGACATACCGTGGGGTAACTGCTCACAGCTGAAATCGCTTACCATATCTGACTCGATTGGAAATCTTTTTGGTGGCCAAGAAATAGACAATTTTCCTCGGCTGGAAAAACTGACTTTAACAAAATGCGAGCTGTCATCAATTGAGCCATTTGTCCTTGAAAGTCGCAACCTGCGGTATTTGGATCTGAGTAGCAATGAAATTGAAGATATTAATGGTATTGACTTTTCTTCACTGGTAAACCTCAACCACATGGATCTCAGTCATAATGCAATAGATAGTTTACCCAACGATCAATTTCATCGCATGTCGAATCTGCGCTACCTTAATTTGGCTGGAAACAAACTTGTCGATGTGAATGGTTTGGAAGGACTTTTTGGTCTACAAACACTTATTGTATCTGATAATGAATTGTTTGCACTACCTACATTCTTGATGAAAACACCATACAACTTACAGCATCTTGATTTTGGAGACAACTCGTTTTATTGCACATGTGATATAAAACCTCTGCAAGATTGGATACTTACAGATGAGACAATATACATAGATCCGCAACCTACTTACCTGTGCAAGTCGCCTCCTAGCCGTCATGGACTTGGTATTACACAGTTTAGTTTAGACTGCAATCTAGCATACTACATCGGTATCGGATCAGCTGTTATTGTTGCGTGTGTAATTGTTATAGTAATAATTGCTACCATTTATAGGAAATATCGACGACGTCACATTGATGATGATGCTATTAATATTATTAATAGCCATGTTGAGGATAATGTTGAAGCCTGAGAAGCACCAAATTGGAATCCACACTACCCCTGTGAAAGATTTTGGGAATATCTTCCACAGAGGGAGTATGAATTTCAAATGCAAATGGTTGGGGTTAATCATTTTGAAATCCATACTCCCTCTGTATATGGCTTTACCTATATCTTCCACAACTGAAGTGAGTATTTCAAATGGAAGTTACCCAATTGTATATTCTATTCGAAACCCATACTCCCTCTGTGGAGGACTGTAGCTAAATCTTCCACAGGGGTAGTGTGGATTTTAAATGGAATAGCTCAATAGTCACGCATATGTTCCCTACCACGGGAAGACGGAAAAATAATTGATAAATGGTCAACTCTTTCAAATCGTGGAGTATGGATACGGACAGCTCCGTCTTTGTCTGAAACTGAAAAAAGAGGCAACATTCCAGCCTGGTATTTATGAAAGCCGTAAAACTATGGTAGTTTCATTCAAAAATTTTATGGATGATGGATGGATGGTAAAGGATGGATGGTAAAGGACAATGAAGATGTACTTAATCTTGTACAGATCGGAGAAATTACTGATAACTGAAAGACATTGTTGCTTCATCAGATATTCAACAACTCCTCCTATACCTATGTACAGGAGCCAACCGTTGTCAATCCGTGATGAATCCACACTGTAGCTTAACACGAACGCGAGCGAGCCTAAAATTCGTCATGCCTGGAACCTGTGTGCGTATGCAAGCTTACAAGTTGAATTCAGTATTTTTCGGGTAGCGGCTAAACATTGCCGTTTTATTCCTGATATCAACAAAGAAGTTTTTGTAAGGCTGAGTGGCAATGATTAACTGACATTCCTCATGAAATAATCATGTGAATTATATGATCTAATTTCTTTAGCTTCTTTTCGTTGTTGAAAGTGATTCAATCATGTTTCACCGTTGTTCATCACCATTTAACAACTCACGTCCTGCGCGTTTGCGTGGTTTACTTCGCTCGGGCAGCTAAAGCTGCCCACGTAAAGTAAACCATGCAGACAACACGGCCGCATCGTTGAAACATGATTGATTCCCTAATTGCGCAACATGGAAGTGTTGAAGGAAATGGACAAGGATGGAACTATGTAAACCAGTACACTTTCAAATAAAATGAAAATGAAAACAAAGTATGTTTTAATGAAAGGTTCCTGACTTATACAAGTAAAATTAAGTAAAGACATTGCTTCATCAGATATTGCGCAACAAGGAAGTGTTAAAGGAAATGGACAAGGACGGAACTATGTAAACTAGCGTGCTTTCAAAGAAAATGAAAACAGAAAGTATGTTTTAATGAAAGATTATACTTATACAAGTCTGACTGCATTCATTTTTTATTAATTAATTCTACTCTATTTGAACAGCTCTGTGTATCTGAGAAGTAATTTGTCAAGGTCAAATAATTTGGGATCAGGGGTCATCCATGGGTCATTTAGGGACATATTTAATGTCATTGTTAAAATTTCAGTTGTGATCCTTGGGTGCGTGTTCCTCAGAGGTTAAGGTTTCTAACATTGTTCCAATTTCCAAAGTTTCAGGTCTTAATTGGTCTATGTGTCCATGAGTAGGGAGGGATGGGCATTTAATCAAGTAAATACGGTACTACTTTATTTCTTTTGTTGTTCTCTATGGCGCTTTTGCTCCTATTGGATCTGCCATTGGTGTGTATCAACTCTCCATGCGGGTGTTGACTGCAGGCGGAAAGTTTCTTTTTTTAATTCAAAAATTATTCAGAATTATAATTTTTCATCACCATCTGTGGAGTATGAGGGATGAGGTTGAAGTATAGGGAATCCATCACCTTTTGGCGACAGAATAAGTTTATGTTACAAGAAAATTTTGCCATATTGAAGCTAAATTGGTGAAATATGATACAAAAGTGGAATAAATCACATGCAAAAAATGGCACTTTTGGGGCTAAAATTGCCAAATTATGAGGTTAATTTGGTCAAAAACCCACATACAGGTGTCAACATTGGGGGGATGATAGTATGGACCATCCCCCTGGCAAAATATTGGGGGATCTATGCCTATGATGACCATATTTGGAATTGGCATACAAAATGCATTAAAATGAGTACAGGCAAGCCTAGTATTGGTTCAGTGGTTCTTGATATTTCGAGAAAATATTTTGAGAAAATATCTCAAAGTTGATACTTTTTATGTTGAAGCCTATAGCTAGCATGCAGGGCATTAACTCTGTGGTTGATTGAGGCAGAATCATTTGTAGAAACTATACTGTAAATAACTCATGATATGAATTACTGCAGCAGCAACTACCACAACAAAAAGATTGAAAAAAAAAAAAAGATAAAAATCTCCCATATAATAAAATATTTTATTTTTGTGATCTGTGTAATTATGTAATGTATAAATGTTAAATATAATTAGATATTAAGGCGACAAAAAAATCCTGTTCTACAGGGGCCGACCGACTCAGATTTTGCATTTTGGGATTTTTGAAAAAAGTCCTTTAGCCTCTTTTTTTTTTTTTTTAATTCTACTTGAAAAGTCTGTCTGCCTGTAGAACAGGTTTTTATTTTGTCATCCAAGTCATTAATGATGAATGACAATACTGTCCTTATTTTTTATGTCTGAATCCAATATTTGGAAAAATATAGCACTAATTTTTTGGAATTAAAAAAGTATCTTGTTTTGCCAAATGAAATATAGCTAAATCCTAATCTTTTAGTTAATTCTAACTGGCGAAAAAAGTCAAATTGTAATAATTTGAGGGAAAATGGACCAAAAGCATGCAAATTTTGCATGTTTTCTTACAATTGTAGTCACAAAAGTTTAATTTTAATTGGTTATGAAAAAAATTAGTAAATGTGTTTTCCTAAAATTAAAATGCATAACTTTAACATAGTCTTTGGGCTTGATTGTCATCGCATACAAAAAATGCCCCCAAAACACATGTTTTTGGCTCTTATTTCTAAAAAAAATTCCAGTTAGACCTAACTAAAGGATTAGAATTTAGCCATGTTTCCTTTGGCAAAACCTGATTTTTTTTTAATCCTAAAAATTAAGTGCTGTAATTTTCTGGAATCAAGAGCAGTTCTATGAGAACACTACCAGCCTTGAAGGAAGGTGCTTTCTATAAGCACAGAAATATTGTGCCATATTAGGCCAAAATAAGAAAAAAAATCTCAAAACATCTCATCAATAACACCATTTTGTGTTTTATTATTAGTAGTAGCTTAGAATATATGTTACGACAAAATTTGTTTTCATATGATAATTGTTGACGTTACCCTAACATATTTCTTCAATATTCGAATGCAGTTTAATTCATAGTTATAATTATGCAAAATAGGGTTACGGGCTCTTTATTAGAATAAATATGCATATTAGAGACAGCTTGTTATTAAAATTTGCATACATTTCAATTAATTTACATAAATTACCTTTTTTATATCAGTGTAATTATTATTTATATTATTGCTACTAGTATTATTGTTATTAAAATAATACACATTGTGTTAAATTATTGATCTCTTCAGCTTTGAAACAAACTTTATTTTTTCTTATTTTGGCCTTACAGCAACTGAAATAATATCTGTATACTTCTGTCTGCCGTATAATTATACCAGTACTGTATGTATCAACTATAATTGGTTATTTGTTTACATTCATTAACATTTTTGTTTCTCCTTAACTCCCCAGGGGGTGTACCCCTGAGTCTGTCAGAGGGAAGAGCTTGTGATGATTTAAAGCACTATTGCATTAAGATATAATTTAAATCTGGTCAACCAGTGCCAGACATACTTATTTTTGATGGACAATCTATAATTGACTTGAGGATTTGTGTAATCGTATTGGCTTCATGTATGCAACTGACACTCCACAGTACCTTACTATTGGAACTATCTATACCATTTTTCATCCTGATGTGGCAGTAACATCAACTTACTGAAGCAGTTGTTTCGCTTGCACATCTATGCTGTGTCTTTAAACGTGTGCGTGACACCAGCGCTTTGAGCAAACACTAGCGATTTGAGGCTGCGCCCAATGAAATGCGCACTGACATCACAGGGTGAATACTGGTATAGTGTTATGTTTCACTGGTTGCAGCTGCAAAATGCGAGGGTTTTCTTAAAGTGCTGGCTTATGCATTGCTCAAGTTATAAAGACGTTGATGAGAAAAGGCTAACCTGTTAATTACTAGAAGATATTGCCTGATTTACAATATTTCCTTCCCGATTCAAAATGTAATATCTGCTCTGACTTTGTGAGCAGACTTATTTCAAAAACACCTGTCTCCCAAGCAGGCCCGTAGCCAGGAGTTATTGTGGGGCGGGGTAAATATTTTGAATGAAAAAGTGGATCTTTTGGGGGCATATTTTCAAGAAGGTGACTTTCTTGGGGCATACGCCTTGTTTTTTAAGAGGCCTATGCTTGGGGCACCATGTAAAATTGGGTGCATGATGGGAAGGTTTTGTAGATAATATTGGGGAAATGTTGGGTGATCTTGATGGGCCAATGTTGGTGATTTGGGAGGGATTTATGGGTATTTTGGGTGGATTTGGGTGGTCCCTCCTCTGGCTACAGGCCTGCTCCCAAGTAACAGGGAGCATATACTGTATTTTATTTGCAGAGATACTGCATTGGGCTATTCCAGTTGAAATTCATACACCTCCTATTGAAGACATAACCTTAATCTCCCAAACACGGAGTGAATTTCAAATGGGGTCACCTGAATGGGTGACTCCATGTAAAATCTAACTCCCTGTATGATGATTAAGATCATGTTTTCCATAGGGGGTGTATGAATTATAACTGAAATAGCCCATTTTGGCTTGGAAGAGCAGATATGCTGGCCCCTATTCAATCCTGTATGATTCTGTATACATAAAATGTATTGGAACATAGTGTAGATTACAGTATACATAAATGACTTTGTAAATATGTATAAAGTACATATGTGGTACCCCTGGGTACCTGTGATGATGGTCTATGATTACAAGGGAATGTTTCGTTGTTATACATATATGTGAATAGAACAATAACAAAAATAAATGTAACTATTGAGAAAAAAAATGAATGTGTATGTGGTGTTTTATTAGTTTACGTTCAACTGTCAATTTCATTTGGTGGTCAACCCTTGTCCAGGGAGTCTTGCCCTGTTTTGCAACAGTTTAACCCTAAACACTCCAAAGGGCTTCTTGGTGACTTGAAGGAATAAAGAGAGAAAACAAGCAAGTTGTTTGTTTTGGTCGGGATTCGAACCCAAGACCCATTGTGTGCCAAGCACTAGGTCAGCGACTGGTAGCCACGGGTATTTAACTGGCCCGGCTAAGGGGCTGTGCAATAATTATGAGCCCTAGGGGAGGGTAAAATTGGGGGGCAAGAAATTTTTGGCAAGCCAAAAGGGGGGGGCAAGCAATTTTTGGCCAGCCGAGGGGGGGACAGCGATTTTTGGCACACATTTGTGGGGCACGTTTTAAATAAAACGCTCAAAAAGGCTTCGGGAAAACAGTATGGAGACGCTTTAATATGCAAATTTTCCTGCTCGCTGTGCTCACAACATATATCTAGACCATATAAAGTTTGCAAATCGGGATTCCAAAAATTGGGCATGTGCAAGTGATTTTTGGCAGGCCGAGAGGGGGGCAAGTGATTTTGGTGGGCTGTTTTATGGCCGGGGCTCATAATTATTGACAGCCCCTAATGAAAGCATGTGAATATATCACTTGGGGTGATTGCGTTATTACATCATATAGTACCTGGAAGTGTTAGGGTTGAGCTTCCCCTTCAGCATCAAAATCTCATACTTAAAACTAAAAACAAGCCATTTGTAACCATATTAGCATGCACAAAATGCCATGCATGGATCGTATTGTTAACATATTTGTTTCGGGTGCAGTATTACGCCACTTGCAGTTCCGCCATTATGCACTATATGCGGGAGAGCCTCGAACTGGCAGCATACATGAAAGGAAGAATTACGTAACCTTACACAGAATGTTATATGACTGGTTCAATTCCCATTCATGTATGCTGCCAGTTCGAGGCTCTCCCACATATAGTGCATAATGGCGGAACCGTGCAAGTGGCGAATTGTCAGTGTATTAGAATAAAAAAATGAGAACAAAATCTACTCCTCTTGCTCAGTGTGGAGGAGACTATGACAGACCCTCTCTGACAGTACAAAATCTACCAGTTCCTTGGTCCCCTCGGCACTGAACAAGTTCTAGGTGTGTGCTAAAAAAATCCAGGGCCAAAAATTGCACTGTGCATCTTCCTTTTTAGCCCCAAAACAGCATAGGATGATATTGCAAAATTTTGCATGCTCCGTGCACACTGGCCCTTTATAAAGCAAAAATCACCTTCATTTTGGGCTAAAATTGAATTTTTACGTGTGAATAGTCAAATCGGAAGGAAATATGCTTGTCTACCTCTAAATGTTGTTGCTTCCACTGCCAATGTCAATCATATAGTATAGGTAAACTAAAACTTGACCACTTGAGTGCACGTTGAGTTTGAGGGCCTCTCAAATTTTGGCCTGTAACAGGGCTCCCATGTAAAGGTAAAACCGACCCTGAAAGTATCAATTTGAATAAAGATCTACACAGAGTAATTTAATAAATTCCCTCCTAATACTTTTTTAAAACAATTCAAAAATATTTTACGTAAAAATATAAAAGATATGTATAGCCCTATTTGTTTTACCCCTGTGGACCAATTTAGAGCGTCACATATCATTGTGTTCAGTCGTAATGGTTAATTGTGTAAGAAATGAGACTGTTTTAAAAATTGCCCCACAAGTCCATAGCAGTCGGGTTTTCTTTAACAAACACATGAATAGGCCTGGCCTACACTATTGTTTGAGAGTTGACTCCTTATGGACTTTTAACACTGTTTAAAATGGTATCTTTTTTACATAATGAACCATTGTGACTGAACACAATGTGTGACGCTATAATTTGGTCAATATGTGTAAAACAAATAAGGCTACACATATATTTTTACATGTTTGCATTTTGTCAAATATTTTTTGATTTGTCTTAAAAAGTATTTAGATGGGAACTCGTAAGTTGTGGACCCTATATCAGATATATAGGGTTGTGATAAAAATAAAGGTGGGTTGGAGTCAGTGGCGTAGCCAGTGGGGGGGCCGGTGCCCCCACCCCCTCCTGTCATGGCCGTCGGTCCATGTAAGGCCGTCGGTAGACGGAAGGCGTTTGTACTTTTTACCCAGGGTGACACTAAAAGGGGAGAATTGTAAAAAAAATGAAAAATAAATAAATAAATAAACATAATTTTTTTTTTTTTTTTATGGTGTTTTTTTTGCTCTTCACTTTTTCAAACCATGAAAAATTTGGGTCAACAAATCACAACTTCCGTTAGCAAAAAATATTTCCATCAGTACATTTACAAGTTGTGCCCCCCCCTGTTTCAAAATCCTGGCTATGCCACTGGTTGAAGTGGAGCATGACCTAGTAGTGTTTGCATTCAAATATTAAGACAAATACAATTGACACACAAAAGGAACCAGTGTTCTATAAATGGAGATCCCAAGGCTTGATATATAAAGGGGTGTAATGTGAAAGGTCACATTCTGCCTTTCATTTTGATATAATATAATTTTCCTATTAATTTTTGGATTCAGCATAGCAAACTTATCTTGAAAATATAATAGGCCTACAATTTCACATTTTTCATTCCAGTAAACCCTAATTGAATGATTTTGCTAGTTTTCTATATTAGAAGGCAAAAAAAGTTTGTCTCCGGAACAAATGGTAAAAAGGGAAAGCAGCATGCAATTTTGTAATGCACAATTTCCTTCTTTTTATTTTCATTTATGAGTCGCCTTTCTTCATTATTTTGTTAGGCCACCACCACATTTCTTAATTTTTTTCCAACAACTAAAAAAAAACCCTTTCAATACCTAACAAGAAAGGAATGCACTAAAGTGCAAATTTTAAAAAGCTGTGTGCACCGTCTCCTTTTTCTCAAATAGTGGTGCGTGTGACGGTTCAACGCGGTGCACGCCCTTACTTAAACATTGTTTAAAAAAAATCAAAGTCAAAAAGTTTCACAATTTCACTCACTCTGCAACCAGTATAATACCTATACCTTTTTTGAGTTAATTTTGAAGTATAACTATAACTGTTGAAATTTGAAAACTTGTACCAAAATATGCCAGGACAGCCCCTCCCAGAAAACTAAATTCCAAGAGCATCCAGGGGTTCTTCCCCCTGGACCCCCCTCCCGGATAGTGGCACTTAGGTTCATTTTATTTCACAGTGGCATTTCAGAATATTAATTTGAGAATGCCTGCTTAAAAGCTACAACACTATTGGTATAACCACATATGAAAGAAAACATACTATTGTTTTTTGTTTACGTGTAATTGTCTATTCACTTTTAATGTATTATTCAAAATTACATTTTACAAAAGCTTCCATACTGATTTACTCTATCAATTGTAAGACTCTTAAATAGTAAAAAAATATGAAAATAACAAATATCAAGTTTTAATAATCATTATTTCTACCTCTTCATTACCAGTTGTCCTGTTCTGATAAAGTATTCCAATAATCTCTCACATGACATGTGTACACTTGGTGCAAACTCTCATTAATTTTACCAATGTATCATTCCAGGTGAAATCTATATATACATCCACTATGGAGGACATGACCTTAAACTTCCACACAGTAAGGGAGTGTGAATTGCAAATGGGGTTACCTGAATAAGTGACCCCATTTGAAATTCACACTCCCTGTGTGGGAGATTAAGGTTATGTCTTCCATAAGGGGTGTATGGATTTTATCTGGAATAGTCCAATTCAAAGAAAATATTTTCCCAATTAATTCATTCTGTACTTTCTTAAATGTAATTTTTAAAAAGCAAAAAAAAAATGATGATAATTTTTTTTTAAATCTGTCTACTAACTATGATCCTGGAATCCCCATGCCGATAACTGTATGTCGTATACTATAAATAAGCAGTGGCGGTGGCCCTTTTTTTTGTTGTTGAGGCATTGGGGGTGCCAAGTGAATTTCAGGGGGGCAAAATTGCCACAAAAGTGGACATTTTTGTAATTTTGGGCCAAGAGTTCTGAAGGGGGCATTTGCTCACCAGTGCCACCACTGTAAATAAGCTACTGTTTCCCTGGTTATAATCAATCTAACTACATTTTTACAGTAAGTATTCACAATTTGGGATCACACAATGACACAAAAATGGTTTAAGATTTCATATGTGAGAGTGTTTAAATAAGTAAATTATTTATCATCATAACTCTGCATTTTGAATAAAATATACGCTTCTCATACATAGGAAGTGTTGGCAAAACTTTTCAGTGTCGAAGCGGTGGCAATATGCTTTTACCTCAGGTAAAAAGCATTTTCTTAAGGGTAGGCTACTAATTGGATGATGCCTGTATTTGATTTGATTTTACAGGGCATGACAGAGCTAGGACTTGAACCCAAGACCTGCAGTTTTATTCTAATATTTGAACACCAAAACTGGATTTGTCCAACATTTAATCAAAGGATAAGTTCTGGTTTCCAAGCCCTCAGAATTTCCATGAGAAGCAAAATCATATTCAATTCAGAGTTATGACATGATCAACTGTCTACACATTTAGTACTGTTTTACAAAGTGATTGCATATCAATTATTATAGTACTGATCATGATTTTGCATATCAATATTTACAAAAAAAATAATACTTTTACCTATACAAACCACCATAAAATATAATTCAAAGTTTTGTTTAAAAAAAAATTAGAAAAATAATTTACATGAAAGAATAAAACAATCTACCTATATATTTATAAAAATAACTTGTTTTGCTTCTAAACTAAATGAATTTAAAATATTTACACAAATGTTGCATGATATGTACAGGTCTTACAAAAAGTGTGTGGCTATTACGGGACATATGCATCACCAATTCACTTACATGCAACGTACACTACATGAGATAAAGTCTACTTGATTATGTTATCCAGGAGTACGACTGGCTCTAGTTCTGCAAAGGTTCCAGCTGCTGCATGTGTGTGTTGCTGCCCGTAAAGCATGCACATGTATGGATTGCTCAACACAACTTATTTGAAAGACCCACATGTGAATTTATTCATGATTGTTGAAGGGCGTCACCTGAAACAAAACAAAACAGAAAAATAGTTGTTATAAGTAAAGTACTTAAGTAACTAAACTAAAACTAACTAAACTATAACTAAAATGAAACCAAACAAAATTAATTCTTTGTTTCATCAAAAAATATGATGGTAAACAATGATTAATAAGGTTTATCAGACTTGTTCTTTTTTAAATATATACTATAGCTGTGTGGTACAAATTACAAAACAGGCAAAACATTTTGAGAATCTTAAACCAAATATGAAAATTTAAATATGAAAAAAAAACAAAAAAACAACGCAACCCCATTTTTGAGATTTCAGGGTTGGTCGAAAAGGATAATACAAATTTTTTTAGGCCTTATCAAAGATGTTAGTCGCCATTTTGTATTTTTATTGTTTTTAAGCGTACCATTCTCATTTGTTCTGCTGGCGTCCTGAGAACGATGGGTTATAGAAGACCTGTTTTGTTGTCGTAGGTTGATCTGAGCTGTTATTGGAATTGAAATTTCCCCCGCCGAATCCTCCATACGGTCTGGCGTAACTACCAGATGGTATCAATGGGGCTTCGTCTATGTACCGCCGTGGTGGGCCGGGGAAACGATCTGGCTCTTGTAAATATATTACTTCTGGTTCCTGGATATAATAATACAAAAATTATTGTTAACCCTCCTCTTACCACATTGAGGTTATTAATGAATATTCATGATGTGACATCATTATTTAGAATATTCATGATGTGACATTAATTTGAATATTTGTAAGATGGCATACTCTTGTTAACCCTCCTCTTACCAATAAAGGTGAATACCCGCCGGATTTCTGCTAGGGATGACTTGAAAATAGGCTATTCCAGTTGAAATCAATATACCCTTTATGGAAGACATGACCTTAACCGTCCACACAGGGAGTGTGAATTTCAAATGGGATTACTTGAATGAGTTACTCCATTTGAAATCTTCTCCCCTGTGTGGGAGATTAAGGTCATGTTTTCCATAGGTGGTGTATGGATTCCAACTAGAATAGTCTAATGTAACTTAAGACAATACCTGTTTGGAGAGAGTTAAACATACCAAATTCCTAGGTGTGTTAATTGACGAATGCCTTACATGGACACATCACATTGATTGTGTGTCCAAAACAATTGCTAGAAATATTGGTGTAATAAATAAACTTAAACACTTTGTCCCTAACCATATATTATTCACTCTTTACTGTACCCTTATCTTGCTGTTATTAAACTATGGTATACTTATCTGGGGAAATACTTGTAAATCCTATTTAGACAAACTTGTTAAGCTCCAAAAGTGGAAAATAAGGACAATTTCTAATAGTTACTACAGAAGTCATACTGCACCCATTTTTGCCAAATACAATACTTTAACCGTCATCGATTTGTATACTTTTGAATTGGGTGTTTTATAGATACCTTCCTCATTTAAATAAGAAAGGGTCTGATATCCACAACTATTCAACAAAACACTGTAACAACTACAATCTAACTAAAAATAAGAAAACATTTTCGGATCATTCTGTTCGTACTAGCGGTCCATATCTTTGGAATACACTAAAAAATGAATTTAAGCAATCTAAATCAGTTAAACATTTCCGTAATCAATTTAAGCAAAAGCTAATTTCAACTTACGTTTGATATATTTTTCTTCTCTTTTGAGCACTTAAAACAAATTTAACCTATGGTTTATACATTTCTTTGAGCCCCGTCCTTGTCTTGTTCCGTAGTTGTACTATTTGGCTTTGTTTTTGTTTTTTAAATATTTTTTGTTTGTTTTTGTTTCTACCCCTATATAGGGGAAGGCATTTTACAGGCCTATTTGGCCTTCCAGCCTTCTCCTCCATAACATGTCTTGTTAATTGTTGTAATTAAGTTATTTTTCTGATGAATGAATGAATGAATAATCCCAACTGCCTTTCAACTGCCAGCACCCTGGCAGAACTGTTGTCTTTGGAGAAAATGGAAAAAAGGCAAAGCTGTTTGCATTTTTTTACTAAAAAAAGGCTACGTCGTCGTCCTATGCGTCAATTCCCCTCATTTAGGAGTATTTTTTTGGAAAAAACTACTATGCTATAATGTGAATTTATTCTTTTTATGCTTTATATAATTAGATCATCCTTCATCTGTCACTTCGAAAAAACAAAATTGATAACACCCCCTCCCTGGGAGTAGGGCATGCTATTGAAATCCAATTTATAGTTAAATTTGACCTTTGACATAGCAGGGGCTGTAAATTATTGAGGGAAAGAGATCCACATTAAAAAAAATCAGAACCTCCTGCAAAAAACAAAATCTGGCTATGGGCCTGTACATGCTTAGGTCACATACCCTTTTCTGATCAAGATATATTGGCTGTGGTGGTGGTGGCTGCTCTATATAAGGCTGTGGTGCTGGGGCCGGCAATGGCGCTGCTATTGGTACTGGTGTGGCAGGGGCTTGTGTGAACACGAAACAACAGCAACAAATAATTAATAGCAACAGCAGTAAGCCAGCGCCAGCGACTGAGATACCGATGATAGCTTCGGTAGTCAACAAAGGTGGTTCACTGGTAGGGGCGGTGTGCATTGTCGTCCATCCCGTTGTAATTCTCCCAGCATTGGCAGCCATATCCTCCATTGGTGTTGATGCAGTCGGCGTAGTCTGAGCAGTCATCGCGGGACTCAGCACATTCATTAATATCTGGGGGAAAATAAGAATACTGCTTTATTGAACTGTTTTGTAGTTTATATGTGTTCTACACATTGTTTAGCATTACATGTAATCTGGAATTCCACAGCTAAAAATCCCTTATTAGTGAACAATGACTCCTCACCTGCAATTCAATTGATCTATACATTACTTAAGTTCATTTATTATTACTTCTGTGGTCCCAGTACGTGCTGGTGATATGTGATCGCGTAATATAAAAGTGGCGAGGTTTCCTCTCCTTCTACGCACCGACAAACCAATGGGTCAACTGTCTTGTTGTCAAGACAGTTGATCAGCGTGATTGTTTATCACTTCTATGTTTAACCTTGTGTACGCAGTGCTGTGCACTATTTTAATGCAAATTAAGGTTATGAACATTAAAAAAATTGCAGTATAGCATGGAAACTTACCGACACATTGACGTCCATCACCACGGAAATTGTCCAGGCACTCGCACAAGAAACCGCCATCAGTGTTGAGGCATGAAGCGTACTCATCGCAATTATCAAGATTCAATGCACATTCATTCACATCTATATGAGAGAAAGTGATTATAAGTTACTTACTCAGCTATAACTGAACAGGGCCACAACACTCACAATTTCCATATAGCAATTTTGAAGCCCAGTATAGTCATGATTTGAAATGTTGATAAATACTGGCTATTATTAGCTATGAGAACTGATGTAACAGGCCCATGACACTCTTAAGTAGATTCCCTGAAGACCTGAAAACCAACATTTACCATCTAAACAAGTAACCTAGTACATATCCAAGTTTGTTCCAATTTGTGGACCGATTTGACATTGCTTTATGCAGGCATAGAAATAAATGCATCCCCCCACACACTAGACCCTCCCTCGGGTCCATGGAGAACGACTGGTAATGTAGATTACATAGCATTAAAAATCAACCCAATACATGGACCCTCCCAGTCTGTAAGCAATTTGACTTCCAGTTCCTACAAAATGCTGGGAGTTCACTTTTACGGATTTGGAGTCACGCAATCTTTCTATATACCACGTCCATGTTTTCACTACATTAACGCTTGTGTAGCGACTAAAACAAAGATATTGCATCCGACCAATCAACGCAGCTTGGCAGCGCGGGGATATTTGAAAAGGCTTCCCTAGCTAAATAACGTGCAAACATTTGCAAACCGCACGCGATAATATACGCAATATGGACAATAGGCCTAAGTCCGAGTCAGTGGTTGCCTTTTTATTATTAAGTGCGTACCATAGGTCTATCAGACGCGTGCCACTTGAGCTCAATACCTCTCAGTTGTTGACAAGCAATGACAAGTGTCCCATCCGATCTTAAGTCCACATCCCGCGGCATAGCTTTGTGCTACCATATTTGAATTGAAACTGGGGCGGGCTTTCGTAATTGACATCAGAATCACCGGGCTTCGTTGAACGAATATTTGGAAGTGAAATCTTTAACACTTCGGAACAGTCTCGGCGTGGGGAGCGGTCACTGAATTGTAGCGTTCAATATAGGAGTGTAGTGGCATCAATTTGAGCTAATTTGTGTAGAGAGAAGAATTGGTTTTGGGCTGTGTATTTAGAATCGGGGGTGAAGGACTATGGCATATTTTGGTAGGCTATTATGTAATTATGTATCGTTCCATTATCCAGACCGGACCGAACCGAGACTGTGGGACAGTCTACCCACACACACACTCATCAGTCAACAGTAATGGGTAAATTTTCTTGGGAAAATTTCCTGGACCCTTGACACCCATGGTTGCGGACATAATATTAGCATTATGGAACATGACCCTGATATAAGCCTGACTGGCAAACTTGAGGAGACATAGTCTTTTATGCATTTTTACATCAATTGTGATAACCTGGTAAGGTAGAGAGGGGTGTCAGGTTATCTGGGGGTGTCCTCATTTGCAGGTTAAACAAATGCGCTCACACACCCACAGGCACCCCCCCCCCCACACACACACCCCCACCCCTACATGTTTTCACCGACAACTATGGACCCGTATTGTGTGTGTGGTTGTTAACAGTGAAACCGTGGACCCCCACACACAAACATATCATAATCCAAACGTGGACATCTGTGATATTTCACTGCTAACCGTGGACCTGGTATTACACCTATGATAGAGGACCCTACTCATATGCAAAGTTATGCTGTATAGCACGGCCCTCTGCCGCCGTTTTACAACCATGGATGTCCAGAGTTCGCTATGTGTGGTTTTTCACTACATAAGTGTGGACTCAATGTTCATGTTTGTAGGTGAAAACAAACGCACCCCCACAGGCACCCTAACCTCCTCCTGCCCCCACAAACACTTACCAACACACGTCTTGCCATTTCCTTCATATCCAGGATTGCATTGACAGCCAAATGTTCCTTGTGTATTCACGCAATAACCTTGAGTACCCCCATCCACTGGCAGCCTCACCCCCCCCCCACACACACACCCCCACACCCCAACACTTACCAACACACGTCTTGCCATTTCCTTCATATCCAGGATTGCATTGACAGCCAAATGTTCCCTGTGTATTCACACAATAACCTTGAGTACCCCCACCCACAGGCAACCTCACCCCCCACACCCCAACACTTACCAACACACGTCTTGCCATTTCCTTCATATCCAGGGTTGCATTGGCAGCCAAATGTTCCCTGTGTATTCACGCAATAACCTTGAGTACCACAGTCATCGGTGTTAATCTCACATTCATTGATATCTGAAAAACGGTATACAAACAAAAAATTAACATTTCTGACACATCCAGCTGTTTGATTTTTGATTTGATTTGTTCGGGTTTTGACATCCCTGGATAACCCAAGAAAGCCTCTCTCTATTGAAGCTTATTTCCATTGGGGTCTAATGTAGATTAGACCTTACTCAAGAAAAAAAAAAAGAAAAGAAAAAAGGGGCCATTTGAACACCGGGACGGATTGGGAACAGTCAGGGGTTAACACCCTACTCGAAACTGGCTGCGAAATACATGTACAGGTATGACTCTCTGCACACGGGACCGACTGAATTTAATCTACAGAAGTTGGCAATTAATTTCAGACTTTTTTTTGCCAAGTCAATATCCCAGCAAATCGCCACAGCCGGAATTGAACCCGGACTTCATGCACTAAAGGCAAGTACCCTAACCATTGCGCCACACTCTCCCTTAATGGATGTGCTTTACATGTAGATATGATCACATTTTTAAATGTAAGGGCAGGCTTCATTAAACTTCAGTACACCTTCTTGTGACCCAAGATCCTGTCTTAACTGTGTAATCCAATAGGTAAATTTTGATTTTGACCATCAAACCCCAATCAAACTTGTATTTTAGTATTTACCATTTGAATAATAATTTCATGCTCTAATGTAGTGACAACCACATTTCATGACACATATGCGCATTTTTGTAACATGGCCCTCCGTTCTCACAAATTTAGCCATGAAATACATGCACACATGTAAAGATACATGCACACATGTAAAGACATAGTGAAGCCATTAATAATTCTGCGACACAAAATTTGGGTCAATTCAGGCTAGCATACTTTTCCTCATAACATTGCCAATTGTAGACATACATACATGATTGACCCCTCATTTTTTAAGTTAAATGATAATCTTTTCAATGAAAGCAATTTCAGATGAATTTATTAAATTTCAAAATTTTATGAACATGCCTAATGTTTGACATTATATGTGACCCTTTAGATCACTGAACATCCAACACGAACTGAATACAGGGTGTATCAAAAAGATAAAAATATCCAATATCAAAATGCAGTATAACATCCAGCTGTTTTGTAGATTTATGTCATAAAAGGTCATTAAATGATAAATTGTATTCATCTCAAGAGGTTAGACAACCTGTTTTGGATGTGCTTTGACCTTTTGTATTGAAGATAGGATTCCCCCCAAACACCATCTTTAATCTTGATGTAAAAGTATATAGCAAGGGTGGTCTAAAGGAACTTACCTTCACATGGATCATCGGTCGTGCCTGACCCATCATAACCACTAGGACACAGGCAGTTATATCCACCGATGGTATTATCACATACAGCTGTGAGGTCACATTCATCAGTATCACCTGAACATTCATTGATATCTGTGATGAAGGTCAAAGATTAACAGAGGTTAAAGGTTATATAACTGTAATCTTGTAATCAATGTTCTTCAAATGCAGGTATGAAAAACTTTTTTCATGTCATATGTGATATGATCTAATCAAATCAGTCCCATCTCTTTTTCATTGGCGATTGGACCAGACTCCTCCATGTAATGTTGCTATAGGGGGATCGCTACACCTCCTCTACAGCGAGTCTGTTACCTTCCCAGCATTTAAGAATGCCGGTACCCATTTAAACACCTGGGTGGATGAATAGGCATAAATAATGAGCATAAAAGTTAAGTAGACCAGGGACTTAAGGATTTCCGCATCAGTAAGGATAGGTCCTGGGCAAGTTAGTAATGGTAATAACTCAATTTTCACAATTTCCGACTTTGGCCTGAGTGGATCAGGTCAGGGTCAGAATTTTGTTTCACAGTGCGAGAATCAATCTTGCAGAATAAATTTGCGGGAATCATTCGATTCTCGCAAATCAACTTAAACGTTGGTGATTCAACTTCTGTGTAAACTACAAACGTTTGCGGGAATCAACTTTGATTCACGCAAATCTGTTTACGAGAATCTTCGCGAGAATCAATTCTCTGATTCACGTTGAAATTCTGACCCTGCAGGTCATATCACATAATACCAGTGCAGTGAGCAAATAAATTTACCTTTTTTCAAAATTTAAATTTGCACACTATTATACCATTTTCTATACTGAATGATTGCATAACACCAAAACGTGTCTAAATTTGTTTAACCCCCTCTCCTCTTTTGACCTACCAACTATTTCTTGACCCAGCCCAATTTTATCTACAAAATGAGCAATGGGTCAAACTTACCATCGCAGGTGTTCAATCCATCACCAACATAGCCATCATTGCATATGCAAATAAAAGTGCCATCACCATTCTCGCATTGTGCATTTTCATGGCATTGTCCTATACCTTCATCACACTCATGGATATCTGTAGTGGAATATAACCATTGAAAAAATGAATAGCGTAATTAAAATGTCAAAATCGCTAGCAGCACTTGGCAAAAAGGGAAGGGGAAGACCAGTGGGGAGCCAGGATTTTTTTGGGTGGGGGCATGGTGAATTTCAGGGGGAAAAACAAAAATTTTGCTCAAAATTGCTGCAAGAGTGGAAATTTTTTGTAATTTTGCGTTTTTACTGGGGGGCAAGAGTACTGACTGGGAGGGGGAAAATGCCCCCAGCATGAAGACTGTTATGTATAAGAATAATTTTTGGAAGTTGACACCTGCATGGCTGATCAATCAAATGCCCCATCAGCTCTTGAATATGTAATTAAGATGCATCGATATCCATCAAAAGTTGAGCCATATTTGACTTACCATTACATGCGACCCCATCACCTTGGTAACCATCCAGGCATTCACACTCAAAGCTGCCGTCAGTGTTGACGCAGGTAGACCTGCCTTCAGCACAGTTATCGGTATCTGCTTCACACTCATCAATATCTGGAATGTATCGGTTGTAATCAATAATCAATTATACAGATTATAATCAGTGATCAATTATGCATGAAATATGTATTCATACATATGCGCTTTGAACAGCATGCATGATTGGATGAGAGCTGGTCATAGAGCACATTAATGCGCAGATGCTTATTGTGATGATTACAGGGTAAAATAGTCTTTGATAATTCATAGATAGTAATCACAACAAGTAATCACATCAAACCCAGTCCATGTGAAGTCGGGCGTCCCACAGGGAACCGTTATGGGCCCGCTTATGTTTCTGGTTTATATTAATGACATTGCAAATGAAATCGACAGCGGCACTGGCAGTCTTATTCAGTATCGATATAATCTGTCAAAATGTCACACACACACCCCCTATCCCCACACACTGCAGCCATATTATATCGCCTCATATAACATGGCAAGCACCAACCCACACACACCCACAGTGGCGTAGATTTTTTGTTGACATTGGGGGGAAATTTTTCTTGAAGTAATGTGAATCCAGCACCTTTTGGCGAACCAATAAGCTTATGGTACTGGAAACTGATAATATATGGTTTAAAAGTGGAATAAATTAGCACTTTGGGGGCTAAAATGGCCAAATATGAGGTTAATTTGGTCAGAAACCCACATACAGGCATCAACATTGGGGGGATGATTGTATGGACCCATCCCCCCTGGCAAAATATTGGGAGGATCCCCCCCCATCCCCCGGGATCTATGCCTATGCACACCCAGTATACCTATCACACATTCAAAGTCATTGAATTGTCCTACCTTCGCATTCATATCCATTGCCTTCATATCCCGTCCTGCACTGGCAATTATAATTCTCATCTGTATCAATACAATCTGCCAGAACGTGACAACTATCAAGATCCTCAGAACATTCATCTAAATAAAAAATATGTATTAAACCATTTATTGGTAAATTATGCTTTACAAATCCACTTGATTACTCACGTTTTTAGACGTTTCATCTTCCTACGGAAGACTTCATCAGTAATGTGATGAACCAGCAACACTCCTACTCTCATCTCCAGAGGGTGTAGTTCTTTGCAATAGCTGGTCATATACATGATTGAGTGAGTATGTCCCTTCATCGCGGTTGATAACGTTGGCCCCCCCGTTTTCTGATCCACATTGCTTCTCTAATCCATCTGGTTTGCTTACATGAGTCTTTGTCGATTACTTTGGCTCCGTCCCAATCAATAACATGGTTTTGTTGCGAAACATGATCTGTGATGGCGGACTTGTTAATTTCATCGACCGACTCCTTTCGAACAGCGCGCGTGAATTTTCTCTCTGTTAACTTTTCAGATTCTTTTAAATGTTCTTTCAGTCTTACCCGAAAGGTCTGCCGGTTTCCCCAATGTACGACTTCTTGCAACTTTTGCATGGTATTTCATAAACACAATCGCAAGTTTTGGTGGCTTCTATTTTGTCTTTGGGGTGTACAAGGTTTTGTTTCAGCGTATTGTGTGGTCTCATCGCTGTCTGGATGTTATGCTTTTTAAACACACGTTGCAGTCTTTCGGGCACGCCTTGGACATAGGGTATCACTACCATGCCCTTACTTCTTTCTGTGTTCTTGTCCTTTGCTTTCTTCTTCGCTTTGGTCTTATCACTGATCTGTTGTTTTACTTTTTCAATCGTCCAGTTAGGATATCCACATTGATTTAGCGCATGCTTGATGTGTTCCTCCTCCTGTTGTTTATCCTCCTCTTCCGTTACAATCGCGTCTTTCCGATCAAGCAATGTTCTGACTACATCCAATTTTTGGTGTAAGGGATGTTGCGAAGCAAAGTTTAAATACTGGTCGGTGTGCGTTTTCTTTCTGTACACTGTTGTCTTTACGAACCATCTTCTTTCCGATTGATCAGCGTATCGAGGAAAGGTATTTTTCCTTCTGCTTCTTCCTCGTGCGTGAACTTAATGTTGTTGGTTGGATCCGCTTTGTTGAGGTGATCTGTCAGTTCTTGCGTCTCACTCAATCATGTATATGACCAGCTATTGCAAAGAACTACACCCTCTGGAGATGAGAGTAGGAGTGTTGCTGGTTCATCACATTACTGATGAAGTCTTCCGTAGGAAGATGAAACGTCTAAAAACGTGAGTAATCAAGTGGATTTGTAAAGCATAATTTACCAATAATTGATATCTACAATCCTGATGAACTTATTCAAGGTGTATTAAACCATACTCATCAAATAATGGTCTTCAGAAACTGTAAAATTCAACATTTTTGCACAATTTATTTTTTGCACATTTGCCAATTGTAACCATTTCAGTTGTTTTTAAATGCATGATTCTAAACTTCTGCACATTGTCCTGGGGGTCCATTTCACTAAACTTTTAACCCTTCGTAACTCAAGTAACCATTGGTAAAGTTACGAATACCCAATACTAGATGTAACTTTACGAAGGGTCCCTGTAGTAAATCCCTATTACTTACAAAGGGTACTGTTTGTAAGTAAGTTTAGTGAAATGGAACTTATGACTCGTCATAAGTTACAAATGATTTCAAGACTTACTTAATCTTCGTAAAGTGAAATGGACCCTGGGGATACACATGAGGAATATATTTGTACTTGGAACTGAAAAGCACAAAATAAATGTAGTACAAAATTTTCAACTTTTAAACGTTTTACAGAATTTGCATTTGATGACGACAAAGACAAAGAAGCATTTATTTTGAAAATAAATACTTTTCCTTGATTTATGTTTGTTTTCATGTTTAAATGTCCGCTGTTTGTTTTTGCACATAGTAACCTTTGGCAAAAGCACTTTGCGTGCCTCTGTTAATAATAACAATAAAAGATGGTCTTTCACAGCCAATATGTGCTAATAACCAACATTCGCCAAAGAAGCTGTGTGTAGGTGTTTGCCAGCACACACACTCGAACTTCACATTTAAACCACAGACCACTCTGTAATGGGGGACCGTCATCGGTTTCTGGAGGTCTGCAAACGACTGTATATGCATATATAATGTATTTGCAAAATACGACCTCTATCGTTATACGAGATATAACGTCTGCAGCAACTAGGTTAAATTCCATAGATACATAAATACACAAACAAGCACAATTTTCATGTTAATATTCTTTCCAATCTTCAATCCAATTATGAAGTTCAATGTTTAGATTTTATGTGTCAACATCAGCCTAAACTTCGTTCTTATTGTTTGTTCAAAACAAATTTTCATTGTGAGAATTATGTTCTTATGTTTCATCGCGCATTTAGATCAAATTTCAGTAGATTAAGACTCAGTGCTCACTCTTTGATGATTGAAAAGGGCGTCATTTAATACCTAAACTAGATCCTCATAAGAGAATTTGTCATCTATGTACTTTAAATATGATTGAGGATGAATTTCATGTTATTATTAAATGCCCATTTTATGATACTTGGCGTAGAGATATGTTGAAAATTTTAACTGATATGTATGATAACTTTGATAATCTGACTGACGATGTTAAATTTATAAAAATAATGAGTGTCACAGATTTTGATAGTATAAAACCTGTTCTTACTTTTGTAAACTCTGCTTTTCAAGCACGTAGTAAACTAGATGTTTAATAGTTTAGTTTTATAATTTACTTATTCTCTTTTATATTTTCTATATGTGTATCTTTTGTATAACTTGACTGTACCTATTTGTTTGGTGATGTCAATAAAATAACTTGAACTTGAACAAACAAAATGGCGGTAAACGTCCTCGGTATGTCGATTTAATACGGATTTAGACAACCACGTTTGCATATAGTCCTCAACAGCATCCACATTTGGAGGCAATTACACATGGGGGTGTGCAGCATCATGTGACCCAGGTATGACCTAGCTCTTTTTATGCAATAAGCAAGAAGAGCAGTTGGATACTGTTGAAGCACCTTGCCGAACACTATAATAAAAAAGAACTCACCAAGTCCCCAACATTTGAGCTCTCCAACGGTTACCCTAGCCTTTTCGTTATTAGCAGTGATACCACCGCTACGCACTCTCCTGATAGGTAGATAGTCTTTGTCTGTTATGTAGCCGTCATCCCAATTCCACACGGCTGCGTTGTTGTCGCAATTACAGCGAGATTGGCCATTGGTACAATCTTAACAGAAAATATAAATGAGAAATTTATATTGCTGGGACTGCCTTTTGAGGAGAGCGAGAGCAATGGCTCTCTACTGCTATCCAGAAATCTGATATAGGAGAGTGATTTTAGCTCTCCTTAGTTGACCATTATATCCTTACATTCTATTGTAAATGCTCTGAACAGCTCTCCTTGGAGGCTCTAGAAGAGCTATTCAATGCTTTCCTGAAGATTCCAAAAGACAGTCCCTTATGTTGAGCTTTGTAACTATTTTATTATTATTATTTTCCATCGCACAAAATGTTCAGGATTTAAAAAGTACCATCATTAAGCGCCCTCTGCCCCAGTACTTGAATTTCCTCTTTTGTCTGAATACTTTGGGCTATATTCCAGTTGAAATCCATTCACCCTATGAAAGACATGATCTTACTCTCTCATCCAGGGGGGGTGGGGGGCAGGGGGAAAATATTGCAAATATTTGAACCTTTTGGGGAGAAAAATCATGCATTTTGGTAAAAAATGCGCAAATTGCGAATTTTCAAAAATTGATGCATGCATTTTACTCTAAAAATCACGCAATTTCCCTATGTTTGCTGTACCCCTTACCTCCAGCCATGTTGCATTCACATCCTAGAGTTCCTGCAGGAGAACCCCAATTCTCTCGTCTCGTCAAATTTCTATCCATCCACCAAGTATAACTATTCCCATCCTTCCATATCTCATAATTCCAACAGTCAAGCCTCAGATATTGCTGACAATATACAGATGAATCTATCAATGCATAGATCTGGTCTAGTTGAGCAGTGTAATCAACATTACGTGTGTACTCTCCTGCGGTGTCCGCGCTTTCAACAACCCATCGTGGTTCTGTTTCATCGTGATCGATGCAAGTTATACCACCTGCAAAATATCATTGTTAAATCATGTTAAACCTTCCTTGTGGCTCCCATGTGGGATTTGCATAAAGAATAGATCCTATTTCAATGTTAGTTTTCACTGATAGCTACTGATCACATACTGTCCCCTTTTAATTTAGAGCCAAACAAATGAGGTAAAACGACGAAAATTGCCTACAGTATGTGCTTAGCTCGCCGACCATATTATTATCATGATTATTGGCGGTGCGTCACGCAGCTGGGATGTACAAACAAGACGTAAGATAAATAGTGATATGCACACAATTTATACATAAAGACATAAGACGAATATCAATATGTACAGTTTATATGTCACATGCACACGATAGTAGCTATCACTTTCGATTGGTGAACTCGAAACAGACTACCCGTCGCAGGATTTCATTGGGGGTACTGATGTTGAAAAATTGGGCTTTTTTCCAAGGGGGGGCATTTTGTGAAAAGTGGATGAAAATTTGGACCTTTTTGTCCAAAAAGCGTAAAAAGCAAATTTTAGGACTTTTTGTATACTTTTCCAAATTTGGGGGCGTACGGGCCTGACTCTTAATAAAATTGGAGATCTCCGAATTTAATATAAAAACTTAAATTTTACTGTAATTAAAGCACTTCAGCTGTAGTCTTTCACATGGTATTTTTGTACACCACTGGGCGTAACAATCATGTAAAAAGTAGAAGTTCAAGAAAAATTGAGGGCGTCGCTGTGAGTATATCACTCATGGCTTTAATCCACTTAATTTAAAAGTGTTCTACTCATATGGCCAACTGTGGCTAAAGCAGTTATTTTGTTTGCTTGATTTATTTCTTCTTTAACATGGGACACTTAATCAGCAGTTGATTGACTCACTGATTGATTGGGCACTGATTGCTTGATTTTTAACTGCTTGCTTGATTGCTTGGTTAGTTGATTGACTGGGCTAGGTTTCATAAAAAGGTACACCACCCATAACCTGCGCTTTATTCTGTGAGCATGTACCATTCTCAAAATAATCAGATGGTGCATGACAGGAGCCAGATTCCAAAGTTGCGCAATTATTATCTTACCCGTATCAATCATATTATACAGTACACAAAGAATGGATCAAACCCTTGAGGACCATCAGGGTCAATCTCATAGTGTTTGTGATGGATTGATTGATTGATCGATCAATCGATCGATCGCTTGCTTGCTTGCTTGATTGATATCTTACCAATATCAATCATATTACAGTAAACAAAGAATGGGTCAAACCCTTGAGGACCATCAGGATCAATCTCATAGTGTATGTGATTGATTGATTGATTGATTGATATCTTACCAGTATCAGTCATATTGCAGTACACAAAGAATGGGTCAAACCCTTGTGGACCATCAGGATCAATCTCATAGCGTCCGCTGTACTCAAACCTGCTGCAAATAACTCTTGACATGAACGCAAGGCTGGTACATCTGGGGAGAAAAAAAATGACAGAATATTTAAGAAATTTAACCCTCTTTACATGGGTGTCGCCGGCAGATGACTAGTCCCAAATTTTCTTTAAAAATTAAAATAAAATTCAGAATTCTACATTCCCATGACCATATTTGGAATCAGCATGGAAAATGTATTAAAATGAGTACAAACAAGCCAGGTATTTGGTTCAGTGGTTGTTGAGATAGCCCTTGATATTTTAAGAAAATATCTCAAAACTTTGACTTTTTATGTTGATGCCTATGGACAGCACACATTTTCCTTGCACGTTTTGTTGAGTTTCTGGCATATTTACGTACAGGAAAAAGGCAAACTTGGATCACTTCAACTCTCAATCTTGACTACCATACCATCCTTTACATCTGTTCATGATTTCACTTACACAATATACAGTCCTACATCATAATCGACCTAATTGGAACCCCTCCCCTAATAAAAACACCCTGCACAATTTTTCATGTGACAAATAAATGTTTTAGCACTTGTACAACTAAATTGGGCTATTCCATTTGAAGTCCACACTACCCCCGTGGAAGATTTAGCTAGTCTTCCTCAGAGGGAGTATGAGTTTTTAATAGAATAGATAATTATATAACTTCTATTTGAAATACTCATATGAAGATATAGGTAAAGCTATAATACAGAGGAAGTATGGGTTTCAAAATGATTAACCCTGACCAATTGCATTTGAAAAACATTTCCAAAATCTTCCACAGGGGAAGTGTGGATTTCAACTCGAATAGCCCATTTCAACAAATGTCTCAATAAATTACCAACATAAGCCTTCCAGTTTAGGATTATAATTTTGACTTCAATACCCAATTCTTACTAATTAATTGTTTTAATAAGTGCCTGACGGCTTAAGTGACCCTAAGTGCCCAGAGTCAAATACGATAATCCCGAATCCTGGTAATATTTACCTTTTCCTTCACACACAAGTTCTCCTATATCAACAATGGCAGTGTCCACGTCATGATCCACAACATCACCGATGCGTACTTGTTGGATTGGGAGGGCGTCCTGATCACGTACAAATCCAGCATCTTGTCTTTGTACAGCGTCGTTGGCATCACAGCTACATTCATCTCCTACCTCACATGCACCTAGAGCGGGAATCAAATTAAAATGAGTACTACCTGCTGATTGGCTACAAGAAGACTATTATGATTTATTGAGCCAATCAGCAACATGGTAAGAATGGTGGTAGGGCTAAAGAGGCTTGACCCAATGAGTACTGCATGCTGATTGGTTACAAGAAGACTATATATTCTGATTTATTGAGCCAATCAGCAGCATGGTAAGAATGGTGGTAGGGCTAAAGAGGCTTGACCCAATGAGTACTGCCTGCTGATTGGTTACAAGAAGACTATTCTGATTTATTGAGCCAATCAGCAGCATGGTAAGAATGGTGGTAGGGCTGACGAGGCTTAACCCCATGAGTACTGCCTGCTGATTGGCTACAAGAAGACTATTCTGATTTATTGAGCCAATCAGCAGCATGGTAAGAATGGGGTTTATCCTTCGTGTAAGAATGCATGGAATTAGCCTAGCACAAATCTTCCATTGAAGGATTATACAGCTTTATTCTGCAAGCTGCTTCATTCTACAATGGAGACTTAACACTAGTCTAACTCATGAATATCTTACACCAAGGATACAATATGAATGGTAGCATGGCTGAAGAGGATTGAGAAGCTAGATTCTTTATTTCAATTGGTCACTCATGCATATATATATGGTGTAATTGACCAATCAGAAGATGTTAGAATTCTGAGGTGCCAGGTGGATAGGACCCTTTGGTCTAGGGTAATTATAGACTAACTCCAATAGTCGTGTACAAGCTTGTACACTGCACATGTACTATGTTATGATTTGTAGTGACAACTGGATAACTTACAGTTCATAGCATGACAGACTTATGAAAATTGTACAGTGCCATTGTGACAAGATAGTGCTCTAAGTTCTAAAAACAACAAACTCAATCAAAGGTCAACTGGGCATGCTCTATGCCACGAAGAATCCTATTTCAAAATCTGTCACTTTTTTCCACATAGTTTTCTCAGTCATCAATCCAGAAGGTTGACAAATGAGGGCAGCAGTCTAGGGAAGTCACACAAAAAGTAGTGTTGTATTTGCTGGAATTGGAAGCAGTTCCTTACCTAGTGTAGGTTGTAGTAGTGTTGAAAAAGCCCATACTTCACAAAGGGTAAGGATCCTTTCCCCCTCATCTTGATGGATACTGATGTAACGACCGCATCTGGGATTGACACAGGTCACCGTGATGTCGGCACCAGCTGTGGCTTGTTCATCCTCTACTACATCGCAGAGTGCATTTTCCCCGTACGTATCGCTGTTGCCAACTCTGACCTGGGCACCGGCTATGCGATCAGCTGCAACAACAAAAAACTCTGGATTAGAGCCACAAATCAGCCTGTTTCAGTATGTACATTTGGGGGATTCAGATGCAAAAGGCGATATACGCCATTTTCAAACTTTTTGTGTAAAGGGTAGACAATGCATTGTTGATTGAACCAACCAAAAAAATTGATTTTCATTATCCATATTAATATATTATTGAAATAGAACACTTTTAAGTTTTGCAAAAGTTCATTCTACAAATCATATACTTTAATTTTCTTGATTTATTGTTGTTAATGAGTTATGTACATTTTACAAAAGTGTTGTTGTTTCAGCCTCTTTACAACATAACTCAAGACCACAGGGCCTACAAAAGTATATCTATATATGATATTTGAATTCTTCTACACACTCGCTATGAATGAAGTGTTAGTTTTTGGCAAAATACGTAAATCGCTGTGGTTTTACTGGCAAAATTTCACATAAAATGAACATTATTTTCCACAAGAAACAAACAGTAGTGAATGAAATGTTTATTTTTTATAGTTCAATCATGAATGCTCATTTATGTATCAACTTTATAACCAAGAAAAGTATCGGATTCGCGTAAGAATGAAACTGCCAAATTCGGCATCCTTACCATCATGTCCATGCACTGCATGATGAGTATGTGACTTTGTCGACAATTGTTGCCGAGGATGAGGATAAGGATAATTTTGGGCAACCAATTTTTGACTATTGCCTGCCCGATCGGGCAAGCTAAAAATAAAATTTGTCGCAGCCTTACGTGTTGTCAACCTGACCAAAAATGCCGTACTGTGCAGGTCAGCAACCAATCATGCCACACCTTTTAGTCCGGTATATACAGAAATTTAATGATGACCCCCCACAGGACTCTACCAAACCAACTTTTTTTAGCTTCCTTTTATGGTCCTATAACACATTCAAGATGTTTACAAAAAATAATTCCCGGCACTCCGGCCATATTCAATGTACTTACAGCAGCAGTCTGCTCTATTGCGGATGATGACCCGTGTGATGCATTTGTTGGTGTTCTCACCCAAATCAACTGCCCACCATTGCTCACCATTTTGATCTAAATTGTGAAAAAAAAAAATTGATGGGATTAGTGCAAGAAGGTTCTATCTGCAATGGCTGCCCTGTAGACATTTGACAATCTCTGCATACTATATTAATGTAAACATGACACCTGGCAGCTATTGTGGATGACAACCTGTGTAATGCATTTGTTTACGCCAACTATCGCGCTCAAGACTGCTTCATACGGTTATCGCTCATTCTCTTCAGCCGCACCATCTCTTTGGAATCAACTACCATCATTCATTCGCAGTTCGCAATCTGTCGACCAATTCAAGACCAGCTTGAAAACCCATCTGTTCACGCTTCCTGATTAATGTATATTGTTCCACCATGATATTGTTTATTTTGTTATTATATTGTGTTGAATTGACCCTGCCCATTTTTCCATCATAGGAAGTAAATTGCTGTTGCATTTACTGAGAGTGATTGTGCTGGTAACCTCTCCTCTCCAGGGTATTTCTACGTCTCACCGGTGCCGGTCACTTACTTTTGTTCCGTCGTGCAATTTTAACCCAGCCCAAATTGTTGGGAGTAGGTTGCTGTTGCGCCTACTAACCATTTCCATCCTAGGGAGCAAGTTGCTGTTGCACTTGCTGAGAGTGAATGTGCTGGTAACCTCTCCTCTCCTGGGTCGCCAATTTTTAATTCTTGTTATTATTGTGCGGTCACAGATCACTTTGTTTTTGCTCTTTTATATTGTATAATCTGCATTTACTGTATGTTGTTTGCTGATATATTATAAAATTATTTTATAAGAAAATGTGCCTTGTTATGACTTGGTTGGGTTATGCAGATCTCCGTTTCTTTTTGTTTTGTTCTGAACCTGAGTCCGTTTAGGGCGGTTGCGGGCGCTGCATGATCTGATTCTTGGAATCATTTTTGCTTATGAATGTCATTTTTAGCATGTTTAAAATAATTTTTTCTGTTGCTTTAGTTCACTGTGTTTGACATGCATATTTGTTTTGGTTCTTTAATGCCTCTTCTTGTACCAGTACTTGATTGGACTTGCATAGTAGCTCAGGGTGGTGGAGTGTTCTGCGTTTTGCCGGTACCTTGCGTCCGGTCTGTTTCCTCCGGCTTGGTTCCCCACTTTGAGTTGCTGTGTGATTCCAATCTTGTACAACCATGTAAGTGTTTACCTTGCAATAGTGTGTATGTGTAATAGTATGTTAAGTTATTATGCTTTTAGATCTGTATTATAATATTTATTGTACTTGTTAGCTGATATAATATTTATATTTTTAATTATTGTGCCTTGGATCAAACTCGTATAAAATCTGATGGTTTTGCCATTATGCCGCCCTGTATTTTTCTTATGGTTGGATTATGTAGTTCTCCGTTTCCTTTTGTTGAGTTCTCTTCTGTGCCTCCGGCTGTGGAGCACTGCATGATCTGACTCTTTGGAATCATTTTGCTTTTGATTTGATTCTTGTTTTTAACTTATTTAATTTTGTTAATGCATTGTTGTTGTTGCCATTATTATTTGTACTTGATTGGAGTTGCATAGTGACTCAGGGTGGTGGACTGGTCTGCGTCTTGCCGGCTCCTTGTTTTTGCTCTGTTTTCTTCTCCCGGCTCGGCTCCCCACCTAAGAGTTGCTGTGTGCTTCCAATCTTGTGCAATGTACCCGGTCATTTTCTTGCAATATTGTGTATGTGTAATAGTATGTTTAAGTTAGGCTATATATTGTTTTTAAATTTTTTGTTCCCTAGGTTTTATGTTTTGTAAAGCGCCCAGAGGCTATTTGCGTTGGGCGCTATATTAAATCTCTCATTATTATTATTATTATTATTACTCTCTCCACACAGGTGTCGACTGCAGACGATAATTTCAATATTTTGTAAAAATTCACAAATTTCAGAATTGTAAATATTCATGACCATATTTGGAATTAGCATGCATTAATTAGGGATTCAATCACGTTTCACCGTTGTTCATCACCGATTAACAACAATGCATCCAAGATCGTCTGAGTGGTTTACTTTCGAGGGCAGCTTTAGCTGCCCGGTAAGTAAACCACACAGACGCAGCTGGACGCGATCAGAATTCTCTGATTAGAATATTCTCACGATAATAGGCCGACTGTTACGATGTTGAGAGGGATATAGGGGTTCATCCCTTTGTAATATACCATTATTTCAGTATTATTAAACAGTATTTTTATCATAAATATTGACACACACAACTCATGATTGTTTTTAACATTTATTTCTCGTATCTTTTCACGATTTTTGTCACATCATACAAAAATGTCATTTTCCGTGTTGTACCTCCGATTCGAATTTTTGTCTGTTTTCCGTGAAACGGAAAACTTCGGACTTTCCTTAATCCTTCCCACAGGATACTCACCTGGTTCTGTATGTGAACATGTTCCACCACCCCAATTGGGGTTATCATCTCCATCAATGGCTCTCGCTGCATTGGCTTCAATATCATCTGAATTGGCAGTACTCTGATCCACAGGCAAACCAGCCAGTGGCAGTGCTATGAGGAAGAAAGACATTTAGAGAATAATAGATAGGATTTTGTCTTTTGACTCTCTAATAATGTGTCATAATGGATGGGCTGGCCAATATTCTGAGTAGCAGATACCGGCGCATCTCATTCTTATTCAGTTTAAGTGTAGTGTAATTATTATAAGTAAAACTGCTCTTTTTTAAACAAAAATAAAATTATTTTCGTGGGGACATCCCTGTTTGTTTTAAATGAATGAAACTGTCAGCCGCTGAACCACGTTCTTAGTTTGTGCATGTGTATTACGTAAGCACATTATCGCACAATCATTGAGGATCAAGAAGAATCTTATGTCACTATCCACTATCGTGTGACATTAAACACCCGAAAGCCAATCAAATTATGCGAATTCTTTACAAACCACACCCACTGAACAAGAATAATCCCTAAGTCACTACTACTGTATAATTGGCAATTTTTGCGAAGGTTTTGTATTCGCGAATTTCGCAATTAGAGCTCCAACCGCAAAAATAACACCTCGCGAATATATGCAATAATGTATCAAGTATAGGGAAGGACTGGACAATCACGAAAATAACATTCGCGAAAATGTGTCTCTCATTCCAGATCATTCCGAAAATTACCACTTATACAGTATGTGCTTATAATAAACAATGTCTACAGAGAAACTGACCAGGTAATAATGTCAAATGAAGAAGGGAAGCAAAGAAAATTTAGCTGAAGCTAGAGCAGAACTGGCGCCCTCTGGTTTGCGAGACCAGTACTTTACTATTTGAGCTATCCAGCCCTATGATGGACGGTGTTACCAATATCTTTGCTTTGGTGCTGGTCCGAGTCATGACACCATGCTGTTGTGTGGATAGGGATCATGCACACATTATGATACAACCCGGGAAGCAACAGTCAAGAGGATCAGTGAAGATGTGGCTTTTAAATACTTATGTGCTTATAAGGTACACATGAGAAGAGATACTGTGATCACAAGGCTTCGTATATGTCAATGTATCAAGTGCCAAATTTTTTTTCATATGTGATGCAATCAAGCAAAATGAGTAAGATGTACGAGATATCACCAATAATGGTATTCAACTTTCTATGTACTTTATTGTTCTTCAACAAAACTAAAATGGACCTACCTTTGGAACCCTAAGTCTAATTATGAAGGGGGTTTTGGTTTTCAGCAAAATAAAGCTTTGAGAATTGCTTATGTAATGAAATTGAAAAAAAAAAATGATTTTGATCATAATGAAGTCATAATGAAGAATTTAAGCAACATTTGACTTTTTTCTATAGAAGCTTGTAGTAAAATTTGCAAATAGCACAATTTGTTATTTTTTCTTAAAATCTGACACTAAAATACCCTCTTTTTCAGTTTTGTTATCAGCACATAAATGAATGTACCGATACCAAGTATCAAAATATTAAAGAGGCATGCTCCAATTGTTCATGTTCTGTTTGCTATCATAGATTGAGACTTTTTTCCAAATTTTGTATTGTATTGCTATAGTGGTTTTGATATGAGAAGCAAAAATGTGTACAACAATGTCCCCATAGGATAGTACATTCACTTCCGGTGTGGTTACCACAAATCACTATGTTTTTTCCACACCATTTAACGAAAAATATCACTGGGGTAATGAGAAAAATGGGGGATGAGGTTGTCGATCATTCAGCAGAGATGCCACAGGGTTGCTGAAAAATCTCCTGAACTTTTGCGAAGCAGAGCGAGCATAGCTAGTGAAGCTCTCGCCCCCGCATGGCCGAGGGTCCCGGGGCCTGCTTAAGGGCCCCTGGTAGGGTCAGGGGCTATGCCATTTATAATATGGGATAGATAAACATTAGTTTGTGGTTCTCCAAAGTTGCCAAAAACTTTTTTTTTAAATAAACCCCTCCACCCAAAAAAGCATTTTTTTTTTTAATTTAAAAAAAAAAAATTCCAGAGAATTTTTCAATTTTTCCAAAAATCTGGATTTCCGGAAAAGTGGCATCTCTGGGTCAAGGACCTTTAAGAAATTCTATGAATGAATTCTACCACACTTGGTCCCCTCTGATGGCCTTTACCCATAGGCATTTACTGCAGGATCTGTTGAGTGTGATGTAACTTACCTTCATCATATGGGATAGGCTCATAGGCAAACACCTCACAGAAAGTCAAGTATCCTCCAGGCGCTTGATGAACACTGAGATAAACTCCGCATACAGGTTGAGCGCATAAGATCACCACCTCGGCACCAGCCTGGGCTTGTTCCGTCGTAACGGCAACACCGCATTGGTCGTTGTTTCCGTACGCTTCATCCGAGCCGACTCTTACAACTGCCCCTGCCAACTGGTTTGCTGTGATTGGCACAAAATATAAGCAAAGCATTTTTAGAGCAGAGTTTCTCAAACAAAATCCATACACCCTCTATGGAAGATATATGAGGGTATAGATTTCAAAATGGAGTCACCCAATCGGGCAACTTCATTTGAAATTCAGGGGCGTATGGATATAGTCTATCCTGTATCCTATCCTTTGCTTGTAAAATGTGTTTGTATCTGATTAGCAAGGTCCCAAAAGCACAAACATGTTTTAAGCACACATAATCGCGCATGTTATAAACATGTTTTGGTTTTGGTAAAAATGTTTTAATAACATTAAAATGTCGGGATATGTGAAGGTGTTATTGCAAAATATTTTTGGTAAACATTTTGGCAAAATATTTGTTATAACATCATGCTAGTATGTTTTGCATAAAGTTTTAAAAAATGTTTTCTGAAAGTTATTAAAACATTTTACACCCTTTATATAACCTGACATTTAAACGTTTTCTGTAAAATGTTTTGTGTTTGCTGATGGGGTACTACCACAGAATTAAAGAAAGAGAATCGGGACTCAGCCGCCATCTTGATGAAGGCATGGAACAAATGAAGGCATTCATTGTCATGCAAGCGTGACATGGATGAAGGCCGTATTTGAGAGACGCACTTGATGCGACCTGCACGCAAGTACCAAGACGCTTCAGATGAGACGCAGAATTGTTTTCGTTCATCCCTGCGCACCGTCGGCAAGGACCCGAATACCCCCAATTTTCTCCCCATAGCTGGCGCGATTGTATGTGGCGTTATAGGGAGTCCCGGTTCTCCTTCTCTAATTCTGTGGGTACTACTCATGTATAAGTATTCTGACATGATTAAAATATAAGTCAAAAGGCCATTCTCTGTTTCCATATCAGCTCTAATTTGACCGATTTGTAACAATATGATTGAAATCTGACAACATTTCAAATAGAATAGTTTGTGGGACATGGCGACATCATACAAATTTTATGACAAATTATTAAAAACTGATATTTTTTTATTATTCATATTTAACAGTCCTCAAAGTAAAATTTATAAATCTAATGATATGTACTTAAAGTGTATGTAGCTGGGAGGAAAAGCTGACGATAGTATCAAGATTTTGACCTTTTGTATTGAAGATAACATTTTTTCCCAAAAAGACCTAAAGACTGTTAAATGTCAAAAATATCAAGTTTTAATAATTTGCAATAAAATTTGTATTATATTGCTAATTTCAAAAAATCAAAATTATTTGATATCAGAAGGACATTCTTTGCATTCAGAATGCAATTCAATATGTCAGATGTGCTCTCATTAGTCTCCTACGCAGCCAGTTTGGTTACGCTCCCTCCACACAAACAGTCTGCCAATGACCACGTATACGGCGTTTCTGATTAGCTAAGAGGGCGACAATGCATAGTCAATGAGAACCGAACAGCAGTGCTGCATCCAGGAACTTGATTGCCCGTGGGTTGAACTCCTGGCTGAATAATCAGATACGCGAGCAGCACTTGCTGGATGACGTCATAGGAAACAGCTAGCCAATCAAAAAGACCTCGTTCGTTATCATTGGCAGACTGTTGATACTATGCTCTCATGTCCCACAAAAAAACTGTGTAAACGATGCTAATCGAGCCCTTAAATCAACCCAATTATGATATATACTCACAGCAACAGTCCAATCTGTTTTTGATCACGATTCTAGAGACACATTGATATTTCCCAAAGTCCAAAGCCCACCACTGGGCAACACCAGGCTCTGTAAACAAATCACATAACATCAATCAATATTATACAATGGGTTAATTTTAACCCCCTAAGCACTATCTGCTGATCTAAGAAAGAATTTGCCTTCATCAGTACGCTGACACAAATAAGCCACAAGAAAATTTTCCAGCTGGGCATAACTTTTGCCAGGTTTTCCCGGGACCTAAACATTTTGCACTATTTTAGCCAAAAATCAAGGTGAAATTTTGCGTTTACCAAGCCAATTTACAATTTGACATTATTTTTACCAAAATCAAAGTATTTCCCGGGCTAAAAAGAAGATTTACAGGGGAATTCTGGTTGATTTCTGCCCAGCAGATGCAGCTGACCAGCTCTGTAAAAGCCGTCTGGTGGTCACTGTACCCCACCACCACCCCATGCAACTGACAGCCTTTTTTGGCTTCATTCTGTAACCGTCACTCGTGTTGTTTCTGAGCTAAATGCAATAACTCCACGGTCAAGTACGATTATCTTGACAAATTGCACTTCTGCGAAGTAATTATCCTGCATAAACCTTCCGAGTGCAATGATTTGCATTTCATTCTGTCTTCTTACCTGCATCAGTTACGATACACGAATCACCATCATCAAAATCAGGGTTATCATTGCCATCAGTGGCCAGATTCGAGGTTCCGTCAAATTTCACACTGCTTTGTGATGTGTCCAAATCTTCAAGATCAATGGCTGAAAATAAGAAACCAAGAAATTTTTTATCAGCATTCTTTCGCATTTTGCTACTTAGCAAGTGCTCTAGTAACGTCCTGATTGGAGAATTGAATCACATCATTACTGTTTATAGGCACCTCATTTGCTGAACAATCCATGTAGGATCATTTATGTGATAAACAGTGTGTGTGCATCAGAAGTACTAATGAGAACTATAATTGGCTATTCCATAGAAGATATTTGTAAAATCTTCCACAGGGGTAGTGTGGATTTTAAATGGAATATAGCCCAATGACAAATAATTTAAGATTGGTAACCTAATTGGTGGCCTAATCCAGTGGTATCTCTTGAGTAAAATGAAGCTACAATTGAAGATATCTTTGGTGCAAGCATCATTTTTATGCCTCCACCAAAGGTATCATGTTTCCTGGTTGTCCGTCTATCATTCCTTCCATCCGTCTGGGGTTGTGAGTGTAATTCCTTGCAACTGGTCCCGGGCAACTGGTAAGGCATATAGTGATGTAATTTGGTGGAACTCTTATTAAGATATATTTCTAACATCTTCCACATGAGTAGTGTGACTTTTAAATGGAATGGCCTATTACAACATATGTACCTGTATGAGGGAAAGTCTGGAATCCAAAGATGTCAACTTCACACATTGACAGGACGTTATCAGGAAGAATAACCGCAAGATATCGCCCACACCTAGTCTGCTCACAATATACAGGTACCACACCACTAGGTGCATTCACCTCAGTGGAAGCAAGAGGATCTCGACACCATGGGTTAGTGGCATAGGATTCACTGTTGCCAACTGTTACATATGCTCCAGTCAGACGTTGATCTGAAGTGTAAAAAGAAATGTGAGCATTATATTGTTAGTAGCCATAGTATACAATCATGCAATTTTTGTCTAAATTTAATTTTGCTATTCTTTGTAAAAAAATATGAAATAACAATTGTTAATCCTTCATGTTATTATTTTGTGTAAGCTAATGTTAACCCTAAGCCTAACCCTAACTGTAACAATGGGGACCAAAGTGAATTTCAAGGGGGATCAAAAATCATGAAATTTGCATTTTTGATTTATTTATTTGTTCTTATTAACCGGATCTTCCATTTATCTGGACAATGCTTGGTGCCATCATGTCCGGATAAAAGAGTTGGATTGTATGGTGTAATAATTCATTGACCAGGAAGACACAAATATTGAAATGATGTAAAATTATCAGTTTTGAAACCAAAAATACCAAACTAAAAATACTTACTGCCAGTAGCTGTGTTGGTGATTTCTACATGGCTTATACAAAATTCCTGCTCCAGATCAATTGCCCACCATCTGAGCGCTCCGGCTGCATACAAAAAAAAAGGAAATTTTACAATGTGAGTACTACCTGCTGATTGGTTACAAGAAGACTATCATGATTTATTGGGCCAATCAGCAGTATGGTAAGAATGGTGGTACCGGTAGGGCAAAAGAGGCTTCCCATGAGAACTACCTGCTGATTGGTTACAAGAAGACTATCATGATTTATTGAGCCAATCAGCAACATTGTAAGAATAGTGGTAGGGCTGAAGAGGCTTAACCCCATGAGTACTCTACCTGCTGATTGGTTACAAGAAGACTATTGTGATATATTGAGCCAATCAGCAACATGATAAGAATGGTGGTAGGACTGTAGAGGCTTAACCCAATGAGTACTACTTGCTAATTGGTTACAAGAAGACTAATATGATTTATTGAGCCAATCAACAACATGGTGGTAGGGCTGAGGAGGACGGAGCTTAAATATTTAGATGCTGTATTTTAATTGGTAACTCATCAGATGAATATATTTTGCATAATTATTAACCAATCAGAATGCTGTAAGCAAGGCGGTAGTGCCCATGGGTTTAAGAAATGATGTTAGCCTTTACCCATGTGTGACCAAAGATTTTTGTAAAAAGGGTCTTTCTTCATGGTCGTATCGTGAATAGGGTATCTAAAACAGGGAAATTTAAGGGCATACCTTGCACAATAAATTGCAGTGCTTTGGGTCCTTGAGACAAATGTAGCATGAAATAAAGGTTTAAAGTTATGAACTTTTGAATTTGTGGTTTCCCAGTTGTTAGGATAAGTTTAAGGGTCCAGAAAATAACCAATTTATTTGCTTCTAATGAGGGTAAATAATAATGTCAATACTTGCTTAGGATAGGAAATTCCATTTGTCATACTTGTTACTAACAGGGGTGCATTTTTTAGATTTTCAAATCCGCTTACAAAATAGTGCTGTCTTTGACAAACCAACTTGTGAGAGAAGAAGGGAAATGGAAAGAAAAGAAGGAGGAAGAGGAGGAAGAAGAAGAAGAGGAGATAAAGAAGAATAAGAAGAAGAGGAGGAGACGAAGGAGGAGGAGGAGGAGGAGGAAGAAGAGGAAGAGGAAGAAGAAGAAGAGAAGAAGAGAAGAAGAGAAGAAGAGGAGAAAGAAGAAGAAGATAAGAAAGAAGAAGAAGAGGAGAAGGAGAAGAAGAGGAGAAGGAGAAGGAAGAGGGGGAAGTAGGAGGAGGAGAGGAAGAAGAATGTCAGCTAATATTTATGATTTCTGTCATAAATTGTTCAAGTTGAATTTATCATTCAAGCTACTTATTCTTACCATTTTGTGTTTCTTGGCAGGTGGATGTTGAACCATCAATGGCTTTATCAGCAGTCCTGGTTGAAGTACTGGTAGAACTCTGCTCAGCGGTTAAAATGGGGAGCTGATCCTGGTTATGAAGGCTAATTTCTGTTTGAAAAAGAGAGGATAATTAAAAAATTAATCTGAATTTGTCATTTACCAATTCTTAGAAAGATACATTTTTCAATTTCAGTTAACTTATCAATTTTATAGTCTGGACAAGTTTGCTTCTTGCACTATATATAGCCAACTTGCTTTGGACTGTGAGGCCGAGTCCAGGTAACATGGGATGGTTCCTCTGAAAAGTCTCTTTCTGATAAGGCCTGCGTATTTTCACCGGCTTAGGTTTAACGTTGTCTGATAGACAGAGAAACATTTATATGTAACCCTTTGAACCAAAAGATGTTGGGTACCCACTGTTTATATCTGTACATTCTACATATTGAGTGGGAGTGATGAGAAATTTCACTATTGGAAGTCAAGTTAGCTCAATCGATTAGGTATTCGACTATGGTGGGAGAGGTTACGGGTTCGAACCCTGGCAGTGCCTACGCTCTCGTAGAAAAATTGAGTTAGCTTGAAATTCCTTTGGGCAAGAAACTGACTGCTAATTGTCTCGTTGTAACCTGTACGGAATTTGGGGAGCTGATCCTGGTTATGAAGGTTATTTGTGGAATGTCTAAAGTGTGCGCTCTTGAAGCAGCAAATTCCCTGATTTGTTGTTGTAATGATGTGGGGCCTGTAAAGTGTGCTGAGGCTTGTGGATCAACGTCTAGGCGTTGTGCCTGTGCATAGCGCACTAATCACTGCGCTTTATATTATACATGAAATTAGCGAAAAGATACACAGCCTGAATATGATAATGAAATTTCTGAGAGAGTGGGCAACAAAGGACCAGGCATAACCACAGACCTGTGCACAGCACTGCCCAATGGTCTAGTGCCATAACCACAGACCTGTGCACAGCACTGCCCAACGGTACAGCCATTTACCACAGATCTGTGCACAACACTGCCCAATGGTCCAGTGCCATATCCACAGACCTGTGTACAACACTGCCCAATGGTCCAGTGCCATAACCACAGACCTGTGCACAGCACTAGCCAATGGTCCAGTGCCATAACCACAGACCTGTGCACAGCACTAGCCAATGGTCCAGTGCCATAACCACAGACCTGTGCACAGCACTGCCCAATGGTCCAGTGCCATAATCACAGACCTGTGCATAACACTGCCCAATGGCCCACTGCACTTTTGATTCATCGGCAAATCGTGCAAAATTACACTCGCAAAAATTACCACTTTTACAGGACATACTAACTTAAGATCATCCTCAACAAGTATTGTTAGAATGCTATAATATAATTATGTTTTTAGTTGAAATATGTTTTGACAATGCAAGATGTGAGTATTCTCAGCAGCGTAGCCAGCCTTTTAGTATGAGGGGGCAAAGCCCAATTTTCATCTTGATTTATAAATTTTTAGTCCTATATAAGTCATTTTAATGATATTTTATTCTTTGCCATCCCCATTTTATCCCTGAAAATTTTATGTAGGAGGCTATTTTCCCCCTCCCCAGCTCCCCCTGGCTGGGCCGTACTGCTTGATCTCATTGATATTTTACAAGTAAATTGCAATAGCTCCTGTTTATTACTTACCAAACTCCTGACTACAAGCGCATCCTGTCACGCCTTCCGGTGCACCCCAGTTAAAGTGTTCGCTATCATCGTTAGCAATCCACCACGTGATGGGAACACCGTTATCGTCAAAGATACGAGCGCTGCGACAAGTCAGACTCAGCCACTGCCAGCATTCTTCAGAGCTTTCTACAAGCAAGGCAAGCTCCTCTGGGGTCAAGTTATTGGCATAGGTCGGGTCGATGACGTAGTACCCAGGCGTTCCAGGACCCTCTGGAACTATGATTTGTCCTGGTTTGCTGTGTACAACCACTGTGTTGCCTACAAAGTAAAAGTAAGGAATAAAATTGCAAATCATAATAATTCCCGAACTGTCGGTGATCCAATCAAAATTGTAAAAAATAAAAATTGCATATAAACTTTTGGGCCTCATAACTGCCAAATTGTTGGTCTAAAGAATATAAAAGTATACATATTTAGAATGGCAAAGACTTGGCAAATCCATATGCGAGGTCAAATTTGGGCAAAAATCATAAAAAACAGTTTTTTTGCCCAAATGTTTTCAGGAAACATTAAAAAAAAATTTTAACCATTTTTGGTGAAAATTTCTCAAAGTTGGTCAAAATTCAAAAAAATTATAAAAAACAGGTCCTAGATATTTATATCTAGTTTTTAAAAACTCAATAAAATTTTTTTTACTCAAGAATTTTTTGTCAGGTTTTTTTTTTGGATTTTCCCCAAAACTGAGCATTTTGCCCAAATTTGACCTCACAGATGGATTCATCAAGTCTTTGTTATTCTAAATAATATGTATACTTTTATATACTTTAGACCAACAATTATGAGGCCAAAAAGTTTCCATAATACCAGGGTTAAGACCAGTTGTAGTAACTACAAATTTCGAACGTTTGAGAACTTGTTCTCAAGTTGTAGCAGGTTCCATAGGGTGTCTTCATTGTTAATTATTTTCATTATAAATGTCGCAAAATATTAATATTGACAATAATTAACAATTGACCTCTCCATATATTCATACATTGCTCACCTGTGTTTTCATATAATATCATATTTTGTGGTGTAAAATGATTACAAATGTGTAATTTGCAATCATTTTTGCAGCAACAATTTAATCGTACCGTCAGCCAAGTGTGTATGTGAATGCACATTAAACACATATAAACACATACACAGCACCTGTTGGAACTCCCAGTTGGAGACGGGAGTTTCAATTATTGGAACTGGGTTAAGACCAACCTTACAAGTGACCAATATTGTTCGAAATAAGCACTTTTCCTCTTTTAAAAAATCACTGGGGACAACCCTGATGAAGCATTCACTTGTAAGACTGTCAATTTTTATTGTATTTTTACTGTCAATTACTTTTATAGTTTGAGCTAAAGTTGCTAAAAGCCGGGTACCCCATCGCCAGAATGCATTACCGAAGGCAGCGAAGGGGCGTTTATGAGAGTTATCTAATAGTATTTTTGATGCAGAAAATGTATTGCAAGTTTACACAGGACTTGTAGTCCTCCAGCTATTTCACTGTATTGATATCTGTCACTTCAACATTAATGGTACCCTTTAGCAAATTGACAATACCCTGGGTGGGCGCTTATTGGGGCATGGGCGCTTATTGGAACGAACACGGTACATCTTCCACAACTGGATTGATAGTCTACTGTAGTAGACCAGTTTAATTTATCATTCCCTAAATTAATCTCTGAACTGGAAAACTCATTATTCCTGTTCTGATTCAACAGCTCAGATATCCATGAGAAAACTGGTCTACTGTATTTCGAATATACAATGAACTATGCACTCTATAGTGGGTATGATGTTACCTCATTAAAAATGCAGTCTTGGCTGATTATGCACATATCCTGTGGTTTTTACCAATTAAGCCGTTTGAATCCAGCGCGTATTATTTGCACAAGGTCCAATGTATATGTATACGCTTGACGTCGCGCACATATACGCGATGGTTAAGCTGTCAAATGAAATCTGAATAAAAGTTTACCTGACCCAGATAGAGCTACCCCACGTGGGTTGAGTTCAGTGAACACAGTGGGTTGGGCTAATGCATAAACATGTATGCTTGCCTATCTGTTATTGGTTAAGATTTACCACCCACATTGATTTTTACTTCATTAACATTCATCTCAGATTCGAGATGAAAGAGGTTGAGTCTATGTGTTAAGATATGCTGGGTCACACAGGTCATATCCAACTACCGCAGTCCTTTTTTCTCTGGGCAGGGCAGAGATGTGATGTGTTTCGTCATAGATTTTAAATGGTTTCATGCATGGAAACGTATGAATTGTTTATCAAAAAAAAAAAAAGAATGCAGCGCAGTCTACTGGATTGATTGAGTATTTCAAATGGAAGTTCCCAAACTGTCTATTCTATCTGAAACTCATACTCCCTTTGTGGAAGATATTTCCAAAATTTTCCATAGGGGTAGTGTGGATTTTAAATGGAATAGCCCATTATGGCTTATCTAATTATACTAGACTTACCTGTAGATGCATCACATCTGACAATAATAGGATCTTCACCAGTGTCTATACCATCAGGATCTATTAAATACTCCCCATCTTGTGTTAACAAACCAGCCTCTTGTAAAGCAGCACAGCTTGGGTACAAGTTACTCACGGAACCACTACACTGAAGAGAGCTGACTCTGTATGATGCAGACTCGCCCGCCTGATCGACCTCATCAATAAACAAGGCAGTGATTGGTAGGTGGTTGTGGTCTGTGATGTAGCCACGGTCGGTTCGCACACCTGTACCTTCTGCATCGCAATTGCATCGAGCTTGGCCGTCTGCACAATCTGTAACATTAAATTCAATTCAAAATAGTTTATTCACATGCTTTTCCACCTTACATAGCAATCACATGAGAGGATACAGTATGAAATCACAGCAGGGTTGGCACGATTTAAATCAACTGATTTAAATCACGATTTATATCAAATGATTTTTTTTTAATCACTAATTAAACATCACAAAGAATTGTTTTAACCCCCTGAGCACTACCTGCCGATCTAACATTGCCTCCTGATTGGTCAATTACATGATACCTTCATTTTAATCACCAATCAGAATTGAGCTTTGCAAATTATTCACCCCAATTTTTTGCGTGGTGAAATTATTCTAACAATGTTGCTGATTGGTACAATTGATAAGGAAAACTTCTTTTTGGCCAATCGGCAGGTAGTTCTCATAGGGTTAATGCGTTTGATGGCAAAGATGGACTGAAGTAAGAAGTTATAGTTCCATGCTCTATATCTCTATCCACACAGTCAGGCTTAAAAAAATTGACTTGCCCTTATCGACTGACCCAAAAATCTGAAAAATCACGGTCACATTTTTTTTTTGGTTTATAATATTCAAAATATGTGTACATCCATATCAAAACGATGCACTTGTCGGCTGCTACATGTGTCTCATTTCACATAATAGTTAGGAATAAATACCAGACTCATGTCAAGTTTAGGTCACTTCAAATCATCCCCAAGTCAACTTGTATAAGGAATGTTCTTTGTATTCCTAAACCATGTGACTTGGGATGATTTGAAGTGAATTCCACTTCAGAGATGAGTCTGGTATTTATTCCTAGCTATTATGTGAAATGAGACACATGTAGCAGCCGACAAGTGCATCATTTTGATATGGATGTACACATATGTGGTTTATTTATGTTCAACTGCAGCATAAACGCATAATATCATCAATTTCTTTCAAATTCTGACTCTATTTCTGCATTTGTTTTGTTAATTTTGGCAGCGTAAACATACCTTGTATCACATTTTCCATAGTATTTTCAATAAAATATGCATACATTTGTAAAGCACAAACTGTCTCTATTTCTCAAAAATTCTTTATGCAAAGTATTAGGCATCACGTTGTATTTGGCAGAAATTGCAACAAAAAAATGGATAGTAGATTTCTCAATCAATGCAAAGTTCATTCATTTCTACTCAGCAACAGCAGATCGCCTCAACAGCCAATATGAGACAAGTGCATTTCATAGCAGTAAATACACGATGTATGCTTATAAAATACACTCTCGTCAGTCAGAAGTTTACAGGAAAAGATTATTATACTAGCCCGAAACATCATGGCCCTAGTTGTTCCTTCCTCATCATATGGCCATGAACGAGGTACCATTAAAAGAAGTTGGCCACCCTGAACTCATGTCGCAGTGATGACGTCACACTCTATTTATAGTCTGGTCATTTTACATCCTCAAATGGGCTCAAAATTTACAAACATGCACCAAATTTGTTTAAGTCTCATCTTCCCGTGAGGAATGTTAGGAAGTGGCATTTATGTGAAAAAGTTGTATTTTTTGTGTACTCTGGAAAGGTCTAAGTAGACATCTCAGACCTCGAAGCGGAGAAGTCAGTGGAAATCGTAGTGACGGAGGTGTGAGTACCTCGGGCTGTTATTATACATGCATGCATGCAAATCAAAGACAAAATTAAAAAGACTAATTTGCGTCTGACGTCAGGGCAAAGGCACGGCGTGATTGGTTGCTGACCTAGCAGTACGGCAATTTCGGTCTGGTTGACAGGCCTCGAATTATAGTCTAGATAGTATTATAGAAAAAATATTTAATTCGTGTACATCGTGGAACATACTCTTTGTGTGGCTGTGCGTAGTAAGCTGTTGTATGCTGTAAACCTCGCATATATGGACGCGCAGAGTTCATTGACAATGCCAGCAAGTAATGCATCATTTTTCACCACGGCGATCCGTTTTATACAGAGGCGATCCGTTTTATACAGAGGCGATTTTATTTTATGAAATCTAACTATCACTGCATGATGACTTTTGTATCAAGGATAAAGTACCAGCACTTTTTAGACTACATCTCTAAGTTTCTGGTGTCCAAATTTCAAAAAAAATTTCCTATGGGGATTATGACACAGTTAAGGGAAGGGGTATGAACATTTGGACAGTATTTTATTGTGGGACATTAGAGCACATCAGACATATCGAATTGCATTTTGAATACGAAGAATGTTCTGATATCAAATAATTTTGATTTTTGGAAATTACATGCAATGTAATACACATTTTATGGCAAATCATTAAAATTGATATTTTTGATATTTAACAGTACTTGAAGTAAACTTTATAAATCTGATGATTTATACTTAAAGTGCATGTAGGTGGGATGAAAAGCTGACGATCAATTGAAAATTTTGACCTTTAGTATTGAAGATATGGATTTTTTCCCCAAAACACCACAAAAAATAGGTCTTTTTGGGAAAAAATCCATATCTTCAATATAAAAGGTCAAAATTTTCAATTGATCGTCGGCTTTTCCTCCCAGCTACATACACTTTAAGAATATGTCATTAGATTTATAAAATTTATTTCGAGGACTGTTATATATCAAAAATTTGAAAAATATCAAATTTTAATAATTTGTCATAAAATTTGTATTATATCGTGAATTTCAAAAATGAAAATTATTTGATATCAGAAAGACATGCTTCATTATTCAGAATGCAATTCGACACGCCTGAGGTGCTCTCATGTCCCACAAAAAATACTGTCGAAATGCCATAAACGCTCATTTTAGATCCCTTAAGCCATTTACTGTGGTCGCAACTTTTTGAGCTTTTTGAGTTGAACGTCGCCCTCTATAATAAGCAATGTGGACATACCTAACATCGGGAATTAACACAAATTTTACGGTATTAAAGGTGCTTGACCAGATCACTTTTTTTTTATTTTTGCATATGGAGTTTTCTACTTTACATTGAGACCCATAGTCCAAATAGTCATATTCCAAATTTTGAGTGAAATGGCCCCAGGAGTATTCATATCCGCAAAAATGTATATTGCTGTCCCAAAGAAGACTGTAGAATTGAAAGCAGGGCTGTCAACTTTTTGGAATTGCTTGGCGTGAGACAGAGGTGTACCGGGCGTGAGAATTTACTACCTTGGCGTGAGACCGTGAGAAAGTGACCGAATGTGTGAGACTCACGGCCAATGCATTAATTAGCCAGTTTTTTGTTCATAAGGCCGTGTAAAATTAATATTTTGGTTCTCGTCCCCTCCCTCCTCAATTTCTGGGATTTGTCAGATTTTTTTTTTTTTTTTAGATTTTTCAATTTTTTTAGACTTTGGAATGATTTATGAAATCTTCATACATATAAATCAGTTTATTAGAGAACAAGCATCACTTCCAAGTCTTTTTGTGGTACTCTAGGGGTTTATCCTCAGAATCTCACATTTGAAAAAAAAAAAAAAAGGGCCTCATCGTTCCTCGAGCACTGTTGGAGAAGACCGAAAACTACTGACAATGCTAATTTTACATTGAAAAAAAAAAAAAAAAAAAAACACCTCCCTCCCTCATCAATTCATGAAAATCCTCTGGGCGAGAACCAAAACATTAATTTTATACGGCCTAACTTCCAAATTAATTTTCACCATGGTAATGAGAAAAATATGGGCTTTGATACCAAAATCTCAATTTTCATGGAGGAAAACTTGTGGAAGATGAAAAAAGTGATCTGGTCAAGCACCTTAAAGGAGTATTTCGTGATCCTAGCATCCTCTTTTTATGACATTTTCAGTACATATCCACGAAAAAAGCATATTCCCAAAATTTCAGTTGATTCCGATTTTGCGTTTGCGAGTTATGCATGATTTTATGTGTATTACACTGCTCCATAGACAATATGTTGTAATTTCGTTCTGGTGCACCAGAACGAAATTCGAATTTTAACGATATCTTTGCTAAACGAATTAATCTGCAAGAAATATTTTGTACATAAACATTATGTAGCCAGAGTATTCCAGTGATATAAAAATCTCAACTTTTTTTGAGAAAAGTGGGGGATGAGGCTGTGGATCACGAAATGCCCCTTTATTAAAAGCAGTCATACCTAGAATGGATAAAATTCAAATTGAGAAAATAGTCTAGGTATGACTTGTTGTACTAGTCATATACTGTAAAAGTATGCTTATATGAAATTTGTAATGTAAGCTTATTTAGAATTTAATAAGACCAATATATATATTTATTATATGCAACTGAATTGATTTGCATTATTGTAGTCCGAATAATCAGTCCCAGAACAAATTATTAATTTCTGACATGATCGTGTTCTGGGTCTGAACTGTTTCCATATGAAATCTTGATGGCAAATTGGACAAAAGAAGCACATGGTTCTACTTGACAGCTTTTTAATCCCTATTCATGTTACGTGAATCACGCTATTGTGGACCATCTTTCTGATACTTGTGTGTTTGGACAAGCGGAACGGTCTTTTGTCTACCTCTCTGTTTGTAAACAGACGAGGATGTCGAAATTGACATCCTCTCCGAATACCCTGTGTAAAGATAGTCACTTGCGCTGAGCATCAAATTGGTCACTTATCGCTCACTGTTCAAAATGTGACATCTACACCAATTACAGTCCCCGAAACTGTCTACTTTTTAGCCGACCTCAATTCCGAAACATTTAGTGATAGTTAAAAATGCGATCCCCAACCCTTTGGTTACCTTTGGACGAATTTTTCGAAATCTCCGCGGAGTCTCCGTGCCTGAAATTCCCGGTACAAACATCGAAAATGTCGCAAAATCTCAGTTCCGGTGATGATACTATATCCGCATCGCTGTTTTCATGCATGAATATGCATATCTCTGACCTCTGTAAGGTCAAAAACGTGGCGTTGATCACCTGGTTGATTTCAACCAATCCGATCCACCGTTTAATAAGCAGCTTGATACTGACGTCATATCTGAGGTGACCAGGAGGCAGGAGCTACCATTTTGGTAAACTGAACTCGACTCGTGCGTTCTTTTGGTTCACATAAATTGAACAAAATTTTCAATAACGGGTAATAGTATGATTTCAATTTTTTATTAATGAAGTTACTTGTAGTTTTGAGGAATGACAAAGTTGTTTTTGGAAACTTAGATGTTTGTTTCAACTGATGATGTAGGATCGCAAGGTGAGTGAATTCGTGAAGAGATTTGCTTGTTTGAGTGATAGTAGGATACGGGATGTAGGCTAGTCCTCTGTGTTTGACCGGCTCCGACGTCTCAATTCACGACGTCTCAATTCGTACCTGCTTACCAGACAGCAATACTGCGTATTGCTGTATGGAACCAGATATACTCTCCGAATAGGAAAGTCAGCGTAATACTAATAGTACGGCACTAGCATTATTCTTCTTCTTCTTCGTTGGTACGTGACGACAGACTATGTAGTCCATGTAGAGCCACGGTGAGGGTAATGTGGTCATGGGCTAGATTGGGCTCTTTGCGGATGTGATCTAATACTTGGATTTTGAAAGAGTTGATTGAGCTGTTGTTGATTATGTTGTCGGGTAGTTTGTTCCAGTCTTTGGTTGTCCGGGAATAAAAGAAAATTTGAGTGCGTCTGTCCTACAGTGGGTCTGGTTAAGCTGTTGACTGTTGCCAGTTGTTGAGCGGCGGGGATCTTCTAACTGCTGATGGAGTTAACGATTTGAATAGCTGATTCACCCAATTGAATTTGTTTCATAAGCAAAAGTCTGGTAGCTTCACGTCTGTGTTCTAACGTGTCCCATTCCAATCCCCTAATCATGTCAGCGACGCTAGCATGACGGTCATAACTGTTGCAAACAAATCTTGCAGCCTTGCGCTGTATCATTTCAACTTGTAGATATACTTAGATTCATAAGAATTAGCAGAGCGCTGGCAGCATACTCCAGGAGCGGCCTAACGAGTGCCAGATAAGCGGTGCTCTTGATTGATTTAGAGCACCCCCTCAAGTTACGTCTCAGCATTCCCAGGACCTGGTTAGCTTTTTTTTGCAGTATGGTTGTAATGGTGATCCCATTTGTATTTATGCGATAAGAATACCCCCAGGTATTGATGATGCTCAACTGAACCTAAAGTCTGATTTTGGAGCCTGTAGTTATAACTCAGCTTCTCCCTTTTGTTGCCCATATTCATAATAAAGCACTTCTTCGCGTTAAATTGCATCTGCCATTTTTTACCCCATTCGTCAAGTTGGTCAATGTCCTTCTGAAGTTTCTCGCAGTCAGCAGTGTTTTTAACAATGTTGTATAAAATGCAGTCGTCTGCAAAAAGACGTATCTCCGACTGCATGATTGATAATAAAACTTGACATGTGCAATGGCTTATTGTAAATGATCCACGATCACCTTCCCTATATACCTAACAAACATTCAACTAAATTCGTTTTTAGCAATTATGCAATATTTGGGACAAAAACGTTCCCAAAATCAAACCCCAGATCAAACCTTTCATCCAGGAAAAAAGCAAAACATCCGCCGACGACGTTCGCTAACAACAGCTCGTCGCCTTTTAAGGTTTAAAAACCCGCCCTCTTTCATTTGAAAACTTTTGTCACAGGGCATTTCGTGATCACAGCCCCAACCCCACTTTTCTCAAAAAGTTGAGATTTTTATACCACTGCCATGCCCGAGACCACTGCAAACCTCTGGCTACTGTACATAATGTTTATGTACCTTACAAAATGACAAAACATTTCCACATCTTTTTTATAATTATACTCATTGCACATTAGGCCTAATGCACATGTGAGGTCCAAAAGTTTGAGGTCAGAGTTTTGGATTCACAAAGAAGGGGGGGGTAAAATATAAACATGAAAATATATTTTCCAGCCGCTTCCTAACCTCTTGACAATTTTGTCCTAAACATGTTCAAGGGACACAAATATAGGAGGTTTTTCCTGTCCAATTCCTGTTCAATTACTGTTCCAATTAATTGTCCTGTCCAAGTTGGAAAACACTCTATGGACAGATTGATTTTTTTTTGTACCACACACATCACTCTCCCCATGGAACCTAAAATGTCCCATTATGGTCATAGAGTGGCATGGGTAAAAATGTTCCACATTCACTATCATTTGGGAGTGTTTAAAAATATTTTGGTGCATGTGGTAATTATTAGGTTCCTCCGCTAACTGAAAAGATTGTATTAAAGTCATTTCTTGCCGGGCATCCAACCAAAGTATTTCTTCTGATCACTCAGTATTCAAAGGATCACAAAAATGTAGCATTTGTGCGCACTTCTTTATTATAGCCTATACGGACATTAAAGGGGCATTTCGTGATCCACAGCCTCATCCCCCACTTTTCTCAAAAAAAGTTGAGATTTTTATATCACTGGAAACCTCTGGCTACATAATGTTTATGTACAAAATATTTCTTGCAGATTAATTCGTTTTGCAAAGATGTCGTGAAATTTGGTGCACCAGAACGAAATTACAACGCATTGTCTATGGAGCAGTGTAATACACATAATCATGCATAACTCGCAAACGCAAAATCGGAATCAACTGAAATTTTTGGAATAGGCTTTTGTCGTGTATATGTACTGAAAAATGTCATAAAAAGAGGATGCTAGGATCACGAAATCCTCCTTTAATGCGTGTTGTTCATGGAACAAAATTAAAATTGCTGCACTTTTCGTAAAAATGTCTATAGCTGAGGGAAAGAATAGTTTGAACTATCTGCCATGTCACGTTCATGCATAAGATAAATATAGACACATGTCATAAATAATATTTTGACCTTTTAACTCTTTATTGTGTATGCCTAATAGATGCACTAACCATATATCACAGATAGTGCAAACTATTCTTTTTCTGAACGGAGACGAATAATTTGCTTTTAATTTTTATGAATATTTGTGGAGCAACTTTGATTTTCTTACGCCTGTACTAGGCCCTATTCCTAATAGCAATGCGTTCCATAATGTACTATAGTATGTGCTCATGCAAGCAAATCAACCATTTGCCTTTTATATCCTATAACCTCTTAACTATTGCGCACAAACTTTATATTTTTGTAATGCATGACACCAGACGAATAATAATTTGATCGCTCATTCTACAAAATCCGGTGCCAATAGCCTTTTTTCCATTCTTTGGTCCACAAACACTTTGTCGAGTATTTAGGGCATCAAATATGTTGTTTTTCTGGTAGAACTCAACGAGATCTACACGGACAAATCGCTAAAAATGCGTTTCCACTGCTCAAGTGTCACATCTAACCCTGAATATTTTCTTTGAATAAATGCGATTTCTTTACATATTTGTTGTTTTTTAATTAGATAATGCACCATCATATTGTTTATCAACATTATTTTTTAGTGATTAAAACGTCTTTGTGTAATTCTAAAATAAATTGCACTTTCCAGATCCACCAAAACGCTGTGAGCTACATTACCCCTTTTTAACACACGTTATTGGAAAGAAGTAAAACAGAGGTATCAATGTCATTTGCGGTTTTTGAAAGGAAACACTCATAGGTTTTTAAAAATCACAGTAAAAATCATGATGCTGTAGCATTTTTGGCATAGAAATGTTGTAAACATTGAAATTTCGACCGACCATGTTAAGATTGGTGAGCTACGTTACCAGGATTCTATAGTATGCACTTGTATTACATATGTACTTCCTAATAATATGTGAAAGCTACCATGTCGAACCCATTTATATTAGAATTAACCGACATAACGTTCTAACGTTCGCAAATCACATTAAAACATTAAAACCAGTGAACTACGTTAGCTTACGTTACTGTGAGCTACGGTACGTTACACACTCATTTACGCATCTTCAAAACTTCTATGAAATGGTGAAATCTGTTTTACATTTCACTCAAGTGATCTTTAGTTTGCTTTTTATGACCTTGGATTGAGTAAAATCAGCCCATTTTGTAGTCGGTAACGTAGCTCACATTACATTGAGTTTTAGTGTTAAAAACATCATGACTTCCTGAAAGAAAAATATGCAAGTGGTGTTGTCAACTTTTTACATCTGAAAGTAGTGATACATTTACTCTTAAAAAACTTGTGAACAACTTTTATTTTTTCAATTTTTATAGTGGATTCTTGGCACCGGATTTTGTAGAATGAGCGTGTACCTCAATTTATTCGCGAGACTCAGTTCCTATCAAACCAGTATTAGTCAGGGGCGGCGGAACGATTTTGAAAGTGGGGGCCAGTCAAGGTGATGTAAAAAAATCGAAATAATGGCGCGAAGCGGCCATTGCGTCGCGCTTGCCTGACACAGGGGGGTGTCTGCGGAACTTTTGCAAAATGAAGGCCCAATTGAAACCATTTGATGGACTATTTTGGTACTATTATTGTGTATACAATTTGAGTTTGAAAAAGCCGAAAATTGGTGAAATGAAGCTATTAAAGCCATTTGTGGACAAGTTCTCACTATTATTAACTGCAGTGGCGGCGCCACGGGGGGCATGGGCCCTGTTGCCCTCCCAGTGAAAACCGAAAATTGCAAAAAAAATCCACTTTTTGCGGCAATTTTTGCGCAAAATTTGGTGATTTTGTCCCTCCCTGAAATTCACTTTGCCCCTCAATGCCCCCCGAAAAAAAAAATTCCTGGCGCCGCCACTGATTAACTGTATAAATTATTACTGTAAACTTTAAGTGTCGGGTGTACAAAGCAGAAAAAATGGTGAAAGCAGGGGAGTGTCTGAGGGGGGAGGTGCCCCCCTTGGACCATCATTATTGTGTACAATTTTAGTTTGAAAAATCTGAAAATGGGTTAAATGAAGGCCCAAATTGAAGCCATTCGTGGGTATGTTTTCACTAATATTGTATAAATTATTGCTTTTAGTGTTGGGTGTCCAAAGCAGAATCGAAAAGGGGAATTTGTTTATCCATAGGCCTACACACTGTGTATTAACCCAGGGGAGTTAGAAAATTTTGCAAAATGAAGGACCAATTGATGCCATTTCGTGCATCATTTTTACACTTTTTTAAGCATGTTAAGGGTCTAGAATAGAGATTTGATTACCTATGTTCACCCAGACATGTTACACACAGCACATTATGGGTTAAAAGGGGGGGGCAGGCCCCCGGTCAAAAAAAGTGGAGGGCCACTGCAGGGGCGTAGCCAGCTTTCTTGGTCAGGGGGGCAAAATAAAATTTTGGGGGCACAGACAAAAAAAAATCGCAGTTGCATCATACAATACATAGAGACTGTATTTCTTCGAGCTTCCCGAAAAGGGCCTTATTGGGATGATGTGCGTGCGTAGCGCGAAAAAAATTGTATTTTACACTATTTTTGCCCATTATCCGGCTAATAAGGGCTTTATTGTTACAATGTGCGCGCGTAGCGCAGAAAAATTTTGTATTTTACACTATTTTGGCCCTGAATTTTGCTAGAAAAGGGCTCCTTGCCCTTTTCTTTTCCTTTGCCCTTCTGATTTTCTCTTTCATTTTTTGTCAGAGGGCATTTTTTCTTTCATTTTTTTTTTGTCAGGGGAACTCTGCCCCCTGCCCCCCCCTGCTGGCTACGCTACTGGGCCACTGGCCCCCCTGGCCCCCGGTTCCGCCGCCCTTGGTATTAGTGCTAACTTTATCGCCATTACATATGAATACATTAAATTTGGTCCTAGAATCGAACGCTGTGCAGCCTTCCACGTTGGTTTCAGTTCCCCCAATTTCCTCGCGAGACTCCATCCATTCCTTTTAAACCCGTAACCGGGACCAGTAAGTGCTTGCTATATCGCCATTATAATACATTACATTTGGGGCTAGAATCGAACCCTGTGGAATACACTGCTGGTCTACTTACCACCATCATTTCATTCCATTCCTATCAAACCAGTATTATAGTGTTAGCTATATTGCCATTATTATATGAATACATTAAATTTGGACCTAGAATCGAACCCTGCGGAATACCACTGGTCTACTTACCACCATCAACTCGACACTGGCAGCCTTCCACGTTGGTTTCAGTTCCCCAATTTCCTCGCGAGACTCCATTCCTATCATACCAGTAAGTGCTTGCTATATCGCCATTATATATGAATACATTTTGACAGTCCAGCTGTAATTCTTGTCTACATGATCGCGATATATCGACGAGAGCGACAATTTGGTCGGTCGAGATGATGTTGCCGGTGTTGCCATCAGTACGGTAGGTCAGACCGGCGGTTAAACCCTGAGCTGAAGTTGGTGCTGACGTCAGTGTCATTCTGTTATGTCTTACATGTGTGACACCTGTACGTACAAAGAAAAAAAAACCACTTCGAGGATAGATTTAAATTATTATATACCTACAGGATGCATGGGCGTCAATCGGTGGGGGGGGGGCAGGGGGGGGGCAGGGGACGTGTACCCTCTCCCTACCTTTCGGCAAAATTACTCATCTTTTTTTCTTTTCAGCAACTTTTTGACAATTCAGGCCGATTGTCACTCCACCCATTTCAAGTCGCATTGGCGCTAATGACAGGGTGTACTAAATAATAACCCATTTGACAATTGCTATGTGTCAATTCTAAAGTATTTTTTTAAATTTATAAATTAAGATCGTAAAACCGTTTAAAAGCAATAACCCATTATTAGGCCTAATGTGTGATTTATCGAAACTTACTTTTAGCGGCTACATGTAGGCCTAGACCTAAGTAAAATTGTCAAACATACCTACTCATATTCGTAATAAGGGGATAGGGTAACTTGGTAGCGCTGCTAATTAGTCAATATGGGAATCGTTTCATTTTTCTATGTCAAAAGCTCCTGGCCTAGCTCTAAAATAATAAATAATAACTATCATTAAGAAAAGAAGGAAAAAAAAAAGAAGCAGGCTGCATAACTCACTCCCCAAAGGAGTGATTTACTTATGAGACCACTCAAAAAGGAGTGAAATGCGTTTTTTAAACTTTAAAACCACTTTTAAAAAAAAGAGTGAAAACCACTCTAAAAGAGTGAATTTTAACTCCTTCAAGGAGTTAAATGAAGGACAATTCTAAAAATGTGTTGTCTTTCATTTAACTCCTTGAACGAGTTGAAATTCACTCTTTAGAGTGGGGTTCACTCTTTTTGAGTGGTTTTGTAAGTGAATCACACTTTTTCACTATTTTAAATTTAGGGCAGAGCTTAGGGTCTATGCAAATAATTTGGCTGGCTTTAAGGGTAAGGTTGATAATTGACGCTGCAATTCTCGACAGGATGAGAGAGCCTGGCAAGCCCCGGAGCAAGCACATTTTGAGACGTCGTTTGGATATGCATATTGCATAATCCCCGGCATAATCATTGCACAGCCCTTGTCGCCAGTGTCTTTGTCATTAAATTGAGAGATAATAGCCTAATTATTACATCCATCCATCCCACCTATATTCCCAGTCCCGTGAAGGAAAACGAGGATTTAGGGTCGTTTTGAAAAGGTAAAACGAGGATCCGCGCGGATCCGCGATTAGGGTCTCAAAAAAACACACCCACTCATCTAGAAGAACATGAAGAAGCGGTGTTTTTTGAAGAGCGATCCTAGGGTTGAATTACCCAATAACGGCCATTAGTGGTTACATAGTTATCAAATTATTCGGCGCAAGAGAGTGGTTTCGGAGGAGAACAGGTTATTGGCGAGTTAAAAAATAGGCGAGTTAGAAAAAGGCGAGTTAAAATGGCGAGTTACCCCCTGCAGTGTTTTCCGGAAAGTCCACACGGCGAGTTGTGAATTTCCGGAAAGTCCACGAGGCGAGTTGTGAATTTCCGGAAAGTCCACGCGGCGAGTTGTGAATTTCCGGAAAGTCCACATGGCGAGTTGTGAATTTCCGGAAAGTCCATGTGGCGAGTTGCGAATTTCCGGAAAGTCCATGTGGCGAGTTGTGAAAAATGCAATATGTGTTTTGACTTTGGTACATACAATTTGATTTTTGATGGTAAAAACAAAAGGATTTCAGTATCAGTAGAATGCACAGTGACCGCCACTGATGTTGATGAAAATGTATTTGTATGATTTTTTATTTCAAGAGTAGTGAGATATGATTAGGTTTCTTTTATATTAGTGGTTGCTTGTATATCCGATTATTCATGGTACAATCAATTGACTGATTATGTGTTGTGCCCCTTTGTGTTGTGTTTTTTTTAAAAGTTTATATAACAAAGTTTTATGACTTTTATTTGTATAACTTTTTCGGATTTTATTTATACTAGAAGAAGAGGGCAGCCTATGCACAGGCGAGAGTAGCACTGTCTCTATATATTAATTCCCAAGATCATTGCAAGCCCGAGAGAAATATATGATAAATGGAAACTGATTTTGCTGATTTTGGACTAGCAGCTTTAAAAAAAAACAGTACTTAATACACTGTGACATTTTTAATTCACTGTTGGAACTTCATCATAGTCTTGCTGTAACTCGCCACCGGGACTTCATAGTGTTACTGTAACTCGCCACTGGGACTTCATAGTGTTGCTGTAACTCGCCACTGGGACTTCATAGTGTTACTGTAACTCGCCACTGGGACTTCATAGTGTTGCTGTAACTCGCCACTGGGACTTCATAGTGTTACTGTAACTCGCCACTGGGACTTCATAGTGTTGCTGTAACTCGCCACCGGGACTTCATAGTGTTACTGTAACTCGCCACCGGGACTTCATAGTGTTACCCATGGGAATATCTAAAATAGCCTGACTCTGTGGGGGTAACTCGCCTTTTAACTCGCCTTTACCTAACTCGCCCATATTGTAACTCGCCTAAAACATGCTCTCGTTTCGGAGCGATTTTACAAACCAGGTAAAAAAAATATCGGAGCCGACTTCAACAGCGCAAGGAATAGCCGACCATCGTCACTGAATGACACTCACACCGGAATACACGCAATCCTTGATTAGGGGCGAATTTCAAGCCAATTCCTTGGCTTGCTTAGGGTGTTTTTGTAATGTCTCTCCTTATTTAGGGGCACATTTTCAAACCAATTCCTCACTTAGGGTCTTAAAAGGAACAGATGGCAATTTTGGGGGCCCCTAATTTGGGGGCCCTGGGCCCGGGCCCATCTGGCCCAATGGTAAATCCGGCCCTGAATTTACATGTAGGCCTAACATTTTGACATGCATGGTGTGATGTGTTTTAATTCAGTTTGAAACAGGTTTGAAACATCACATTAACGTATTGTTGAATTGAGGAAATATCCCGAGGGCCCCCCAAAAAGGTAAATACGGCCCTGTACATGTTTACACCACGTTTACACCACCCTACAATACATACCTCCATTTGCCATGTCACACCAGACGGTGAATGGTGGAATATTTCCGGCACCGGCGCCGCCATATGAACCAGGTCAATTACATAATACCCGTCGCCTGTGACTCCTGACGTAGACAAAGCTCCAGATATTAAGGCCTCGTAGCAATTGCGAACTGCCGTTGTTGTGTCTAGGGCTGAAATTAATAAATTGTGAGCATACAAATAACTTCAAATTAGTATCTAGTTTGCAAATGACAGGCCTACTCCCTCCCGCATTCTGGTCGGAGAGATCGGAGGCGCTCGTCCATCGCCAAAGGCTAAAAGGTCCCTTTTACCCAAAAAATACCATGCGAGAGTACCGAGCGAAAAATCTAGGTTTTTATGCATTTTTGTTCAGAAAAGGTCAACATTTTGAAAACCAATTCCACGCTTGTCGACAATCGGGAAAATAGCTTTGTCGACAAGAGCCCTATAGGCCTAATGTTCACAGGCTAAACATTATCTGACCTTGTTTAGAATTATAACTCTCTCCATGCAGGTGTCATCTGCAGACGACAAGTTCTATTTTTTTATTAAAAATTTTCAGAATTATAAATATGTTTGGAATTAGCAGAATATTAATCAGGCCTACTCGGATATAACGTGTGCATGTATGTTATACATTAGTTCTCATAGCTCACTGCAAAAAAAAAAAAACCGGTGACACTTTTAAGTGTCCCCCTTAACAATACGATTTCCTTCAAATTTGTTATTCTATACTCAAAATGCTGAAATAATAATATAAGTAATAATAATGAATGGAAGGTCCATTTTGAGCTGAAATAAGAAGGTAAAGTGAAAGAAACCCTATTTGGTTATTTTGGCCGTTAACATGCAGTCTCAGGAGGACATCATCATCATCATCATCAGTCGGCTGCGGAGCAGGCGACTACAAGCTTTCTCCAAATTCTTTGAATTATGACTTTATGTCGAACTTTTGCTCTGTTGATCCACAAACACAACACATTTAGCTGATTCCATTTAGGTGCAAGTTGGGGCATGTGTAAACATTACTAAAGGGGGCTGGCATTTTCTTCCCCTATAATCATTGCTAATATGCCAAAAAATCAGCTTTGAATTTTTTTTACCAATTTCATTTTATAAGATCGTACATTATGACTTTAATAAACACTTCAACGAAACGTGTTGGAGTGCTTATATTTATCACAATTTTATACCTAAACGTGTTATAGGCCTAATGTTAATCGTATTCAACGCTTCCTGCCTGCACTTTTACGTGCAGAGTATAACAATGCGCGTTGAAGTTTTTTGGGGTTTTTTTGCACTGAGGTGCTTAGTTTTCGAACGCATCTACGATATGGTTATGGAGTGTTTAAAAGGGCATTTCGTAATCCACAGCATGCAGCCTCATCCCCCCCCCCCCACACACACACACTTTTCTCAAAAAAACGCGAGATTTGTATATCACTGGAAACCTCTGGCTACATAATGGTCATGTATACCAAAAATGTCTTGCAGATTAATTCGTTTAGCACTGAAATATCGTCAAATTTGAATTTCGTTCTGGTATACCAGAACGAAATTAGCAGTGGCCTATAATGGGACAGTAGACCTACACATAATCATTCATAACTCGCAAACGCAAAATCGGAATCAACTGAAATTTTGGGAATAAGCTTTTTTCGTAGATATCTTCTGAAAAGTCATAAAAAGGAATGCTAGGATCACGAAATCCTCCTTTAATTTAAGGTGCTTAGATGATACAAATGTTTATGTAAACACAATATAATGTGTATTTAGAGCAACACTTCATGAATACGTAATTACTGTTTACTAACAATGCTTCATCATGTTATTACTATAACAATAGTGTTAATAAACATGTAGTTTAACACTATAATTACGTGTTTATTAAGTGTTGCTCTTAATACACACTATATCGTGTTTAAATATAAACATTTATTTGCAGTGTAACAGAGAATATAAATTCCTTTACCGTTATTTATCATTGTTAAACAATTAATTACCTAACACTTTAATTTACAGTGCTGGCTTCTTTATAAACCTATACACTATAAATGCAGTACATGTTACATTTTTCATTTACGTCAAAATTAACCTCCTTTGTTCTATTCCTAATAATACCAACTTGTTTTCTATGTAAATGATTCAGAGAACATACATTATATATTAATATCTTATTTTGGACAACTTGGCTAAATAATATTTTATCAACAGAAACAGTAATGTTTTAATTATCTATGGTATAATTTAACCAACTCGCACATAAAAGTGAAAAGTAGCCATAATTGAGTCCAACCTACCTGCAAATAGTAGCAGAATCACACAGGAAAATTGTATAAATTCCATGACGGATAGCACTCCCAATATAATCCTTACAAAAAGTTTATAAACCGGCCCTCGAACGGGGCATTAGTGGTGGTAAAACTGCCCACAAAAATTCGGCTGGAAAATTGGGCTTGGTCCACCATTAAGACACGAAAAAATGGTTCAGCCGAAAGCCCGTATGTTGACGACTTTTGGCAGAAAGGTACACCAAATAGAAGACCATGGTTCACTTGTTCTATTGTCAAATCTGTACGACGACTGAAAAGCGGCATCGCCCATCAAGAGATCCTTTTTTCTTATACCAATCTGAGAATACTTGAATAATACCTGTTCTACGTTAGTGGTGAAGGTCAAGTTCATGTGGGTTTTAATATTAAGTTAATGAAGCGTAGCACCGTAGCACGGCACTTTCAGGAATAGATATGAACTTTGCGTGCGTTCACTCTGTAACTTTGTAAACTAAATTTGCCCTGGCGTTGCGCTTGGATAGTTCGTTTGGGTCAGAATGAAATTGTATGGTGTAAAATTAATTGTAGAATTAAATTAATAATAAAAGTTAATAAAGGTAAACATTAGTTTTCAGTGTTGAGTGTAGTGTCATGAAATTTGAAGTAAAAATATGATTTATTATTATTTTTGTTTTTGCTATCTACTGAAGATGACATGAATATAATAATGATAAACGTGTGGCATGATGGGAACTATATTATGCCGTGAATGTGTGCAATATACATTACAGACATGTACAGGCCGTACATGTAGGCCTATATCATGGAATGAGTATAAAAATATGAAAATATGAGTTTTAAGGATATTTTCATATCTATGCCATGGCAGATCGATGGTAAAATAATGTGTGAAAACTGTTATATTTGTAGCAGTAGTCTCGGATAATGCATACAATATTTGGCATATACATGATGTTTTATGAACTTTTAAGTCTGTGACCTGTTTCATAAAGGGTAATTTTGCATGTAGTCGATTTCGATCCCATGGTGCAGTGCGATTGTGATCGTAGATAATCAACGTCACGTGACTGCACTTGAATGCAAACATGTAATACATCAGTACCGTACCCATTGGCGTCGCTAGCTCTTTTTCAGATGGAGGGCAATGAGTGGGGAATTGGGTCGGGCAATGCAACTTTCAGGGGGGGCAAACTTTGACGAAAATGGTCTAAAATGTACAAAAGATCCTAAAATCGTAATATCAAGGAGTTCAGCATCTCACAGGGGGGTGGGGTGGGGGAAATGGGGGAAGACGTCTCACAGGGGGGGGGGGGGGCAGCTTACCCTCCCTTGGCTACGCTACTGTTTTAGCCTTGCGTGTATAAATGTGTAATACAATTTTAGACCTTTTCGGAAAATCCCAAAACTCTTTGGGATTGGAACCCTTATGACGTCACGTAGGCCCTATTTGGCTATTCCAGTTGAAATGCATACATCCCCTATGAAAGACGTGACCTTAATATCTCACAAAGGGGGGTGTACATTTCAAATGGAATCATCCATTCAGGTAATCACATTTGAAATTCACATTCGTTTGTGGGAGATTAAGGTCATGATTCCCATAGGGGGTGTATGGAATAGTCCATTATCGATACGCACATCTTCTTACACGCTTTTCATTTTATAAGAAATTACTTTTTACACAAGCTCAAATTTTATGTCGTAAAAAATGCCTCTTATATTTACACTTCGGGGGTTTAGGACCAGAAGGCCATATCTGTAATAGCTGCCGGCAGGTATATCATATCGTTAAATGCATACATAGAATGCAGAAATGTTCAAAATATATATATGGCAGTTGCAAATAGGAGCTTCTTGCCGAAACTTTCATCTCATAATATTGATTTACATTTAAATTTCATGAATGGCAATATTAACAGTAGATAAAGCTACTGACTCAATACCAATATCAACAGTAGATAGCTACTTCATCAATACCAATATCAGCAGTATAGATAACTACTTCATCAATACCCATATCAGCAGTATAGATAGCTACTTCATCAATACCAATATCAGCAGTAGATAGCTATTTCATCAATACCAATATCAACATTATATATAGCTACTTATCCATCCAGCTGAAGGCCAAAGGCCCCCCCCCGAACACCCCATATCAGCAATATAGATATCTACTTCATCAATACCAATATCAGCAGTAGATAGCTTCTTCAATCTTTATCAATATCAACAGTAAATAGTTCATCAATACCATTATCAGCAGATATAGATAGCTCGTACTTCATCAATACTAATATCAGCAGTAGATAGCTACTTCATCAATACTAATATCAGCAGTAGATAGCTACTTCATCAATACTAATATCAGCAGTAGATAGCTACTTCATCAATACTAATATCAGCAGTAGATAGCTACTTCATCAATACTAATATCAGCAGTAGATAGCTACTTCATCAATACTAATATCAGCAGTAGATAGCTACTTCATCAATACTAATATCAGCAGTAGATAGCTACTTCATCAATACTAATATCAGCAGTAGATAGCTACTTCATCAATACTAATATCAGCAGTAGATAGCTACTTCATCAATACCAATATCAGCGGTAGATAGCTACTTCATCAATACTAATATCAGCTCAGCAGTAGATAGCTACTTCATCAATACTAATATCAGCAGTAGATAGCTACTTCATCAATACTAATATCAGCAGTAGATAGCTACTTCATCAATACTAATATCAACAGTAGATAGCTACTTCATCAATACTAATATCAGCAGTAGATAGCTACTTCATCAATACTAATATCAGCAGTAGATAGCTACTTTATCAATACTAATATCAGCAGTAGATAGCTACTTCATCAATACTAATATCAGCAGTAGATAGCTACTTCATCAATACTAATATCAGCAGTAGATAGCTACTTCATCAATACTAATATCAGCAGTAGATAGCTACTTCATCAATACTAATATCAGCAGTAGATAGCTACTTCATCAATACCATATCAGCAGTAGATAGCTACTTCATCAATACTAATATCAGCAGTATATAGGTACTTCATTAATACTAATATCAGCAGTAGATAGCTACTTCATCAATACCATATCAGCAGTAGATAGCTACTTCATCAATACTAATATCAGCAGTAGATAGCTACTTTATCAATACTAATATCAGCAGTAGATAGCTACTTCATCAATACTAATATCAGCAGTATATAGCTACTTCATCAATACCATATCAGCAGTAGATAGCTACTTCATCAATACTAATATCAGCAGTATATAGCTACTTCATCAATACTAATATCAGCAGTAGATAGCTACTTCATCAACACCATATCAGCAGTAGATAGCTACTTCATCAATACTAATATCAGCAGTAGATAGCTACTTTATCAATACTAATATCAGCAGTAGATAGCTACTTCATCAATACTAATATCAGTAGTAGATAGCTACTTCATCAATACCATATCAGCAGTAGATAGCTACTTCATCAATACTAATATCAGCAGTATATAGCTACTTCATCAATACCCATATCAGCAGTAGATAGCTACTTTATTAATATTTTTTTTCTCAAATCGGGACCCATGATTAGGAACTTTTTTGCAGCGGCACATCTCCGTATACCTTATACGTGAGTACCCATCCCCTCGAATTGCGAGACATGTATTTTGGCCACTCTTGCCACTATCAATACTAATATCAGAAGTAGATAGCTACTTCATCAATACTAATATCAGCAGTAGATAGCTACTTCATCAATACCATATCAGCAATAGATAGCTACTTCATAAATACTAATATCAGCAGTAGATAGCTACTTCATCAATACTAATATCAGCAGTAGATAGCTACTTCATCATTTCAACTGGAATAGCCCATTATAGATACGCATAATTATATGATTTTCATTTTATCAGAAATTACATTTTACACATGCTCACAATTAAAAAAATGCCTCTTACATTTACACTTCGGTGGATTAGGACCAGAAGGCACTATCTGTAATAGCTGCCCTGGTGTCATATTGTTAAATATAATATAGAATGCAGAAATTATCAAAATATATAGGGCAGCTATTGCAGCTAGGACCTTCTTGCCCTTAACCCTCATCTCATACAGAATTACCATAGCATCCATTAAGTAGGATTGTTGATACTTCATAAATTTTATATGGCAGCTATCGCTTGCGGATACGCGTTAATTGTTACCGTACTATCACTTGACGTTGCTTAGCATGTTTCCCCTGGGATTTGTACTAAAGAAGAAACTAAGTCATAAAAAGCTTTTATCTGCAGTGTCACACAACAAAATCTACATGTATACCTGGGTTGTAAGATGTGCTCTGAACTGGACTTAATTTCATATAGTATGTTACCTTTTTTGGTAGGCTTCTTGCTTCCCATTAAAGCACAAACCAAACACTAAAAGCTTTTATATTGTATCAATAATAAAACAATTATATTTAATTTGGTAGCAACCTGGATCATAAGACGTGCTCTGAACTGGATTTAATTTCAGAAAATATAAAGCAAAATAAATATTTTTAGTCATTCTCTTCATAATACAAAAATAGGTTAAAAATCTTCTTTATTTTTGGCGAACTCTCAACTCGATGAATTTTAAAAGTGAATAAATAAATTCTAATATTAGCAGTAGATAGCTATTTCATCAATACCAATATCAGCAGTAGATAGCTACTCTATTAATACCAATATCAGCAGTAGATATATACAGATTTGACATTAACCGCTGAGTGCACCAAATCCGCGTAACTGCGGAGTAAGCTACTATTTAGTAAGTCATGATAGAGTCAAAGTCCCATTACTTTATGCGTTTATATTATGCCTTACAAATTTATGACAAGGGACCGTTCACAAACACTTGTTAGGGGGCTTGATGCAAACAATTTCATTGCGAAAATTTTTCGGGGGCCCCTTTTGAGATCTCACAAATTTCAGGGCCCCCTTTTTTGACATGAAAATTATGGGTCAACCCATAGAAAAGCATATAAATTCAATTTTCCCAGGAAAAAATACCCACCAATTTTTTTTCTATCCCCCTCCTACAACTGACCCTGATACGCGACTGAACACGTAAACTGCTTTGACCCCGAAAGGATTTGTACAAAAACTACACTGCTGAGTCCCCCACCCCCGGCGTGTTACCCCTTCTGTCATGGTGTGACAAAATAGATATCATAATCATAAACCTATAGGCCTACTACTACAAAGTACGCTAAATACACTGATATGGTATTTTGTCACCGGGGTATTTAGTGACATAACACTGCCTATTGTTGAAATTAAATAACAATTGACCGCGTGGTTAAAAACGTGATATTAAAGGTGCTGATTGTGATTTACTGCTCCATTAATGAAGATACTAAAAAGTAGTTACTCGCCAGATACGCTTCAGCGCAAGTCCCAAAAATACTAGTTTAGTAAGATACGCGGCAGTTGCAGAGTAGTTACTAAAGAAGTAAGCTACTAAACTAGTAAGTTACGCGGATTTGGTGCACCATTTTGTTGCAAAATCCCAAGAATAGACTGGAAGGGGTCGGCATAAACCGCACGGGCTAAATATTAATTAAGGTGTGCCTGGAGATGGTATAACATAATTGTTTGATATGAAAATATGCTTTCCATGAGTTTACATTATGGTGCTCATTAATGTAGTGAATTTGCCTAAAATGGCGGATTTAAGGAGGCTGATTTTGAACTTTTGGGGGACAGAATTTCGGACTTTATGCAAAACTTTTTTGTTATTATAATATATTGGGGTTTGAGGTGACATTTCCTAAGCTTCGTCAGCAATTTTCTCATCGTGTCGTTTGACGATCGCCTTTAGGCGTGAAACTCAAAGTAACGACTTATATTCCTGAAGTTCTAAACTTTAAATTTTTATACGCTCTCCCTTTTTGGGATAGAGCATCATTGTTGCCGGATGTTAATATAATGTCATAATCACGTTGTCTCGAGGTATAAAGCACATGGTTAAAACGTGGTTTAAATGTCATGGTCTGACCCCGATACAACGTAATCTACGGACGTCATAATTACGTTAATTTGTGAACTCGTATTCGTGCTGTGATTTTCGGACGTTGATATAACGTCATAGTGACGTTGTTTCGACGTCATAATAACGTTACATTAACGTTCGCGAATAACGTTTTCATGACACGAATACGAGTTCACAGATTTACGTACTTACAACGTCCATATATTACGTTTGTACGACTTTATAATTATATAACTTTTAGACAACGTTGTAACAACGAAAAATGTTAGCTGGGCAGTAAATAGCTACTTCATCAATACCTATATCAGCAGTAGAAATAGGACCTAAAGCTACCTCATCAATACTCATATCAGCAGTAGATACCTACGTCATCAATACTGATATCAGCAGTAGATAGCTACTTCAACAATACTCATATCAGCAGTAGATACATACTTCATCAATGCCCATGTCACCAGTAGATACCTACCTCATCAATACCCATATCAGCAGTAGATAGTTACTTCATCAATACCCATATCAGCAGTAGATAGCTACGTTATCAATACCCATATCAGCAGTAGATACCTACTGCATCAATACCCATATCAACAGTAGATAAAGTTTAGTTACTTCATCAATACCCATATCAGCAGGAGATAGATAGTTTCCGGTGGCGCTCTACTAGATCAGCTGCACTTTCACTTCGCTCCGATTATACAAGCATTTCCCTGCAGTTTAAACTATTTTGTGGACAATATTATAACTTTTTATGAACTTGTGAGTAATATGTGACCAGTTTCAACTTCTTTGTGATAATTTTGAATTGCGTCTTGTCTAGTATTTTTCGACATTTTCTTCGGTTCGTTCATCACTGTATTTACGTACTGTTGAATTCGTCAGCCATGTACTGTAGGCCTACTTAGTGTTTTTCATGATGTGTCGTCTAACATAGACATACCTTAGACATACCTTAGATGCCACACCTTCACCTTCTTCTGAGATGATAATAGTGTGGCAGGGGTTTGGGGGCTTTTTGCCCATTAAAACCCAATTTGCTTAGTTCCTGCTTAAAGCAGAGGAGTGTGGGCGATTGAATAGCACTTTCAGGCAATTTGTTCCAATTTTCCACCACTCTTTGACTGTAGAAATACTTCCTTGTATCTAGTCTTGATCTTGATTTGGCCAGTTTTTGGGAGTGTCCTCTGGTGCCCTGGTAGTCCGCTTTCTGGAAAAGGGTATCTGGATTGATCCTGTCGATTTGATTCATGATTCTGTATGTTTGGATGATGTCCCCTCTTTCCCTTCTCTTCTCCATTGTGGTGAGGTTGAGCCTCCTCAGTCGTTCTTCGTATGTAAGATGCTGGATACTCGGGATGAGCTTGGTTGCTCTTGCCTGCACCTTTTCGATGACCTTCTTGTCCTTTTCCATGTGCGGGCTCCATGCTTGCATAGCATAGTCCAGGTGTGGTCTAACCAGAGACTTGAAGAGTTTCAATATGATGTCACGGCTTCTGAAGGCGAAGTTTCTTTTAATGAGGCCTAATGCTCTGTTCCCTTTCTTGGCTGCAGTAGCACATTGCGAGGATACCTTCAGTGTGTTGCTAATCAGCACTCCCAAATCCTTTTCTTCTTTTGTTTCTTTCAGTTCTGTTTTTTCTTTTTTTTTTTTGTTGTGCTGGTTCTGATGCCCAAAGTGCATAACGGCACATTTGTCTGCGTTATACCTCATCTGCCATGTTTCTGCCCAGACTTGCAGGTGGTTTATGTCTTCTTGCATATTCTTTATGTCTTCATCTGTTGCCACTGGATTTGCTAACTTTGTATCATCTGCAAACTTGCTCACTGTAGCTAATGTGCTAATATTGCTCTCCATGTCGTTCATATATATCAGGAAGCAGAGGGGTCCTAATACTGATCCTTGAACCACCGAACTTGTCACCTCTTTCCATTCCGACTCTGCTCCTTGCATAACTACTTTCTGCTTCCGATCTGTCAACCATGCCTCAATCCAATACAACAGCTTGCCTTCAATGCCATGAGCTTTAATCTTTTCTACTAGTCTTCTATGTGGTACTGTGTCAAAAGCCTTGGCCAGGTCTAGATACACAACGTCTACTGGGATGCCTTCGTCTACTGTCTTGGTGATGACTTCCAAGTACTCAATAAGATTTGTAGTGCAAGACTTCCCCTTTCTGAATCCGTGCTGAGTGTCATGGATGAGATTATGCTTATCGAGATGCTCTGTTATATGGTCTTTGATGATACTTTCCAGGACTTTGCCAATTACTGAAGTGAGGCTGATAGGTCTGTAGTTCCCTGTTTTGGATCTTGAACCCTTCTTAAAGAGTGGTATGATATGCGCGATTCTCCAGTCTGCAGGAACAATGCCTTCTGCTAATGACTTGTTGAAGATATACGCCAATGGGGTACACAGTTCCTCAGCACATTCTTTCAGTACCGAAGGGTGAATTTGATCTGGGCCAGCTGCTTTGGAAGAATCAAGTCCTTTCAGCTTTTCTTTGACACAGTCATTGGTAATTACAAATTTTTCAAGTTTCTCTTCTTCTGGTCCTGTGTAAATAGTTTCTGGTTCAGGTACATTCTGGTTCTCCACTGTAAAGACTGAAGCAAAAAAGTCATTCAATGCTTCTGCTGTGGGCTGCCCTGGTGGTATTGTTTCTCCAGTGTCGGTTTTCAGTGGACCAACAGCGTCCTTTACTTTCTGTTTGGATCTCACGTAGGCGTAGAAGCTTTTAGAATCCTGCTTTATATTCTCTGCTAATTTCCTCTCAAAGTCTCTCTTTGCCTGTCTTACTTCATACTTAGCTTCTTTCTGGCATTTCTTGTAGTGCTCCAAGTTTCTACTAGTCTTTCTCTTCTGATATCTTTTCCAGGCTCTTTGTTTCCTGCGAACAAGTTTCTGTGCTTTCTTGGTCAGCCACAGCGGCTTCTTTTTATTTCTTTGGATCTTCATTGGAACATGATCATGTATTACATTGTGCAATTGTTCTTTGGTATAGTTCCAAGCTTGTTCTGCTGATCTTGTTTCCAAATCTTCAGTCCACTTTATTTGGCTCAGTTTGGCTTTCATTTGGTCAAAATTGGCATTTCTAAAGTCTCTCTTTGGCGGTGATTTCACTGGTTCGACAAGGTAATTTGTATCCCAAATCAACATGCAGTGGTCGCTTGTGCCTAGGTGGGCTACAACTTGCACATCGTCAACCATATCTGGGTTTGAGGTTATCACCAGGTCGATCAAGGAATTCAGTCTAGTTGGCTTTGTAACATGTTGGGTCCATAAGTTGTCCAGGATAACATCCATGAAGGCTTCTGCTCTTCCTGATCCAGCTTGCATGATTTCCCAGTTAATTTCTCGGTAGTTGAAGTCACCAATAACCATGATGTCTTTTTTCTCGTCTTTGAGGCTCTTTAATACCTGGTTCAGGCTATCATTTTGCTCATTGGTGTTGTATTGACTCCTATACATGATCCCCAGTAGCATATCAGCTTCCGTGCTTGGACATGAGATGTCACACCATAATGCATCCTCATACTCCGCTAAAGCTGCATCTTCTCTCACCTGTACTTCAATACCATCCTTTGTATACAGTAGTATACCACCATGTCCTTTGTACTGTCTGTCTAGTCTGGTAGTCTGGTAGCCAGGTATTTGAAGCTCTGAATTTGCAATATCTTGGTGAAGCCATGTCTCTACAATGCCTACTATATCTGGATCTTCTTCTTCAATGTGATATCTCAAATCGTCTCTCTTATTTGTAATACTTTGTGCGTTGCAGAAGGTGCATTTTAACTTCTTTCTTGTGCCATCCGCTGGTTGGTTACTTATCCTACCAGTCTTTGGATTTCTGGCTGTACTGTTTTTTCTCTTGGCTGCTGGTCGTTTCCTTGTCTCACCAGGTTTTTGGCCATCAAAACAATGTCTGTCTGCATCCACTGGTCGGTTTTCTTTCCTTCCAGTCTCTTGGTATGCATCAACAATTTTTTCTTCAATGTCTGTCTGCAAATTCTCTTCAAGGTGGTTTTCCTCTGAAGACTCTGGTTCTTGCAGGCCAGTAGAAGTTTGGTGCTTGGTGCTAATTTGTGCGCTATTTACATAGTTCTTGTCTTGTTGACCTACTGTTCTTCTTGTGAGGGAGGAGGTCTGACTGTGACAATTTTCCCCCTCACTATCCTCAAGTTTTTTTCACCCTCCGCTTTACGCTGCCTAAGTTCTTGACGTAGCTCTGCCTCTTTTTTCCTCTGTTCATACGTCAGATCTGGTTTCAAGTACACATCGTTGTACACTTCATCGTTGTGCAAATTTTTGGCATTGGTAAGAGCTGTGTGCTTTGCCGTTTTGTTTTTCATTTGTACTTTTACGAGACAGCCTTTTTCAGTGGATATTACATCAGTTTTCACTATGTCATTTGGACTTACTTCAAGCTTACTCTGGAAAAGTTCTTTAACGTTTTTCAACATTAAAGAATATTCGAAGGACACCTTGTTGTCTATCCGAAAAGGTGTGATAAACACTATTGAACCAAAACCATTCAGCCCAGACAAGTGGAATGAACTAAAACGATTGAACGTTGTTAGAAAAACAAAGCGTGGGCGACGAGGTGGAAAGCGTTTAAGACGAAGGATCCACTCGATTGTTACTAATCGATTACCATCTCAGCAGTTTCTTGGAAATGAGAGTGCCACCAAAACAATAAATCCTCACAACTTGATTCGTGTCAAAAAGTGCAATTCAAATACACCCTCTGCAAAGTTCGCTGTTTGGAATGGCCAATCAATTAGGGGGCGTAAGAAAGCTTCCGCAATAATTGATCTTGTGATGTCCGAACATCTGGACATTTTAGCGATAACTGAGAGTTGGCTAACTGGTGATGAAAGAGATAATCGAATTCTTTCTGACTTGAAAAATGCTCTTCCTGACTATGTTATGCATCATGTTCCGCGCCCGAAACGGGGTGGTGGTGTTGCAGTGCTCTTGCGCAGAGGATTTGACATCGTTATCAACCCGTCTTTTCTCGCTAAATCTTTCGAACAAATGGACGTGACAATTTCGTCGAAATCTTCATCCATAAGGCTTTACGTCATTTACCGACCCTATCCATCCAAGGTTAACAAGTTCACAGCGAAGATGTTCTTCGATGAATTTTCTGCATTTGTGGAGACATGTACATCCCTTGCTATTCCATTTGTAATAGCGGGCGATTTCAACTTCCATATGGACGTTCTGGATGATCGCGAAGCTATAATCTTTCGTGAACTTCTTGATTCTGCTTCATTTGATCAGCATGTAAACAAACCTACACATCGCTGCGGTCATACGCTAGATTTGGTGATTACGCGCAGCTCCGATTCCATCATTTCTGATTTGACAATTGATGATACACTTCCATCTGATCATTTTGCTGTCATTTGCAAGCTTGCTGTGTCACGTCCACCTGTCACCAAACATCAGTTTCGCTTTCGCAAACTACGTGACATCGATATCAATGCATTTAATAATGACATCGCTGCTTCGTCTCTTGTGACTGATCCAGCCAATGACGTTGAGTCCCTCAGTACTCAATTTGACAATGTCATGTCTGACTTGTTACATTGTCATGCTCCGGAGGTTTCTAGAAGCGTTTCATTGCGACCTCATGCCCCCTGGTATGATGAGGCGCTCCGTAAAGAAAAGCAGGAACGTCGTCGCTGTGAGCGTCAGTTTTGTAAATCTGGACTTGAAGTACACAGACAAACCTATCGTGATCAGTGCAAGAAATACTCAGCTAAGCTAGAAGAAGCAAAATCTAACTACCATAAATTGCAACTGAAGGACTGCGACCAAAAACAGTTGTTTCGACAGGTTGACAAAATGTGTTCGACTGGCTCCAACAGAACTCTTCCCTCCCATGACAGCACTGAAAAGCTGGCAAATGACTTCGCGGAGTTTTTTTTGCGGATAAGATCCGAAAAGTTAGAGATAAGCTTGACAACATCACTCTGCAACCATCCGTGCCTTCTGAACAAAACCATACCTCAACTTTCAGTAATTTCTGCGAGGTATCTGAAGAGACTATCCATCGTATCATCATGAAATCACCATCGTCGACATGCTCGCTGGACTCAATTCCAACTTCGCTCCTAAAAGAATGCCTTCCTGAGTTACTTCCATCGATTACTAAAATTGTCAATCGTTCGCTCCTATCTGGCATCTTTCCTGCATCATACAAGGTTTCTAGTGTAACTCCCTTGATCAAGAAACCTGGACTGGACGTTAATATACTGAACAACTACAGGCCTATCTCCAACCTGAAGTTTGTCTCAAAGGTTGTTGAGAGGGCGGCGTCAGCCCAGCTTCAAGAATACATGCTTGATAACGAACTGTATGGTAGTAGACAATCAGCGTATCGCAAGCATTTCAGCACGGAGACTGCTCTAGTGCGAGTACAGAACGATATATTGCGTGCTGTTGACCAGCGTTCTGATGTTGTGCTTGTTCTACTCGATCTCTCGGCCGCCTTTGATACAGTCGACCATCAGATATTACTTCGGCGGCTGAGAGATCGTTACGGAGTCCACGGAAAAGCGCTTGCCTGGTGTACTAGCTACCTTTGTAATCGTCAACAATCAGTTGTTATTGGCGACAGTGTATCTGCGACACACTTCATGAACTGCTCCGTACCTCAAGGATCTGTCGCTGGACCATTCATGTTTACAGTTTATGCTGCTCCGCTTGAAGACTTGATTAGGTCATATGGTGTTGAAACTATGATCTACGCGGACGATACACAGTTGTATCTTGTATTGGATCCTAGTAGCGACGACCAACTTCAACGCCTTGAAGACTGCGTTCGAGGCGTGAAAGCATGGACTGCAGAAAATAGATTGCTTCTGAACGATTCAAAGACTGAGGTGTTGCATTTATCTTCGCGATTTAGCAGGAATCCGACACCAATTTCTACCATCAAAGTTGGCGACTCAGAAGTTGACATTGCTTCAGAAGTGCGCAACCTTGGAGTCCTATTTGACCAGTACATGACGCTCATACCTCAAGTGAACAATGTGTGTCGCCCTGCGTGTCTGGCTATCTCCAAAATTGGCCGTATTCGGAAATACATCGACCGTCCTACGGCAGAACGTTTAGTGCATGCATTTGTGACATCCAGACTTGATGCTAACAATAGTCTGCTCTTTGGTCTAACAAGTTCTGCAATTTCTAAGCTTCAACGGGTACAAAACAGTGCCGTGCGACTTGTTTTAGGAGTCAGTGGCCATCGCGTTAATATCAACGATTTACGCCGAAATGAGCTGCACTGGCTTCCTGTGAAAGATCGAATTGTCTTCAAAATCCTCATGATCACATACAAATCGCTGAATGGACTAGCTCCACCTTACCTGAAAGAACTTCTTAACATCTACAAATCGAGCCGCTCCCTTCGGTCGTCGTCGCTTTCTCTCCTTGAAGTACCACGGACTGTAGCAACATCAACGTACGGAGAGCGTGCCTTCTCAGTTTCTTCACCTAAGTTGTGGAATGGGTTACCTCAGCAGATTAGGAATGCCGCGTCACTTGCCACCTTCAAGAAACTGTTAAAAACTCATCTTTTTATCAGTCCAACAGTTTAAATTATATGTGATTTGGTGCTATGTTGTGCGTGGTATCCAGTTAAGCAGACGTTTTAGTTTTCTCACCTCTGTCGGTTTTTTCCATCCGTTCGGCTTGTCCGTTCCACGGAGGTGATGGTCTGTTTTTGCTCTCTCCAACTCGTCTGCTGCCTGGATACCATGCATGAATCAATTTTGTGCAATCTTTCTTTTCAGATTGCTTATGTTGTTTTTAAGTCATATGTATATTGTATGTTTTGGACCTATACTATGTTAGCTTTTTAAATCACGTTTTATCGTATGGTCATGTTTATGAGTGCTGCTTTCACTCTCTAAAATGTGTATATTTAATGCGGTTTTATCATTGTTTTTTTATAACTTTTAATTTTGTGTATTGGTTGTATATTTATGTAAAGCGCTTAGAGGCCTTTTTAAGGTATTTCTGCGCTATACAAGCGCCTCATTATTATTATTATTATTATTAGATACTTAATCAATACCCATATCAGCAGTAGATACATACCTCATCAATACCCATATCAGCAGTTGATAGCTACTTCATCAATACCCATATTAGCAGTAAATAGCTACTTCATCAATACCTATATCAGCAGTAGAAATAGGACCTAAAGCTACCTCATCAATACCCATATCAGCAGTATAGTAGATACCTACTTCATCAATACTGATATCAGCAGTAGATAGCTACTTCAACAATACTCATATCAGCAGTAGATATCTACTTCATTAATGCCCATATCAACAGTAGATAGCTACTTCATCAATACTCATATCAGCAGTAGATAGCTACGTCATCAATACCCATATCAGCAGTAGATAGCTACTTCATCAATACCAATATCAGCAGTAAATATCTACTTCATCATTGCCCATGTCAGCAGTAGATAACTACTTTATCAATACCCATATCAGCAGTAGATAGCTACTTCATCAATACCCATATCAGCAGTAGATACCTACCTCATCAATACCCATATCAGCAGTAGATAGTTACTTCATCAATACCCATATCAGCAGTAGATAGCTACGTTATCAATACCCATATCAGCAGTAGATACCTTCTGCAGCAATACCCATATCAACAGTAGATAAAGTTTAGTTACTTCATCAATACCCATATCAGCAGGAGATAGCTACTTAATCAATACCCATATCAGCAGTAGATACCTACCTCATCAATACCCATATCAGCAGTAGATAGCTACGTCATCAATACCCATATCAGCAGTAGAAATAGGACCTAAAGCTACCTCATCAATACCCATATCAGCAGTATAGTAGATACCTACTTCATCAATACCAATATCAGCAGTAAATAGCTACTTCATCAATACCCATATCAGCAGTAGATACCTACCTTATCAATACCCATATCAGCAGCAGATAGTTACTTCATCAATACCCATATCAGCAGTAGATAGCTACTTCATCAATACCCATATCAGAAGTAGATAGCTACTTCATCAATACCCATATCAGCAGTAGGTAGCTACTTCATCAATACCCATATCAGCAGTGGATAGCTACTTCATCAATACCCATATCAGCAGTAGATAGCTACTTCATCCATACCCATATCAGCAGTAGATACCTACCTCATCAATACCCATATCAGCAGTAAATAACTACTTCATCAATACCCATATCAGCAGTAAATAGCTACTTCATCAATACCCATATCCGCAGTAGATAGCTACTTCATCAATACCCATATCAACAGTAGATACCTACCTCATCAATACCCATATCAGCAGTAGATAGCTACTTCATCAATACCCATATCAGCAGTAGATAGCTACTTTATTAATAATTTTTTTCTCAAATCGGGACCCATGATTAGGGACTTTTTTGCAGCGGCACATCTCCGTATACCTTATACGTGAGTACCCATCCCCTCGAATTGCGAGACATGTATTTTGGCCACTCTGCTCACAAAATCAATTATCTAAATAACTTAGCAGATTCGATACTTTGATTTGTAAGGAAAATATCATTTTGAATCAGTATGTTCCAAGTAAACATGGTAAATGGCAGTATCTGATAGCATTAAGCAAAGAACTCCTGAATCCCAGAAAAGACAGCACTATTTTTTAAAGAATTATAAAAGTATTATCTTGTTTTTCCAAATGAATCACAGCTCCTAATTCTTTAGTTAGTTCTGACTGACAATAAAAGTCAAATTTTAATATTCTTGCAATTTGAGTGAAAATTGGCAAAAAAACATACAATTTTGCATTGTTTTCTTACAATAATAGCCACAAAAAATTGTAAGACTTGGCGCAAGTCTAAGCATTCAAAATCTTGACTATAATTATGCTAAGAGTTCGCTCATAATTTTAATATTTTATGTTATTTTTGATAATTAGCTATGAAATAATAAACATAAGCATAATTTCTTTGGTCTTTGGGCTTACAGCATACGAAAAACAGTCTAAGAACGCATGTTTTTGACCCTTTTTTTTATATCTATATAAAAGTTGACCAAAATATTAAAATTTGACTTTCATCGCCAGTTAGAAAGTGATATAGGATTTAGCTATGTTTCATTTGGCAAACCAGGATAATATTTTTGTAAACCAAAAATATCACAGGCCTCCTTTGATCAGCTCGTAATCGGCGGGCCTTATTACATCGCGGATTAATATTAAACTATTTTATTTTGACAATTGTCTTGTGACATCTCGCCAGAAGCATCACAAATTATTATAAGTCCTATACTTTGTCTACTTTCTTTTTCACAAAAAATATGGACCAGACAGGTCAACTAATAGCACTCTTAACGTGGGTCTACTTTTCGGCGTAATGGTAAAAGCCTAACATTTCCCACCTATATGAGCTAATCAAATAGTGCTGTTTGATTTCTGCAATCAAGAGTAGATATTACATTTTCCGCGCTAATATATTGTGTCTCTGGTTAATGGCAATATCCCTGTCTGTGTATATCAATATTATTATTTAATTTGAAGAGGAGCTTTTTATTTTGTAGTATGATAATGTTATTTCTGATTTTGCTGTTTGCTGGCAAAGTGATGAAATTATTTCTAAAATTGCTTCAATAGAAAATGAAAAGATTGGGTAAACTTGATTTAAATAAATCTAATCAAGAAACAAAATAGAAGTTTAATAATAGTCTTCATTCATGAATGTTACTATATGGTCATTGGCATCTTACACAATGTATAATGTAAAAACTAACAAAGAAAGCTTTGATTAAAAAGCAGCAAAAAAATACTGAATTACAGTATTTACATTTATACAATTGAAATTGACTTGATCGTTGTAGAAATTAAAAAAAGAAGATTTTTCTTCATAAAAATATGGCCAAAATAAAATTATTCACGACATTCAGCTACCAAAGTCATTGTTACATCTTTATTATCTTTCTGACGTTTTGATCATATTACCTGATAAAAATTAAGATAAGCATAGAAATAATTGGCTATTCCAGTTAAAAGCTATACGCCCCCTGGGAAGATATGATCTTAATCTTCCCCATAATGTGAAGTTCAATATGGAGTTGCCTGAATGAGTGACTCCATTTGAAATAATTAAACATCCCCTGTATAGCGTGGGAGAAGTTAGCAACTATTTTAAACTGTTGCGATTTGGTAGTTCACAGCATCTTGCGAATGGTAGTGAGCTTTGGCAAAAATTGCATTGATCATTTCATAGCGAGTGTGTAGAAGAATTCAAATATCACAGATATACTTTTTTAAGTCCTGTGGTTCTTGAGTTATTTTGTAAAGAGGGCTGAAACAACAACACTTTTGTAAAACGTACATAATTCATTAACAACAATAAATCAAGCAAGTTTTCAAAGTATGATTTGTAGAATGAACTTTTGCAAAACATCAAAGTGTTATTTTTCAATAATATATTGATTTAAATAATGAAAGTCGATTTTGTTGTTGCTTCGACCAATAATACTTCGTCTACCCTTAAGATCACGTCTCCTATAGCATGCATATGGCATGTATGGGTGTATGAATTTTAAACGGAATACCCCAAATGCACGTTTTTGTCATCAACACAATGGTGGCTATATAATAAATGCAAAATACCATCAATAACAATGAAAACCCCAGCAACATAATTACCCCATTACAGCAAAAAATAATAACATAATTAAATTGAATCAGTCCATTTTGATGTCAAAATGTCAAACATTTCGAGATTATTATTATTGTTCAGACCTTTATTTTATTATTCAGACCTTTATCATTCTATAAAAGGTAAATAGACGTCTTTCGTTTTTCGATCAATTTAGTTTAAAACCTGTGTTATTATATTACAAACCTTTCCCGGGGAACTAATAAACAGATAGTGTTTATTTGGCCCCAATTAATGAGCCACATGCAAATTTGTTCAATGTGTATCCCCCTCCCCCCCTGGTAAAATACTAAGTGGGGAAAAGCACTTTGTAGATAGGCCTAGAGATATTTTATAATTTGAGGTCATGTGGTGATGAACATAATTATGTGATGGGATGTGATCAAACAAAACAGTGTGAAGTCGGGCATATTCAATTTTCAGTTTTTACATGAATGTATAGAGCATATGCAAAGCTACATTTTGCAGAAACCCCCATTGAAATTGAACATTTAGTTCCAAAGGTATGGACAGTTGAAGTGTTTCCAAAGCAATATGCCGCGCCGTAAATGAAATTATTGTCTTTGTTTGGCTATATCAACATATCCGACTTCCGACTGATTTTGATTGATCACATCACATTTATGGGTTTTTTTTGCAAGAAACAAAAAAGACGAGGGACACTGATGAAAATCATGATATTACGAAACCTTCAGAATGAAGGCTGTTTTAATTCGATCAGTTTCTATTCCTTTGCTCGTTTTTCTTGGCGTTGTATCCAAACAATTAACTCAATGGCCTTGGTCAGTTGTCTTGACGGACGTGTATTGATGCTATTCCATTTGAATCCCATACAAGACATGAACTCAATTAGTGTGAATTTCACATGTTAACTGAATGGGTCACCTCGGGAGTCACTCCATCGCCATACACACTCCATAAAACCACCCCTACTGGCCCGACCGACCCAGAATGGGGGGGGGGGCAAAAACAAAAGGCCCGACCCACCAACCCTACTTGAATTGTCTGCCAACAGGTAGACAGAGTATTTTCGTCGCCTAAAGTGGCACACATACCCCCGGGACCGGGCCCGGGACACATACACGTTCAATTGTATTGGGCAATATCAAAGACCCTATAAAATGCAAAATCTAGTGCACTATTAATGGTACATGTACACAATGTTGTCCAATAAAAGCTAATAAAATTGAACGCGTAGGCTTATAGGAAGCTTTCCCCGGCGCTTTTAAGGTCATGTTTTCAGTAAGACATTAATCAACGCTTTTGGTACATCATGTTGCAGGAATTTGCTGAACATCAAGCGTACTACGGACCATATTAGTAAAGGATCTATACCATCACTAACACTGTGCCTCTCAACTCTGTCAAATCACGACAACTACGATTCCTGGGACATATCCTGAGGATGCAGGAAGATGAACCATGCAGAAGATATGCTCTCTACACCCCATTGGGATGGCTTCGACAACTTTTTACTGCCACTGCCATTAGATAAGACCTGAAGTTGATAGACTTCTGAGAAACAACCAGAATGGTTTCAGAGTGGGAAGAACAACTGTCAGCCACATACTGGCTCTTAGAAGGTTAATAGGAGTGAAGGCCAAAAATCTACCAGCTATAATAACATTCATTGACTTCAGAAAAGCCTTCGATACTATTCACCGAGGCAAGATGCTACAGATCCTCATAGCCTATATGGGATACCAAAACAGATTGTGGATGCAATTGGAAGGACATACAAGAAAACCAGAGCCAAAGTGATCTCCCCTGATGGAGAAACTGAGCTATTTGACATCCTAGCCGGAGTTCTACAAGGTGATACACTTGTTCCCTATCTGTTTGTGATAGTGCTCGACTATGCTTTGAGAATGGCTATAGATGGCAAGGAAGAAGCACTCGGATTGCATCTAGAAAGGAGAAAGAGCAGACGAGTTGGGCCAGAAGTGGTAACCGACCTGGACTTCGCGGATGACATCGCCCTCCTGTCAGAGGAAATTAAACAAGCTCGGGAACTTCTGCAAAGGGTCGAAACATCAGTCGGAAGGGTCGGCTTAAAGATGAATGCCACCAAGACAAAGTTTATGTCTTTTAACCAAGATCAGCAGGTTAACATCAGCACAAATAATGGCACAAAGCTAGATGAAGTGAAAGACTTCAAATATCTCGGAGCATGGATGGCTAGTAGCACAGAGCATGATATCAAAACACGTAAGGCAGCGGCTTTGAGAGCATGTAACAGCCTAAACAAGATCTGGAAGTCTGCTCTACCAAAGAAATTTAAACTGTGGGTTTTCAGTGCAACAGTGGAGTCTGTATTAACATATGGATGCGAAGCCTGGACCCTAACTCCAAAACTATCTAAAGAGCTGGACGGCTGTTACACTCGAATGCTTAGGGCAGTGTACAACATCCATTAGAAGCAGCATATAAACAACAAAGAGCTGTATGGAGACCTTCCAAGACTCTCAGAGAAGATTAAAGAAAGGAGGACACGCTTCTCTGGACACTGCTTCAGGAGTAAGTGCGAACCTGTCGCCAATCTGATAAACTGGACACCCAAACACGGAACAAGAAACCCTGGAAGACCACTCCTTACATATGTAGATGTTCTCAAGCAGGACACTGGACTACAAGCATCAGACCTGGGAACGGCGATGCAGGACAGGAGGATATGGAAAGCTGTCGTGGTTCGGGAAAACCACCCGAAATAAGCAAGTAAGCAAAGCCATTACCACTTTGGCTTCAAATTGTAGTACATATGGAGAAACTTTGTAGCCGAATGAAACTGGAATAGCCCAAGTTCTATTCAGAGTATTTCAACGACGGAAACTATCTCCATCAGCCTCGCTTTGTCGTATTCACAGTCGTGTTATTAATGCTTAATAATGCCCTTGATCGACTCACCAACAAGGAATAGATTAAAAAAACCTTTAAAACGCCTAGAAATAAATAATTCTTGTTAAGAATGACCTTCTCTTTTATTCGATCCCTTTCTACTCATTACTCTTGTCTAATCCATTAGAGAAAGGGACGGTTTTATTGGACTTCAAGGTTTGATGCAATTTGTTTCCTGATTAAAGAGTGTAATAAGAGGATCTGTTTAACAAACACGAAGAAAACATTATAAGCTCGATAAAGTGAAACACGCTGCTTTTTACTACACGCTGCTTTTTTATTATTATTATTATATCTTCTCTACTATTGAGGGTTGTGGACAATATTTTGTTAACAATATGATGAAAATTCAGCAAATTTTTAAGGGAGAGGAAAAAGGGAGAAGAAAAATAATTTGATATTTTACATGTGAGAGATTGGCAGTGGGTTGGGGGCATACATGGTATAGGTGGGTGTGGGATAAGTCAACTGACATTTTGTGAAAAACTTTTTTAAAGGATATCTACTGAAAATGTCATAAAAAGCTTAAAAGAGGATGCTAGGATCACAAAATACTTCTTTAAAGAATCGTTTGCTTAAATACGTGCTTACATGCGTTTGAGTTTGTGCGTGGTCTGTTTGGGTGTACAGGTGACGAAATGGTTGTGGTTGTGGACGTGGGTGTTAGACACAATTTTCAAATATTGTGTGTCCGTATGTTTACCGATTATCAACGGCAGTATTTACTGTCGACTCCACTCTATTCCCGCGTAAATCAACACCCAACCGCTCGCAAAATGTCTTTCTAAAACCACTCTGAAATTCTTTATACTGCATTGCATATATAAATGGATTGCATACCATATTACAAAGCACTAAAACTACCGAGATTTTGTGAAATGTTCCGTCAAAATCAATATTCCCGCCAAGATTATAAATCATATATTCGAATTCAGTTGGTGTCCAACAAAACACGTTCACAAGAAAGACGAGCAGGAGTATTTTTATGACATTACGAAAAGCGCGCGAAAATTGGTTTTCACGTCTTGTAGAACCTGTTCCCCGCTGGTCTAGCTCAACGCTTCCAGTTCCGCATGTTGATGCTGCGGTCATGCTAGTTGCGCGGGAAGCTCCATCTTCTAAACCTATCGTTTGGCGCCGATTTGACCGACTTTTGTCGAGATTTCTAAGCTTGAGTGCAATAAAAATGTACTCTACAGATATTACACACAATGGGCAAAAATATTCAAGAAAGAATGTGAGAATACCGACAAATCTCTGCAATTCTTCTGTACCGGCCTTCCAGCCCCAAACACACTCGCCATTGATACTGGTGTTTGTTGCAGCGAGATAAGATTGATACCCGAATCCAATAAACCATACGGCAGCCATTGATAGTTTGATCTTACCTCGAGAAAGCTTATTCAAATGCCGCACGGGATGGACAACAGCGAGATATCGTTCTGTGGACAACAAGACCAGATTGAGTGTGGATGTCATAAAAAGCGCCCATAATGGATACTCTGAGTGCCAAAGTCGACAGAATATCTCTCCCACTGTACCTTGCTTCGCAAGAAGCGGTTGCCAACGATCCATACGTAGTAAAGTGAAAACTAAAGAGCTCGTGAAATCGATGATTGATTGGTGCAAGATAAGAAGATGTGTAAGCGACTGAAATGATTTCCAGTTGTTGAAGATTACAACAAGGACTAAACCATTACCAACAATACCTAAGGATCCAATGACACCGTTGATGACATTCAGCGCCTGTTGTTCCTTAGATATAAAAGTGTCGTCCACATACGGTAGCCCCGTAGAAATGTTTATTTCAACAGTATTTTTAATGAGTTCCATGGTTGCACTACACTTGTCTGATCTTGAAGTAGAAGTAAGCCTCTCGCCAAGTCAACCCAAAATGGAGCTCATATCGATGACGAGATTCTAAACATGTAATGTCAGTTTGTCAAAATGCACTAACATTTACACAACACCAAATATGGATATAATCATACTGAGTAGGTTGTACCATGCATTAACCGTTTACGCCACTCAAATTCCACAAGACAATCAAATATACGTGCACTCGTCAGTGGTAGTCAGCCACACAATTCCTCGGGTGTCGAAATAAAGTAAAAGGCTGGCGCAAGTCACAGTCTGCAAGAGCGTGATTTCAGGACAAAATCTTCACAATTCATTGATGATCTAAACGCCCTCACAGCGGTTATGAAGCGCATGCAGCGTGAGCTGGTGGTGTATGGTGTTTAAGGGTACATGCCCATGAGTTTCATTCAGGGGCGTGTTTGTAAAACGGCACAGCGCATTAGTAAAAAGAATAAAAAATACTAAAATTTTCACCGGGGTTCGAACCACTGCCAATTTCACTGAATGCTAAAGATGCCTATGCTGTGCCACGGTGACTGTGGTTAACATTCGGCGATTTTCAAAGATATACATATCAACACGTTTCTAGTGTATTGAAAATCGTTTTGATTTTGATTTTGGTAGGAATACGGTCATAGAAAGACATATGACTCTACTTGTCTGTTTGTTTTTCATTTAATACAAATTAATTTTGATGAATTGAACTGGTACAACTCTTATATTAGCACTCGTGATAAACGACGATTAATTTAGTAATAATAAAATGAAAACGCTGGGTCATTCACGACGTCATTTGTAATTTATGTCAAAACCTGGGAGGACCACACACATCCGTGCTGCATGTATACGTGCTCAATCGATACTCAATGATCCAGACAATAGCGTTTGAATATACCGCCCTGCTTGACACATCTTGTCACTTACGGGAAGATATAGGCTACTATAGGCCTACCCTAATAGCTTACAATAGATACCCCACCGTAAATAGCTCTGTTCGTTATCTCGCTGTGCTAGTTTATACACGCAGCGTACGGACTTTGAACCATATTTTGTTCAAAAATGATAGGAAGGGACTGTTTTCAGCTAAAATGTTGGTTATCAGCAGATGCTTAATGATACCGGGAAGTGTTGCAGAAAGGTAAGCGCACTCTTTATTTATTCAAAATATGTATATCAATAAATTTAAATTTGAAATCCAAAAAGTAAATGTCAGGTCAAAATTCTCACCTTAGAATTATTGTGAAATAAAATCAAACTAAATTTAGGCTCCGCAAACAACGTCCAATTATTCCCATTGGTGTTTGCTACACATGCATATAATAAATTATGATTTGGGGCTAATTTGAGAAGAGTTAATGCCTCGAGTTTCAAAATACACCGAGTGACGTTTTTTGATCAAAAACATCGACAATTCAAGACTCTGTAAAAACAAATCAAGAATTTTCTGGGATAATTGCAACTAAGTGCAATGATCTAAGCTACCAGATGCATCATTAATTTCCTGACTATGATATTTAGTTGTGGGAAAAGATTACTTTAATGTTTTGGCGGGATTATTTCCCGCCGAAAATTTCAACCAAAAAGAGCATGTAGCCTTAAAACCTGTACAACACTTGGTCGCGAACAGTATATTTTCTTTTATTTTATTTATTTATTTTATTTATTTATTTCTTCTTTAACCTGGGACATGCAATCAGTGACCAGCACTGTTCTCCCTTGCTGCCCAGGATACAACACAGATAAACAACAAACATGAATTTAAAAGTAATTAAAAATATACATAAAAGTCATAAAATTAATACCATATAAATTATACACATACTATGTACAAGAAATTTAAATAACATATGATAATTACATTTACAATGTGCTACATAAAAGAGATATTATTGCAAGTTAGTATATATGTTATTGAAGACATTTGCATTGACAGGAAGGGGATTTTTGATGTTCCGGGAAAGATCATTCCAGGCCTTAGCCCCCTGAACAGGAAAGTTCTCTTGCCAGTCTCAGTGCGCATCTTATTTATAACCAGATTCCCAGCGGTCGATGATCTGAGAGTATGATTGGTATAAGCATCAATACACTTGGTGAAAATATTGCACAGGTTGGGGGGTACCAGCCCCCCAAGACATTTAAAAACATTGAGACAGATATGATATTTACGACGATCAGAAAAAGTTTCCCAGTTTAGGGAATTAAAGACAAAATGAGTTGGAGTGCGCATTGGGACACCAATGATTGCTCTACCGAGACGTTTTTGATGGCGATCCAACCTGTTCAGGAGAGTTAAGCCTGCATTTGACCAAATTAGATCACAATAATCATTTCTTATTTTGACTTTACATGTATTAGTTATTTTCGAATAATGAGATAACTACTGATAACCTTGAAATCCGGGCTTGACATTAAACATCGCCGTCAAGAGCAATTAAGTAACATGGTCTGCTCTTTTAAGCGTAACTTCTTCGCTGCACATGAGCAATACAAAGATAATCAATCTGACAATTACCGACAGTTAGGTCCAGAGCAATCAACAATGAATTTGTGAAATGTCATTCCAATATACTCGTCAACATCACTCATTGCAGTAGTTTTGAATAGAGAATCTTTTAAATGGCGAAATTAACTGCATTTATCAGGTTTTCCGTTATTTCCGATACGCGCATTACGCATAGCGTATACGTCATCTGCTTTTGGAGCCTCCACCAGTGGCCTACGCTGCGCTATAGTACCGTGTATCTTCCGTGACCCGAGTGTTTACGAATGAGGGCAGCTGTCATTTTTTGTTCTGCACATATAAAATCAGAATTTGAGTTCAAAACGCACGATTCTTTATCAATACGCAAGCTAACGACTACGGTATCATATTCTTTCAACACATCAGACTTGTAACGAGTCACGACTCGAGACTCGACTTTTCAAAAATGGAATGACTCGACTCGGATTTTCAAATTTTCCCCATAGAGATTGTACAGTGACTCGAGTCATTTGACTTGACTCGACTCGAGATATTGTCAGAAATGACTCGACTCGACCATGAAATGACTTGACTCGTTACAACTCTGCAACACATATGTGACGTGTCATGTCAAAAGGAGACACTTTTGGGCAGGTTATCAATTTTGAGGTTTTACATATCTTAAATAAAGAGATATTTTGCTCCACAACACCGTTTTCCCCAATGAAATCGGACATTCCTAAGCGAAGATATTGAGTTCGTAAGTTATGGTATTATAAAATTGCAAATTGAGATATCGGCCATTAAAAATATTATTGACAATGTTGAGAGTAGCAATTATCTTGAAAAAATGTCTCTAAAAATACAAGATGTCAGTTATATTCCGGTCTGAAACTATCAGACAATATTCTAAACATTAATAACATTACAATCTCGCAACAAACCCAAATTGTGAAAAATTTACCCTCGGGCAGATTTTTGGCTATTTCTCCATTTACGATCCTGCCCAAAAGTGTCTCCTTTTGACATGACACGTCACATATATTCAAGTGCAAGCCTTGAAATTGGCTTTAGAATCAAACGGGAGATATTCATCATTTTCTACCCCGGTATCCAAAGATTTATCGTCTAAATATCGTGCATAGCACATACACGTGTATCGATCCCGGGTATTGATTGTAGTTTCTCTACTGTACGGTGTAATTATTTACCAGGCGATGTCGGTGTGTTACACACCCAGGATTGAATTGAAGTTGTGAATTGTTCAGAACTCTGGCGTAAGAATACTAGTAGGCATACGGTTCATAAAGCTTATGCTGGTAGGCATATCTCATTTGGTAACAGAGCTGATTCGATACTCCGAACCCCAGGATAAGGATGCAATTTGTTCATCTTCCGGCCGACTGATAGAAGGCAGAGTTAATTGAAAGTGGAAACCTGCTGGCTGTTTACTCGTTGTTTAATGATATTAGGGGAGAGCGGGGAGTGTTCGCCCTATATTTTTCTGACCAGCCTAGCGATGTCAATTTTAAGGTTAGGGATGACCTGATTAACCCATGTGAAAGCCCTGTGTCTTAGCTATATACGGCCACAATCCTAGAACTATAGGCTTTACAATAGCAACAGGATAGAGCAAACAAAAAAAATTTGCAAAGTGGCGAACTTGCCCCATATTGGGGCAGGTTCGCCCATATGGTGGGGTAAGTTCACCCTAATCAAAAAAAAAGGTTTAAACATTGCATAACAATAACATATTAAACGCTAACATTTAGCAAGAGTATACAGGGCATTCATTCTCTTCTGGGGAGTCACTAAATTTGTTGCAGGGGTCGGGTCAGGGTAAAATGTAGGGGTCCAAAGTGAGCTTAAATGTATCATGTTTACAACTTCGGGGAGATTATGGATTAGGACATAAACGGTGGTATGAGTAATATTGATACCACATAACTTTAAAAAACATGCTTTTCAGTAGTTTTACCTTGTTTGATGGTATAATTATAAATATTTTGCATAATACGCTGATGGGGCAGGTCCGCCCTCCAGTTTGGGGTAAGTCCGCCCGGGGAAGATATAGGGCGAACATGCCCCATCCTCAAAGGGCGAACGTGCCCCTTGTGCACATTTTTGTATTTTCTTCAGGGTATGCAAAATACAAATCGAATAAGGAGTTAATAACTGCATTAAATCTTTGACAAATCCCATATATTCCCAATACAGATTTCCATTAAAACCATCTGTATTTATGTAGCAATGATAATACAACATTATTAATGCAAGAAAAAATTACGTTTTGGTGTAATTTTTTGTTTTGGCTGCAGTTCGATGAACTCATCCCTATATGTCGCGTAGCTAATATGAGAAGTTTATAATGACCTATGTCACCTAATTTTGCCATCACCAAATTCCCGGATAGCCGTAGTGCTGAGAAACAAGGGGTGGGCGAACCTGCCCCTAGGGCGAACACTCCCCGCTCTCCCCTATTGAGGTTAATATAGAAGTTTTCCATGCGCATACATGCAGCGCCGTATGTAAAGTACTATTCAGGTATTTCTCCAATGTATTTCTAAAAAACGGTAACCAGTTTCCGGGTAAATGTCATGAAGGCGCGGCGCAGGATTGGTCATCTGGTCATTGCACAAATAGCCTACAATTGAAAGAAAGTGTGCAATTTGTACAAATAGCACATATAGCCGGCTAGCCAGGTGCATAAGCAATTTTACAAATGGCATAAATAGCCACAGATAGTTGCAAACTTGCGATTGATGCAATTTATGTCGGACAAATTGTATAAATAGCCACAGGTGTTGCAATTTGTGTGATTTATGCCAGTCAATTGCACGAATAGCCTACAGTTGCAAGAAAGTGTGCAATTTCTACAAATAGCACAAATAGCCCCGTACGTGAGCAATTTTTACAAATTGTATAAATATTTATACAATTCGCATTATATATAATTATATTTCAATTTGCAATAAATGCTCTGCCCTCTTTAAGGGGTCAGACTCCACCTTTGCACAGTATTTTTGTGGGGGCCTGAGAGCACATCAGACATATCGAATTGCATTCTGAATACTATGGGTCGTTTTATCTTTTCAGTTTCGGTTCCTGTTTCAGTTTCGGATCTCATTGTTATTTTGAAGTGTTATCAATGTGAACAATCCTTTTATTCTAGTCTTTTGTTGCTCACTGAAAAGTTGAACGAAGACAATTTCTGTTTTCGGTTTGGCGAGTTATGTTAATTTCTGACATGAAAACGTGAGATGAGAGGGTTGGTGCCAATCTAGACAAAAGAAGTGTCTAAAATTTACGGTCGTAAATTCGCGATAAGTTTTACGGCTTCAATTGACTTGGAAGGGCCTGGAAGGATTCAGGGTAAGCCACTCCCGCCTAGGCGGAAGTGCCTATTATACGCCAAACATGTCTATAATAGGCACTTCCGCCTAGGCGGGAGTGGCTTAGCCTGAATCCTTCCAGGCCCAGAATTGCAGCGTCTTTTATTACCCACAATCCTTTACGTTGCCTTATTCAGCACAACCCGATAACCGTGCGTAGATGTTGAAGGACTGGGGGGGGGGGATTTAGCCTAGGAGTGGCTCGTGAAAATAGCTTAGCATTGAAATATATACTGACCATGTTGCCAAGTTATATGGCGATGAAACGAGCGTGTGAAATAGCCAAATATCTCCCAATGTGGCGTGCAAGTGGCGATTTGGTCATGTTATATTGAAATGCAATACAAAAGAATTGCATTGGAGTGAAGACAATTTATTCTATTCATTCATAACCTTGGCAATTGCTAATCTGATAATTGGTTGGGCCTATAGAGCCAACGAGCCAAGTCATGGTCAGGATTTGGTCGGCTATCTTTGGGTAGCCGCTAGCACCAACCTGGTGTTTTGAGTGCCCAATTGTGCAAATAAAAGCCGCCTAACACCTAGAGAAGATGCAAGGACGAGGAGGATTAATAGAATAATATATACAATAGAGATAATTCCGCAGGTAATCCCGTCGCATCTATTCATACTTATAGTCCTTTTGTTCGCAAGTACATCCATTTGTAGCGTTTGATATGGTATATGCATAGATACCGCGTGTAGTTAATCCGATTATTATATGGCACTTCAACAGCGAATAGACCATGTAGAAGCTGTGTGTTTTGCCGAAGGGAACTATATTGTGTTGTAAACTTTAATCATTCCTTTGTCTACCTGTGTTTTCGGAGAAGGTGTAACACGGGTGATGGAATGCAGTTTAAAATTTCCCCCAAGGCCGAATCATTTCACATTTTGGGTGCATTGTAGCCGACGGCTACCCAACTAAAGGCTGCTAGTCAGGTGTAGGAATGCGTGGATTTGGATTCGTCTATATGCGAGTGTGGAGTTTATTCTAAATGTTTATTTTTGTGGAGCTGATTTCAGGCATTGATTAAAATGATAAATTTCACAAAAAGGGAGGGGAGATACTTGAGACTGACAGACTGAACAAGTGAGGGGAGGGGGCGAGGGAGAAAGAGAAGAGAGGGAGAGATGGAAAGACTAGAAAAAGAAGAACACGAGAGGAGAGATTGCCAGGGAGGGGGAGGGGATACCGTAATGATTCGGAGGGGGAGAATGTGAAATAGGGTGTGCTACATTGATACAAAAAAGTCAGGAGGGAAGGGCGACACAGGCCCGTAGCCAGGATTTATTGGGGTGCGATCGGCTCAAAAGCGGACTTTTGTGATTTAAAGGCAGGTGACCTGATATATTTGGAGAATCAAATTCTTTAAAACTTACGTATAACATAAAATGTCATCCCTTTCAAGCACTCATGCAAAAAGAACATGTAAATGTTTTTTGTAAATGTGACTAATTCCTAATGGAATTACCGACATTTATACAGCGTGATATTGGTAGTCTACAAAGTTTTTATTAATGATAATCATCATGATCATGTAATATATTGATTTCAAGTGAAAGGCCCTATTTTTCTCATAAACATATTGAAATTAGAAGTCCCAACTCGGTGCATTTCCGAAGATATCATCAAAAAACTGCCTAATTAGTCTCAAATGTGGTATACCATATTTGAGACTAATTCGTCAGTTTTTTGATGATTTCGCCAAATTTCAATGTTTATGAGAAAAATATGAGCTTTCATCTGATACCAAAATCAGCATTTTGATGAGGTAAAGTGGGGGATGAGATTGTCAACCAGGTTACCCACCTTTAAGGGCTCCTTTTTAACGTTTTTACAGAAAAAGAGACCTTTTTATTCGAATTGGCAATTTGTCACATAAATATGAACCACTTTAACGATATCAAAAGCCTATTATAGGTATTAGAGGACATAAAAGCGAGAGGGGCGCTAGACCACTAAAAACACCGGTGTTCCACACACACTGTGTGTATCTTGTCTTATCCAGCCTTTATTGACAGCAGGCATCCACCTCTATTGAAATATTAAGCTGATTGGTACTTCAAACTTCAATGAATTCAAATTACAGATCAACTCACATAATCCCTTGCATTTTCGTTTCTGAACAATAGAGCTCCCGAAACTGAAAAGATAAAACAACCCTATAATTTGAAATTCACGAAATAATACAAATTTTAGGTATTTTTGAGAAAAAAATGTGTATCTTCAATACGAAAGGTCAACATTTTCAGATGATCGTCTGCTTTTCCTCCCAGCTACACACTTTAAGTAGATATCAGTAGATTTATAAATTTTACTTCGAGGACTGTTAAATATGAATAAATAATTTGCCATAAAATGTGTTTTATATCGCCAATTTCAAATCTTGATATCGGAAGGACATTCCTTGTATTCAGAATGCAATTCGATATGCACTTTAAATGTCCCATAAAAATACTGTACAAATGATAATCACGCCCTATATTAAATCTTAAAATCGAATACACCAAAGAAATGGATCAGTTCGGCCGAGATTAAACCAGCAATTATAGGGACGAAACAAATACGATATCTTACACTTCCCACAATGCACTTCTCCAATTTCAATTTCTGTACTGATTGGCTATAGTGTAACATGGGTCAAGAGTGACAAAATGTACCGCAATGAACAGAGCACATCCAGATCTTGCAAAATATGTTTATTTTTTGATTATCAACCCATGTTCAGCCAGTCTATACTCAAACTGAAAACAAAAGGAAGCTGTAAAAAGTAATGGGAGTGTCTATTTGAAGAAATGAGGTGATGTATCATGTTGCAAAGGATTCTGGGAAGGGCAAGCTATCTTCTCTAGGGACTTTGCATCAAAGTCCTAGACCACTAAAGCACGCAACTAACATGCCACATTTTTTTGCAATACTTAAATTTGATTCTTAAGGGGGTACTACACCCCTGGCCAATTTTGTGCACATTTTTGCATTTTACTCGAAAATTATAGCACATTGGTGACAAGTAAGGTATGTATATTATAGGGGCAAGGACTACAACTACTGAACTGGAAATTTTATTTCAGCACAGACAACAGTTGTGGAGTTACAGTCAAAAATGAGGGAAAACCAATATTTGATCAATAAATCAATAACTACTTGCTTTGAGTTGCTGAATTTTCAGTGCAGTAGTTGTAGTCCTTGCCCCTATAATATCCATATCTTACTTGTCACCAATGCGCTATAATTTTTGAGAAAAATGCAAAAATAGGCACAAAATTGGCCAGGGGTGTAGTACCCCCTTAACTTACTCATAGATGTAAGTGGCCTGAAGTGACTTTGAGGGAAAAAGCATGTGAATTTGTGTTATTCGCCTATTGCACAGTTCCGCCATATGCGGGGAGAGCCTCGAACTGGCAATAGACATGAAAGGACGTAATATGTAACTTTACACAATGTTATATAACAGAATGGGTGTAAAGCCTTAAAACGGGCTGAAAATAAATTAATAAGTGAGGAAATTTGGAGTAACAAAATACTTGAAATCAGGCACATCGCACATGCCTGAAAACTGACATCACTTACATGGAAACAGTTACAGAATAAAGATTCAAATTATATGGATACGGTAAATGAAATGAAAAGTGTCGCTATAAGACAACTTGTTACTGTGCCACCAGTTGCGGACAGAATCTCTTACATGCTTTGTAAGCTTTTTTAATACAGTCTATCAACACACAGACAATATAAATGACATAACAACTAGGTCACAGGTAGCCCAGTTGGATCAACAGGCATTTTGAAAATGCTCCAAATATGATTTAAACACTGATTGAGTGGACACATATATCAATATGTCTTTTGTGTGATGCACATCGGACCTCCGGTTTTTATAATACATGCATTTTATATGTCTAATATTGTATTGCTTTTACCAATAATGTAGTTAATGTAGATAATGACTTGAAAGTGCCCATGAATCCTTAAGATTATAGGATGTATTGTTGGTCGAAGCAGCAGAAAAAAAGTAGTTAACAGCATCTTGCGAATGGTAGTGAGCTTCAGCAAAAATTGCATTGCTCAATTCATAGGAGCATGTAGAAGAATTCAAATATCACAGATATACTTTTGTAGGTCCTGTGGTTCTTGAGTTGTTGTAAAGAGGGCTGAAACAACAACACTTTTGTAAAACGTACATAACTCATTAACAATAATAAATTAAGCAAGTTTTCAAAGTATATGATTTGTAGAATGAACCTTTAAAAAACACCAAAGTATAATTTGTCAATAATATATTGATTCAGATTATAAAAATCAATTTTTTTGGCTGCTTCGACCAGCAATACCTTGTATACCCTTAAGCCAAAAATCAATGCATAAATGTTCATGTCATTTTTATTTCACAGAATATTGTTTTGAAACTTGGTCAAAGTGTTCCTAATGACTTATTATAGCATTTATGCAAAATCAATTAACTAACCGTCCTAATTTGCATAAATAACATTCACCCTAATTTGCATAAATAACCTTATGCAAATTAGCTCACTAATTATGTAAATTATGGAAGATAGACAGTGCAATACATTAGTAACTCTTTGACATTTCAAGGCAATATTCTGCAAAATAAAAATACCATGAACATTTATGCATTGATTTTTAGCAAAGTATTGTCATGGTAATTAGCATTATTAGTCATTTTAGCTTATTACCTACATAAATTGTTGGTAAAACAATCAGATACAAAGAATATGTAACTTGACAGTATGTCTGATTCGCTTCAAATAAAAGACATGTTGATCATTGTATTGTGCCCTTCTCTAGTGTTTTAAACATGCTCAGAACATCTAGTTTTCAGAAAATGCCTCATGACCAACCTTATTAATACAAAATCGTATCATTTCCATGTTTTCTACATAAATCGTCATCAAAAATACATATAAAGTTGAACATAATCTTGTTCTTTCAGTTATTTCTTCACACTGACGGGAGAAACCACCAGTTATAATTATTTGTACAATATTTACATGGTCAAACAAGAAAAAATTTGGTATATCACAATGTTTTTCAAGATACCCAATTGGGTAAAATGTAGGGTAACGAAAACAATGGGTACAAAAGCCCGAATATACAGTGCTGTAGTTATAATACATACATGAAAGGCGGAAAAGAACCCTGTTCTACGGGTCAGACCGATCCAGATTGTGTTCTTGCAAATCATAATTTATTTTAGCCATATTTTTTGGCCAAAATGGATTGATTTTGACTGAATGGGCTATTCCATTTAAAATCCACACTACCGCTGTTGAAGATTTTGGAAATATATTCCACTGGGGGAGTATGTTTTTCAAATGTAATTGGTCAGAGTTAATCATTTTGAAACCCATACACCCCGTATAATGGTTTTACCTATATCTTCCACAAATGGAGTGAGTAGTTCAAATGGAAGTTACCCAATTGTCTATTATATTCAAAACTTATACTCCCTCTGTGGAAGACTTTAAGCTAAATCTTCCACAGGGGTAGTGTGGATTTTAAATGGAATAGCCAGTGATTCAGATTGGCTTTTACGATTCATATTTTATTTTGGCCATATTTTTTGGCCAAAATGTATTGCTTTTGACTGAAATTGTGTGGAAAATAAGTCCACCTGTAGAACAGAGTTTTTTGTCACCTAATATCCTTTTTACTTAATTGGTGCTTAAATACTGAATGATGTTAAGTTAAGGTATTATTTTGACAAATAAATGAACTGAAATGTGTGTTAGCTTTTCTTTCAGTATCTCGTATCAAGTTCACTTGCTAACATTGATATTCTTTTTTTTTTATGTAGAAAGATTTCTTCAAAATGACAGTACATTGTTTTTAACAATAATGCTATCATACTAACATCTCAATCATGTTTAATGGCAAATGGCTGGGCAAATCAAGTTGTGGTTTTCATCGCTAAAAGTTAGCTTTAGTCTAGTTGAAAGACTTCTTCAAATCCTGTACTTCAGTAGTCTCATTCACCAAGGCAATATTTTGCAGACAGTTGGAAAAGATGATATTTACCTAAGATTTTTAAAATGGTACTTTCATGGTTACTGCAATGCTTTCATGGTTATGGGACATTAAATAAACACCAAAATAATACCCCAAAATACTGAAATGAGTATTTAAGTGACAGTCAATCTAAATTCCATTCCCAATTTAACACCCCTCGCAAATGAAGAGCTCAAATGCAAAAACTTAGTGACCCGATCTGATTCACTCAAGCCAAAGTTGGAAATTTTGAAAATTGAGTTACTACCATTACTAACTTACTTGCACAGTATCTTACCAATGTTGAATCGCCAGGTCTCTTGAAAACCTAGTTGCAAAGTTACAAACCTTTTATATATCCATTTTCTTATGTTATTTTCCTCCTCACTTTTTGCCTATATCTTGGTTTCCATAAATTGCAGACTTTGTGTTACTTTAAAGCCAGTATTGGGCAATTCCATTTGAAACAGGGCTAGCGCTAACTTGTGCCATGGGGTCATAGGCGCATTCTTTTAGCTTTTGGCGCACAAAATTACAATTTAGAGCTTGCTAAGGGTCATTTTAGAACCCTTCATTTTTATTGTTTTGGATCCATAGATTCACAAAATTTCGAATTTGTAACCCCTTGTTTGAAAACCTAGCGCTACCCCCGACTTAAAATCCACACACCTCCTAAACACCATTTAAAATTCCCACTCCCTGTACGGCAGAAGGGCATGTCTTTCACAGGGATGTATGGATTTCAACTGGAATACACCATTATAGGACACATAAGTACGGTAAAAGCCACAATTTTTCCCTTTTCTAAATTGTTTTCTCTATTTTCCATTTACATTTTAGTAAAATGGATTTTATGATGCATTGTAAGTTACAAGTGGTTTTGCGCATAAAGTTTAGTGAAATGGAAGCTGTCAGCAAATTGACCATGATTATGTGTTATCATTTATCAAATTTCATTTTGAAGTGGTGATTTGTTGAATTTAATAGGTGTTTTTTACGCAATTTCATGATTACTTCCATTTCTACTTCGTACTCCTGATTCTGTGATTTTTGCCCGTTTTCTGTATTCCAGAAAAATTAAAATTATAGCTTTACAGTAAAGTCCAACATATTTATTTTTGTTGCATCTGTAGAATTGCTTTCTTACAATTTCGTTATTTTTACGAAAGACAAAGTCGCACCTTTATGACAAGTTAGTGGCATCATCTCAAAAAGTTTTGGGAGGTAGAGTTTCATTTAGGCCTATATCTTATTTATTTTATCCTGTGGTCCATTTCTCTTAACTTTATCATGTTTATGCAGCTTCGTACGTCTCGAAATCGTTTTAACTTATGACTCATCCATTTCACTCAACTTTCTTATGAATGGCACACTTGCAAGTAATAGGGATTTACTACAGGGACCCTTCATAAATTTACGTCTAGTATTGGGTATTCGTAATTTTACGAATGGTTACTTGAGTTACTACGGGTAAAAAGTTTAGTGAAATGGACCCCAGGTTAGCTCCATTCAATGTACAGCACTGCTTTCAAAGGAGGCCTGAGAGACCGTCTGTCTCCTCAGCATATCAAGATCTCAAAATTATATGAAGTTGCACACATTCTGTTACCATAGTTACTGCTAGTTAGCATATCGAGCTATTCTTGTTGAAATCCATCACGCCCCTAAAGATGACATGACCTTTTATCTTCCCAAAGTGAATTTCAAATGAGATTACCACAGTGAGTGACTCCACTTGAGATCTACATCCCCTGTGAGGGAAAATAAGGCTAAGTCTCCCATAGGGAGTGTGTGGACTACAACTGGAATAGCCCATTGCTATTTGTCTACTTAACCTGATTTGTAAACTATAAATGTACAGCTCTACATTCCAGTTGAAACCCATACACCCCCATGGAAGATGTAACCTTCCACACAGGCAGTGTATATTTCAAATGGAGTTACCCATTCAGCTAACCCCATTTGAAATTCACATTCCCTTTGTGAGATATTAATATCATGTATTCCATACGGAGTGTATGGATTTCAACTAGACTACCCCATTCTACCACTACCTGGGGAATTTCTAGGCCAAGGGTAGTGTATTTTTGAAACAATTCATTTGTACAAGTACCTTGTCTCTACAACTAGAATGTATAAAGGAAGTAGGCAAGTAGCCATTATGATTTGATACAAAATAAGTAGTATCCTGCCCGTCCCCCATCTGGAAAATCCCAGCTACACCACTGGGGGAGTCCCATTAATAAAAAACCAGAAAACATTACATTACATTTTTTACAAATAGTTTTTTAATACCAGTTGCTCTTGAGTAACAAAAAAATATAAATAAACATATGAAGATTTTTGTACATTTTTCTTCTCCCCGATGTGGCAGTAACGTTACTGCCACATCAGAGTGAAAAATGGTGTCGAGATTAGACCCAAAGAGTGTGTAACACTATGGCCAATCTGCCTGCCACATTGGTTTGTCATGACGGAGAACAAAATAGTGTACCTCTGGTATTTATTGCAATTAGCCCCAAATCAAACAACATGTGTCTGTGTCGGCAGGTGCATGAAAATAACATGATATTGTAATAGAAACATAACATACAACTATGCAAGAGGAAAAAAAACCTCTGGAAATACCTGCCTGTGGGATTTGAGCTTCAGATAGTGAGTCCGATGCCCTAATCACTGAGCTACACAGACTGTCTTGGATAAACAGGTCTCAATCTCAGCAGCGTGCGAGATCTAGTAATGCTTACCCACCAGCCTAACTACTGGAGGTACAGTACTTTACCCTCCATGAGCCACACACAAACATGGCAGAGTTGGGACTCTTGGGTCTTTTCTCTTTGGGACATAAAGACAAACTATACATCAACTGCTTTGGACATTATCTTACAACAACAATAACAATACGGCAGGATTGTCACCTTACTTCAACATATTTATCTTACAGATCCTTGAGAGAGACAGCACCATGGGGAGTGGGCATTTGTGGCCACCGTCTTGGCCTTATACTGCCCCATCCGTAGCAAAACAATAATCTTGGCCAATTCTCCTCAACATAATTTTCAGATTATCCCCCCCCCTCATGTATGTATTTCAATTGGAATAGTCCATTCACTTTCTGTGGACATATTTTATTCCCTGGCAACTATGCTAGCAAGAATTCCTGCACTATCATACATATCCAACACCTATTGCAGATAGGACCTTCTTCTTGCGATAACCCCCTGATATGAATGCCATAGACTGAAAAAAAAAAATACACAGCTTTGGATTTTCCCAAGGATCTTAGAAACTTAGTGATATCCTGGCTAAAAAAGAAAATATACAACATGGGCTCATACTTGGCTACCAGTTGCACCTGTGGCTATATACCATAACATGCTCAATTTGAGGCCATTGGCGGATGTGTTGATACTATGCGTATTGTTATAGAGGGCCGTACTACAGGCTGTATGCATTATAATGTCCAAAAGTTATTTTGAACCTAGCTCCCAGAGATCATGTTGGTCAGGTTGAATTTGACTTAGTTAAACTTCTAGATATCCAAAACAGGGCTAGGCAGCTGAGACTCAACCACATGTACAATATTTTCCATTCACAGGGCCCTTCTTATCTTACCCAGTTTTTACCAAAATTTCTGATATTCATTCTCATGCCACTAGGTCAAGCTCTTGGAATTTCCATGTCCCAAGAGTTGGTTCAAATACCAAAAAATCTTTTTTCTACCATGCAACTCTTGATTGGAATAACCTACCTTCGCATATCAAATCCATTCTGGACAAATGTACTTATAAACATGCTATGAAAAAATACCTGGCTAGAGTTGCTATGACCCATGAGTCTGCTGAATTTGTGTAGCTTACTCCTTTAGGTCCCCGCCTTTATTTTATCTTATTGTTTCGCACGCTCCCAGGCATCTTTTTGTTCTTTTGTGGGACCCCATTGGAATTAAGTCTACACAGGAAGCTAGACTTTATGGGTCATCCTGGCAATTCGGCATTTTGGTGTCTTTTTGGTGTGCAGCTTTTCAATGTGTTAATTTTTGTATGTTTCATTGTACAATTTTATGTCGCTTTTTGCCAAATAAATATGAATGAATGAAAGGTAGCCTGGGTCTGAACAGTAACCTCAAATGGTGCATTGTCTAGGCTATAACCCCGAACTGGACATAAATAATGTAATAAGAGGAATATACAAAGATTGGGAGTCAATAAAAAAAAGGTTAACCCCCTGAGCACTACCTGCCGATCTAACATTGCCACCGATTGGTCAATTACATGATATCTTCACTTGAATCACCAATCAAAATGGAGCTTTGAAAATAATTCACCCCAATTTTTTTGTGTGGTGAAATTATTCTAACAATGTTGCCGATTGGTCCAATTGATAATGAAAACTCCTTTTTGTCTAATCAGCAGTTAGTTCTCATTACCATGACAAAAGGATGTACCCGGTAATAATTCTGTGCGTCGTTGTTGGTACAGGTGATTATACAACTGGTAGCTAGGTATGCAGCCCAAATATTCTTGGTCTCTAGCTATAATTGGATTGAAAGAAAGTTATCTTGGTACTCTTGCAGGGCTAACAGTTCCTTGTTTGCTGCCAGAATCCATTTAAATTCGCAATCAAGAAAATGACAAGAATCTTTTGATTCTCCTCCAATTACATAATATCAACAAGAATCTACTTGGATTCTCGCAAATCTACCCAGGAGGATCTGTGTGAGAATCGGTTCCCGCCAAATATCTAGCCCTGACTTGGCCAATGAATGCCCCAAAGCACCATTAACCCTGTGCCACAAATAAGTTATTGTGCGTCTAGTGCAAGGTGCGTGTATGAAATTGTACGCAACTATTTGACCTTTTGCATGTACACCAGGGTTTCTCACAAGTCAAACGGCTGTATTTTGTATGTATATCTTGCTCCAGGCACGCATTCTTGATCACTGTACGACGTACGTACCGTTACGGCTGCAATTATAATGACGATTTTATATCCAATCAATAAAGCAATCAGTTCAACTGCACACCCCACCATATTTGTTATCTTGCTAAATGAAGGCAAGGGCTCTCTTTGAAGCTGAGCAATTTTTCTTAGTGAATCACCTCGATGCTTAGGCTTTTTTTTTCTGTTGGTCCAAACGAGTTTGTTCAGCTTATAATTGGCCAAAAAATATAAAGATTCATATCATCCATGAATTGATACAGAATGGTGTGCATACAGCACTTACCCTAGATGCTCAGTAACAAAAACCAAATAATTTTCGCCAATTATAAGCTGAACTTTAAACCTATGGAAAACCTGTTGCAGCTCTTTACCTCACTTCAAAAGAAATTCAACTTAAAGCTTTCATATCAACTAAGTGGAGCTATTGGGCTATTCCACTTGAAATCCACACCCTCCCTGCAGGACTTGAGCTTAATCTCCCACACAAGGAGATGTACTTCAAATTTAGTTACTTGAATGGGTGACTCCATTTGAAGTCTACATCCCCTGTGTGGACGATTAAGGTAATGTCTTCCACAGGGTGTAAGGATTTCACCTGGAATAGCACATTTGACATACATGTCTACACTAGGAAGCAGAACTTCTTTTACATAGAGTGCACAACTGTCATCACCCTTTATACAAACTAGGAGGGGCTTAATTACTGTTACCGACTATCCGGCCTGAGCAGCCAATCAGTGGCACTATTAAGTGCTGGACACTTTTGTACATTCTGTAAAACAAATAGTTCTTCCTAGTTAGGTGGATATTTTAAGCCTTATCATACTCTCAACTACACTCTGTCCAATACGATGCACAGCAAACAAAATTCATCCTTTTTGGCATATAGCAGCTACAATTGTGCAAATGAAGGCATTCCAGGTACACATTGCCCTGCTGATAACGTACATTGTATAAGGCCCTTCGCACTTAATTATTAGTTTCCTGTTTACCGCCCGCATCCAAAATTGAAAATCTCAAAATAATTAATTATTTTATTTTTATTTCTAATTTTCTCCTTTAAATTAACTTTCAACTACATCAACTTGCCATTTTCTGACTTTAATAATATCAACAATAATGATGAATAAACAAAGAGTACAACTCTACCTTGACTTATTTATAAAATCAAATATTGTTGTGAAATAATTAAATGCCCGCCCTAGTCAAAATGAGTTGAAGGTTGCTTGTAATAGTTCAAACTAAATAAAGAAAATAAAAGATAATTAATAATTAATAATTAAAAGTCACCTCGTCCCTTTTTCAAAATCTTTAACAGGAAACTAATAATCAAGTGCGAAGGGCCTAAAGGAGAGTGATGAACTTAAACAGCATTGGGCTATTCCAGTTAAAATCCAGACACCCCCTATGGAAGACATCATCACATGACCTTTTTCTTCCACACAGGGCATGAAAGATTTCAAATGGAATCACCCATTCAGATAACTCCTTTTGAAATTCACACTCCCTGTGTAGATGATTTAAGGTCATGTCTTCCATAGAGGGTGTATGGATTTAATCTGGAAAACCCATTGAGATGTTTCCAAGCCAAAGCTTGTACTAATGTGCTTTCGAACCACTGTATGCACCCTTGCTCAAGTTACACGAGCAGCCCTTTTCACCCATGTCTGAAGAGAGAGATAAATGCATCCATGTTGTCGAAAGACAACTCAAGTTCTATACAATGTTGAATACCTCCATACTTCAAGCAGGCATGCCCTGTTCTCAAATCCACTGATTGTCCCGAAATTGGGACGAATTGAACGCCCTCTCGCTTGCAATCGCCTCAAAACTTGTAGCAATAATTCAGATCTGATACAGATCTGTTAATGACAGTAAATTGTTTCTTCAGTGGAGGAAGGAGATTAATCCTGCATTTCTTCTGGCATGTCGTGAGGGTTGATTATACCCGGTACCGACATCTGCACTTTTCGCTTCTCGTCGTGAGCAAGTTTGAGGGCTGTCTCTCGTTCCTCTAAGAAAAGATCGCTGGAGTCATCGCCTGCGATTTCCTGTATTTCAAAAAGACAGAGAGCGTGTAAGTTATCGTATTTGCTCTTAACATGTAAAATAGAAAATTTCTTTCACTCATGTTGCAAAATTTCTAGAAATATTTTCAATTACACACCCCCCACATACATGCGTGTGTCTTGCATTACTTCTGAGGACTCCAACATAACAACACAAAATACACAATGAAGACCTCTGCTTAACGAGGACCTAAACAAGCACCCTCGCTACGTACATCCTCATAAAACTGTGAAAAATTATGATCTTATACCATACTGTGCCCTCTATTCACATCTTCGAAGCGTTTTAAACGGTTTAACACTTGTAAGTTCTTTTTCAGGTCATCGCAAATATAAGCACTGGGGAAGGTGCACTTAGAGTCTGTGTTCACAAACAGAACAGACTACAAAAGTGATTGTGACATGATTTGTACCCTCCTCTTGTATTAATCCTCGATGTGTATAGTGTGCTTGTCAGTTGGACTCCCCATTACCTCATTTGCCTGACAAGCCCCTTACGTACCTTTATTTGCACCAGGAAGTCCCTCAGATGTTCTTTGAATGCAGGAATGTCTTGGTTCAAACTGAATAGTCCCGTTACAAAAACCCGGATCTGGGCACTAAGGGATAAAAACAAAACGACAGGAAAATGGTTAATGGAAGGGCATTAATTCGATTAACAAACAGATGTATATAATATGATCAGCACGTAATAGGCAAGAATCATTCAGTTTTTTTATACTGCGTCAATAATGTGCCAACTTACTTATTTGATTTGAGGTAGCTTTCATAGATTGCGTAATGTTTTGAACTTGTTTTTCAGAGTTCATGTTGGATGGCGGAAGGAATATACATTCAGGAATGAATTTTGAAACTATTCTTAAGCTTTCCATTATATAAACATGAAATTTATTATAAATTTTGTAATTTTTTACATAATACTTCGCAATAATTCAGGAACTTACTCTTGCAGATGCGAGAAAGCTGCTTTGAGAAGACTAGCTGTGAATTCTTTGATGTAGAGGTCATTTGTTTTCTCGCTTTGGCTTGCACCTAGATGCACTGTGATTTTACTGCTCTCAATTATGCTAAACATGTATGCCAGGATACTTGCATGCATCGTCAAACCTGTATGACAAAATAAAACAGATATGCAAATTAGGTCATTAATATTCATATACATAGAACACTATACAGCACAAGAGGTGATCATACTCTATCACCCTATCAAGTTAGAAGTTCATTGGTTATTGCATGTTATTGTTGGTAACAGGCACATAAACTCATTAATATTCATACATGCGAATAACTTGATACAAATCCATACAGCACTAGAGCTGTTCATACTCTTATCGTCCTATCAAGTTAGAAGTTCATTGGTTATTGTGTGTTGTGTGAAAGCTGCAGTCAAAAGAATTTCAGGTAAAGTAGGCAAATAAGCTCATAAATATGCAAATTAACTTGATAGATATCCATACAGCACAAGAGGTGATCATACTCTATTATCCTACCAAGTAAGAAGTTCATCAAATATTGTGAGTAGGTTGCAGAGTGCATTAACAAAATTAAATACAGGCACAATATACAAAATAAATCCATTAATAGTTGTCATCATGCAAATAACTAAATAATAAATACAAAACAATACAGCACAAGAGATAATCATACTCTATCATCCTACAAGGTAGAAGTTAATCAGTGGCAGAGTGAATTATTGGAATTTCAGGCACAATATGCAAATTAAGCTCATTACTATTCATAAATATGCAAATAACCCAAAATATCATGATGGCTATTCATAACTACTACTTTGGCTTACTTTTCCCATTCATTTTTTCCAAGCGATTCTCAATGTTGTTTTTGCTTCACTGCAGCACCCGGGTACCATTAGTGGCCACCATTATATACTGAAGCACCATCCCACACCAAAATTGAGCTGTGTGATGTGCCGTGATATGGGAGAAATCCCAAAAAATGATGGGTCCATTGATAAAATCACAAACTGGGAGCCACTGTGTTTTGAAATGAGGTTGAGAGCTACAGAATGCTCTTTTGATCTCCTCAAGAACAGCTTTGCAAGAGCTGTATGGACCCATGGCCATTAACTTGAGTTAGTAAGTCATGGCACATGCAACTTACTACGAGGAGCTGTAGAGGAGCCAACGCTCTTACTCCCCTCGAAAGAGAGTGCCTGCTCCAACCACTTCCCGAGTAAACCTACAGAATCTGTTAATGAATAACACAGCAGACATGTTTTGCCAGGGTGTGTATTTGGAGCACGGTACGGGATGACTTATAATTATACACAAAAAAATCCGCCATTTTAGTCCACGGTTAAGCGATGAAAACATCATACACACGTCCTCGGTTAGATAGCAAAACACGATGTCCACGTTTGGAGGCGAACACAGACAGGGGTGTGTGTGAGTGTGGTGTGATGGGGTGAGTGTGGAGATAAGATTTTATAATTATGTGCAATATAATTCTGAATATTATATGTTTTTCTTATGTTTATTTCTTGTAATATGTATTTTAATAACTTTTATGTGTAATAATAGTAAATAATTTTTGATGTTTTAATATTGTAAAAAGTGACGCAATTTGGCTATTTGCCACGATGTTATTTTCAATAAATATGAAATGTTAAATGTTAAAATGGTATCAGCGTTAGAAATTTTGTTGTCCGTTGCCGGGACAACTAAAAAGTCGCCGGACAACCAAAAATACTGATTCGATATTTAAATCTACCCACGAGTCCCATTTGTAGGCCCACGGAGAACCAAAAACTTAACCAGAAATTGTACTCTGGTTGTCCGTGGGACAACCATTTATTTTTCCTAAATTCGAACACTGCTTATAATGTGTACCAAAGAAGATATCACCACAATGCATCATGCTTTTGCAAAACGCACTAAAACTGGTTCCTGATGCATGCAAATTCCCAGATAACATATACGCAAAGGAGGGCTTTATGACAGCAATATCACTGGGGCTCTTAGGTTTAATCAGAGCCAATCATAACCCCACTTCTGTGTTTACCCTGCATGCAGGTTGTACAACCTGGTGAAAAGTGGAAATTTTCGAGCTACATTAATTTTTACGCTTTTTAATATTTCAAGCAGCTGTACTGCAAAAATGAGTGTATATATTCGATTTTTCCAAGCAAGGAGTTTTAAAAGCAAGCGAAACTGTTCAAAACTGGCAGCTTGCAAAAAAATTTATCGCACTAAAATTCCACTTTTACAGTACTGCATTTTGACTTGGGAATGGGCTAATCCAGTTGAAATCCATACACCCTCTCCAAAAGACACAATCTTAATCTCCCACACAAGGGGTATTGATTTCAAATGGAGTCACCCATTCAGGTAAACCCATTTGAAATTCACACTCCCTATGTGGAAGATTAAGGTTGTGTCTTCCATAAGGGGGTGTATGCAAGAGTGAAAATAAGATCTTTTCTACCAGCAGGACTCAGTTTGGGAAAAATAAGTCCTGGTTTACCTAAATTTAGTCTAGAGCTCACTTTGATTTTGGTAACAGAATTTAAACCAAATAGTGTAATATCCAATGGCCCAATCTAATAGTCTACTCTCAACAATAATAGCTCAATTTCTGACATCACATGGTAGAGAAACCCCATTCTGGTTCCCCATTTATTGGGGATTTTAATATGTATGGACTATGGACTGTATGGTTATGGAGCCTTATGGAGGCTACGGTTCAGTACAAAAAATGTAGCCTGGTGTGGTCATTTTTAAGGTCGATGGGCTACAGTAGGCAACTAATGGGCCTGAAACAAGGCCTGTAGCATGTTTATTTTCACCCTTGGGTGTATGGATTTCATCTGGAATAGCCCAATGGAAGCACTCCTTACCTGCTGTATGTGATGTGTCTGTGACCACAGAGAGAACATGTTGTAAGATATCGGTGTAATAGGTTTGGTAGAAGCTCTGTGCTGCATTGTTTTCTTGCCATACGTTTTGTAGCCAGCCGTAAAGTATTGCAAGACCTGCAAGAAAAAAGATGGGCATTAGTGTCAAGAAAATGTAACAAGATATCTACAAATTACAGGTAAAACATTCCCAACATCTGCTCAAATGAAGGGAGCTGCGTGACACACTGGTTAAGGCGGTCCCGGGTTCAAATCTCAACATGCATGGCTTGGGTCGAGGAGTGGTTTGGCTTTGGGGGTGGTGCGGTTTGGGCATGAGGTGCCAATGGATTCCCCACTCCACTGAAAGGGAGAAATGAGGGAATGTTGATATATAATTGGATTGTTTGAACCCAATACACAAATCTTTTGGTCAAGCTATGAGCTTTAAAATATTGGACATGATGTGGTTGAGCCTCAATATTTTGGGTGAAAAAACATAAAATTTTATCATTATTATGTTTTAATGAATCCAAGTGTGTGAATATATCCGAAACATAATAATGACAAAATTGGATGGTTTCCAATATTTTAAAACTCATAGCTCACCAATAAATATGGGCTTAATTGATCCAATTTTATATCATTATTATGTTTTCAGAATCTTTCCTTGGTGTCAAAAATGTGGTTATTGGTCAAAAAATGTTCTTTTGGTCACATGTGGTTTTGGGTCAGAACTGTGATTTTGGGTCCAAAAAAAAAGTAGGGTTGGGACAGTCTGAAAACAATACATTTTGCTGGATTCCGCAGAGATAGGCTTGTGACTCACCTGTGTCAGCTACATTTCTCATTGTATGTTTCACCGCCCAGATGATAGAATCTAGCACAAGTTTAAACTGCCTGGGAGGAATATTGAGAAGTGCTGTGAAGCAGTGACTGTTAACAGCTTGTAATAAGAGGAAAAAGTTGGTCCTGTGTTCAGGAAACTCTTCAAAGTTCTTGTTGATCATTTCTAATGTACACTTTCGAATACAGCATCAAATATCTTTGGAATTTCTGATGTGATGTGGCCCTGTAGGTGAGGAAAGATGAGGTTATTATTAAAATAAAACAATGAAGATCACCTCACTTCTACTATCTGTGATATTGGTCATTAAAAAAAAAAAAGCTATAATCTTAGCAATATGATTGGCTTGTTGATGCAATATGATTGCATTATTGACGCTCTCATGCACTACCAAACCATTTCTCAGGTACTGTCTTTTAAGAGGAACCGAGTGATTTATACAGCTCCTCGTAATATTAATTCACTAACTCTTGAATTTTCTCAGACATCATTCTCTTAGGCGAGCTGACGTCACACAAGAGGGAAAAGGTTTGTAAAACCAGTGTGCTCACATCAGTTTCTATTCATCAAACTGGTTGCCATGAGCGGTTGCGCGCGCTTGTGCAAAGGGGCCGGGGACAAAGAGGAATAATGTTCCTGGATGTCCAACCATCCTCATTTTTTAATGTAATCTAAAAACAGAAAACAATCTTTCTTACCTCTAGTTTGTTGACAATGGTTGCCATGGTACTGAGTACTTCAGGTTCTCGTGCCCCCGGGACGTTACCTTTGTAGTCCATCAAGACGGCCTCTAGCAGAGGCGGGATGAAGTTATCGCACACCTGATAACAAAGAAAACATCCATAAATTATGTGTTAAATGAACACTTAAAACGCAACACGAAGACAATTTGGTAGCCAGCGTAAAATTTAAATTCTTCAGAAGCGAATTATACAACTATCGGTTCTGCCAGGGCACCAATGAAACTAGTTCTTTAGAGAACAATAATTTGGCTGGTAGTGCCCTTACATTAAAATTAAGTATTTTTTTGGCCAAACTGGAACATGCGCGTTGCATCCATGTAGTGTACTAAGCGTGTACGCAATGCAAGGCACGAGTATGCTCTCTTCTGTACCGCGCTATATTCGCATGTTTATCGCGGAGCCACTAGTGTTTCAGTTTGGTCAAGAAATACTAAATTTTACTGTAGGTTAAAACATGACCAGCAGCTTTTGTGCAAAAATAGCCATAGAAGCAACCTCACTGACCACTTACCATATTTGCATCCGTTGACCGGCTCACCCACCCTGAGATGAGTTTGAGCGTTTCTTTCTTGACCGTTCTCATGCTGCAGATGACCGGTTGTTTTGTGACGCCTTCCCCGCTGTTTGTGATGGCTCCTGAGATGTTCTCACTCATACACTTGTACACATGTAACATGTCCAGGTAGATCCTACCGAGCTGAAAATCACAATGCCAATTCCACAATTAACATTTATCGACTCAATGCTGCGCATGATGCTAGCCAGAAAAAGTTTCGAGATATTTTCTCAAAATATCAAGAGTTATCTTTTAGACCACTGACCCAATACTAGGCTTGTTTGTACTCATTTTAATGCATTTTCAATGCTGATTCCAAATTTACATTTCTGGAATTAAAACTAAATTTGACACTTGTCGTCTGCAGTCGACACCTGCATGGAGAGGGTTAAGGTCATTTTCATGCACGATATTGCCAATTACGTGGGTGTAAGTTTAGAATTCACTGACAGTAACAAAAACCAAATTCTGGCCTATTAAGAGTGATCATAGTATAACAGAGCTGCCAACCTGTTTTATTTTTCACAAAATCATTTTGATAACATCATCTGACATTCATACAACTACTGCAATATCACCAAAAGCTGTATCCAACAGGTTCACAGCCCTGCGAGAGGCTGTGTCACTATTCAACTAAAAACATTGAATTTCTTGTGTTGTGTGAAAGACAATGTGCATCAGAGGTTCCTTGGAGTATCCACACTGCTGGTTCAGAGTTGGATCTAGAATGACATCATTTGCACATTGGAGCAACTTTTAAAATATATTGTAGGCTAGTTAATGTCAAATAACTGAATATGCCATTTATATCGAAGAGATTCTAACCCAACGTGATCCTGTTATTTTCTTTTACAGTACTTGATTTGAAAATAACTGCTTGCACTGATTGACAAGCTTACCTGTATGACGAATGGATGACCGACGGCCTTGCAAGCCCGGACATTGGTCTTGAGAATACTGCCTAGCTGTTTCACATGTTCATGGTCTTGGAGAGCTTCCACATTCTGAAAACAAGAAATAACAATGTCAATACACCATAACTTCACATACCAAAAGAAAAAACAAGTAACGTCAACATAATACAGGGCAAAGGCGACGAAAAACCCCAAACACTGTTCACTGGTCAACTTTTTTTCCCCTTTTCAGGGAAGAAGGTTAATGTCCCCCCTCCAAATCACTGAAAGCTTGAAAAATCCGAGAATACAATAACAAACATATTTTGAACATTTTCTGACTTTTTCACAAAGCAATTGGGATTTATTTTTGTCACTCAAGTGATTGATTTATTGTTCTTCATTGTTCTTTCAATTGATCTTTTCGGTAAGCTCACAATTCCTTGTGGTTAGACCCCGGATATAGTTATCTGACGTCACGTCGATGCGCACATGGTTTAGTGAACACTGCTACTGCGCATTGCAAGTCGGTGTGACGTCAAATGACAATATCAGGGGTACTAACACAAGGAATTATGGGATTTACCGAAAAGATCAATTGTTCATGGTCTTGGAGAGCTTCCACATTCTGAAAACAAGAAAATAACAATATCAATACACCATAACTTCACATACCAAAAGAAAAACAAGCACTCTTAATATAATACAGGAGACGAAAAAAACAACCACCAAACACTATTCTACGGACAGTTAAATAAGCAGACACACTTAATTGGCCTTTTTGGTAAATCCTATAAGCCAATGCATTTGACCTCTGATGTTGTCACGCCAATGTGCACATCAGTATAACGTCAAATGAAAACATCAGGGGTCCACCTGCAAAGTCTTATGAGATTTACTGAACAGGTGAATTGATTTCATTGGTAGCTATATCATTTTCATTATATTGTGATAAAAAAATAAGGCCCAGTTACACAAAATATTTTGTACAAAAATTGACTGAATATGCCTTTAACCTATATCCAAGAGATTCCCACTCAACCTGATTTTGTTTCACATTACTTGATTTGAAATTAAAAGCACTGATTGGCAAGCTTACCTTTATGATAAACGGATGATCGACAGCCTTGCAAGCACGGACTGTCCATCACAAAGGGACAATTTTTACTTGTGGATCACACTATTGCAATACGGTTTGGGCTATTCCAGTTGAAATCCATACATCCCCTATGGAAGACAAAACCTTAATCTCCCACGAGGGCGCAGATTTCAAATAGAGACACCCATTCAGGTAACCCCATTTGAAATACACACTCACTGGGTGTGAGATACAGGTCATGTTTTCCATAGGGGAATGTATTTCAACTGGAACAGCCCATTATAACTGAAGGTTTGTCTTACTTGAGTCGCCTGGAGTATGATGCCATCCCAGACTTGGTTTGGTAATAGCATGTATTTCTCTATCAGATGTTCTTGTACTACACTGTCTGTCTGCGCACTGATCATGTAGCCAACAGCTTCATAAAATGTGTGCACCTGAAACAGATGAAAAATATATGGACATAAATACAAAATCATAGTTACATACACTGTCTATGACCTTTTGAGGTTGCAATCAAATATCGACTGAACTCATTTGCTATTTATTTAGGCTCCTTTGGTACTCTGATTTGTCATTCAAACTTGAATTGTGATGAATTTTCTCACTTGTGAAGGGGTTATGTGATTTTACTTATAAAAACTACACATTCAATCAGCTTACCTGCTGAGGTTGCAAGTCACAAATGATTGTGTTGATGCTGGCTAAAATCTCCTCAATAAACGGCATCACTTCTCCAACCTGCACCTGCACAAAATGGCGCCGACATTTCTGGGCGATTTTGATGAAAGTGTCGCACGCCATATCTTGCACACCATCATGCGTTTCTGTTGAGAAAATGAATCAGCAGTGGTTAAGCATGAAGAATAACCCATCTGTCAAGGAAAATGTATACATCTAGTAGAAAGTCAAATCTTGAAAACGAGTGAACATGTCCAAATGCACCAGAAAGGCAAATTTTCTCAATTATATTTGTAATACTGGGTTCACGTATTGGTCTCCATTTAACCAGTAAGTAATGCAACTTTGCCTCATGTCAAAATGAAGCATGGTCTGGAAATAACAGGCACAGGACTAGGGGCTACTTTTTGAGTAATTTTCATTACTGAACAAGGGGATCTATTTAAAATTTGGTAATAAACGTGTCATATTAGGGGCAAATGAAAAAAGAAAAGAAGAACATTTGTCATTTTTCAACAGCATTTTAGCAAAGGGTGCTACTGTGGTAAAAAGCAACAGCGCCTGTCAACATTATTAGTAGTAGTACCCTTACAGGCGCTTTCCAACAGTTCACAAAACAGAGCTGGATGCCCGCTTGTTTCCAAGCCTGATTGCAGGCCAACAAAGGGCAGCTCAGGCGATGGATGAGTAGAGATGTGATACTTGCAAGTGAATTTATTTCAATTTCAGGTTTTGCACAAGTTAACTTACCATGCATGAATTCAAAGAGTTTGTTGACGACTGTTTTGAGGAACTTCCAATGCGCCCTCAGGAAGCGAGGATACTGTCCCACCACATACATGATGTTGGATGCGATGATGGCCTTGTTGTCTTTCCCTCTCTTCTGCTCACACAGTCCCAGTAAGTCTTTGATGACTGTGACCAGGAATCGCTTCTCATCTTCCTCATGCATTGCCCCGCTTATTGATCCGATCGCCCAACATAACTGTGATCAAAGTGATACAAATATTTCAAGTGAAAAGTATATGTTACATTGCAGGCTCACAAAGATGCAGGCTGTTCTCGAACAGCAAAATGGGCTTAATTGCAGTTGAAATCCATCCACAAGTATGAAAGACATGACCGTAATCTTCCACACATAGAGTGTGGATTTCACAGTCCTGCTTCCTAACACAAACAAGAATTCCAGCCCATCCAAAATGTTTGTAACATACGGACAAACATGTGGAGAAACAAAAGAGAATGTGGTCCAGGCAAGACAAAAACAGCATAACAGTTTTCAAGTAACATCGCAAAATATGGTTCTAAACATCAAATGCGAGTTGCAAGAATTTCTTTGGACTGGTTTCCTATCAAAAATCACATTTCAAAGCCTAAGACTGCCAACCACCGCCACCACTGATCATCACCATCAGCCTTCAGCAGCTGTGGCGCATGTCTTGCTACCAAGGTTCATCTGAAAACTCTTGGCTATACTCTGATCAGCTCGTAATCGGCGAGAAATTATCACTACGCCGAAAAGTAGATCCACATTTAAGGGTGATATAGTTGATCTGCCTGGTCTATATTTTGCATGTTAAAGAAAGTAGACAAAGTACATAACTGCCATTAGTAATTTATAATACTTCTGGCAAGATGTCATAAGACAATTCTCCAAATAAAATATATTGATATTAATCCGCGATGTTATAAGGCCTGCCGATTACGAACTAATCAGACTGTAGTAAGATCAATTTTTTTAGTTTAACATTGCATTAACCTTACCGTGTTCAGATTCTTCCATGACCACTCCTGCCCGTTGACCTGTAAGTGTAGTTTGTCCGTCATTATCTGTTCTGTGTCGGCATAATCCAAGTGAGTCAGATACACTGTCATAAAACACACAGAAAGCAAAACGTTTCAAGGACTAATTCGTACCTCAATTACAACCTTCTTTCACAGGTGGGTGCTTGTTAAATTAACATGGCTACAAGTGTCAATTAGGCTAGGTATTGTGCAAACCAAAATAACTCCAGACCAATATGGGCCAATTTTAGGAACACACCAAACTTGAACACATGTTAAGTCATTGAATCTACTACAACGGCTCTTTTCAGAGCCACCAACTCATGGGGCAGTCTGCTATATCAATGGGCAAGGGACAGTCCCCTATGATACTCAGTAGACAAGGGGCAGTCTACATGCAGAACTCTGCACTAATCCAGACAAAAGCTTTGTGGTTTCATACTGACGGTGAACCCATTGAAACCCTCAATTTGCAACTATAGAGGGCGCTTCTGTGAGTTGTTAACACTTACCCAGAGTCTCCCTCATATTCTTATACATGTTGATAGAATCTGTGTCCTTCATAAACTCTCTAACCACTTCGCCTTGATCGTTTTCAACGACGAGCACCTCCTCCGGTTTCGCCATCCTAGAAATCATGATTCTCCTCACCTGTATAAGTCGTAGGTTTAATATTAGCATTAGTTAGTGGAAGCCGCTATTGGCAGGGGAGGAAAACAAATGGACGGAACAGCTTGTCTGTCGCCACACTCTGCTTGCATCACTCGACCTTGGAACCCCCTGTGCTATGAATATGAATCTTTGTTGACTGTTATTAGCAGGGGACACAAATGGACGGAACAGCTTTTCTGTCGCCACACACCGCTTGCCTCGCTCGACCTTGGAACCCCCTGTGCTATGAATTTAAATCTTAAGCTGGCTGTTATTGGCAGGGGACACAAATGGACGGAACAGCTCATCTGTCACCACACACCGCTTGCCTCACTCGACCTTGAAACCCCCTGTGCTATGAATTTAAATCTAAGCTGGCTGTTAATAAGAGAATAAATTATATCGTGATTAAATTATGATGTGGAAACCAAATTGGTTAAAATACCATCCCAACTACAACCATGGCCAAAATGTGTTGGGACACTTATGGAAAACGTACACTATAGTATGACCTTATTTCCGTTATTATTAACGTGATAAAGTGGAGGTTTCTTTGGTGTCAAGCCTAAACACTTTCCTAACACCCCAACCCACCCCCTACCCCACCAATCAATGTTGGGTGCCACAAGGCTCGTGTGACCAAAAAAGTTGAATTCAACATTGATCGGGGGAGTGGGGGGCTTATTTACATTACCCTATCAAACCGTCCCAACACTTATGGCCAGCATTGTCTCTAAGGTACAAAACATCAAATTTTAAAATGTGTGTTTTGGCCCATATCTCCTCAACCATAGCTTGGATTTTCCTCAAATTTTACATGAAAACGGAGAAACTATTTATCTTTTCACTTATATAAAAATTATTGCATTTTCCTCATGTGATTTAGGGATACGGTCACGTTTTATACGCAATATCATGTATTTTACAGTGCGTTCTGAACATTATTAGCCTATGCCAACTACGTATTTTATGTAAAATGACGTTTTATTTTGAAAGAGTAGTGATTTAATCGCCAGAAATACATGATATTTGTTGACAGGAATTGATTGAAGTCTTTTAAAAGAGTGATTTTGGGAAAAAAATACTTAAAATTTAAAAAAAAGCTAATTTTTAGACAAAAAAAACCCCAAACCTTAATCATTTTCATCGTTTGCATCAAAAATGTATGTGGTATTTGCAACGAGTATATCGTGTAAATATAATCATAGTCGGCAGGAGTAGGCTTAAATTACATTTTATGACTGAAATTTATTAAAGCGCTTTCAAAGAAACTTATAGTAAGTATAGAAAGTAAAATATAGGTAGACATACAGAAAAAAAGAAGGACGGACATTGGCAAAAATTAATAGAACGACGAATATAATATGATGAAGGATATTGTAAAATAATAAAAAAAGAAAAGAAAAAGAAATCTAAATAAATTCAGGGCTCGAACCCGTGTCCACTCGCCTGTGGCAGATGCCGTATCCATTCGCCAACAGAGCTGTGTAACTTCAACAGGCTTAAACTATAATATAATGCTATTCAACATGCATGTATATAAATATCGCTCTACACACGATATACAGTCCAAAAAATACATTTTTCGGCATTTGTTTCATTAACTGAATATTTATCATACAGCAGGTGTTGGCTGACATTGTGCTTCACATTTAGTTCAGTTTTTGTCCGGGATAAATGACTACGGGACAAAATCGGACGGTATACACGTCGTTAAAGAGTAAAGAATTTTAATATAATATTACTTTCTTTTTCTTTTTTCATTCGTGTATATCGTTCGTTTTTGTCCCAAATTCATTTTACCCTGGCCCAAAACTGAAATATATGTGGAGCACAAATGTCAGCCAACACCTGCTATATGATAAATATTCAGTTAATGAAACAAATGCCGTAAAAGTGTGATTTGTTTGACTGTTTATCGTCCGTAGAGCGATATTTATATACATGCATCTTGAATAGCATTATATTACAGTTTAAGCCTGTTAAAGTAATACAGCTCTGTGGTCCAATGGATACGGCATCTGCCACAGGCACAGTGGACACGGGTTCGAGCCCCTGAATTTATTTATATATCTTTTTCTTTTCTTTTTTGTTATTATTTTACAATATCCTTCATCATATTATATTCGTCGTTCTAATAAAATAAAAAATAACATAGCACATAAAAAAAAAGTAATTATCATAATATTACACATAATTTCTAAATTAGAATTTCATCATCTTCAGAAGATAGCAAACTTTTATTCCTTTATTTGTTTTTTGATCACGAGATGTTGTGATAACTTTTATTTTCTTCTATAGCTGTAATGTGACATTTTAATTGGTGGAAACAATAATTTTCCATTTTAAAACCCAAGTTTTTGACAGTTAAAGTGACGAATAGTGAACTTAGACAGGGCCAAAATATCGTTTAAAGACAATTTAAGTGACCAGTCCCTAAATTTCAAATGTAGCCATCCAAAATTTTTTTGATAAAGCCACATGATAAGATCTCTAACTGCTCCAAATTTGGTGTCAATATCATATTTACTTTTTGAGTTATAAGCAAAAAACTGAAATTAGATGATTTTTTTCAACTTTTCAAATACAACCATGGCCAAAATGTGTTGGGACACTTATGGAAAACGTACACTATAGTATGACCTTATTTCCGTTATTATTAACGTGATAAAGTGGAGGTTTCTTTGGTGTCAAGCCTAAACACTTTCCTAACACTAACCCTCCCCTTCAATCAATGTTGGGTGCCACAAGGCTCGTGTGACCAAAAAAAGTCGAATTCAACATTGATCGGGGAGTGGGGGCTTATTTACATTACCCTATCAAACCGTCCCAACACTTATGGCCAGCATTGTCTCTAAGGTACAAAAATCAAATTTTAAAATGTGTGTTTTGGCCCATATCTCCTCAACCATAGCTTGGATTTTCCTCAAATTTTACATGAAAACGGAGAAACTATTTATCTTTTCACTTAAATAAAAATTATTGCATTTTCCTCATGTGATTTAGGGATACGGTCACGTTTTATACGCAATATCATGTATTTTACAGTGCGTTCTGAACATTATTATAGCCTATGCCAACTACGTATCTTGCTTAAAATGACGTTTTATTTTGAAAGAGTAGTGATTTAATCGCCAGAAATACATGATATTTGTTGACAGGAATTGATTGAAGTCTTTTAAAAGAGTGATTTTGGGAAAAAAAATACTTAAAATTTAAAAAAAAGCTAATTTTTAGACAAAAAAAAACCAAACCTTAATCATTTTCATCGTTTGCATCAAAAATGTATGTGGTATTTGCAACGAGTATATCGTGTAAATATAATCATAGTCGGCAGGAGTAGGCTTAAATTACATTTTATGACTGAAATTTATTAAAGCGCTTTCAAAGAAACTTATAGTAAGTATAGAAAGTAAAATATAGGTAGACATACAGAAAAAAAGAAGGACGGACATTGGCAAAAATTAATAGAACGACGAATATAATATGATGAAGGATATTGTAAAATAATAAAAAAAGAAAAAAAAAAGAAATCTAAATAAATTCAGGGCTCGAACCCGTGTCCACTCGCCTGTGGCAGATGCGTATCCATTCATGCTTAACAGAGCTTGTGTAACTTCAACAGGCTTAAACTATAATATAATGCTATTCAACATGCATGTATATAAATATACGCTCTACACACGATATACAGTCCAAAAAAATACATTTTTACGGCATTTGTTTCATTAACTGAATATTTATCATACAGCAGGTGTTGGCTGACATTGTGCTCCACATTTAGTTCAGTTTTTGTCCGGGATAAATGACTACGGACAAAATCGGACGGTATACACGCCTCTTTAAAGAGTAAAGAATTTTAATATAATATTACTTTCTTTTTCTTTTTACAAGCGTGTATATCGTTCGCTTTTGTCCCAAAATCATTTTACCCGCCCAAAACTGAAATATATGTGGAGCACCAATGTCAGCCAACACCTGCTATATGATAAATATTCAGTTAATGAAACAAATGCCGTAAAAGTGTGATTTGTTTGACTGTTTATCGTCCGTAGAGCGTATATTTATATACATGCATCTTGAATAGCATTATATTACAGTTTAAGCCTGTTAAAGTAATACAGCTCTGTGGTCCAATGGATACGGCATCTGCCACAGGCACAGTGGACACGGGTTCGAGCCCCTGAATTTATTTATATATCTTTTCTTTTCTTTTTGTTATTATTTTACAATATCCTTCATCATATTATATTCGCTGCTCTATTAATATAAAAAAAATAACATAGCACATAAAAAAAGTAATTATCATAATATTACACATAATTTCTAAATTAGAATTTCATCATCTTCAGAAGATAGCAAACTTTTATTCCTTTATTTGTTTTTTGATCACGAGATGTTGTGATAACTTTTATTTTCTTCTATAGCTGTAATGTGACATTTTAATTGGTGGAAACAATAATTTTCCATTTTAAAACCCAAGTTTTTGACAGTTAAAGTGACGAATAGTGAACTTAGACAGGGCCAAAATATCGTTTAAAGACAATTTAAGTGACCAGTCCCTAAATTTCAAATGTAGCCATCCAAAATTTTTTGATAAAGCCACATGATAAGATCTCTAACTGCTCCAAATTTGGTATCAATATCATATTTACTTTTTGAAAAAAAAGAAAAAAACTGAAATTAGATGATTTTTTTCAACTTTTCAAATACAACCATGGCCAAAATGTGTTGGGACACTTATGGAAAACGTACACTATAGTATGACCTTATTTCCGTTATTATTAACGTGATAAAGTGGAGGTTTCTTTGGTGTCAAGCCTAAACACTTTCCTAACACCCCAACCCTCCCCTTCCCCACCAATCAATGTTGGGTGCCACAAGGCTCGTGTGACCAAAAAGTCGAATTCAACATTGATCGGGGAGTGGGGGGCTTATTTACATTACCCTATCAAACCGTCCCAACACTTATGGCCAGCATTGTAGGTGATTATGACCAACATTTTTTACCCTTGAATAATAAACAATTGCGTGGAATTAGTTCTGTACGTATGGGGTTTAAACCTCTCACGTCAGTTGGTATGGAATGACCCCACCCCCCAATGGAATGACCCCTCCTGTCTCTTACCTTTGAGAGAATCAACAAGTACATCTGTCTCCTGGGCGGGATGTCCGGCGTTGTACCGCCTAATAGGAGAGGTGACGACGGTGTGGACGAAAACGGACTCTCTCGGTACAGCTCCGATGCTAGCGTGTTCCAATATTCCAGGCAGATCTTGAAGATCTCGGTTTCCTCAACTTCGGAGATTAAGATCAGGTACTGGTGTGCCTGGGGATGACAAGTCATGTGATGTTGGTTAGAGCTAAAAATGTAGTTCAAGAGACATTCAAATCTCTCCTAGAATGCTCACCTAGATCTCCTCTTGTGAACATTAAATTAGGGGAAGGTTTGTGGCTAAACCATTGAACCATGTGATCTTAATGTTCAATGTAAAATTTTAACTACTGTTTTACACTCATACTCCCACAAATTTGCATTGAAGATATCTTGTTTCATTTACTTAAGACATATTGTCACAGACTTATCCTGCCATCAACTCTCCTCGACTTAAGTACCCTGTGATTCCGTCCTGTCGGGATTTGAACATGTGATCCCAGGTTTAAAAGTCAAGCAGGTTAGCGTTATAGACCAAAAGAGGACTTCCCCATGTTATAGACCAGACAGCAAAGTCCTCATTTTGTCTATACAATAGTGCACTCAACTATCCCAGGATCGAGTCTCGGCATGACTGAGTCACAGGGAACTTCACGGAGCTTCGCAAGTCCTCGCCAAGTAATACAGATTTACTACAGGGACCCTAGTCTACCAAAATGGTATTCGTAACTTAAGAACGGTTACTAGAGTTACGAAGGGTTTTAAAAGTTTTAGTGAAATGTGCTATTCCATTTAAAATCCATTCTCCTTCTGTGGAAGATTTAGCTTAAGTCTTCCACAGCAGATGCAAAAGTTTCAAATAGAATAGACAATTGGGTAACTTCCTTTTGAAATACTCCATTTGTGGAAGATATAGGTAAAGGGGGAGTATAGGTTTCAAAATGATTAACTCTGACCAATTACATTTGAAAAACATACTCACCCTGTGGAAGATATTTCCAAAAAATCTTCCACAGGGGTAATGTGGATTTGAAATGGAATAGCCCAATACACCCCAGGTTCTAAATTTTGTTACCTCCAGTAAAATGTCATGCAGGTCTGGCTTCTTCTCAATCAGCCTGACGTACTCCTTGAAGAAGGTGCAGAGAAATAAACTGAGATTCTGAATGAAGTTCTGCTCGTCGTCCTTCCCCACGGCATAGGCTTGCTTGATATTGGTATTTAATGGCAGCATCTGCAATAGCAATTGATAAAATTAATTGTCAATGATTGATAAAATTATTTGTCATCAGCTAGCTAATGAAAGCTATCACTTTTGTATTTTATTTATCTACTGTTATTTGCAATGGTACAAAACATCGCTGTTCATAGCCTTGGAAATCAAGATCAGATCACTTCCGCTACGGTCGCTACCACCACAACCCTTGCTGCGAGTCATGTCTGTACTTAAGAGCTCTTGAACATAATTTTTTAGAAGTGGCTCTATACCTCAAAAAATAGATTTTTCTGATATTTTGTGCAATGATGCATGTTAGGGTGTTGACTACTTGTGTCACTAAAAAAAATTCAAAAATCGGCTCGTTGCCATGGAAACGGCCAAAACCCAGATTAAGTCATTTTGGGCCAAATTGGCAGTGAAATTAGTTAAAAAACATGTTATTTCAAGTGTTACGCTGCAACTAAGCCATATAATGCTGGTACATTACATTAAGTTCTTGTGAAAGGACATCTATTCATCTGATGATCAGCATATTTAGAGGTCAATAAGTTATTCTTAAGGGTACGTGCAGAGCCCATCTGTCAGGTGTATACACTTTTTCATAAAATGTCATTTTAGCACCTAAAATATCATCATGAAAATCAACAACCCGGTGTTGCCAGGAATTTGTCCATTCTAGTGTGGGTAGTATAAGCTAGGTACTTTACATTTTAGTAAAAATCAGCTTGGGCAAATGTTACTTCTAAATACAGTGTTGCCAGAAAAACCGGTATTTTTGCAAATTGACATTTTGTCAAATTACGCCTTTTTGTCACAATTTTGTGCATTTTGACAAATATTTTCCTTCAAGGTGAATCCAAACAACACATTTTCGTCTTTGTAAATATCTAAATACTGAAAATTCAATTAGTGTTGCCAGAGTTCTTGATAAAACACCCACTATTAGTATTTTACTGATAGTATGATTTGTTGTTGATGGTTTGATTGGGAAATGCTTATTTATAATTTTCATACATCGAATGTACATAGTATAGATTGTTATATGAATGTTTAAACACCTGAGCACAAAGTAAGTGTTGCCAGAATTCTTGATAAAACACCCAAAATCATAATGCCATGATCCAGTCCTCTCACGCTAAAGTTGACAATGTCAAAATTTGGTTTACTATCATCAATAGCTTGTCCTAAAAAGCGTATTCAAATTTTAAAAACCCCACGGTTCTAGTATTATCTAGTACAGAGTTATAGTCAGGGTAATTATGGGTATTAATTTTGTTCTTTGTTTTCTATTGAATTTTGAACTGGTCACTCAAACCTTACTGGACTGGATCAATAATAATCAAAAATATTGATATCAATTTCAGCAATAATGAAAAAATATATAAATATCGTTATCAATAATAAACAAAAATATTATCATCAATATCAAAAATATTAACATCAATAATAATCAAAATTATTAACATCAATATCAATAATTATCAAAAATATTAATATTAATATCAATATAATCAAAAATATTAATATCAAAAATAATCAAAAATATAAATATCAATTTCAATAATAATCAAGAATATTAATATCAATATCAATAATAATCAAAAATATTAATATCAATATCAATAATAATCAAAACTATTAATATCGATATCAATATCAATAATAATCAAAAATATTTATATGTCATATGAATAATAATCAAAACTATTAATATGAATAATAATCAAAAATATATATCAATATCAATAATAATCAAAAATATTAATATCAAAAATATTAATATCAATAATAATCAAAAATATTGATATCAATTTCAGTAATAATTAAAAAATATATAAATATTAATATCAATATCAAATATAATCAAAAATGATATCAATTTCAGTAATAATTAAAAAAATATATATATATCGTTTTTCAATAATAAACAAAAACATTGACATCAATAATATCAATAATAATCAAAAATATTAACATCAATATCAATAATTATCAAAAATATTAATATTAATATCAAAAATAATCAAAAATATAAATATCAATTTAAATAATAATCAAGAATATTAATATCAATATCAATAATAATCAAAATATTAATATCTATATCAATAATAATGAGAAATATTAATATCAAAATCAATAATGATCAAATATATTAACATCAATATCAATAAAAAATCAAAAATATTAATATCAATATCAATAATAAGCAAAATATTAATATCAATAATAATCAAAAATAGTAATACTAATATCAATTTTAAAATATTAAGATTTTGATATTGTTGATATTGATATTAATATTTTTGATTATTATTGATATTAATATTTTGCTTATTATTGATATTAATATTAATATTTTGCTTATTATTGATATTGATACTAATATATTTGTCATTATTGATTTTGATATTAATATTTTTCATTATTATTGATGTATTAATATTTTGATTATTATTGATATTGATAGTTTTGTTTATTAGTGTTATTGATATTGGTATTAATATTTTTAAATATTATTGATATATTGATGTGAATATTTTTGATTATTATTGATATTAACCCTAGAACTACGAAGTACCACCCCAAGATTTCTTATCCGTCATAAAAAAAATGCGCGCATTTACGCCTCGACCTAAACTAATCATAGATCCATCCTTTGCGCTCATTTTAGTGTAAAAATTTTTACCAGCACCTTACCTGGGGGTAGGACCGGCTGTCAAAGATAACCATAGAGGGGGTGTTGGTGAGGGCCACCAATGGTTTCTACAGTAAAATAAATTATTTTCATTTCGCTCATGTAAAATTATTATAAGCTATTGACTTTTTACTTGTTAGTTTGAGGAGAAAATTCGGTCAAATTGCATTTTTTGTAGAATTTTAGCCTAAAATCAATTTTGCCACTACTTTTGTAAATAGCTGAAATTTTCCAAATTTGCATGGGCGCCCTCACATTATGACGTCTGCGACATTATATGAGAGGAATGTTTGTACTTATTGGTATCACTGGGGTAGAGGAGACCCATAGCTATACATTGATTCCAAATATAACGGTATATGAGCGTTTATAATTGAAAATTAGGGGTTGCAACCCCCTTACGTAGTCCGTGTTACAAAATATGGCTCAGTAGTTCTAGGGTTAATGTTAATATTTTTGATGATTGTTGATAATGATGTTAATATATTTGATATTATTAATATTATTGATGATAGTAAACCAAATTAATGTTAATACATTTGATTATTATTTACATCGATTAAAATAGTTTTGATTAGTATTGATAATGATGTTAATAGACCTACATTGATATTATTATTAATATTGATGATAGTAAAAAAATTTGATGTTGGATCATGGCACATATAAATATATATATATATATATATATATGATTTTGGGTGTTTTATCAAGAACTCTGGCAGCACTTACTTTGTTCTCAGGTGTTTAAACATTCATATAACAATCTATACTATGTACATTCGATGTATGAAAATTAGAAATAAGCATTTCCTAACCAAACCATCAACACAAAATCACTAAAATGCTAATATTGGGTGTTTTATCAAGAATTCTGGCAACACTAATTTTGAATTTTCAGTGTTTAGATATTTACAAAGACGAAAAAGTGTTGTTTGGATTCACCTTGAAGGAAAACATTTGTCAAAATGCAAAAAATTGTGACAAAAAGGCGTAATTTGACAAAATGTCAATTTGCAAAAATACCGGTTTTTCTGGCAACACTGTATTTAGAAGTAACATTTGCCCAAGCTGATTTTTATTAAAATGTAAAGTACCTAGCTTATACTACCCACACTAGAATGGACAAATTCCTGGGAACACCGGGTTGTTGATTTTCATGATGATATTTTAGGTGCTAAAATAACATTTTATGAAAAAGTGAAAATACACCTGTCAGATGGGCTCTGCACGTACCCTTAAGAATAACTTATTGACCTCTAAATATGCTGATCATCAGATGAATAGATGTCCTTTCACAAGAACTTAATGCGATGTACCAGCAATATATGGCTTAGATACAGCGAGCACTTGAAATAACATGTTTTTTCACTAATTTCACTGCCAATTTGGCCCAAAATGACAAAATCTGGGTTTTGGCCGTTTCCATGGCAACGAGCCGATTTTTGAATTTTTTTTAGTCACACAAGTAGTCAACACCCTAACATGCATCATTGCACAAAATATCAGAAAAATCTATTTTTTGAGGTATAGAGCCACTTCTAAAAAATTATGTTCAAGAGCTCTTAAGACTGTGAATTACATCCAAACAACTACAGATGTTGTCAATTTAATTTTAGACTTTAGCCCTAGCAAATACCCAAGCAAGTTGCCATCGCTGGAAATTGGAAAAAAAAAACCAACAACAAAAAAGTCTCTAATATATTAAACTCAACCTACCTGTTTAAGTTGTGTCATAGTAAGGGTAAACATGACAACAAATTGTTGTTCATACTGGCTCACTGTCACTCCCGCTATCTCAGTCAACAAATTATTCAATCAATCAATCAATGATTACCTACCTGTTTAAGTTGTGTCATAGTAAGGGTAAACATGACAACAAATTGTTGTTCATATTGGCTCACTGTCACTCCCGCTATCTCAGTCAACAAATTATTCAATCAATCAATCAATGATTACCTACCTGTTTAAGTTGTGTCATAGTAAGGGTAAACATGACAACAAATTGTTGTTCATACTGGCTCACTGTCACTCCCGCTATCTCAGTCAGACATTTCAAGGTTGTATTTGAACATTGGAACATTCAAGAACTGTAGAGAAAGAACAAAACACAAAATTGAAGCAGGTGGACTAGTAACTTGCACTTGTTTTCATGCTCTCTGTTTGACTTATTTCAATTGCTTTGTTATTTTTCTAAGGATGTTTGACCCCAAATTCCTAAACACTTAAGAAAGTACCCAGTTTATGACACAGGACCATATAATATTTAGAGATAAAAGATAGGATTTTGTCTTGTGCCTATCCATATCATGTCATAATGGATGGGCTGGCCAATATTTCGAGTAGTGGATGTGCCGGTATCCACTACTCGAAATATTGGCCAGTCCATCCTAAAATGTTTGTGACAGTTTCGTTCACTTAAAACAACAGGGATGTCCTCACAAAACTTTTTTTTTCTGGAAAAAGCAGTTTTTCTTACAAAAAATAATAAGAAGAATGCTAATAAAATCTGACAGGATTTTGTCTTTGCCTATCCAATATCGTGTCATAATGAATGGACCGGACAGTATTCAAAATATTGGCCAGCCCATCCATTGTGATATGATATTGATAGGCAAAATCTATCTTTATTCTCTAAATATTGTGCTATTCGATCAAATCCATACACCCCTATATATGAAATGACCTTAATCTCCTACAAAGGGAGAGTGAATTTCAAATGGGGTTACCTGAATGGGAGATTAAGGCCATGTATTCCATAGGTGTATGGATTTCAAATGGAATATCCTATTTAGACATGTCAATAGAAGACTAGGCTACTTACTTTGTATATTAGTGTACTGATCAGTTTGGTTTCAAATATGTACCCAAGGGGTATCCAATTAAGAAACCTGAGTAATGTTTCCAAACAAGCGCCTACCAGCATCACATTTTGGGAGTTATCCTGTAAGATGGTAAAAAAAAAGAAGATAAAGATAAAAAAAGGGATGTTAGAATTTCCAACTAAGAATATAAGTATTCTTCTTGGGGAACAATGATTAGGAAATGAAACTTGATCATCCAAAGCTGCCATATATACAATGTTTATGAGAGAACTTTGGCTTTTCTTTTGCAATGATAAATGCCGGAATTGGGTTCTGATTAGGGATTTGTCACTTCAACTTCAAGAAACACCGACTTCAAACAAATATCTGTTAACTAGTTTACATTTAATATTTTATATATTTTCAATAAATATCATTGCTACATGACGTAACTGTATGGAGACTATTTAGGGAATAAAGGTGCGGATTTTGCAATCCGTTTTCCGTTTTGACTTGATCCCTGGCGATACTTGGAACCCAGATACCCGTAAATTACACAGGGTAACGGGGAACAAAATTACCTGAAAATTACATCCTTATGTTTGTTTCATACTTTCAGCCGCTTCCATCATGCCACTTGCAGAAACGAGCGGAGCTGCATGACTATGAAAGCCAATGTTGCTGATCAGCATCGCCAAAAATTGTATAACATTCTCATACGTCAGAGTGGCACCGCTCCCGAGTTGACTTGAATTGAACTCCTAGTGATACTGCTGCTTGGGCAAAGCGGTGGAATGATCAACATTTCAGCTTGCCACTGGTCACCGCTAGCATTTCTGGGGCGACTGCGCAGTGAAGCAAAATCGTCACCGCGACAGGAAAGTATGAAACCAGCATTAACTTTAGGAAAACTTGCCAATCCTGGGGGATATAACTTACCATTACATATTGACATAACTGAAAGACTTGAGAGAATTCATTACACATACTGTCCTTCAAGTGCTTTGCTTTGGCTTGTGTCATCTGACCACTGGAAAAGTCAAACACTTCTTCACTGTAAATAAACAACAACAACAACTACACATTAACAGGTGGCAAGTAGGTATGTAAACAATAACAAGAAAATAAATGTCTGCGATTCTAGCATGCTCTTTTAGGATAACCAAGGATCAATGGATATTGACAAAAATCTTCTTAAATTTTCTAAATTTTCATTGATTTAGACATTAACAATGCTGTGTTGTTATTTCTGTCTGTTGACAAACAGAAAACACAAATTGGACAATGTCTTTGTCATACAACTGAAATCTGCAAGAAAGTTTATGCACACAAATAATCTGTAGTTCCATTTTCCCGATGGTATAAAATCTCACCTTTTTTGAAGTGGGGGTTGATGTTGTTGATAATGAAGCAGTTATGGTCATGTTCTTTCTTTCTTTTCTTCCTTCAAAGGGTACACAAACTTTCAATTTTTCTCTCTTATTCATACCAAATTTGAACAGAATATGAAATGAAAAGCAACCACATGATTTCCATCAAAATGCCCATAAACAAGGGATCCCCACATTACTGTTAATATTATTACAGTTGCTGGCACTCTTAATTGAAAAGACATATAGGGCATTTCAGCGATTCCTGTTCCTTTGATGTGCATTGACATCATCCCTCTTCCCCTCTCTTTTGCTTGCTTGCTCTCTCTTTGAATTATATTGTTCTACAGATTTTGTCAGAGAAGAACGGCAGATGTTTACATTTTGAGAGCGTGCACAGCGTCAATTGCCTGAAAATCATAGCAACCGACCGATAATCTCATTGGCCGATTATGCGTCCAAACGTTGGTTGACGCCCTTGAATGACACGCAAAGCTCCGCGTATGTCGCTCATTAATAGGGCACTCACATCAATCTGAGCAAAGGACTGCCGTTCTTCTCTGAAACCCAGTGTAAACCCATCACCATTAACATTTCTTTACTTACCTTAATAATTTGAGTATGACAAGATTATTTTGGCAGAGTGATTCATTGGTTTTACTTGCTCCTACGATATCGCTGATGAACGACGGCCAATTCCTGGGCCACTCATGCTTCAGGATTTGAACCAGCACCATGTTTAACTTACCAAGGTAAGTTTTCTCCTTCTGCAAACAAAACAAGCAAAGACAATCGTGTCAAATTCATGAGCCAATTGACAGTCTCATCCTCACCCACATTGCACTCTGTTCTCAATATTAATATCAATATCACTTTCATCCTAATTTGCTTGTAAGATGACCAAATCATAGGCTTACCCCTAGCGAGTCTGGATCTGAAGATATTTTAATGATGAGTCCCACTGTGTACTTTTTGATCCCTTCACATTGGTTCCTGGGTAACACCCGCCATCTTGTCTTTATCACTGTTTCCAGAATTTGAAGTCCATAGTACTACAGTGAAAAAAAAGAAGAAACAACATTTGAAAATACAGAATGACACACATTGTTTTGTAATGCTGATATAATAGTGATAGTTCTGACCTACGCTCATGTACATTCACACAAGCGTGCGCCAGTCAGGCACAGCTAGTGAAAATGCTGCACCTAATTTGCCAATTCTAAGCCATACAAACTATAGATGAGTTGACCTGAATGTTCATCAACAAAGGCAAGGGACTGGTAATCGAAATGCTTGACAACACCCCATGCAACCACTACACTGTTCAATAGCCTTATTGTGATGTGGCGGGAGTTTTAAAAACACAAGTCCTGAACAAAATATGATGCGCGCGCATACTGCCAGACAAAACACAATGGAAATTGTTACAATGCGTGCGCATACTGCCAGGCATTGACGTCAGAAGTCAGCTCATCTATGGCCATGTGTCTTGAACTCGCCCCATTTTGCGTTGCGCAGCCTTTTTGAGCTTATTTACGCCTTCCGAGGTTGAAATTGACATAAAATTTTAAATATGCACTCCACCCCATACAAACTATACATTTCCTGAAAGGAAATTGCATGGGCAATCAAATATGCCATTAAAAAATTGTAGGGGGTATTGTTAAGTTGTCCAGACTGAAATTGTCAGCTAAAATTTAACTTTTTCATTTTTTATCTTTCAAGACATATTTTTTTAACCTCTGCCCCTATCTTTAATTGCTCATCATATTTGAACTCCCCATGAAATTTCCCTTCAGAAAATGTATACTTGTATAGGTGTTGGGCATATATACCTATTTTCTTTAAGTTTGGAAAATGACCTTAAATGACCTTTGACTCCGCCTTTGACCTAAAACATAGCTTATCTAATACCGCTTTACTTATGGACACTTGGGTCCAAGTTACATGGAGTGGGGCCTAATAATTTGCAAATGGGAGCAATTTAAAAATATAACTGCAATGCTCATGATGCTGTGCCTTCCATAGGGATTGTACAGCCCGCTTCCTCAGCCACCGCCACTCTAAACAGTCCAAAAACTTATGGACATATCTCCAACACCCTAAAACACACATTAATGAATTTCGCACAGCATGGAGTATGGAGTGTCAGCTTTAAATTGACACCAAACTTATGTCTATAACTCATGTGGTTGTCAAGTTATAAATATTTTTTGGCGAAAGGATCTGGAAAAATGCAACGTCACTACCTTTTTTGCATGGCGAGTTCAAAACTCATGGCCCTATAGCTTCCAACCTACCATTAAACAAACAAGCAAACAGACAAAATTCTGCAAGTTACCTTGGTCTGTTGGTTGCCAGCATATTCGAGGATGGTGTCCACTCTGGTCCACGCATCAGGGTGATCCTTTAGACTGGTCAGTATCTGTTGGGCCATTTGTTGCTGTCAAAGATAAATATAAAATAAACAATAAATACAAAATACAAGCATGAGAATGGTTTTTTCTGAAAACTGCCTGAAAAAGTGTATGAATTCGGCCTAATAGTAGGGCCCAAAACAGGCTGGAAAAAAGAAAAAAAAAAAAAAAAAAACCACGTAAATTTGGACAACAAAACTGCCTGAATTCAGGCAATAAGCCTGAAATTTTTTGTAAACATCACAATGTAAAAGCATGTATATTTCTCCTTCACTGTAATTTGATAACACTAACAGGAGTACTTTTAGAAAAACCACCAACTCCACTGCAATGATCATGAGATCTCACCACATTATCTACTCTCCCCTACACCCAATACTCCCTACAGGCCTTCATCGTGGCGATTGTGGAACACTATGTACATGCATTTAGCTCTGCTACCAGTAGGCATACATTTAACATCTGCACAAAATTGATGTACAGTACTCGACATGTACATGGCAGTCACACTTTTTTTGAAATTACTGTACATAGTTATAAAACTTCTGGCCTTTACTTTATTCTGCAAGTTGATGTCCAATTTCTCCCCCTCCCAGGCTGCCATCCCTGACCATGTTCTTCACCTAGATGCCATTTAATCTCCATTGTACATACATCCTACTTCATTATCCAGCAAGTTGATGTCCACTTTCTTGCCCCTTCCCAATCAACATGCCCCTGATTATGTTCTTATCAACAGGTGCTTCCTCTCCATTGTAGAGGCATCCCATTAAATTATTCAACAAGCTGACATCCATATTCTGCACCCCACCCTGCCAACCTAGTGGCACCCTGGCCATGTTTGTACCTGTGTTCTTTCTGTAAAAATCTAGCAAGTTGATGTCGAATTTATGCTTCACCAATTACAATGTACATTGTACACCCTGATCATGTTCTTTGCCTGTGCCCCTTCTCCATTGTAGATGCATCCCACAACATCATCCAGCAAGCTGATATCCAATTTCTTCCCCTCTCCTGCTCCCTGCCACCCTATATGGTACATCTTTATACCCCTGATTGACCCTGTTCTTACCTGTGCCCCTTCTCCATTATAGAGACATCCAACAACATTATCCAGCAAGTTAATGTCCAATTTCTGGCTGAAATCCAGCAGCTTAGCTGCCTGCTCAGCCAGTGTACTCATGCTCTGGGAAGGCATCAAGGCTCGCTATCATAGGATCACTACTTGCTCAAAAAACTCCTACCTATTGATCTGAAAAAATGAAAAACAAAACATACAATTCAGATCTAGACAAAACACATTTCCTACTTGAAATAAAATGTAATTTAATACATCATGTCATAAATCATGTACCATTCAACAGTTTCAACCTACATGTACCATGTCATGATTCCAGAAAAATACAGTAAGTTTTTTTGGGATAAAAAAATATAACCCGTTTTGCCTAACCTGCAAATTGCAATGTTTGCAAAATTTCGGAAATTAAAAGGGCCAAAAACTGGCATTTGTTGGTGTTTTTTTATGCTGTGACAAACTGACAATCAAGCCTGAAGACTTTTTTAAGTTTTTAGGTTACAACAATGTATATGCACTCTTAAATTTTAGCCAAGACATTTTGCATTCCATATTAAATAACCAATAATTCAAATTAACAAAACAGTAAACAAATATCTTGGCCTATACATGTACCATACTCAAGATAGTGATAAACCAGAATTAGCACATCTTCTAAGACAAAGAAGGCAATATAGTGACAGCAGTGTCTGAACATGTTCATCAGGCGAGACAAAAAGGTGCCAAATATCAAAATTTCACTTTCATAGCCAGTTAGATTTCACTTTTATTGCCAGTCACAGGTTTGAGAGATTTAACTAAAATGGCAAGATGGTTTCCTGTGTACTCAATTACATGCTAAAAGTGTACTACTATGAGTGACTAAATCCAGCCCTGGGCATTGTGTGCACAAGTTATAGCACAGGACTGGGGATTTTAATTTTAAATAGTTAAATGTTGGGAAGAGTTTTAAGGTGGTACTACTAGGGTGGCTACAATGCTAGCTATTGTGTGTACCCCTGCCTACATACACAAATGTATGGTGAAAATGTAACAGATTCTGCAGCAGTTGGAAAACTTTTGGGCATTTTGAATTCCATATAATTTGTCTCCTAGTAACTTCTGTGCAAACCCGACTACCTAATTAGATAGAAAATTTTCTGCTCGTAATGAAGGTGAATATAGCATTTTTGTACGGTCAAGCATAAAAAAGTTACGCACAAAATAAATTTTTGTCATCAAATAAAACTATTTTCCCAAAGATGTACAATTATGCTATATTCAGTTTTACAATCTAGACCCTCAGAGCTTAAAATCCTGTGCAAAAATCAGACAATTTGGTTGTGTAGTTTAGGAAATACAGGCCTTTGAAGGTCATAATTGGCACATAATAAGCGCCTCAATGGTGAAAATCACACATATTTACCTTAAAAGTCCTGGCAAAAGAGTTATTTTTGTGATTTCAGCCATTTTAAAAATGTTGTAAAGAAGCAAATATAGCAATTATGACGCTGGATTTTTAATATTTGCATAAATGGGCAATTCCACGGTAACTCGTGCTACACTTTATGGCGTCCTTTTACATACTTTGTGCTCCAGCTTTTAAATTGATTTGATTGGAATCTGTATTTTTTGTATTTTAATACCCAACATTCAAGGCTAGATCCTCATAGTATTGCTAATTCAGGATATCAACTTTTGTATGTATGGGACAGCTGTAAAATCGGTAACTTCGTACTACGAGCAGAGGACATGCTTAAAAATCACTCATTTTTATTTTGATGGTGTGCTAAAACAAAAACACTAAAGCCTTATTGATTATATGATAAGTAATTGCTATAATAAGGTTTGTTTTGGTATACCTTAAAAAGTTGTGCCCCTCATAGTTTTACATTGACTGGCAAAAAACATGGTAACTTCGTACTACGGTAACTCGTGCTACAGTTTGTCCGCCATATATAAAATGGTATTGTTCATCTAAATGTCAATTTTTTTTTTTAACAATTTCCTCAACAACTGGTGTAATGATCAAATAACTCAATCTATGTACAAATAACCCCCCAAATAACCCATCTATGTACAAATAACACTATTCAGTGTATGCACCAGCATACAATGTACCACACACATTACATACAAACATCCCAGCCTTACATACGCCTTGCTTGATCCTGTTTGGATATTTTATTCTAGGGTTTAAATTTAAACAGTTAAATTGAACAGTCAACAATTGATAAAACTTTTACTTCCATGTTATTTGACTCTAAATTCCCTCACAAAACTTGTAATGTTCATGGTTATTTGCTCTGTAAGTTTTTTAAAAATTGCTTTCTGAGTTAAAGAATGTTTGGTCATCTTTTGGTTGAGACCATTTCCTGCTTGGTGCAAATACTCTAGTTTGCCCGATTTCAATCACTTCACTAAGCTGGAAAATGAGCCTCATTACACTCAACAACAAACCAATTTCCAATACAAATCTCAGAACCACACACATCTCAGTATCACCAATGTCACTGTGGCTGTTAATCTCAGGATTTCCAGTATCTATTTTGTTTGTTTGTTTTATTTCTTCTTTTGCCTCGGTTACTCATGCAGTGGATGTTTTAAGGTATCCTCTGTTCTTCCATGAGGCCCATATTAATTGATTGGTTCTTAGGCTAGATCCTAGGGGTGGAGGGCTAAAATTTTGGTTGCATCATTTTGACCAGGTATTGATAGTGGGATATATGCTAAATAGCATGTTTTTTTAGAGAGACTGTACAATGTAAAGTCTTTGAGCTTTTAAAAAAAAAAGGACTTTATTGGTGTGTGCAAAAATTTGGTATAAATAAATTTACACTATTTTGGCACATGATCGGGGTGGAAACTGGCTCCTTGAATCTTTTCTTTATCTTTGCCTTCCATATTTTTACTTTAATTTTCCTGCAACAGGAGGTCACTTTTCTCTTTAATTTTTGGCCCCCACACATGTGTGGTTGCCTGGTTGTTTGTTTGTTTCTATCTTTGTTTGGCTGTCCGGGCGGAAGCAAATTCATTAATCCACTGTACAGCTCCAACACAATAACTACAAACTTGGTACCGGTATGGTGATAGAATAATGGTGGCTTGATGTGCTGTGTAGTTTTGTGTTATGTTATTTGCATATTTATGAATATTAATGAGCTTATTTACAAATTTTGCCAACATTTTCATTAATCCACTTTGCAGCATTATAAACACAATAACCAATCAACTTCATACTTGGTTTGGTTGGATATGGTGGCCTGATGTGCTGTATTATTTTGTGTCATGTTATTTGCATATTTATGAATATTAATGAGCTTTTATTTACAAACCTTTGTTATTTACACACTTTTGTGTGTGGGGGTGTGTGTGTGTGTATGGGCACCTTAATTACGAACTGCATAATTCTAGTTTGTCATGGGGCAGGCTGCCCCTCCCCCCACACTGGCTACACTGCTGCTAGAAAGCTGTTACCAATATCATGGTCACATATAAATATGCATATTCATGTAGTTGGGTGATCCTCTATTGCTGCCAAGTGGTAGATTTTGCATTACCTTTGCTGGTACAGGGGAAGTGGGCTATGGTAACTCAGTACTACATCGGTAACTCGTGCTACTGGTAACTCGTGCTACAGTTTTAAATGGGTCATTATTATGTGATGGATAGTGTTTTGTATATTAATTTGTTATTTTTACTCAAGGCACTATTAGTAGAAGGAAAATAATAAGTGGCATCAATTAAATTGCCAACATTTTGAAAATATATAAAAAAATGCATCTTTCGGTAACTCGTGTTACGCCATATTTAGTGCTATGAAAACGCACTGAAAGAAAAAAATAGTTACCAATACCATGGTCACATATAAATGCATATTCATGTAGTTGGGAGATCCTCTATTGCTGCCAAGTGGTAGATTTTGCATTACCTTTGCTGGTACAGGGGGAAGTGGGCTATGGTAACTCGTGCTACATCGGTAACTCGTGCTACTGGTAACTCATGCTACAGTTTTTAATGGGTCATTATTATGTGATGGATAGTGTTTTGTATATTAATTTCTTATTTTTACTCAAGGCACTACTAGTAGAAGGAAAATAATAAGTGGCATCAATTACATTGCCAACATTTTGAAAATACATAAAAAATGCATCTTTTCGGTAACTCGTACTACGCCATATTTAGTGCTATGAAAAGCATAATGAAAGAAAAAAAATTAGTGGGGATTATTTAAAATGTGTTGGATGTTTCTTGAAGACCATATTTCAGAGATATAAAATGTATAAAATTTAAAAGAAAAGTGCCCATGTTTAATAAAATAGGCCCACTTGGAAAATATCTAAGTTGAACAGGAGTTTTTCACTTAAAATACACTCTCCAAAGAAACTTTAAAAAAACAACCAAAATGTTAGAAAAATGCCGAAAAAAGTTTATAACTTGAACCTTACATCTGTTTGGAATAATATAAAAGTTAAAAGAAATATATATTGGCAATTTCATTTTTTTGAGTCATGTCCACTTTTGCTTGGAATTGCCCAAATGAACATAAAATAAACAAAAACAATACATCTCATGCCTTCTTTGGCTTTATTCCCACAATTATCGCTTCATGAATATGCAAATTTATGACAAAATCAGGATTTTCCTAAAATGGGGTAAAATTGCCAATTTTGTGAATCTTTAAAGGCTGTATCTTCAAGCGGATTGTCCGATTGAGTTGATTCAAACGGTTTTTTAAATCAGTTTGCAGAAGGAACAATCCTGACAGAAAAAGTAATTCCAGGGGTGGGTTTGAAATTTTCATGTGACCACCCTAGTACTACACCCCTTGATAAATTTGTAACTATTATTGCATTTTTTTCAAAAACTAATAAAACACTGGTAACAAAAGTTATGTATATAAGGGGCAAGGAATCCAGTTAATACACTGGAATTTCAGTGACTCAAGACAAGTAGTTATTGATTTATTGATCAAATATTGGTTTTCTCTCATTTTTGACTGTAACTCCACAACTGTTGTCTGTGCTGAAATAAAATTTTCAGTGCAGTACCGTAGTTGTAGTCCTTGCCCCTATAATATACATATCTTACTTGGCACCAGTGCCCTATAGTTTTGAGAAAAATGCAAAAATAGGCACACAATTGGCCAGGGGTGTAGACTGTAGTACCACCTTAAGTTTTTGATGCATTGTAGACAAGGCTTGAAATAAGCAGACTGGAACCAGGAGCAATTTGTTTTTGAACATTGCTCCTGGTTCACTGGGATTTTACAAGAACCAGGACTGCCCCAGGAGCAATTTGTGAAGAAACAGTGAGCAATTTTCAAATAGTGGGGGGTAAGGGTGTCTACGTTTAAACGTTTCACATGTAACCGCCCTTTAAATGCACTATCCGTTTTGAAAAATCGCTAACCATTTTTAAATTCAAATTCAATGCATTTTGAAATCATTAATAGAGTATGACATGAATACAAATTATCAATTTTCATATTAAAAATACAAAATATCTTGAATTTTTTTTATTTTTTAGGTCAACCATGAATGATCCTAGCATCTAGGTCTAGGTCCAGGGACACTTTTACAATTTCTGAAATTTTTCGAAAAATGGGGGGTGGGATTATACTCGAGCATGGGACTATACTCGGACGTATACGGTAATATTTTTTTTAGTAAAATATGAAACACCACCACCCTATTGAGAACACCAATTCACGACACACGGCCAATGCCATATTTAAACGTGTTCCTAATGTTTTCCTACACCTTTTTATGGCATATGGTCATGTTTTTTATACATGTACTGGGCACCTAAAAAGGGTGGCTCTGTTGCATTCTTACTCACCAAGACGTGTTTACATGCATGTAGTTTATTTATTTGATATTTATTATGAGCTTGTCTAGTACTATTTTGTTCCTTAGACATTGGCCTTTCAATTTCTGAAACAAAAATTTATGATTGTCATTTGTACTAATTACTGCAACTCGTTAAGTCTAATTAGTCAGGGGTGGCTCATGTGGCGGAGGATCACAATGCTGTACAATGGTGATCCTCCACCACATGATCTTCAATAAACATTATTGATGGATTTCTATTTGCACAGCCGCCATCGGCGCTGTGCATTGTTTTTACCGCGTTCTTCTTCTTTCTTCTTTCTGTCAACATCATAATCAGCCATCGTAGCCACATGCTTTCAGGCATGATGACCATACTTGGTCAGTAGAACTGCTTTGGTGGTGCCACAGATGTCACATGATCAACTTCCGGTCAAATGTCATCCACTTCCGGTCACTGGCCAAAACTTGGATTTTAACTAAAAATGTTACTCCTCCCACATATTACATAGCACCGTGACGTCACTTACACACATGCATCATCTATAGTCAGTGTCTAAAAGTCCTTCACAGAATTGGGATCAAAGGTCATTAAGGGGTCACTTCCGGTCAAAAACCAAAATAACTTCAAGAATTTTTATCTCGACAACTAAACATATTAAAATTTTTAAATTAAAATTGGAACAATGCATTTTGTCAGTGTACATAAGGGTTTTTTTCCATTGAGGTCAAAGGTCATTAAGGGGGTCAAAAGGTCAATCATAAATTTTTAAAAAAATCAAAATTCATGTATAAGTTCCGATTAAGCTGAAATTCACCAGGAATATTCCTTATGACATCCTAAGCACTATGCAATATTTTTATGGGGTCAAATGTAATTAAGGGATCACTTCCGGTTCTCACAGATTTGGGGTCATAACTCATTTGTCACTGCTGGCTGTGCATACTTTCATGATCGCAGGCTTAACGCAATCAGATCTCGTTCTTTCTTCTTCTTCTGTCAACATCATGTTAATCAGCCATCGTAGCCACATGCTTTCAGCCATGTTGATCAAAGTTGATCACTAGGACCATTGAGTGGTGCCACAACTGTCACATGATCATTTCCGGTCAAAGGTTATTCACTTCCGGTCAGTGGCCAAAACGTGATTTTCACTAAAATGCTTCTTCTTCCACATTTTACATAGCACCATGACGTCACTTGCGCACATGCATCGCCTATTACGAGTGTCTAAAAGTCCTTCACAGAATTGGGATCAAAGGTCATTAAGGGGTCACTTCCGGTAAAAGTATGAAAAATTTGTAAAAAATATTCAAAAAATCACTGTCTTTACAAATTACATAGCAGAGAGTCGCCATTAGCACACATGCATTGCTACTAGCTTGGGTCTTTAGGATGCATACAGTTTTTGGGTCAAAGGTCATTAATGGGTTACTTCCGGTCAAAAACCAAAATTATCAGAAATGTTTAAAAAAAATTTATCTCAAAATGTAAACAGACCAGAGTAATATAATCATCATACATGAATCAGTGTTACCTGATGTATGCATGGTATTTTTATTTTGGGGGTCAAAGGTCATTAAGGGGTCACTTCCTGTTTTTAGCTAAATAACTTCAAGAATTTTTATCTCGACAACTAAACATAGTAGAATTTTTTAATTAAAATTGGAACAATGCATTTTGTCGGTGTACATTTAAGGTTTTTCTTTCATTGAGGTCAAAGGTCATTAAGGGGGTCAAAAGGTCAATCATAAATTTTTTTTAAAATCAAAACGTTGAACATAGGGATATGTGGCAAGTGCAAGGAACCAGATCTGGTTTCTTTAATCATTTAGGCCTACGGGAGATCATCTAGGCCCTATTCATCATCGTCTGAATATCAATCGTGCATTCATTTCAGTGTCTCTGGCTGTAGGCCTACTAATGTAATTATTAACCGAGCGATGTCGGTGTGCGACTCTCACTTTCACTAAAATGAAAAAATAATGAACACCATTTTGGTGGTGTGCGCCCTTATGCCATATCAGCCTTGGGCACATGACATTATTATTTTTGTACTTTTAAGGTCTCACAAACCTTTAAATACTACATAAAAATGTTTCATATATTTGTCAATTTGTTTTGTTTATATCAATTAGCTGGTCCATTCACCACCCCCCCCCCTCTCCCGGGTCAAACAACACACAGATTAAGCGAAACCCCTGGCCGTTGAGGTCAAATAGCCTGAGGTTAGATGGGGACTTGCCATCAAAACAAAGGAAGGGATAATGAAACCGGTCGTGGTTTGCCGTGAAATTGTACTGATTTGACATGATTATGGATAATTGGACTTGATTTATCAGCGTGGGAGACAATCAAGATTCTTCAGATGCTGAATTGGTGATTTAATGAGCAGCCAGCGGATCTGGCCAGATTCAACCGATTTAAATGAAGACTTTCAAACGTGAGAATGGCCATTGATTGACAAGGAATACATTGTTAATGTTATTGTACCCCGTCCCCTAGCCGCTTGCAGTATGGTGAATGATGTGTTTAATACGTATCATACAGTGCCAGTGCGCTGTGTACATGTATTAGTATACTATGGAGCTGGAATGTAGATACTCAACCAACCATTTGAGGTAAGCATGTACATTGTATTTGGAAGGAAAGTTCGGTGTTGGTTTTATACCCGGGGGGGGGTCACTCACATTGTGGCCTGTACACCATCCGCGATAATGAAAACGCGCGTAAAAGGGTCGTTTTTTAGTTGGGGGTAGGCACGATCTGCACGTGTCGCGTTTAGGGTGTCAAAAACATGAAAAATTGGAAAAAGGGTAGCAAAATTGCAATTTCTAAATCTGCGAAATGAAATTTAGGGTATGAAATTTGATGTTAGGAATGAAATCCCTGTTTAGGGTGTCGTTTTAGCCAAGGGTTAAATCCTTGTTTAGGGTGCTTTTCAAAAGTTGATTATCGCGGATGGTGTACAGGCCACAATGGGAGTGACCCCCCCGGGTTTTATACTCTCGTCACTCATGACGCTCTGAATTGAAATCGGACTACTCCCCATTCAAGAAAAATACGAACTATAGTCAAATGCAGCAAACCTTTGATGAGTGCGACTGCTGTTGCCAAGTGAAAATTTATGAATGAACTCTGCGCCGTACACGTTGTTTGCTCCGAATTTGCAACATCACGGTAGTGGCGCTCGTCAAAGGTTTGCTGCATTTGACTATACTGTGATGTTGCAAATGCGGAGCTACAAAATGTAAACAATGCGTACATCTACATCTACATAGATGTACTCGGCATAGTCCTTCTGTCAGGATGTCGTGCCAAGGTGACAAAATGCTTGTGTACGGCGCACAGTTCATTCATAAATTTCCACTCGTCAACAGAAGATTGCATCAGCAGCCAATCAGAGACAAGTGCGTCCAGCGCAGTAAATATGTGATGTATACTTAAAATACGCGCTCGTCAAATGGTTACTGCATTTTATATTATCCTGTTTTGCTATATACTCAGCATACATGTAGTCCTTCTGTCAGGATGTCGTGCCAAGGTGACAAAATGCTTGTGTACGGTGCACAGTTCATTCATAAATTTCCACTTGTCAACAGAAGATTGCATCAGCAGCCAATCAGAGACAAGTGCGTCCAGCGCAGTAAATATGTGATGTATACTTAAAATACGCGCTCGTCAAATGTTTACTGCATTTTATATTATGGTATCCTGTTTTGCTACTGGCAATGAATGAAAGTACAAAAATATTCAGTTTTTGGAGATGGCCAAAAACATGCATTTTTAGGGCATTTTTCCACCTTTTTTTGTATTCTGTGACAATCAAGCCCAAAGACTTGAACAAAGACTAATTTCAAGTTATGCATTCTAATTTTTGGAAAACACATTTAACAATCTTTTTCATAACCAATTAGCAAAAAATAAATGTTATATGAAAATTAAATGAGCTAACTCTTACCCTACATGTAGATACTCGAGATTTTAAATGCTTAGCCTTAGACTTACAAACTTTGTACCAACTCACCAAGTCTTACAATTTTGTGAACAATTGTAAGAAAACATGCAAAATTGCATTTAGGGTCAAAGGTTATGAGGCGTCACTTCCGGTGTTAAACAAAATACCTTCTAAAATACCTGGCGGTTGTGCATGCTCGCGGTCGCAGGCGACCGCAACCATATCTAGTTTCTACTTGTTTCTGTACTTGATCTCGGCTAAATGATATCATGTTTAGCATTCATTGCCTCAGTATTTGTTAATTAGACAATTAAAATTTACTAATTACTTGTTGCTACACTAATAAAGTTCATTGACCTCTATGCATTTGAATAGGGATTTAATGTAGGGAACATTCAAAAGGGTGCTACGGGCAAACAAAACATGATAAAAGGCTCAAATTTCTTTAGCAGACCTTGGTTGTGATCCTCTTTACTTTAGTAAACTTAAAACAGGTAAAACATAGAAGGTTTGCGACAAATCTGAAAGAGCGCCCTCACACTCAATTTTGGTCCAAAAAGTCAATTTTTACAAAAACGCTTTGTCGAATTCTCTTTTAAGTTTCAAAACTGGATTGTTGAGCTTATTTTACATCTAGTTACATACCTCAATCATGAAAATTTGCATTTCCAGTGCCAAATAAGGTGTGTTTTGAAGAAATTTATATAAATATAGAATTTATAGATAGATTTTTGACAACCCTGTATCTACATTTTGAATTACTTGACCGCCATAAGTTCCATATGACTGGGTGGGCAATTAAGTTAGCTATTTTAAACAATTGTCAAATTTTTACATTATCGATGTATCGTCGGGGGTGACACCCCTAACTGAATTAATATTTTCATCCTTATTTTGCTTGTTACACCCTGTATATTTTATGGGCCACCCTGTATAATGACTCCCATTGTTTCGCTTTCTGAAATCATCCGAGTATATGCTCTCAGAATATATACTTTAATTGGGTTCTAATGTAAACTTTTGAAGTTATAGTACCAAACCTGTAAAAACATGTGATTCGCTTGAAAAATACACATGCAACGCAATTGGTGCCCAACATAAAAAACATGACCATATATAGAAATGGTGCTCAAAATATCTGTGCCAAAAATTGCTTGCCCCCACCCTTTGGACCTGCCAAAAATTGCTTGACCCCTCCTTTCGACCTGCCAAAAATGCTTGCCCCCCCCTTTGGCCTGCCAAAAAACCCTTGCCCCCCCCCCCCTATACCTCACCCCCGGGGGTACACATAATTATTGCACCACCACCCTTGGGGCAATAATTAAAAAGCCTCTCCGCTTTTATGTTGACAAAGCCTTTGCAATTTTACACAGAAATGAGAAATACAAAAATCTTTATTTATTTTACTTGACCTTAGGGGCTGTCCAATAATTATGAGCCCCCAGATGCTAAAATAATGTCAAATTGTGTGCCAAAAATTGCTTGCCCCATCCCCTTGGCCTGCCAATAATTGCTTGCCTCCCCCCTCATGCCAAATGTTTTGACGAGTCCCAATTTGCAAACTTTAAATGGTCTATAGCCAAAATAACAAATTCTCGATCATGAGAGGATGTACCTTCTGCGTCAGCGTACTTTTCATAGAATAACACAATCGCGCGACCTGCATGACCGAACCTTGCCTAGCAACGACCGTGTGATTGGTCAATTCTCAAAGCTGTGTTTGCGCCAGTGGCGCTGGTCTTTCGTGTAGTACGCTCGACGCAAATAACTGTGCGTAGCCAAGTTGGCTCTCATGATCGAGAATTTAATATTTTGGCTATAGACGTTGCGAGCGCAGCGAGTAGGAAAATTTGCATTTAGTGTTTCCGTACTATTTTCCTAAACCTTTTTTGAGCATTTTATTTTTTTTTAAAAGGCACCCCATGGATGTGTGGGGCCAGAAATTTTTGGCGAGCTGAATCCAAAGGGGGGGGGGGGGGGGGGGGCTATTTTTGGCAAAACAAGAAGTTGGCGTCAAATTTGGCTTCAAATGTTGACTGCACCCACCAAGTGTCATGCCCATCTGACAGTTTTTACTAATTTGACCTCAGATGACCTCGAAATGACCTTCCAAAAATGTGGCTTAAAATGTTGACTGTACCCACCAAGTTTCATGCCCATACGACTGTTTTTACTAATTTGACCTCAAATGACCCCTGGTGACCTCAAAATGACCTTCCAAAAATTTGGCTTTAAATGTTGACTGAATGACTGTACCCACCAAGTTTCATGCCCATACGACAGTTTTTACTAATTTGACCTCAAATGACCCCTGGTGACCTCGAAATGACCTTCCAAAAATTTGGCTTAAAATGTTGACTGTACCCACCAAGTTTCATGCCCATACGATTGTTTTTACTAATTTGACCCCAAATGACCCCTGGTGACCTCGAAATGACCTTCCAAAAATTTGGCTTTAAATGTTGACTGTACCCACCAAGTTTCATGCCCATCCAACAGTTTTTACTGATATGACCTCAGATGACCCCTGGTGACCTCGAAATGACCTTCCAAAAATTTGGCTTTCAATGTTGACTGTACCCACCAATTTTCATGCCCATCCAACACATTTTACTAATTTGACCTCAGATGACCCCTGGTGACCTCGAAATGACCTTCCAAAAATTTGGCTTTAAATGTTGACTGTACCCACCAAGTTTCATGCCCATACGACAGTTTTTACTAATTTGACCTCAGATGACCTCGAAATGACCTTCCAAAAATGTGGCTTTAAATGTTGAATGGACCCACCAAGTTTCATGGACATACGACAGTTTTTACTAATTTGACCTCAGATGACCCCTAGATGACCTCAGTGACCTTGACCCACTAACCAATACAAACCGGTTCTGTCTCGGGTCAAGATGAACCCACCCAAGTTTGAGGAACGAGCGACTCATAGTCTCCGAGAAAATAGGCGGAAAGCAAACTTTAACCAAAACTTTAACCAATTTGTCACATACACACACCCCCTGTCTGTGTTTGCCTCCAAACGTGGACATTGTGTTTTGCTATCTAACCGAGGACGTGTGTATGATGTTTTCATCGCCTAACCGTGGACTAAAATGGCGGATTTTTTGTGTGTATAATACAAAACGGAATTTTAGCCATCACCCTGCGGACGGTAGTTTTTACACGTGTGGTCCTCGGTTTCAGGCAAATAGCGTTTAAAGCATCTAGCATGCATTTGAGGTCTTTTGCAGCAGTTTGAGACCGAGGTCCGAGGACAGTCCTCGGTTGGAAGTAGGTCCACAGTTTAGGGTGAAAAATCTTGTGTGTGTCCTCGTTTGTCGGCGAACACGTACGCATACACACATCCGCACGGAAAAGTGATTATTCTCCTGCCTTAATATCAGGCGAGACAAAAATGATGCAGTTTGATGGCAAATTTGAATTCACATACATACCTACAAACAATGATGAGTAGAAAATTAATTATAATAATACTAGTAGATAGTAAATTTAAGTACAGTGTGTATTTATAGGCAATAAAATGAATAAATATCCATGTTATCATGAAATATAATAATAAAATGCCTCTTCATGATCCAGGACCATTTTACAAACAGTGATAATCAATCTCTTCCACATACACAAACCAAGCTTTTGCTTTCTCTTCAAACAGTGAATGAGCCTTCAGGAAATCTCATTCACCGATTGAGAGTTTGCGATATTCAAAAAATCTTATCTAACAAGAATAAACTATCAAAATATATGGATACTAACATGATATATGTCAGCATAATGTAGTATAAAAACAATTTTATTGCAAATCTTATCTTACCTCGCCTTTTTTAGTTGCTCAAATCCCCGCCCGCGAAACAATTTGACGGAACATGCAGCGCAAAAATAAACACACGTGTGTTGCTTTCTTTAGCGCTCCTTTGACATACAACTCGCATAGAGCACAAATTTGACAATATTCCTATGTTTATTATTTATTCAAGCGCAGATTTTACTATAAAATGATAAAGTTCCCGAGAATCGATCATTCTCTTATTTTTGTGTCCTCTCAGTGCAAAAGCTCGTGCTCAAATGGTCGGCTGATGGAAAATTTTGGCAAGATGGAACCGGTTTGAACCAGTTTGTACAGAATCATTATTTCTCGTAATGGGCTTTTGTGCTTGAAATAAACAACCCAAATCTCCTTAGTCATGGCCACATACACATCATTGGATAAAAGAAACTTAAAATTTACGAAATTGGTAAGGAAAAAGTTCATAAATTGCCTTACTTGTCAAAAAAATCTGATAACAAGACAGTTAGAGTGGCGGATATCGTGGTTAAAAAGTTGTTTACCATTTTACAATCAGTAAGCTGAGTTTAAACTCGATCGCTTTTGCATGAAAGCGAATCATACGCATGCTCAGTATGGAAAAATATATCGTTTATGTACACTGAGCATGCGTGCTATCGTTTACGACTCGCTTTTATGCAAAAGCGATCGAGTATAAACTCACAATGCGTGACAAATTGTCACTCAAAATGTCACGCAAAATTAATGAATGAAAATTATGAAATTCCCATTTGTGAAAAAGAGGGCGCTATTACGGTAAATTTATTGATTGATTTCCGGTTTTGACTGTCAGACAATTTCACGCCCAACAATGGGCCAACATACTCCGCAATATGAACAGTATGAACACACGGCGCGGTGGGTGTCGGGCCCGGAGTGTTGGGGTCGGATCGGAGTGTGGGGACCCGGGAGGGGTGGGGGGGGGGCACATCAAAAATGTTGGTGGGTATGTTCCCCGGAATTTCGAGGTGGTGGTCTTTGGGAGCTGTCGGCGTCAACCTGGTCAAGTTTACACGTTTACAAGTTTATTTTATTAACTCGATTCTTAAACCCACCAGGGGTGTACAAGAAAAGGAGAGCAAAGCGCCCTCAACAAACATATAAGTCATGTAAGGCACAATTAAAATAACATGTGGATATGAAGTCAAAGGATAAAAATACAGAATACAATACATATCACTACATTACTAATATAATACTACACAGTGTTTGAAAAAGTTTGTATAATGTTTTTACAAAATATAGCTAAGTTTCTTAATGTCTGTTTATTTGCATTGAAGAGCTTATTCATTTTAAAAGTATTTATCCTTTTTAAAGATAAAACGATGGAATGTATTTATTTCTGAGAGTACTAAATGTGGGGCAGATGAAAATATAATGGAATTCATCACCGATGTCTGAATGACATAAATTACATATTCTATCTACTCTATCAATGTTGTTAAACCTTCCTGAGACAATTGGAATTTTGTTTGAGCCTGTTCGAAATTTGCATAGTGCGATAGCATCTTTACGTGGAAGGTTGATTAGGTAATTTTCAAAATTAAGATCAGTTTTGAATATGCGATAATTAATACAAGTGTTTGAATGCCAGGTATCAGAGAGCCAGGATTGCTTGAATTGATCTTTTAGTCTTTGGAGGATGAAATTATGTGGATTTTTGCATTTAGGATCTTGTGAGTTCCAAATGTAAGAGAATCCACATGAATTAAGTGTATCTTTAACTTTAACAATCCAATTAGAATGTAATTCATTCTTTTGGTCAAGTGAATATAATAGTTTATACATAATACTGGAACTTGAGTTCTACGTAAATCACTAGTTGCTAGTCTACTCCAAAAGTTAATAATTCTACAATTAATGTACCGGGAAAAGGGGGTCTTTTGAGCTGCCCGGGGGAGCTGCGAACCTGAACACATTTTTGGAGCTGCGAACAGTCAAAATCAAGGGTCTTTCTTGGCTTTTTGGTTGAAAATGCCAGAAATATGAGGAATGAGAAATTTTGGGTCTTTTAGAGCTAAAATTATCAAAATCAAGGGTCATTCAGAGCTCTATTTTGGTCCCGGGATTTTGGTCAAATATAGGTGGTCTTTCGGAGCTGCAAATGATCCAAAATACCAGCTTTATTGCGATATCGCACATGAAAACAGACACTTGTGCACAACCAGAGAAGATCCGATTTAATCAGTTGAGCTGTTTCAATAAGTGTTATCTTGGTTTAATAGCTTTTAATGGGGTTAAGTCCTGCAAAGGTCGAGATGAATTCTACTGTAGACATGACTGCATCATGTTTCATGTTGGACAGCAGCTTTCAGGACTGCTCACTTGCACGAATAGGCTCATTTTACTTCGAAATCGCCACAACGAGTGTTTTTCCTGCGAAGATCGACGCTCCTATATATAGTCAAAATTTTCTTGACGAAAAGTTACCAAAATTTTAATGGCAAATTATCAAAAATTGATATTAGGTGGGTAAGCTGATTGAAAATAAAATCTCATCCCCCACTTTACCTCCTCAAAATGCTGATTTTGGTATCAGATGAAAGTTCATATTTTTCTCATAAACACTTTATAATTGAAATTTGGCGTTCAATCGATATATTTCCGAAGAAATCATCAAAAAACTGTCGAATTAGTCTCAAATATGGTACCCGGTATACCACATTTGACACTAATTAGTCAGTTTTTGGATGATATCTTCGGAAATAGGCCTACACTGAGTTGGAACTATTTCAATATGTTTATGAGAAAAATAGGGCCTTTCACTTGAAATCAATATATTACATGATCATGATGATTATCATTAATAAAAACAGAGTATTAATGATCCTTGTCTACATCCTCTTTTTATGAAATTTTTTAGTATCCACGAAAAAAGCGTAAGTTCCTAAAATATCAGTTGATTCTGATTTTGCGTATTATGTGACTACGTATCACACTGCCGCGACAATGTGTCAATTGGCGTTCTGGTGTAAATAATTCAGATTGCACGATGTTTTTGGTAAATGAATTAATCTGCAAGAATTTTTTTGTTCATAAACATTATGTAGCCAGAGGTTTCCAGTGATATAAAAATCTCAACTTTTTTGGAGAAAAGTGGGGGGATCATCATAATGCTGATCACGAAATGCCCTTTTAAGAAATTAAAAATATGCGTTTTCATTGATGCTCAAGTACATTTAACCGAAATTTGGCATTATATCATTTTAAGGACTTGATGAGACAAAAAATATGTTGAATGATTCATTAATTCTGTGTTACTTTTTAATATTTGAGAGACTATAATGTGAAGTTTGCCATTTTTTGCCATTTTTGCCGGTCTAACCGAGCAGAAATGGCAAAAACAAGTTTCTCAGTGGTAAATTAGGCAAAAACCGAACCCTGGTCACTAATTGGGTACAAACAAAATGAAAAAAAAGGGGTCATTAAATAAAGGTCATTGGGTATAAAATTTAAAAAAAAGGGGTCATCGGATAGAATATTTTGAAGAAAATGGAGCAAAATTCTATTTCTTATTCCAATGATTTTTCAAATTTAAAAGACAAATTTCCTGAATAAGAGAATTTGAAAGTTTCCAGCATTTTTTATGACTGAGAAAAAAAAGGGGTCATTGAGATCATGGAAGTACTACCATGTTGAGATTGAGTAGCTGCACCTAAAAAAAAAAAGGGGGGGGGGGTCACCCGGGGGTCATCGGTTATATTCGACTTCAAAAAGAGGGCCTATTGACAGGCACATAATTATTGGCACTTCCCAAAGTTGAGTGCACCTGGGGAAACCTGCAGGCACCGTTAAAATTGCCGTAAGAGCGCCCTCTCTTGGTTTATCATGACGGTTTTCGCTATTAAATTAATTACCTGATTAATTGGGCGGATATAGTGGTATTATTTGGGCTACTTCTGGCAACACTTACTCAACATTGAGGACTGCGGAGATGGCTGAATTCTGTTGCTAAATGGAGCTATGTGATGTTATTTTAGGCTTACCTTGTAATTGAAGAAATAACATCTCTGCGTACGGAGGAGCACCAATATTTGATGATCATGATGAGGGAAAGCAAGCAGGCAGTTTCAAGTTCTGACCTTTGGTAAGCGGATCATTCATAGTCATACCCAGTGCCGTACTATTACGCCGACTTTCGTATTCGGCGAGGAGGACGATTTCGACCTCCTGGTTTGTTTACAAACAGAGAGGTAGACAAAAGACCGTCCCGCTTGTCCAAACACTCAAGTATCAGAAGGATGGTCCACAATAGCGTGATTCACGTAACATGAATCACTGATGAATAGGGATTAAAAAGCTGTCACGTAGAACCATGTGCTTCTATTGTCCAATTTGCCATCAAGATTTCATATGGAAACAGTTCAGACCCAGTACAGGATCATGTCAGAAATTAATATTTTGTTCTGGGTCTGATTATTCGGACTAAGTCATACCATGTCATTTTTGCATGTTATTGTTTTATTATTGTTTGTACTGTCTGGCATGGCATGGGGAACACGATCATGTCAGAAATTCATAACCTCATTAATATACGCGAAGCCTGTAATCCAATCAAAAGAAATTGATTGCCTGACCGCGCACTAATTGCGAGGTCATTTACTCACAATGACAATAGGAAGGACTCGCAACAATGACTTCTGCGCGCGCGTGCGTGTATAACGCGTTATGGCAACGCACACGCCTACGCGATGCCGTCGCGCTTCTGTGATTGGTAGCTCTTGTTGTCGGCGCGAATGTTATATTCGCCTGGTTGATTTTTTTGTAGGGTAGGTTACAACAATGATTAAAACTGGTATATGTAATAGCGTTTTATGGCATAAAAGAACATAAAATGCCATTTTGATTTGTTCAAAATATTAGATACGACGGTAAGGCTAATGGAACTCGATTGTTAGTTTCCTATTGACCTCCCGCATCACCTTTTCAATTTGACCAAAACTTTCATTATTTTTATAAAAAAGTCAATTATTTGAAAATTGAGATGGAACTAATCAAAATTGAAACTCTCAAAATGTCTGACATACCCTGCTGATCATAATCAGGAGTTTTTCTTAGTTGTAGGGGTAGAGGATGTGGTAAATAATGGAAATTTACGGATTACCTCATCATGTTTCTGGTGATTACAAAAATTGCAAATTTCTTTTCATTTTAATTTAAAAAAATAAAATCTTTTCTCAATCTGTTGCAAAATGTCTGTAATGATGATCTAAGCATTAATACCTGTTTTGAAATGGTCTTTCATCAACAATATATACATTGATACTGGTGGGGTACCTAAATTTGGAGAAAGCTGTTCATAAAATCATTGATTTTGTTGACATAATGGATAATGAAAAGAGACCGAATAATGAATAATGAAATAACGACCTCGTCCTTTTTTTCAAACATCCAATCGGAAACTAATAATCGAGTTCCATTGGAATGACAATAATAACTAAGCATCATCTATTTTGAGGTCATTGTGTGAAATTGTAAATGGGTTTTGTTTTGGGCCTCGTATTTTTTCTCGGGAGCTACCGCCCTCGAAATACCTCAGCCCAAAACAAAACCCTCCAATTTCCCACAATGACCTCAAAATAGATGATGCGCAGTTATTATTGTCTAATTAATATTTTGTTCTGGGTCTGATTATTCGGACTAGCATGACTAGGGGAACTCAGTCATGTTTTACAGTATGAGTGTCTGACATTCATTGTCATGATTCTCATTGATCACATGTAATACATGCATGCTCAAGAAGTCTTGGCAAGAGTAGATGAGTGTATTTTATTAGGGGTACTACACCCCTGGCCAATTTTGTGCCTATTTTTGTGTTTTTCTCAAAAATCATAGCACATTGGTGACAAGTAAGATATGTATATTATAGGGTCAAGGACTACAACTACTTTGTTCGAAAATTTCTAACTTTCGTATGAACAACCGATAGCTTGTGATACGAAAGTTAGAATGGGCAATGATACCTGCCCGAGTCAGAGATTCGTCGACTGTTTTAAAATGCTCTAAAACAATTTTTGTAATTATCAAATTTGGCTACAATTTAGTTTGGCTAACATTTATGTATCTTCGCAAGATAATTTGCTTACTTTTAACCGGAAATACAGGTGCCGAAGTACAAATTCTGACCATTTAAAAAACGGTAATAGGTCCTGTAGTTCTGCGATCTTTCTTGATCGCAGTTGTTTTGACGACTGACTGGGTCGCCGGTCCCCCACGACTTTTTCCCCACCCGCTTCATGGAGCCTCAAGCTTGCAAGGTACCATAGGTCACCTGGGTTTTTTTTAACGAAAAAAACTTATAATAAAATAATTTTTTGTAAATTCAAAGAAAGGGAAAATACCAATTGATGCTATTTTATTTTAATCACAATATTTTTAATATTTGTAATCAATCACCTCAGAAAACTTGCAAAAGATAGTGAAAAATTATAGATAAGACAATTTGGCTGCGCGTCATCAATTGGCAGTGTTGCAAGTATGTATTTAATTACAATATGGCGGCCGCTACATGTTGTTGATGTCCGGCGATCACTCCAGAAAAATGTACACAAAATAACGATTTTAGTAAGTACAATATTATAATGACGAACTGATGCAGGAGTATAGCACAGTGTGTCGGTAATATGTCAAGAACAATATCCTCATTAGGCCTGGCATTTTCGGGTAATTTTGTACCCGGGTACCCTTCCGCAATTTTCGAGGCGGGTAACGGGTACCAATTGCAAAAAAAAAAAAAAAAAAAAAAAAAAAATTTCGGTTTTGTAGTGTCTCTGGATCTAGACCTAAATGCCAGGATCATTCATGGTTGACCTAAAAAAAAAAAAAATTTCAAAATATTTTGTTATTTTTTATATGAAAATTGATAATTTGTATTCATGTCATAATCTATTAATGATTTCAAAATGTATTGAATTTGAATGCATTTTGAAATCATTAATAGACTATGACATGAATACAAATGATCAATTTTCATATTAAAAATAACAAAATATCTTGATTTTTTTTTTTTTTTTTTTTTGGAATACCCGGGAGGGTATTTCCTACCGGGTAATGTAATCTCGGTAATTACCCGTTTACCCGACCCGAAAATGCCAGCCTTAATCCTCATATTTTTGAGACAATAAGAAACTTCAGGAAGAAGTTTTTATTCATATGCATGATATTGGGACCTGTATGCCAACCGTGTACATGTACCAAACAAGGTCAGTGAAGGTATCGTTACATGAGCGCAAATCCTTGACGTTCTAACTTCAGTATCACAAGCTATCGGTTGTTCATACGAAAGTTAGAAATTTTCAAACAACAACTACTGTACTGAAAATTCAGCAACTCAAAACAAGTAGTTATTGATTTATTGATCAAATATTGGTTTTCCCTCATTTTTGACTGTAACTCCACAACTGTTGTCTGTGCTGAAATAAAATTTTCAGTGCAGTAGTTGTAGTCCTTGCCCCTATAATATATATATCTTACTTGTGCCCCAATGCGCTATAATTTTTGAGAAAAAGGCAAAAATAGGTACAAAATTAGGCAGGGGTGTAGTACCCCCTTAAAGTACAGTCAACAGTACAGGGATGATCCCCTGCTCTTTTCGAATAGCCTGTGACGTTCTTTAAAGGAAGGTGACCTGATATATTTGGAAAATCGAATTCTTTAAAACTTACCTATAACATATTGTCGTCCCTTTCAAACATTCATGCGTAACGAACATGTAAATGTTCCTTGTAAATGTGACTAATTCCTTATGGAATTACTGACATACAGCGTGATTTTGGTAGTCTACAGTGTTTTTATTAATGATATCATCATGATCATGCAATAAATTGATATCTTTATTATCAAATGAGAGATCCTATTTTTCTCGTAAAACATATTGAAATTAGGAGTTCCAAATCGGTGTATTTCCGAAGATATGTATGATCAAAAAACTGTTGAATTATGGTAGTCTAAAATATGGTACGGTATACCATATTTGAGACTAATTCAACAGTTTTTTGATGATTTCTCCGGAAATGTACCAATTTGGAATGCCTAATTTCAGCATGTTAATGAGAAAAATATGAGCTTTTACCTGATACCAAAATCAGCATTTTGATGGGGTAAAGTGAGGGGATGAGGTTGTCAATCAGGTTACCCACCTTTAATTAACGTGCACACATAGCCTGACACATCATGGGCCTGGCCCTAGCTGTTCCTTCCTCACAGTAGGGCCATGACTTCCATACTATTGCAAAAAGCGGGGCACCGCCTCACGGAACTCATGTCGCAGTTTCAAAGGTTCACCCTGCATTCATAAAAGTACTCACATGTTCAGTTTTGTGATATTATCCTTAAAAATAACACTCCCTGCATCTTCACAGCAAAAAAAATGCAATTTCCTCGCCACCGTCATGACGGTATACTCATAAAAATCTCAACTTTCTTTGAGTAAAGTGGGGGGCTGATGCTGTGGATCACAAAATGCCCTATTCATCAAAATAACTTTCATCCATTTATAAACACATTGCAATCACTTTTTCTTGTTTCTCAAGCTAGCTAGGGTTGTTTTTTAAACCCCATTAGATTTCAAACTCCCATGAGACATGTCATGAGACAAATTTATTTTTTTTGTACTGGTAATTAAAATGAACTTACACTGTATAAAAGTTATAAATTATAACTTTACCCAGCATAAAACACACCAAACAAACAAAATAACAACGTAGTTTACAAATAACTTTTTATCATTCTTTTATGTCAAAAATCAAACATTACACATCATTTTTATTGCAAAAAAGAGAAACAAGTTCAGTCATTTGTATTTGGTCAAGAATCCTATTTAATTTTAGTTATATTTTAAAATGACTGAACGATTGCATACATTGCTAAGTCATGAAAATTATATGAATGAACCCTGTTCATACATACATTCTAACATGTGCTGAACATTATTTTCCTCCACAACTTAAAAAACAATCATTTATAGCCAATTTAACCCATTGTGGGAAGTTTTTCCAACAAATGCAGGCTGCCAGTCGATCATCTGCCAGTCATGCATAGCTTGATATGCATGATCGCCCGGTAGCCTGAATTTGTTTGAAAAATGTTCCACACTCATTGGTTCTGGTGCAGCTTGTTTATGACCCAAAAACTGGGCATTAAAATTGCTATGCAAAATGTGCAATAACCTCCATATAGACCTAGTCCCCTACGTATAATTTGCGATTTATTCCGTATTCATTACATGATAATGATTTAGGGGAGTAGGTATTTACAAAAAATCAAAGTTTCTCAGAGGGGCTTTGCGGTGAAGGGCTTAATGGCTAAAATCGCCAAAAAAAGGCTGATTTTACATGATTTTTAACAATGTGCCCCTAAAGCCCCCCCCCGGCCCGGACACGCCACTGTTCACACACCTTAAATCGTCTGTCTGAGTGCAATTACTCAATTCCTAAACTTCTTACTGAGTGCAATAATAGCACACCTGACAGCCTGCCTTAACATTTCCAGAAGTGTGATTTGTAGCATGCCTGTTATTTTCAAAATACTACATGTGTTGAATAGTGTTGAATATTTTTGTGTTTTTCATCTTTTCACAGGTTGAGATAATAACGACATTTAAAGCCTAGGTTTTGCAATTTTGAATCCAAAAGAAGTTAACTACCCTGTTATGTATAGACGGCTCTGTTTTACCTGTATTTACGCTATACCCCTATCTACCTCATGCTGGTGTGACAAGTCCTGACGTGTTTACACGTATCATACAAACCTGGTTATTCATCATGGCAAGTAGTGCTGAATTGGAGCAGGCATGCGGCGCCATTAAAGAATCTCACGATGTCTCGGTACGTGTGACGTCAACGAATGAACTTGTTGCATCGTTAGAAAGCTTACCATCTACGGTAGCATCATGCAGTACAGCAGCGCTTACAGACAGCAATGTACAGTTACTTATAAACAGCACGTCCATGGGGCCAACTTTAACCATGCAACAAACTCAATTAGACTTGAGCGATGTCAACGTAGTACAAACAAATACCGATATAGCCAGCGAAGATTCTACGTTTTCGGAATGCAACAGTGAGGAACTGGCGTCGCCGTTGAACGGTGGTGAAGACGGCGACTCAACAGACATTTCAACTCCATTAGGTCTACCTCAGACTAGTTTACTATTTGTCAATCTCCCAGTGCCTACGCAGTACGTACTGATAGATCCGTCCCGTTCACAGCAGCTGTTACGATTGGCGAGAATGCTCACGCTAATCTGATAAGCGCCACTCAGGAGAGTATTGCCAGAGAGTTTGGAAATGTAGCAAAGCCAACAGTAAAGTCTACAGGTTAGTCATTAATAACAACCAGTCTAAAACAGCCCAGCCTATTGGTCAAGATCAGGGGTGGAGGTCTTCTAAATGAAAGAGCCCAACTTATTGGTGTAGATCAGGGGTGGGAGTTCTTCAAAGTGAAAGAGCCCATCTTATTGGTCAAGATCAGGGATGGAGGTCTTCAAAATGAAAGAGCACATCTTATTGGTGTAGATCAGGGGTGGGAGGTCTTCAAAGTGAAAGGGCCCAGCTTATTGGTCTAGATCAGGGGTGGAAGTTATCTTCAAAGTGAAAGGGCCCAGCTTATTGGTCTAGATCAGGGGTGGAGGTCTTCAAAATGAAAGAGCACATCTTATTGGTCTAGATCAGGGGTGGGAGGTCTTCAAAGTGAAAGGGCCCAGCTTATTGGTCTAGATCAGGGGTGGAAGTTATCTTCAAAGTGAAAGGGCCCAGCTTATTGGTCTAGATCAGGGGTGGAAGTTATCTTCAAAGTGAAAGGGCCCAGCTTATTGGTCTAGATCAGGGGTGGAGGTCTTCAAAATGAAAGAGCACATCTTATTGGTCTAGATCAGGGGTGGCCCCGGGTGGGAGGTCTTCAAAGTGAAAGAGCCCAACTTTATTGGTCTAGATCAGGGGTGGGAGGTCTTCAGAGTGAAAGAGCCCATCTTTAATGGTCTAGATCAGGGGTGGGAAGAAATGGCTAAAACTTGATTTTCAAACAAGAGAACATAGACGTGTACAGCGTAGATAACATTGTCATGCAACCGCTTGATCCATCACTACGGAAGTAGTTGTGACCTCGGACTACGATAGCGAATGGGTAGGACAACGACTGAGTAGTACATTGTACTAATTAACCTTGTACATGGGTGATATTATATAGTATAATACAACTTGAAATACAATAAGTCTCTGTGGGGAAACAGAAAGACATCACATGATGAATAAGTATTTCAATATTTCTTTTTTATGCAGCTGAGCGTGTGTATAAGTGTGAGGAGTGCAGTAGGATCTTCAAGTCCCATAGCCACTACAGATATCACCAGGAAACACATAAAGGCAACAAAGTACTCAAATGTAACGTGGATGGCTGTAACAGGAAATTTGCTTGGCCAGCACACCTCAAATATCACCTCCGAACACATCAGTAAGTGTGGGGGAAGGAGGGGGAGATTTGTGGGAGGGAGGAGTGGGACACAGGTCTTGTAGAGCCTGATGCACCATTGTAGTGTGAATGGCTATTAATAATAGGAACTTTGTTTGACCATGGCCATCACCACAGAACATATCAGTAAATCATCAGGTAAATCTAGTGGCGGCGCCATGGAGGGGGGCATGAGGGGGCAAATGCCCCCAGTCAGAACTTTTTCCCCAGTAAAAACCCAAAATTGCGAAAATTACCACTTTTTGCTGCAATTTTATGCAAAATTTATAGATTTTACCCCCGAAATTCACTTTGCCCCCTCAATGCCCCCCTCCTCAATTTCCTGGCACTGCAACTGGGTAAAGCTTAAAGTAGAGGAGGGGAACTTGGGAGAGGGATGAGGGTCTTGCAAGTTGCATACAAGGCCGAGACTGATACTCAAATTTTGCGGTGTGGATCGATGTATTAGAAATTTGCTTGGCCCACACACCTCACATACTCCACCTTCGAAAACACCAATCTTTAATTATGGAGAGACGAAGGAGAAGGATCTTATCAAGAATGATACTTAATTATGTTATATTACACAGGAATGACCGTCCATATGCTTGCACAACCCCTCACTGCCAGAAACAATTCTACACGGTACAAAGCTTGAAAGTTCACATGAGAACTCACACAGGGCACAAACCATTCAAGTGTGACAGCTGTGACAAGAGGTTCACTACGGCAGGGAACTTGAAAAACCATGTCAGGACTCATACAGGTGAGTAATATGACTCAATGAAGGTGTGATAGAGGGTGAGGGAGAACTCACATGGGACACAAAGATGTTTACCTCAAATGGCACGCTTGCAGCACAGGGTTCAATTCTCCCAGAATTTGACAAAATATGTTTTGAGATTCTGACGAATCCAGGTACGGCAACATTTTTGTGGTCTTCAGCAATTTGCACATTGGGCTATTCCAGCTGAAATCCATACACCCCCTGTGGAAGACATGACCTTAATCTCTCACACAGGGAGTGTGAATTTCATATTGAGTCACACATTCCAGTAATCCCATGAAATTCACTTTTCCTGCGTTGAAGATTTAAGGTCTTCCATAGAGGTTGCAGTAACGTAGCCAGCGGGGGTAGCCAGCAAGAAAGCTGGAATAGCCCATTAGGCCAACAAAAAAAATTTGTTGTGTTGCCCTCAACCGCCCGACCCTAAATCCTGAAAAATCAGGGTCGCATTTTTTTTTTTTTTTGAATGATGATTAATACAGATTTGTTCAAAAAATCAATGTTTTTCACTTAAAGGTGAACCTCGTTGAAAATAAAGTTATATATCAATGGAAAGCTTATGATGTCAGGATATTAAAAATGATTTTTTCCGATTTTTTGATGGCCAATAAAGCTGAAAAATTAAAAAATGATTGTAATTTTTGGTCTTTTTCAAAGCGCCCAAAAGCACCCAAATCAATCGTCTATGACCTTGGGAATGCTCGTGGCGTAAGCTCAGGGTTACGCGAGTCACGTGATCTTACTCGAAGCGTGTAAACAAGACTTGCTTCCTGTACTTTGCAAGCTGCCCGGCAAGTCTGATTTTCACAATAAAGCTTGAAATTAGAGGAATCTTCAAGTTGCTGGTTCCTTCTTTATATATTAGAAATAATAGAATTATTGTCAACACATAAATTTTCCGTAAATTTTTGACAAAATTAGTCATAACTGGCTGGGTATAACTGGGTAATTGAGTTTGAATTTCGCGCTGGGATCAATCCCATGCGCAAATGCTTGCTGCTACCGATGTCATTGACTGAATAATCATGATCGAATAACAAATTAAATACTTGTTTGTGACATTCCCTATATATTCTTGATTCATTGTAAAATGTCTGATTAAAAAATATCGTCTTGCAGTAATCCAAAAATTAATAAAAAACCGCCGATTGCATCAAATCCAGCCCATATAAAGGTTTTCATATTTAGCGTATTGCGGTAATACATTCTTTCCACACAATCGCGATTAAAAGAAACAGATACTCGGGCAGATACTTTATTTTAAAATAAATACAATTTAGGCTTAGTAGACCGTTATTTGATGGAATTCTAAAATCTGAATAAAATTAAAATATTGTCACTTGTGTCATGATTCTTTAATGATAGTACAATCAGTGTATGGTACTGAAAAAGTGAAACATTCATGTTTTATGGATTACCGAACACGATCGTAAATTGCTGCTGAAGTGCAGGGACGGATATGCACAAACACAGCGACTCGCTTGGGCTTCGTCCTCTGTGTTTCATGGGGTGTTTCAGCAAATTTGATCAATCGTTCCCTTATATTTGGAACATTTACAGGAATAAATTTTGCTGATGAAGTAGCAATAAGTTGGAAATATCAGAATGTGAATATCAAATTGGTCATTTTGTCTGCAAGTACAGTACAGTCGCAGATACCAAACACTCGGCGTAGTGAGACTCAGTCAGTCACTGAGCTCATCCCGTATGTATCTATATACAGTTCGCCTATCATACATGACCGGTTGTAAAGCTAAGAAATAATTAAAAAATCCTGTACATGTACCTTATTCTATTCCTTCATTTTCTCATTGTGATAAGTTCATCTCAACTTGGTGTGACGAGCACTAGCAGTTATTTTTTTGTAATCTGTTTTCATTCCGGTTCTTGGCTAATCTTCGCTCTTCGTGCTTTTACTGTAATATTCCCTATGCATATCGTGGATGGCTTGGCCTATCCCAAATCACCCGCCAGCACTTCCCCATTTTTAAATCCACACACTTTATTCAGGAACTTCATTCTTAATTTGATCATGATATTTCCTTCATATTATTCTTATTTTATTGAAGATAGTTTTTTTTTTATTTAAGTTGACAATGACTGAATTCGTGCATTGTACCGATGCATGCCACAGTAATACACGGACATTGTGTTTACAATCAAACCCGGAAGTAACTGTGTGTCCCTGGGCTGACGCCATCAACGAAAGCGCCCAATTTGAACGATTTCGTTTTGTAATTTAGGGGGTGCCAAAATCCAATCTTTGCATGGAGATTATGTCTAGCCTGGTACGCTATGCAAATAAAAAATATTCTTTTCTGCTTCCTGACATCATAAGCTTTCCATTGATATATAACTTTATTTTCAATGAGGTTCACCTTTAAATCTTTAATTTCAAACTTGTTCGGACTTGGGATCTTGATGGCGCAGCCCGTTATGATGCTTTGAAGTTTGCACGAGGGCGCTTTTCATCAAATCATTGGATTTGCTGATTTTGTCGCCATCTAGATCCCATTTTTTTTCTTGGTTTTTGTAATGTAACCATTTGGTACTTTAAAAAAATGCAAAATGCAGGTTGGGATAATGATGGCGCACAATGTTATGCACCTCCAAAGTTTACCATTTGCAAGTAAGGCTCAGAGAGGCTGAAATTTCAAGAATTTTTTCAAGCTGAACGAGGGCGCTGTGCACGCTCATATTTTACATGTGAGTTGTTGGTGCTAATATGTACCAAAATTATTTTTTAGAGACAATTCTATTTTTTTTTTTTATCGCAAATCCGTACATAATAAGGGAGATTGGCTCTTAATTTATATCTAACAGGTCAAAAGAAGTCAAAATTGACAATATGTCCCCTAACTGAAGAAGCATTATTTAATATTTGGGGGGATTTTTAAAAACTGAAGGTTTGAAAAAAAAAAAAATCCGACCGTCCGACCCAAATTTCCCATTTTCCCACTTGAGGGCAACACAACAATATTTTTTTTTTTTGCCTTACTGTGCTTGCATATTTATCATGATCATGGGATGACATTGGCAAAACATTACTCCCTGTTGATTGAACATGGTTATTGATTTTAGTATAGCAAATATGACATAGAGATAGCGCTGTATGTCGCTCATGGAGGGGAACAAGGGTATTCCCAGATTATTTTTACGTGCAGTTGAAGTATGATTTAGAGTGTGTGCTTGTTGCAATAAAAGCATGTAACATGTTGCACTGAAAATGTGTGCTAAGTGCCACACTTGGCTGCAATATTTCGAGGTTGATGTACCAACCTGACATTCTATAGATGGAGAGTGGGCTGGGGTCAGGATCATACAAGCATAGTGGGAAACATGATTGTGACGAAACTTAAGGGAACTGGAATGAGCGTTTTGAGCGTTTCGACAGCATTTTTTGTGGGACTTGAGAGCACATCAGACCTATCGAATTGCATTCTGAATACGAAGAATGTCTTTCTGATATCAAATAATTTTCATTTTATGAAATTCACGATATAATACAAATTTTATGACAAATTATTAAAATTTGATATTTTTCACATTTTGGAGATTATTTTATAGTATTTTCAAAGTAAATTTTATAAATTTAATGATATAGTCTTAAAGTGTATGTAGCTGGGAGGAAAAGCTGACGATCAGTTGGAAATTTTGACCTTTCATATTGAAGATATGGATTTTTTCCCCAAAAGACCCAATATTTTTTGGTGTTTTGGGAAAAAAATCCATATCTTCAATATGAAAGGTCAAAATTTTCAATTGATCGTCAGCTTTTCATCCCAGCTACATACACTTTAGGTAGAAATCATCAGATTTATAACGTTTACTTCGAGTACTGTTAAATATCAAAATATCAATTTTTAATGATTTTCATATTCAGAATGCAATTCGATATGTCTGATGTGCTCTAATGTCCCACAATAAATACTGTCCAAACGTTCATACCCCAGCCCTTAACCATCCTCTATTAAATTGGAAAAATGCTGGTTGATCAATAAATTAGTGGGGTTATTAGTATCTATAAGTTGCATAATAAAAGGAATAACACGTTTTAAACTTTGCTTTAAATTTGTTTTTTTAGGAGAAAAACCCTACTGTTGTGATTTTGGTGAATGTAGACTCAGCTTTGCAGAGAAATCCAGTCTACGCAAGCATAAGCTAACACACACAGGTATGGACAGTGACATCACCAGGAAACATTGAAATGGGGAGGGGGGGGGGCCAAAATTGGTCAAATTAGTAATTGAGGTCAAAGGTTACACAAGGGGATTAAGTTTGCTTTAATCAAGTCATAAAATATCACATAATGTTCCTCTGCTCCCAAGGAATAAAAATGTCAATGGCTGTGTATCTCCACGATGTCTAATTAATGAGATATAGGTCAAAGGGTATTAATAACAATAATACATGGGTCAAATTTCAAAATGCTCCAAATTGAATATTTCACTTGATTAGCCTGTAAGGGACAAAGCAAAAGTTGGATGACGTCCTTCGTTAGGAGGCTGACCAACTCCCTCCCTCCCTCCCTAAAAGGTAAGTGTGAAATGTTAAAAAAATTCCAACCCGATCAACTTTGACCAATATTTAAACTATTTTTTACAAACATAATCAGATTTTTTGACCCCCTCAAGAAAGCTGTTGTTTATAGGATGTCATCAAACTTCTGGTTTGTTCCTGAAGTAATTGATTAATTAATAAACTATAATTGAAGACAGATAAAAAGACTAGTTTGTGTCTGACGTTATCTGTCAATCAAACTCGAGCACAGTTAATTACAAGTGCCTTGATGATGATGAGTTGCTGAACGCGGCAGTAAAACCGGGTCGCCTGGCGCCTTATTGTTAATTTTGTAGGTCTTCCGAAGGCACCATGTCAACAATGCCTAGAAAAGTTGCTTTTTGCCTTGTAAAAGTACGTAATTTTCCCCCATTTTCTGCTATTCCTTTCTCCGATCTGCACCAGATAAATCAACTTTCCTTTTACGCGTAATTAACCAATCAAGGATCGCAGGGAATTTGATTGACAGTAACGTCAGATGCAAACTAGTCTTTTTATCTGTCTTTCATTATATTGATTAACTGATTTTTATTTCAGGTGACAAGCCCTATGAATGCGAGCTGTGCGGAAAGCTATTCTCTCAAAGCGGGAGTCGCAATGCGCACAAGAAGCGCCAACATGGGTTGTCATTGCAGAGAGGCCTAGACCGTTTCAAAGATGATGATGGTCTTGGGTTAAATGGTGAAATACTATCTGTTCAACAAGAAGCTGAGATGCATTTGAATGGTAAGAAGAACCTAGCAGGAACTGCCTTTTGAGGAGAGTGAGAGCAATAGCTGTACTGCTCTCCTTAAATATGATATAGGAGAGTGATTTTTAGCTCTCCTTAGTTGACCATTCTGTCCTTACATTCTATTGTAAATGCTCTAAACAGCTCTCCTTGAAGGCTCCAGAAGAGCTATTCAGCATATTCCAAAATACAGTCCCTGACCCAGTGGTGCCAACGCCGTGCCTTAGGCGCACAATTGGGCTACTTGGCGATCACTTGCCGCTACTCAAAAAAGCATGCCGCTACTTGTCTAAAATTGGGCTACTTTTGTCAGTCTCAGGCCGCGGCACTAATTTGATGTATTTTCCTTTCAAATTAGCCGATTTGTAAAGGTTTCGAGTCTTTGAAGGTCCAAATTGAAATTACAATGGGTTTTGTGACCATTTATTGATCGGTCAGTAACTTCCCAGTAAGTACCGGAAGTTTCAAAGTCAAGTGCTTTTCCGCCTAATTGGGTGTTTTATGTTAAAATTGGGTAAATCCGCCCAAATATCCGGTATTAGGCGCTTTTTGAAGCTTAAAAATTGGGCTACTTGAGAATCCTTTACCGCGGCCTGGCGAGTCAATGCGCCTTGCCTGACCTAGTGGGTGTGGACGGCGGAGGGGTCATTTGCTGTTTTTGTTATTTGTGTCCAAGAAAACATTGTTAAGGCATGTCAGAGGGGAGCATGACCTAGCAGCGTTTCACTCAAATATTTTGATGTTCCTTAAATATTTCGTAAAAGACAAGTAAAGATGACACTCAAGAGGAATTTTATCGGTTCTATAAATGATAAAGGTTATCCCAAGTGTTTATATAAGGGGTGTTAATTCTGCCCCATGTCTATTATTTTTCTCAGGGTGTGGGTCTGACCTCTGCCCACTCCACAGTGGATAAATTGTGTTGCATAGAAATGTACACTTATTACTTAATATGATAATTGGTTGTATTGTGTTCCAGATATGAATCTACACAGACAGCATGAAGAGGATGACCCACCAGTTAGTATGACAGAAATCAGTGTGAGGGAGGATGTCGTCAGTAGCGCTCATACGTCAGTGTCTGATAATATAACGTTATCACATACCATGCTTGAAGGTTGGTATAATGGGGGCTAAATGGGGTAGCTCTGTATGGGGATCAGTGTGAGGGAGGATGTCGTTAGTAGCGCTCATACGTCAGTGGCTGATAATATAACCTTATCACATACCATGCTTGAAGGTTGGTATAATGGGGGCTAAATGGGGTAGCTCTGTATGGGGATCAGTGTGAGGGAGGATGTCGTCAGTAGTGCTCATACGTCAGTGGCTGATAATATAACTTTATCACATACCATGCTTGAAGGTTGGTATAATGGGGGCTAAATGGGGTAACTCTGTATGGGGATCAGTGTGAGGGAGGATGTCGTCAGTAGTGCTCATACGTCAGTGGCTGATAATATAACCTTATCACATACCATGCTTGAAAGTTGGTATAATGGGGGCTAAATGGGGTAGCTCTGTATGGGGATCAGTGTGAGGGAGGATGTCGTTAGTAGCGCTCATACGTCAGTGGCTGATAATATAACCTTATCACATACCGTGCTTGAAGGTTGGTATAATGGGGGCTAAATGGGGTAGCTCTGTATGGGGATCTGTGTGAGGGAGGATGTCGTCAGTAGGGCTCATACGTCAGTGGCTGATAATATAACCTTATCACATACCATGCTTGAAGGTTGGTATAATGGGGGCTAAATGGGGTAGCTCTGTATGGGGATCAGTGTGAGGGAGGATGTCGTTAGTAGCGCTCATACGTCAGTGGCTGATAATATAACCTTATCACATACCATGCTTGAAGGTTGGTATAATGGGGGCTAAATGGGGTAGCTCTGTATGGGGATCAGTGTGAGGGAGGATGTCGTCAGTAGTGCTCATACGTCAGTGGCTGATAATATAACTTTATCACATACCATGCTTGAAGGTTGGTATAATGGGGGCTAAATGGGGTAACTCTGTATGGGGATCAGTGTGAGGGAGGATGTCGTCAGTAGTGCTCATACGTCAGTGGCTGATAATATAACCTTATCACATACCATGCTTGAAAGTTGGTATAATGGGGGCTAAATGGGGTAGCTCTGTATGGGGATCAGTGTGAGGAGGATGTCGTCAGTAGTGCTCATACGTCAGTGGCTGATAATATAACCTTATCACATACCATGCTTGAAGGTTGGTATAATGGGGGCTAAATGGGGTAGCTCTGTATGGGGATCAGTGTGAGGGAGGATGTCGTCAGTAGTGCTCATACGTCAGTGGCTGATAATATAACCTTATCACATACCATGCTTGAAGGTTGGTATAATGGGGGCTAAATGGGGTAGCTCTGTATGGGGATCAGTGTGAGGGAGGATGTCGTCAGTAGTGCTCATACGTCAGTGGCTGATAATATAACGTTATCACATACCATGCTTGAAGGTTGGTATAATGGGGGCTAAATGGGGTAGCTCTGTATGTATGGGGATCAGTGTGAGGGAGGATGTCGTCAGTAGTGCTCATACGTCAGTGGCTGATAATATAACCTTATCACATACCATGCGGTGGAGGCTGGTATAATGAGGGCTAAAATGGGGTAGCTCTGTATGGGGATCAGTGTGAGGGAGGATGTCGTCAGTAGTGCTCATACGTCAGTGGCTGATAATATAACCTTATCACATACCATGCTTGAAGGTTGGTATAATGGGGGCTAAATGGGGTAACTCTGTATGGGGATCAGTGTGAGGGAGGATGTCGTCAGTAGTGCTCATACGTCAGTGGCTGATAATATAACCTTATCACATACCATGCTTGAAGGTTGGTATAATGGGGGCTAAATGGGGTAACTCTGTATGGGGATCAGTGTGAGGGAGGATGTTGTCAGTAGCGCTCATACGTCAGTGGCTGATAATATAACGTTATCACATACCATGCTTGAAGACCTATGCAAATTAGGTAACTCTGTATAGGGATCAGTGTGAAGTCTTCAGTAGAGCTCGGTGTATAATCAGTAATTTTGGAAAGCTCTTCTGACAGACGTAAGGAAGCGTTATTCATAAAGAATCTTAAGACTTGCTTATTTAAAGACTATTTGATGTAATGGCTTCCTTATACTGTGTTCTGTACAGCTATATTATGAAATTTTCTTTAGTTTGTATACGTTTGTGTGCAAGGTTGAAAATAAGAGTTTTCTACTAGGATTCAGTTTGGGTAAAAAAGTAAGTGCTGGTTTTGCCTGAGTTTAGGATCAGGATCACTTTTGTTTAGTAACATTATGGTAATGCTAGTATCTAATGGCACAGTTCAAAAGTCTACTTTCAACAATAATACTCAATAATAATAGCACAACCTCTGACCTCACATTGCAGAGAAACCCCATTTTGGTTCACCATTTCCTATTTCTTGTATCTTAATATGTATAGACTGTATGGTGATGGGCTGTGTTTCAGAACTAAAAGTGTAGTCTGGTGTTGAGATTTTTAATCTCAATGGGCTACAGTAGGCAACTCATGGTCCTGAAACAAGGCCTGTAGGGTGTTTATTTTCACCCTTGTTTGTGTGTGTATTTTAGGCCTCCCTTTCATTTAGTGGCCTCTGAGCCACTATTGGGCTTTGCTTTGGCCAAATATTTTGATATATCACAATAAACAAATGTTGTGTCTTTCATTTCTTCTCCAGTGCCTACAGACTTGGGCCAAGACCATCACAAGTCCTCTGACAGTGATGCACCTACCTCTGACACGCACATAGTCTTATCCCAGTCTCAGCATACTCTCTCCATGGTAGCAGGTACTCAGTTCTCAGACACTCAAACCACAAACACAGAAGACATCGTCTACACCAATGCGCTACTGCAGACGGGACTAGAACACGCCAGCGCGCATGATATACCGGTGTCGGACGATATCGAAGTGGGACCGGGGCTTCAGGATAGCGACATACACCACACACATATGGTTGTTGATGCTGACCATCATAAGACCATTATAGGCCTGGAACCTCTCATGGAAAGTGATAGCTTTTGAATTTTATGTTGTGAAAGTTATATTTATATGTATAAGTTGAAGACAGATGTTCTCAGTCATCAAGTAGTTAAACAGAGGTGTAAGTCGGTATTGATTGAACAAATGTAGGTCTTCCAGAAATCCATGAAATTCTGGGACCCCTGTTGAACGCCTCACCTTCTGCTTGCATGTTTTTCAGGGAGTGGATCATTACCTCTCTTACACCTGGTTAAAGTCACTATATATGTCCCGGTGGGGGTCTTCAAAATATTTGTACAGGGATGTACGTAGAGTAAGACAGATGTTTTGATTCAGTCTGATACTAGGATTGTTGTGAAGTAATACGATCGGCGATTTAATACACACATTGTAGACGCTGGAATGAAATAGCAATTTTCTTTGTTTTACCTCATTTATTTGGCTCAAAATTAAAAGGGGACAAAGTGATCAGTGAAAACAAACATTTAAACACAAAGCCCTGTTTGGCCAGTTCAACATAGGAGAACTGACTTACACCTGTTACTTTAATGACAGACAGAACAGAATTTTAACCTTGACTAATTCCCTAAGGAATTTAGACCAAAAGTGGGGCTTCATCTTTAAATAGGAATCTATTTTTCATGCAAATCACTTATTGCTTTAAAACAAAAGCAATTTCTTGAAAACACTAAAACTAAATTACAAAATAAAGTGGTGGATAGATATAGATGGAGAATTTTGCTACGCATTTTGATACCTCATTTGGCACAATGCGGCTTTATTCCCTCATGTTATACGCATTTGAATTGTAAACTGTCAAGTTTCAAAAGTGACAAATTTGGATATTTCCTCCGTCAAGGCAATTTCCATGTCCTTTTGTTACAGGTTCATTGCAGCCCGACAGATGAACACTCACTTCACTACATTGTGTTGATAATTTGTGTGCTTTGAGGGAAAAGTCAGTGTAAATCATTTAACTTTCGAAAAAACTCTTTATTCAAATTGCTACAAAGTAGCAGCAAATAGAGTCGCACCATACCGAATGCAGTATCAAAAGATGCAGAACAAAATTCTCCATCTATCGACCACTTAATTTTGTAATTTAGTTTTAGTGAAATTGCTTTTACGTTAAGTGAATGGGTACTTTTTGCAATATATTATCCTGGTATATTATACAGGGCTGATTTCTTTAAAAAGCAACAAACTCTCTCTGGGCTCACTTTTTGTAGGCACTTTTGCTTAAAATTTTTCTAGACAAATCATCTGCATCATATACTGTCGTTTCTCAAAAGGCTGCCTTGTGTGATTTTTATAATCATTGATGTATTTCATATTGTTATTTTATATTTCAGTATGCTTTTATGAATGGACATGAGGTTGTTATATTGTGATAGTACCTCAAAATTAATGTATACAGTTCACTCATCACAATTAGATGACAATAAAAAGAATCACTAAAGGCAGGCTTTTGAGACTTCTAGATTGTCATGTATGGGGACGGGGACAATGATATGTTCATTCAGTGTTTATCAGCAAAGTCATATGATAACTGACCTGTGTCTGTAAGCTATAGTGTCAGAAAGCTTTGTGCTTGTATCACTTAGCACGCTGTGTTGCTACAATGCATTTTATGCACACTTATGGATGCACACGCAACTCCTGTGAAACATGTTGTTGGGAATTGATCAAATCAGCAATTTTGCGCGTCAATGATAGAAGGTTTTTGCATAATCCATTTGGCTTTGTCGAGAAAGTGATGTCAGTGCGTGCTCCAGTGTATGCAGTGTTAAATTACACATTGACTCAGAGAACTGATGTGTTTACGTGCTGCGGTCAGAGGCGGTACATCTGTATATGTGCAAAGTAACTCCTACAAAGTACTGACGTCACTCTCTCTAAGAAGCCAAATGGACTAAATGTGCCTCGAGCAACATGTAAAATAAAGTGCATATCTAGGGGTCAGTGACACAAAGAAGTACCTTCATTTTTTGCGAAAATAAGATTTTTATATCAAAATTTTCAGAAACATGAGCACTTTCCAATAAACGCATATACATGTATGTTACTTCATTTAGCACCCCCATTGAAATCAGTGGCCAGTGAAACATAGACTTAACTACATAGTCAATGTGGACCATTATATTAAAACTCAATTTTCTCAGAATGGCCAAAATGGAGTTACGTCTTTGTGTCACTCACCCTTCAATATATATATAAACAACTCAGAAGGAATATTAAATCATTACTTGTTACCTGTTTTTTTATAATGGTTTATATGATATTCATTGTTATATCACTCATACATAAATTCTAGACAGTTCATTGGTTGATTACCATTTATCATTTTTACTATCAGCCTCTCCGTGTGAGTCTTTACCATCATAGTGCCTGCCGAGTCAGCGCCTGCCTAAGCGCTAAGCCGCAAGCTGACTCTTAGACTCGCCGATTTAGTTATGGGGTGGATCCCAAAATGTGAAGTATATCAAAGCAAAACATGGTGTTATGTTAAAAAAAAAATGTATTTCCTACTTTAAATAGTATTTTAGTAATAGAATTTATGTATGAGTGATATAAAACAAATATTAACTGTCTCGGTGAAAGATATATTGTTCCATTCCACTCGCCGCTTCAGGCTCGTGGAATGGAACAATCCATCTTTCACCTCGTGATTATATTTCACCATCACACTCATAGACAGTTAATATTTGTATAATATACAACAGCGTAACCAGTGTTTTAGTGTATGGGGACAAGGCCAACTTTTCACATCCATTTACCAATTTTTCGTCCAGATTGTACAAATTTCCGTCCGTATTTGCCATATTTTCGGTGCAATGTTTCCAATTTTCATCCCCACTTGCCACATTTTTGTCTGATTTTTCACATTTTTGTCCCATTTTAATGACATATTTTACTATTTGCCGTCCCCATTTGATCCCTGAATTTTTTTTTTTGGGTGGGGGTGCAATTTGCCTCCTGGCTATGCTACTGGATATAGGGGTCATCAGTGTGACATCTTTTTTTGCCATCTTGTGGGTAAATCAATATACTTACCTTCAAGTATAAAGGAAATCATGTGATAACCTAGAGATGATTACACAGATTTTAAGTTATGTGAGATGCAGTTTGACACATCAACTGCATACAGAGAATTGGATTGTTTAAAATTGTAACTATTGAAATGAAAATTGGTCTCAATTGACGCGATTCCAAATACAGCGCGCCACCTACGATCACGCCTGGCTGATCAACTTCGCGCAGAGCATCATGGGTAAAAGTCGACATCCATGACGCGTCGACGATGAACCATCGACCCTGGAAACGTAACGAGTGTTGCTATCGATTACTCAAATGTGTTTATTTACGTTGATGATGATCAGCTGTTAATTCAACCCTCCGACGATTTTTTTCCCAATTCTGCCTCCTTTTTAAAGTTAATTTCGACAGTCATGGTTTAGGCCTACCGGTATAGGCCTACCTCTGTGAATGTTCAGAGTGTTAGGCCTATTCCCACACAAGATAATGGGCATCAATTAAACCCTTATTTTCAAACTTTTCCGAACTTTCCGAGGTGTTGGGAAAATACTTTAGGCTCTCGTTTACAAGAAAAGAAAACACTTTCAGGTCTTTAAGCTTTGTTGTAAGCATGGTAAGAAGGCCAATAATAGACTTGATTAAAAAAATATGATTGGGGATAGGCCTACTTTAGACCCTCATGCATATCCTTAAAAAAAAAACAATTTTTAAACCTGGTTTATTTTAAGTAAAGTAGGCCTAATATTCTCAATAGGCCCTATTTAGAATAACGAAATATTCAATACATATTTTAACAGCATGGACAGCGTAAAGTATATATTTTTTAATGTTTTTTTCTGCCTCCATTTTAAAGTTAATTTCGACAGTCATGGTTTAGGCCTACATCTGTAAATGTTCAGAGTGTTAGGCCTATTCCCACACAAAATAATGGGCATCAATTAAACCCTTATTTTCAAACTTTTCCAACCCGATCCGAGGCGCTTGGGAAAATACTTTAGGCTCTCGTTTAAGAAAAGAAAACACTGAAAAATCAGTGATTGGGGATAGGCCTACTTAGACCCTCATGAATATATCCTTAAAGAAAACCATTTTTAAACCTTGTTTGTTTTAAGTAAAGGAGGCCTAATTCTCAATTTTTAGAATAACGAAATATTCAAAATACCGGTACATATTTTAACAGCATGGACAGCGTAAAGCATTTTTTTTAATACTGATTAAAACGTTTTCAATTTCAAATGTACTCTATTCCTATCCCAGCAAACACAAAAACGTTTTAAAAACGTTTAAAAAAGTTATATTTTGGCATTTGGTTTAGGTAAAAACGTTTTAATAACATTAAAATGTCGGGTTATATAAAGGTCATGATAACGTTTTAAAATGTTTTGTATGAAAACACACTACAACAATATTTTTAAATGTTTTCAAAAAATGTTATTGTAAACTATTTTTACAAACATTCATGCCAAATATTGTGTCAATACGTAAAAAACATGTTAAAATGTTTGAATTCAGCAAACACAGAAATGTTCTTAAAATGTTTTTTTCAAAACCTTTTAATAACATTTAAATGTCGGGTTGTACAAAGGTCATGAAAACGTTTTTAAAACGTTATTGAAAATATTTTGGGCAAACATTTTTCGCAAAATATTTTTTCAACTCCCAAAATAACATTCTGTTTAGAATGTTTTGTATCAAGTTTTCAAGAATGTTTTTGGAATGTTATTAAAACGTTTTTATACCCTTTATATAACCCGACATTTAAACGCTTTTCTGTAAAACATTTTTGTTTGCTGAGCAGTAGATTATCAAAAATGTTTTTAAGGTTATGCAAACGTTTTATACTCTTATTATACCCTTTATATAACCCGACATTTAAACGTTTTCTGACAACCTTTTATAACCTTTTGCGAATGATGTCGAAAACGTTATGTGTTTGCTGGGATTCAACCATCTACGGTTAAAACTCGATGTCAAAAATGTTGATGTCTCTGATCGACCATCTAGGCCTATAAACCCGATGTCAAAATGTCAATTTTCGAGTTTGGGTAGGTCTATAATAGAAAATGCTTTTGATGCAAGACAATTTCAAACAGGAAATTTAATCTAAATCTTTTTTATTTCTTGTTTGGATAACTTTTCCCATAATTATACCATGCGTGATACATGATTAAGACAAAAGCTTTTGGTTTTCATAAATGTTTTGAACGCTTGTCTTATTTTTTTATTTTTATTATTTTTTCCTAACCTAGGCCTATAGATGTTTTACATTTATAACCTTTTTACAAACTTGAATAGATATGAATTAATTGTTTTAAAGCATTTTTCTTGTGACTTTTTGAAACGCTCTTTGTAGCATGATGTAGGCCTACTGTATGATCACGAAAGGTGGTAAATTTAGAAGCCATTTCCTTCTATAGCCTATAGCCATAAACAAAACACTTTGGCCCCAATGTATAATGTCGGGAGAAAATATATCAGATATACTTGCACTAAACAAATAAACCTGTTAATTTTTAAATAAACTCTTGTGGTGCAATTCTGTCAACAAAATTACATAGGCTTATGAACTGGGGCTGGGGCTCAGCCCCTCAATAAATTTGGTGCGGGGGGGCTCGAATAGGCCTACCCTTCTGTATGAATAGGCATGTTTTCATTTTCATTTAGGCCTATAATGACCTCCAAACTACATTGTTAAGCTACATTGTTAAGTTATCTTGTTTTGTCCCTTATTGTACAGTATATTCTTCACCGTAAATTGGTGTGTATGTGGGGGGGGGTCCCGTTCGCCCTTCAGTCTCAAATGAAGCAGGCCTAAACAATGCGTTCACCCTCCAATAAAGTCCATCCCCAGATTTGACCTCTTTACTTTGTAGGTTGAGTCCTTGATCCATGGGCCTGATCCATTATTTTAAATATGCAAGAAATGTCGACCCTCCGAATTTAAACCTTTCCAATTTGGCCAAAGTCCACAATGCCGTAAAGGTTGGGCTACACTACAGTTCAGTTCTTTTCACAGTGTTGACTTATAATTTCATGAGAAAGAAAAAGAAAATTTTCTTTTTAAAAAACATGTATACACCAATCCGAGAAGCGTTTACTGTATTTGGCCCTCTATTGACGGTAACACAGATGTACCAGAGCGGGAGATTTAATTCGTAATTCAATACTTATGATCGTGTATTGAATATCACTGTTGTGTACAATTCCCGGATACAATTCTGTGTAGCACGCAATAAATAATGGGTGGAAGGTGGAACCCCCGACCTCGGGACACCGCAGTTTTACATCGGGGACACCGCAGTAATGGCGAAGTCGGATTGGTGTATAGGCGTAGGCGTTTAAAATCGCCCAATTGAATATTTAGTCGAAACAGTTTTTGATTTTTCAATGTTGTGCCGACCGATATTATATGACTAAAAAGAAACTCATTCCAACCAACGTGTGCTATTTTAATTGGGAGTAGGCCTAGGCCTACATTAAGAGTAAATTTCCTTGGGTTATGAAAAGGGGAAATATGAAATAAAGATGGTATGACATGCAAGAAAGCGGAAGTAAAAATAAAATATAAAAAAGAAACATGAATTAATATTAAAATCGGGCATGACAATTGTCAAATTTAAACCTTAATTGTGACACGATCTGGTTCATGGGGGGCAAAAGAGGCATTTTTGAAAATTGTGTTACTGTGAAAACACCAAAGGTCTAGCATACTTGGTTCTATGGAGTTTTTCATGCATATTTTCTTGATGGGCCTATGCCGTAAAATAATGATCTTTTAAATTCATGTACTCTTTTGCATGCAGTTTGAAACTTTCTTCATCTTTATTATAATGCTAGAACTCTATGAGGTATTGTTGAACTTATGCATTAAAGTCTAAAATTGAAATATTAACAAAAAATAAATGTTATTTTTAGGGTTTGCGCGGTAGGCTATGCCTACAAAGTGTTTTATTGTGATCGTAATTTTTTAATGTTTGATAGTAATACAATTAAAAATACAAATTTAGGCTAAAAATATAATAAGGACAAATCAAACAATTACAATAATAACAAAAACGGCAAACCAATGTGATGCATGTTTATAAGTAATGAGACATTAAGAATCTTTTAAAATTTACTTGAATTTCTTTGCGGTAGGCCTATCCAGCACGGGTCGCTATAAGCGGCTTCGTGCAAAAAAAACCATTTTTAGAAAATGTAGGCCGATTACAAAAATGCAACACCGATAGTATGGATGTTGGTGTTATATTATTATCGTATTGAACAAACAATAAATTCAGAAAGAATTAAAACAATTTATTCTAATAACCAAAATAAAACATATGCGTTTTCCATTAAAAAAAAGGACAGGCCTAGGCCTACTTAGCATTGACTAGGCTCACAGTATCGGGCTGAAAAGCATCGCAAAGTTTAAAAACAAAAAAGGCGGTTTTAGAAAATGTATAACAAAAAGGAAACACATAGTATCAACGTCAAGTTTATGGATTTAGAAAAGGACATCTGTGAATATCAAACTGCAATATTTCACTTCAACACAGAAAATCTTAAAAATTTCAAAAGTACTATAAAACATTGTGTTTTTAGAGTAATAATCACAATGGTCAGCTATGGTTGATGAAAACTGTCGACCCCAAGCCAATTTTCACTGCCGTCGTTGGTGGCGCGCTGTATTTGGAATCGCGAGAATTGTAAACACATTGTGTTTTCTACCTGACATTGAGGCCCGTCACTCAAACATTCTAATGCTAAGTTTTGAGTTATAGTATTTTGCAGTAAACCTTTGACGAGCGCGACTACTGTGATGTTGCAAATTCAGAGCTAACAATGCGTACGGCGCACAGCTCATTCATAAATTTCCACTCGGCAACAGCAGATCACCTCAGCAGCCAATCAGAGACAAGTGCGTCCAACGCAGTAAATACACGATGTATGCTTAAAATATGTGTTCGTCAAAGGTTTACTGTAATATAATTTGCTCCAGTGGTTTGGATTTTAAAAGCAAAACCTTTATCAAGCGACTCATATATTACCAGACTTTTAGAAACCAAACGACTTTTAAAAGCAATTGAACTGAAACATTTGAATATGAATCTTTGTAGTGATTGGTCTCATGGAACTGATATGCATTCAGGTTATCTTACCAAGTAACCTTCAATTGGACTATTTCAGTTGAAATCCATCCTATGGAAGACATGACCGTTATAATTGGCAGTGTGAATTTCAAATGGGGTTACCTAAAGGAATGATTATTTGATATCTACACCCCCCCCCCCCTGTTTGTGAGATTAAGGTCATGTATTTCATATTTAAGTGCCAATCCGGCTTGAAATATGGGGTGAACAATCGACCAAAATTGTCTCAAAGTGGCTGAAAAGCACAAAACAATGGGTCATTTTGCCAAAAGGTGGGGGGGGGGGGGGCGTCCCCCGGATAGACGCCCATGCATAAGGGGTGTATGAATTTCAACTGGAATAGCCCATTTTGACATGGGAGTGACGCACACCGACATCGCCCGGTTAATAATTACATTAGTACAGCCAGAGACACTGAAATGAATACACGGGATCGATACACATAAATGTGCTATGCACGATTGATATTCAGACGATAAATCTTTTGATACCGGGGTGGAAAATGATGAATATCTCCCGTAAATGATTTCGTATAAAGAAACCAGATTTGGTTCCTTGCACTTGAACATATATGTTCAACATGTATTATCGGCGTTAGGTTGCGCTTTGAAAAACCAGCGTGCGTCTTGAGCTGAAAAAGTGACCAAAATCATCAGATTTTATATAGCGCAGCGTAGACCCTCGTGGAGGTAGTCTCGGGCCAGACTGTATGTGGCTATCACAAACATACAGGATCGGCGAGTGTCAGACCGACTGACACAAACTGACTGTGTAGGAGACTATCGTAAAGGCAGTTAAAAGCATATAACAATGGCGTATGTATGCTCGCTGACCGTACAGAGGTCAGTCACAGGCTAATGTCATTAGCCTTAGTCGGATGTCCTTCAGCCTATTTAATATGTGTTTTATAAACAGGTGGGAACACCCATTCGTGGCTGTGGATTCACCCTACCATGGCATTTTCTGCCATGAAGATATCGGGGCGATGTCACTGTGTGACGGGACACATTGAAATAATCCTGTTACATTGGGCTATTCCAGCTGAAATCCATACACCCCTATGTAAAGATATGACTTTAATCTTCCACACAGGGAGTGTGAATTTCAAATGGGGTTTACCTGAATGGTCAACATTTATAATCTACACCCATAGTGTAGAGATTAAGGTCATGTCTTTCATAGGGGGTGTATGGATTACAGCTAGAATAGCCCAGTTTTTATCTAGTGTGTTATTTTGTTTTATGTTTCCAGTAAAACATACAAGGGTCAGAAAGCCTGAACTCACAATGACCATGCAGGTCTCACAAAATGAGCATAAAGTTGACAAAATATTTTGAGATATTTCAGATTTGAAATTCTTATTTTATGCCCTTTAAAATCATACAAGACATGTTAGGATGACTCTTTGCTTTGATCTTGAAAAATCAATATTTCCTCCAGAACGTCTTTGTTTTCTATTGAAGTTTGTCATGATTAATGGACTGTATCTTCTATAGTGCCCTGCCCTGGTGACAAGCCTAGTTGAGGCTTTCTGGCTCACAACCCTCGATATTTATATAGGTTTTAATAAATACATATCACTTGGGGACCGTTCACAAACACTTGTAGGGGGGGGGGGCCTGATGACATGAAAATTATGGGTCAACCCCATAGAAAAGCATATAAACTTTGTGTGGTAATTTTTTTCAGGACCCCCCTTAGGAGGGTAAAAATTTTTCAGGGCCCCCTTTTTGCATCAGGCCCCCCTAACAAGTGTTTGTGAACGGTCCCTTGTTGCTTGAGAAATCGGGACTCAATAATGTACATGTGCTGAGGGTCGAATCCAATAAATACATGAGTGGCGCAGGAGGAGAACATTGAACTCGTCAACATTCAGTGTAAGTGCATTATATTGTGTCCAATTTCAGCAGTAGCGTTGCGTGGGTCATCATATGGGGGGGGCACCGGGTCTGCTTGTGGGGGGGGTGACACAAGCCGCTTTTTGGCCATTTTCTAAATTTTGGAATCGATTGGGGGCATATGCCCCCACCTGTGCCCCTATGACGTTACGCCACTGAATTTCAGTGATGTGCATTTATTATTACCTATTTCCTATTACATGACAAAGAATTTCTGCAATATAAGTTATTCTATTTTTTATAACAAACAAATACTAAAAATGTTGGAAAATTTGAACAAAATAAATGGAGCCACCTTCAAGAAAAATTAATTAATCCTGCAAGATGCGAATTCACTATGCGAAACTGCGGGCAATTATACAATATATATGAATTCTGTATAGTTTACTATAAAACGGCTTTTCTGATTGGCTATGTGTAGGGGTTCATTCCACTAAACTTTACGAAGCTTTGTAAGTCTCAAAGTCTACGAGTTGTAAGTTCCATTTCACTAGGGGTCCATTTCTCTTAACTTTATGAAGCTTCAAAAAGTCTCAAAATGGTTCATAATTTATGACAAGTTTCATTTCACTAAATGGTAAGAAATAGGGATTTACTGAGTGCATGTCTGGTATTGGGTATTCATCACTTAATGAACATTAACTTGAGCTACAAAGGGTTAAAAGTGAGTGAAATGGACCCAGGACTCAGTGGAGTGAGAGAGGATGTTGATTGACTACTGTAAAGGTGGGGATTTTTGTGAGATTGATTTTTTGCATTTTGCCAATTTTGATCTGTTTCCCATGTTTTTAAATTTGTGATTCTAAATTTCCTTACATTGACAGTCTATACACAAAAGAAATATATTTGAGCTTTTTATTTTCGCGGTAGCGACTTGAATCACGATGGCGCAAAAATAAATGTAGCACAAAAATTTCCACATTTACAGTATAAATGAATTGGGGGGGGCTAATGAATTAGAACAATAGCATATTTTGCCCAGATAGTGATTTTTCAATTTGTCAGACAGAGTTTGATTTACTGTATTCATTCCAATAAGCACCCATACCCCAATAAAGCGCCCACCCAGGGTATTTTCAATTTGCTCGAGGGTACCAGCGTTCGAAATAGAGCCGGCCGGCCATTGGCCTGTAACTTTTTGGCCTGGCCGGTAACTTTTCTGACTGGCATTTAGTTGCCGGCCCGGCTGGCCGGTAACTTTTTAAGGTCAAGCTCGGCTGGCCTGTAACTTTTTGAGGCATATTTCGGACACTGAAGGGTACCATTAATGTTGAAGTGACTGATAGATGTTGATACAGTGAAATAGCTTGAGGATTTGTAGTCCTGTGTAAACTTACATACATTTACTGCATCAGAAAAGCTACTGTCTCGGGACCCTATTATAACGTTGGTAAATTTATCTCTAATAAACGTCCTTGCGAATAAATTAGGTAAACCTGGTAACAATAAGTGCCCAACATGACTTTGTAACGTGCCCTGTAAAGTGCCCTGGGCACTTATTGGAATGAATACGGTACTTTGAAAAATATATGCATAGCAATTTTTATCAAATTCAGTATCAGGTGATATTCTTCGGGATATTCTTACATGATATTAGCATACATTTACATTGTAAAAAATTGCTATACAAGCCGAAATTTGTATAGCAGGTTGTCCAAAATATGGAACATTTTCCTCTGCTACACCATAAATCAAATGCTGGTGCCAGGAAGGGCTTGTTTTAATTTGAAAATAATTTTGACATTTAGAGGTTGGTTCAATTTTCATTTGGATTTATGTAGCTTTTAGCTACCAATTCACTACGGGCATGGTTCCACCATGTTGGGTAGAGCCTGAGCCTGGCAACGGACATGAAAGGAAGAATTACACAACATTTGGGGGGGGGGGGACTTAACATGATCAAATGGGTATATGCTCTATCGGAAAGAACTGTTTTTGGGCTGCGCAGCTCTGAAAAACCCTTGAAGTTTACCAAAATAGAGTGCAGAAAGACTTAATTTTTAAATTGTCAGCTCTTAAGGGCTGGGGTATGAACGTTTGGACAGTATTTATTTTGGGACATTAGAGCACATCAGACATATCGAATTGCATTCCGAATACGAAGAAAGTCATTCTGATATCAAATAATTGTGATTTTTTGAAATTAGCAATTTAATACACATTTTATGGCAAATCATTAAAATTGATATTTTTGATATTTAACAGTACTTGAAGTAAACTTTATAAATCTGATGATTTATACTTAATGTGTATGTAGGTGGGATGAAAAGCCGACGATCAATTGAAAATTTCGACTTTTCGTATGGAAGATATGGATTTTTTTTCCCAAAACACCAAAAAAAATTAGGTCTTTTGGGGAAAAAATCCATATCTTCAATATGAAAGGTCAAAATTTTCAATTGACCGTCGGCATTTCCTCCCTGCTACATACACTTTAAGAATATATCATTAGATTTATATAATTTACTTCGAGGACTGTTATATATCAAAATTTGAAAAATATCAATTTTTATAAGTTGTCATAAAATTTGTATTATATTGTGATTTTCAAAAATGAAAATTATTTGATATCAGAAAGACATGCTTCGTAATCAGAATGCAATTCGATAGGTCTGAGGTGCTCGCATGTCCCACAAAAAATACTGTCGAAACACAATAAACGCTCATTTTAGATCCCTTAAAATTGCTCATTTATCAAATTTCTGATTTTTCCCAGGTGATTTTCAATCATCAGAAAGCCAAGAAAGATCCTTGATTTTGACCGCACACAGTTCTGAAAGACCCCCTACCGTTACGCCATCAGCTTCCAAAAGACCCACCATCTCTGAATTTCGGGGGAGCATACCCACCAAAAAATTGATGATACCCGGAGGTATACCTAATTCCCATTTATGTATGCTGCCAGTTTGAGGCTCTACCCTTACAAACTTTTGGTCTCAATCTTTTCTGCAGTGGAAAATGCTGTAGACATTCAGAAAACTTGGACAAAATTGATGCTTGATTTGTCGCAATGCAAATGCTAAAAAAATCTGAACAAGAAAAAAGGACTGCAAGTTAATGTCATTATGGGTGTAAATTGAGAAGTGAACAAGCTTTGTATTGTAGTAGTATTGTTTGTAAATTGTATTATAGCTATAGGTCTTGTCTATATCAAAATAAACTCAACTATTTTTAGCCAAAATTGGTGTTCATTTTAAGCTTGTTTTTAGGGGCTGTGCAACGATTACGAGTCCTGGGGAAGGGTAAAACAATAACACTTTTGTCAGAGTAGCAGATTCGAATTGGTGCGTTTAGTCGCCAGCATTTGACAAGCGGCTAGGGGACGACAGGTAACCTTGTCAATCAAACACTCACGCTATTGTTCCCTCTCCGTTCATGTGACCGTTATCCACTCAATGACATCGATCGGAAGTCGGGGTCACGATACATTGATGATAGGCATCGATCGCAAACCATTATGTCATGCCCACAAGCAGCACGTGTCGGCTGCCGGGCCGACTATGCCAAAATAGTTGGAGGGGAAAAAAAGAAAGAAAAGAAACAAGAAAGAAACAAGAGAAAATAAAATAATAAATACATAAACAAATAAATAAATAAATATATAAATAAATTGACAATAAAAAATAAAGTTAATTAATTAATAATTAAAAAGCGGCTAAATAGGGTGATTCATCATTTACTTTGAATGAGCGGTCTCACACATATTTTGTTTGAGGATAGCTGGATCAACCTCCTCTTTATTACATCTTCTCTGATTCCACTGACTATTTGCGATCGAAATTTACATAACACCAATGACAGAAATCATCAACAAAAATTGAATCAGGGACTTGTTTTCACTCGACCGTGAGTCGCATCATCAACCGGAAGTGACGTGGCACGGACCGACAGAATACCGCGCTGCAGTGGTACGTTCACGCGGTACCTCTGCATTGAATCATATGCTGCATGCTGATCACTTGCACCTGTAAAATAGTATCTTTGAAAAGACCAGTATAATTGTATTCAATCTATGATTGCAGACACACAGGTCATTAGTGCAACCTGCTTGTAGTGCAGCGCGATATATTCAAATTGTTTTCACCTACTGCTAAGTTAGTTAATCTGATTTATTACGTCACTTTGCCAGCATTTTTAATTTCCTGGCAGATTAGGTCAGCACTTATAATTCGAATCTGCAAGTAGTGGCATAGCTTCATAGGGGACTGTTCACAAACACTTGTTGGGGGCCTGATGCAAAAAAAAGGAGACCCTCAGTTTTGACCAGGCCCGTGCACAGGATTTCATTTGGGGGGGTGCTGGTTTTGAAAAAGTGGACTTTTTTCCAAGGGGGGGCAATTTTGTTAAGTGGACTTTCTTCACAAAATTTTGCCCTTTTTGAAATTTTGGTATACTTTTCCAAATTTGGGGGGTGCATCATTTGACCCTCCTAAACCTAAGGGGGGGGGGGCTGATGGCCACAAATTTGTCTGGTTAAATTGAGTTTATATGCTTTTCTATATGGGTCGAAAAAGGGAGGCCCTGAATTTTTTGAGATCTGAAAGGGGAGCCTGAAAAATTTCCATGATGAAATTTTTTTTGCATCAGCCCCCCCTTATCAAGTGTTTGTGAACGGTCCCTAGGGGCACGATAAGGGACGTCACCATATTGGATTTCGCAGTGGCAGATTCAAATGGGCACCATTAGTCACCAGCATACGGACAAATTGCCTTATGTGTACAAATCCCTGGCAGGATTAGTAGGCACTCAAAAATCTGCTACTGCGATTAACCAGTCGGTGGCATAGCTTCATAGGGGCACGGGAGGGGATGGTCAGGACCTCCCTCTTTTCTACAGAAACTTGTTACACAAAGTGGCAAAGGATCTGGTAGCAATGTTTCGACAGTACTTTTTGTGGGACAAGAGTATGATGAGAGCACATCGAATTGCATTCTGAATACAAAGAATGTCCTGATATCAAACACTTTTGAAATTCGTGATATAACCAGAGATACCAGTGGTCGATGACAAAATTTCCTTTTGTGTCTAATTTTGCACATAAAAATCTGAGCAAAATTTCCTGAAATCAGGAAATTTCCTGAAGTCTGGCATCTCTGATACCACGAATTTCTTGGATATCAGGACATTCCTCATACTAAGAATTCAGAATGCAATCTGATATACTGGTGCACTCTCGGCTCCCACAAAAAATACAGTGCAATCGTTAGTATCCAATTCACCATGCCAACACACCGTGATGCGAAGAATATAATTGGCACACATTTTGTGTTACGAGGTTCTGTTCACCAATTGATACTTCTTGGATTAATCACCTGTGATAATTGGGGCATTCCTACCTTGCAAGATACCATTCTCGTATTTGGACTTGCCAGCCGGTTCTTACAGCCCAAACACGATCAATATCAAAGACCCCAGGACAGTAGACGCGAGTAGTGCACAATAGATTTTGTATACACTTCACAGGGATGCAAGTGGCCTGAAGTAGGAAAAAAACCCAGGAAAACTTGCATCCCCGACTTCAGCATCCAAGGTCCCAATATTGATGGTGTATGGGCCCCGATTCCGAGTGATATCTTCCATGCGAGAGTGCTTCCTTGCATTACATCTAGACTTAATACGGACCCCCCTTCCATTTCCTTACTTCCAAGATACCATTCTCATATTCAAGTTCGATTACCAGTCGGTTTTCTATACACTGAACTTATTTAGTTCAGACTTGAAAACAAGACTTGGGTAATTCCGCCAGATGAAAATGATTCCTTGTGCTACAAATAAGTAGGACTCGTACAAACTTCAACTTCACACAATCTTTTAACATTTTAAGTATTTTATTTTTTTGTTCAAAATTTTATCACAAGGCATCATTTTCCTTTCAGTTTAGTGTAATTTTTTTTTCTTTGTTGTATTTTCAGTTTGTTACATACATTTTCATTTTTTTTCTCACTTTGTAGTGTTTTTCAAAATATTTTTTTTCCAGTTTTCTTTTTCGAATCAGTTAAGTACTTTCACCGATACCAGATAGCTGAAAATTGAAAGGTAAAAACCTGAAAAACCCTTCGTGGGGATAAAAGCAGGAAAACCTTTCAACGGCAGCGTGTATCGGTTCAAGTTTACAAAGAATTTTTAAGTCGGTACAAGAATAAATTAATTAAATTAATCTTGGTTCACTAACTACGCGTTTACAATCCCTACATGTTATTGATCTTAAGTTTAAACCCTACGTAATTTTCTTGATTAACTAAGAAAATATGTGTGCTCTTGAATGAATTCCAAAATTTTTTGATATTGATTGAATATAAAACATTTTTGCTCAATTAAATATTTTGCTCGTCTGCATAACAAAATCTTTCAGCTCTTGAGATAATTTTGCTCTATGGAAAACTTGTTTTTGATTTAATTGATACAAAGTATTTTCACTCTTGATCGAACAAAACTTTGACTCTTGTTATATTTTTGAATTTGAACATGTTTTGAACTGCTATTTTGCAGTAAATATTACTCATACATGTTACTAGATCCCTATACAATGTCATTACTAAATACGGTAGATCAAAATAATTTCCCTATACAAAATCGCAAGTCATAATTAATACCAAATATCACAGAAGTGATAATTACAATCATGTAAAAGACTAATCCATTTCACGAAAAATATACATGTAATTTTTGACATTTAAACTTAATTTGCTTGTATCAATTGAATTCCTTCAAAATAAATCTTATTAAGTAAGTAAATACACATGTACTAAATGAATTACTAGTTAGTTCATCTTTGACCACAATTCACTAAAAACTATTGCTCTTGAAAACTTGGTTTGTTCTTGATTGACTAAGAAAATATTTGTGCTCTTGATTGAATTCAAGTATTTTTGATCTTGATCGAATATAAAACATTTTTGCCCAATTAAACATTTTGGCCTTTGAATAACAAAGTATTTTTGCTCGTCTGCATAACAAAATCTTACAGCTCTTGAAAAACTTGTTTTTGATTTAATTTATACTTTCACTCTTGATCGAACAACAAAGTAATTTTGCTCTAGATGGAAAAACTTGTTTTTGATTCAATTTATACAAACTACTTTCACTCTTGATCGAACAACAAAATATTTTGAATTTGAACTGGCTAATTTGCAGTAATATTACTCATACATGATGTTACTAAATAGTTACTAGATCCCTATACAATATTGCAAGTCATAATTAATACTAAATATCACAGAAGTAAAAGACTAATCCATTTCATCAAAATATACAATGTTATTTTTTGACATTTAAACAATTTGCTTGTATCAATTCCTTCAAAATTAATCCTATTCGTAAGTAAATACATGTGTACTAAATGAATTACTAATAAATTACTTCATCTTTGAACACAATTCACTAAAAAACTATTGCTCTTGAAAACTTGTTTTGTTCTGATTGAATTCAAATATTTTTGATCTTGATTGAATACAAAACATTTTTGCTCAATTAAACATTTTGGCCTTTGAATAACAAAGTACTTTTGCTCGTCTGCATAACAAAATCTTACAGCTCTTGAAAAACTTGTTTTTGATTTAATTTATACTTTCACTCTTGATCGAACAACAAAGTAATTTGATAACAATCTTTCAGCTCTTGATAATTTTGCTCTATGAAAAAACTTGTTTTTGATTCAATTTATACAAACTACTTTCACTCTTGATCGAACAACATAATATTTTGAATTTGAACTTGCTATTTTGCAGTAATATTACTCATACATGAGGTTGCTAAATAGTTACTAGATCCCTATACAATGTCATTACTGAATAGATCAAAATGATTTCCCTATACAATATATTGCAAGTCATAATTAATACCAAATATCACAATTGAAGTGTTAATTACAATCATGTAAGACTAATCTACTTCACATAATCTTTTCTTCATTAAAATATACAATGATTTTTTGACATTTAAGACTATGTACTGTTCATAATTTGCTTGTATCAATTCTTTCAAAACTATTAACCTGATAAATAAATATTGTGCGCAATTCACTTCGATACAAAAGATAGAAAAAATTTACAATTGCTAACATTTTGTAATTATAATCTGCAAATTCATTACTGCAAAAAATACACAGAAAATATTTTCTATGAAAAATCACACCTTATTTTTTTTTAAACTGGCCTCCACACCTCCCCTTATAGCCAGCCGTTCCACCCACAATATTTGTTGTCACTACTAACAAAACTAAGTTCAATTATTACTTTAAATCTGATTATTAAGCACATAAATCATCATTTTCCTGCAAACTTGTTACTGAAAATTACATAAATTTTGGTTCTATTAATCTGATAAAACACGCAATTAACTTTCCACTTTTTTTGTTTAACATATTTTCAATTGAAGTTAAATTACTTTGAATCTGATATTACTTGTAAGCACACAAATCATTTTTTGTGAAAAATTTCTACAAATTTGCAATTCAAGTCCATTACATTTTGATTTTCACAATCCGCTTTTGTTACTGAATATTACATTTGGTTCCAAAAGACCTACAATGTCCATTTTGGTATGTTGCAATTTGCTTTCGTTGTGAATAACATTATGTACCAATTAATACAGCCAACAACCAGTGTGCGTAACATTCACTGATAAACGTTTTTTGACAATTGTTTACTTTTCAACTTTGTATACATTTCAAAAATACTGAAACAATTTGTTCCAAAATATACCGGTACTCAATTTATGTTACTCATAATCCAGAGTGTGAAACTGGTTTCTATACATTTTCCTTCTACACCTGTAAACGATTTGGAACGTCTACATTAAAATTCTTGTCACCTTGATTACATTAGAAAATAGCAAACATTGACTTTCTACATGTTTCAAACTACTCTTGGTACGAAATATCAGAAACAATTGACAGAAAAAGAATCTAAAATTGATTTGACAAATTTGGTCAGTATTGGTTTCTTTTACCAACCATTTTTCAGTCATTTTGGTTGACCTAATAAAAAATTAATGCTGTTAAAATAAACCTGCATCGAAACATGTATAAAATCAAATATTTTACTAAAAAGTATCCCTGAGAAGTTAGAATACAATCACATTTGTAGAAGTATTTCCTTCATTTTTATCATGACATACAAAATAACAATTCTAACTGTAAATAATTACCTTTCCTAAAAATAGAAACAATTTTCAACCTACAGAAGCAATTTTAGTACTATCTGCAATCCAAAATATTTTTAACACATTAATGTTTTTTAAACCAACCATTTAATTTTTTAATTATTTTTCCAAATAAAATCATTTGAAAAAATGTTGTTAACAAAATAATTTTCAACCTATTGGTTTTTCTAATCTATTACAATCACTTGTTACATTTGGTGATCAATTTGTGCAAGTTTTAAAAAAGTTCTGAAGTTTTAATAACCAAATTTTTTCAAACATATGATACTTGAACAAATACCAGAATTTGATCATACTGAAGATTTTTAGCCCCTTTTGCGGACACATAACCAACCATTCAATTTTCTAGTTATTTTGATTTTTCCCATTTGAATAAAATGTCATTAACAACATAACTTGCCTTGAAGCATGTTTAAAATCAAATATTTCAAAGAGTATTCCCTGAGAAGTTCAAATACACCTTTGTACAAATCATGTATTTCCATATTAATAACTAGTAGTTTCAACTTTGCATCAGATAACGAAACACATATATAAGAAATGTATTACGTGAATTTGTAGTTTTCATATCATGACATAACACAAAAATAAAAATTATTACTGTGACGATAAATTTTCAACCTATTGTATTTCTAATCACTTGTTACATTTGGTGATCAATAATTTTCTGAAGTTCAAATTTTTTTTCAAAATAACAAAAATTTTCCAAACATAATACTGGAACAAACTTCAACAAAGACATCACTTTCAATACAAATTTATACCAGAATTTGCACTTGGAGCATTTTTTTTTTAAAGCTGGCCTCCACATCTCCCCTTCTAGCCAGCCGATCCACCCACAATTTGTTTTTATTTTTCTCTTTTAAGTTTTTGGACAATTGGATTTTCATTTCAATTTTAGTTTTGATTTCAAACGTCAATACCAAAACAAGCAAACTAGAGTTATTATCATAACTTTGTCTGACAATCTAAAGCATTTTGCACTTTTCATTCCAAACAAATCCCTCAATTTCATAAATTATAAAAGGCAAATCTAAATAAACTGATAAGTGGCCAAAACATTTCAGCAAATAATTAAGTTTTTTAACAAAACATTGAGAAAAATACAAGCCTAGTTGGCTATTAATTTCAGCTAACATCAACAAACATTTCAGTATTTGCAACATTGAGAAAAACATCAAAATTTTTCTGTAAGATGAACATAATTATGCCTACAGCATTATTGCACCTCACAAGTTTGAATTTTTGGAAATAAGCCATTGGACTGTTCACATTAATCTGAACATGCCTGAAAGCAATAACAAAATTGTAAAATTGTGCAATTTTTTGAAACAATAGTTCATGATTTTTAATGTTTTTCAGCACTGTCACAATTTGCTCATTTTTCAAGTTTGACAATTTTTTTAGTTTAATACTTTTCCTTTTGTCAGCATGAATTTTGCATTTGCAATTGGCGAAAATCCTAAAATCAGTTTCTAAACAGTTTTCTCAATAAAAATAGCCAATTACTATCATATTTAAAAAATGTAGTCTACCTAGAAAATATACCAGCTTTCATTATAGCCTACACAAAATATGCATTGAATGAATGCCTGAACACATTGTTGAAAGAAATGAGCAACCAATTGAAACGCCCTCAGCCCTACGCATTTCGAGTCTTGGGAAGTGGGCAATTTCAAAACGTACTGAAAAAGTAACTTTAAAGTTGCATCATTACTGCTAATGATATCAGGCAATAAATCATTTTAATTCATCAAGTACATATTTCCTGAATGGCATCAGGAAAGCGAGCCCTTAAGCTAACCTTTTACACACACACACAAAAAAATTGCAATTTTCCTGAATTTGTGGACAGGAGTAACAATTCTAGAAAAAAACATTTTATGTCCTGAATGGCGCCAGGACTTTGGTTAACACGAGCTCGGAACAAAAAAAAAAAGACGATGATATACACTTGCAGATACAGACATTGCAAACCATTCAGTAGAGGTCTTGAGTAAATTATTTAATTTTTTTGTTTGCTAACATACATGTGCACATTTTTCAATTATGAAAATGTGACATTGTAAAATTTTGCTCCACAGAATTAGCAATGCACTAAAATGCAAGAATGCTTTGAAGTTTTCAATACAATTTCATGATTACTCAAAAGTTATTTCCATTGTTTGAAAAGAACCTCTACTGAAGAGTTGTACAAATCCAAAAATACAATCCCATGAACATACATCCAATGGACACCAATGCTGCCGCCGATCCCCCAGTAAGCGACTGGTATCTCTGCAACCCCCAGAAAACGCTTGGTATGGCAGCTTCCTTGGAATGAAACGCTAACATCACCTCCTCAAGACACGCCCGTTTCCTAACCCAGCGATGTTCCCTGCTAATCATCCCTATGACTTGATCTTCAACGCTTGGTTACTCCCTACGTTTCCCCTTGGACTTGATCTTCAACCATCTTCATTAGGACCCACACAGCCTTCCCTTCACATGACGCCGCTTGCGATGCTCATAACGCCTACACACACATCTGAATCCCTCTGCCCATCTTCTTCCTAAGGACCCCATACCACGTCACCCGCGATGCTCACGGTAGCCTACACACGCCTTCACCATGACCCCACACAGGACACGCCGATCACATACTTCAGGATTGGTTCCCCACAGTTGACCCACTCGGGACTTGCCGATCACACTACTTGGGTAAAGGACTGGTTCTTGTACCGTTGACCTAGTTGGGACACGCTGATCACACACCATAGGACTCAAAGGACTGGTTTTCTTGAACCGTTGACACACATGGGACACGCCGATCACACACCACAGGGCTCTCTACAGGACTGGTTTTCCGGGGGTTGTTGGTCATGGTGGTTGCCCATTTCCCTTTCTTGATAACTTGATCTATAGGCTTGGGTTGACACCTAGTTTGGTTTTGAATCTAGACACCATAGAGAACTTGCACCACTCAGCACACCATTTCTTTACACCACACATAGACAGAAGCTACTTTTTTGGTCTTAGTTGGGTAGTACAGAAGCTAGTTGGGTAGTGTTATGGCCTGCTAAATCTGTAGTCAAAGACTTGAAAAACAAAAAAAAACCCACCCATTTTCCCCAAAGCAAAGAACACTCAAAAACAAAAGATGCAATTTCATGTTAACATTGCCTACCATGTACTCGAAACGGTACTGGTCGCGTCAACTTCGGGCACCACAAAGTCTTTCCAACCGCTAGGAACTTTCGAGTTAACCACACTGCGAAATAGAAAAGTAAAAACCACCCCTACAGAACCCAACACATGCCTACAAATTTGGTTATGTTTAAATTTGTAAAATGCAAATTCTGAAACTGTTGGATCACCTGAAAACATGGGTGTCTGCAGTTCGCGAGTCTGTTATCACTGCCAAGTCAAGTTGCACTCCAAGCACAGGTCCTTTTGCCTGAAAAAACAAGTGAAAGTAAGAACCCCACCCAAAAATCCCAAACATTTCTGCACAAAGTATTACCTAATTTTTTTAATTCAGAAGTTTCTCTTTCTTCGCAAGAAAATTAGTTCTACGAGCACTGAGGTTTTTATAAATTTATTTCTGTAGTTTCCTTTTTCTGAAATCCATATAAAGGCGGGTCACCTGAATGGAACGGACATCTTCTACCTTGGGACTCGGTCAGAAGTTCTTGCCATGAGTTAAGTCTTGGGAAGTAACCTGAAAATACAACTAAGGAAAGGGGAAAACAAGAACATCCAAAATGCAATTGCACATAACTGGTTATTAAAACAAACACGAATGTCAATTTTTACCAGTGCACCTTGCTTTCCTTGAAAAACACGACCAAGTCACCACTCTGCGCTTTGGACAGATTCCAAGTTTCTTGCAGACTCCTAAAGAATTTCAAAAACTATGGAGAAAAGAAGAACACCCACCCTGTGATGATCACAACCCTCCCGATTAATTTCCAAACTTCTTATTTCCATTTTTATAATTTTTAAGTTCGCATTTTGTCTTCCGTGTCGTCGATTTCAACAAGTAAATTTCTTTGGTAGTTTCCCATTTTCTGCAAATCATTTTGTAAAGTTTGTCAATTTATCATCACGATCAGTTTTTTTTAATTTTACTTTTTCGTCAATTTCTGTAAATTATCCATATAGATAGGGTCACCTGAATGAAGTGAACGACCATCTCCTACCCTGGGACTTGTCAGAAAGTTCTTGTCACGAGTTAAGTCTTTGGAAGTAACCTGAAAATATAACTAGGAAAAGGGGAAAACAAGAACATCCCAAAATGCAACATCACACAACTGGTTATTGAACAAACACACGAATGTCAATTTTTACCAGTGCATCTTGCTTGCCTTGAAAAATAAGTCAGGACATCACTCTGCGCTTTAGACGGTTTCCAAGTTTCCAGTTGATTCCTAAAGAATTTAAGAAATATGGAAAAAAGAAAAACACCCACCCGGTGATCACAACCCTCCCCGTCAATTTCCAAACTTACTTCAAGCCCAGTTTCCATTTATTATCGATTAAAAAAATCCACGTCAACAATTTCATGAACTATCAAAAATATCACTGTACCTTGAATTCAGCTTTTAAGTCGTGATTATCTTCCGGAATTTTTCAAAACATAATCCTTGTCAACATCAAGTTTACAAACAGAATTTAACTAAGTGCTTTAATCGCAATCAAGACTAGCTATCAAAGAAATAAAATACTCAAATACCATACTCTTGTTGCTACTTGTCGCATACTCAAGCTTGCGGCTTTTTGAGGTACCACGATCCACTCTTGGTCACTTTTGCATCACTTTCTAATTTCAGGAAAAGAAAAAAGATATGCATTGCCTCCCCTCACTAACCCCACACTAAATCATGTGCACATTTCAATAGATGTCTTGAAGCCATTCATTGTTCAAGCTACACCACTTTTCAGACTAGTATAATCGGTCATTCACAAACATCAATTTTCACAGATCCGTTACAGTTAACACGCATGTCATTTTTTACCAGTGCACTGCATATCGCTCGCCTCGAAAACACGGCCAGGTCATCTCTGCGTTTTGGTCCAACTTACTTTGCTTTTTCTTTTAAGTCATGCTTCCACTAATCGGTAATTTCAAAGCTCACATTTTGTTTAGTTTACCACGCCACGGACATCGATCGATACTATTAAAGCTCGCATTTCGTACAGTACGTCAAAGCTCACATTTCATACAGTTTACGTCATGGACTTGATCATTAACTATCAAATATCACACAGTACCTTGAATTCGGCTTTTTCCATAGTATTTGACGACTGAAAATATCAGCAGTTTGGCACAATACCCTTGCTCACAACCAATTTTACTTACAGAATAAGACTAGCTATCAAAGAATAAAATACTCAAATACCATACTTGTTGCTACATGTAGCATGTTCACATACTCAAGCTTGCGGCTTTTGAGGTACCACGATCCACTCTTTGGTCTCTTTTGCATCCCTTGCTATGAAACTTTGGAAAAGAAAAAAGATATGCGTTGCCTCCCCTCATTTCCCCACACAATCACCATTTACTTTTTATCACAAGTTTACTCTGCCATTCTTCGTGTCTTGCAGCCATTCTTTGTTCTAACTACGGTATATCACTTTTCAGACAATCCGTCTTTCACTTTAACACCATAATTCGTAGATCTTAATTTCGTCATAATTTTTATGTCATCAGTCGAACAACCAGTCACAAAGCACAACTACGCTCGAGTGTAAAATATCAACACAAATGTTCAAACATGCACACTTTCCTGTGTTGTCGCATACTCTTGAAGGGACATGCTCAGGTCCTTGCATTCATTTTCAAGTAGACATGATCACTAAGCTATGAAACACCAGTCACTGCCATACCTGTGAAAAACAAAAACTCGCAAAAACTAACGCCCACCCCTCGGTCCAGCATCCACCCTTATATTTTCAAATTCATCACAAGTTCACGAAATCTCATTAAAAAACATCAAGTTCACAAAATCCTTTTAAAGCAAAATCACACCCCGTTGTTACACAACTCTTTTAAAAGCACGCGAACACAAAAACACCTAACATGGGCAAACAAACAAGTGCGCAATAATATGGATAAGCAGTCATGCTCCCAAAGGGCTAAATATGGGTGTAATTGCTATTGAGAAAGGAATTTGATGTTTTTGATGTTAGGAATAGTTTAGGATAAATGGAAGTAACAAACAGATGCATACATGAAGTTTTGGCAAAAGTTACGCAAAATAAAGTGCTATAATAATCGTTTGGTTATAAATGTATATAAAAAAAGCGCTACAGCAACCTACATGTAATACTTCTACTAACACAAGTGCATCAAGTAACGATTGAAAATGCTTGCCAAGTTGCCAAAAGGTGTTAAGTCAAATGAAGGTACACAGTGCGTGGGTAATAATGGTCCCGTAGGTTAAAAAAGCTCACAAGTTTGTGTCAGTTTTCAAGTCTGAAGCTCGTGCATTCCGGTGGAGACAAAAAGTAGGATGAAGCGCAATGGATAACATGTTCTATTAGGCAGTACTATCACCTGTATTGAATAGTAAAAAGCTATGGAAACGAAGGTGGAAAGAAAAAAACTGTCCAAAAGGGCCACAACATACATGCTAAAATGGACACAAGTTTGTTATAACACAAAAAAAGCCAGAAGTGATTATTATGTCATAGATAACAGAAATAAATGACAAATTACTAGAATGTTATAATCAAAAGTGCTATGCCACATACCAGAAAAGGCCGTCAAAATACCGCATGAATCACGAAAACCTGCAACATAATGCTAAGCAGACCAAAAAATGGTTTTTCCCCCAACCCGTATCATCCTTAAGAATTTTACATTGCATATTTGCATTTAAAAGCTATTCATCTTTGAAGTGCTGCCATCTCAATTTTATTCCAAGTTTTTGTATAATTTACAGAGTTTTCAAGTTAAACATTTCCAAAGTAGGGCTTACAAGATTACAGCACGAATGATGAGCAAACTGCGAAACCGATTCTTGAAAGGCTTGCATTGAACGTGTACCTAAGATTTGGATAAAAAGACAAACTGGAGAAAAAGACAAAAAGAAAAACGGCTGCAGCTGATGCACCGTAGCTTGACCGTGATCTGTGACGCTTGGTATGATTGAGAAGCACTCTGAATGGGTTAGTTTCGATTGATGGATTGGGTTGTATGGTTAGGTCTCCGCTTGATGGGCTTGGATTTTGTTTTTGATGCGGACGATTTGCTGCTTGCAGTTATATTTACTGGTCACCTGAGCTGAAAAGATGAACTTGTACAGAACAAAAATGTGAAGCTGCCCCCTCCCAAACCCCAATTTACAAAATTCTTTTCCTTCAACTTATTGAAAACATCCAACTTTTGTTGGTTTATTGATTATCCACTTTTTAAAATTTGCATAACTCCAAAAACAAAGTCAGAATCTGACAATTTAAAAGGCAGTTTGTTTTACCTAGATCTTGTACTTGCATGGTAAATTTCTTGACACTTCAGCTCCTTGCAAATTTAGAACCTATTTAGACAAAAGGGAGGAAAAACAAAGAAAAGACGCGAAGCAAAATCCGAAGGGGCCCCGATGAGAGGGTAAACCGAATGAGATGTAGATTCTTAGTGTTGCATGATTTGCTTGAAGTACTAGTATGATCCCATGGATTCCGATGTGGGGAAGACTGGCTAGATATTTGGTCTGGGATGTGTCACATTTTCAGGTCGATTTGTGGCTGCAAGAAAAAAACTTTGGAATGTTATGAATCCCACCCACCCTCGATTCGAATCGTTGAAGGTCATCACAGTTTCACATTTCTGGCATGTCAAATTTTTAAGGTCATTTCTTTCAGAATTGTCAATCTCATCCACGTTTAGAACCGTTTCCAGTTTGGTATGAAAAGTTCAAAGCTACAAAATTTGCAAAAACTTTGCTTCAACAGCACAAAATTACCTTCCTACTGATCACAAGTTCTTGGTCGAGGACACGCATAGGATAGTCGGGTGTCTTGTTCTTTTAATGCTATCTGTAGATTACACAAAGTAGGAATACAAAGCATTCTTTGCCCTTTACAGGGATTAATCCACAACACTGGATTACCTCTTCGAAACCGATTGCCCTTAAAGCCCCATGAACCACTTGGTTAAATCTTGAGACTTGGAAAAGTATGCGAATCGGGCTGTATTTTCATCCACTGGGATTCCAGAGTTTGCTAGGGACCGAAGTTCATCACGTAAATCATGAGACGCTTGCTATAATCTGTAATAAATAACTTGGGTAGAGAAAAAGTTAAGCCCACCCCCCAATTTTTGTACAGCAAAATTTTTGTAATCAAGAAAAAGTTACCTCAACTGTTACCAACGATCGATTGTTCCGGTCCTAGAATAGATGTGAAAATACACAAAACACGCGGAAAACAAAAAGGGTTAAACCACGCAACATGAAGACAAATGGTTACCTGATGTGTTACATAAGCTGATGAAGACAAAATCCTGACTGAAAGCAGCGTGACGATGCAGTGGGTATGAAAGAAACTTGCAATTGAGGCTTGCGGTTATTGGCGAGTGCGAAGTGGGGGGTTAAGAGAGTCCACAGGTAGATCTGCAAAAATTAACTGAAGCAAAACATGTTGCACCAAAACCCTCCCCGCTATGAACGATGGTCGTTTTTGACAGAGCGTTTACCTTTACTTAACATAGTCCCAAGTTGAGCTTTTAGTTGCGGTGTTGCTACATGTGTTATTTCACTAAATGAAACAAGTCCAGTCAAATCACCTTTTTTTCATTTGAAACAATTTTCCAGTCCATAAATCTTGCATTTTTTTTTCACATTCCAATTCCAATGAATCTTCAGTTGATTGGTTATGTAATTGGTCCAAAAAAATAATGGAATGTACTGAACATCTGGCAATCCTTTAATTCCAACAAATCTTCATTTCATTGTCCAAAATAATGCAATGTTCTGACAATCCTGGTCTTGTTTAATCTTTTAGAATGAAGCTGTATAAAATCTTCAATGCATACTTGAAAAAAGTTCTTGTGAAAGAAATATCTGCCAGCAGTGGAAGTTTACTTAACGTTCAAGTCGAGGTTATCCTAGATGGTTATGATGAAATAGTAGGCTACACAGATTATCTGCCAAATGCTTGTCCTAGATGTTAGAACCCTAGACGTGAGGAATTAAGCCAAACTTTCTTGAGCACACCGGAGACTATGGCTCCTTTCACCACTTGGGCTGGTTTTGAGTACCTTTTGCACGATTTGGGCTGGTTTATAGCACCATTTACATGATTTGGGCTGGTTTTAAAGAACCTGACCAGTGTCTTGTTAATGCCTGGAATAAAACTTGGTGAAAGTGGAAAAACAAAAAAAAAAGCATGTTGCACAAAAATATTCCCTACTGAGGGAGACAATTTGCAAAACACAAAATTTTTCATTCCAAAAATAATTCAAAAACTGATTTTCTTGCCTTTGAACCTTTGTATCCAGGCGACTCCAAAAGTGGGTTTGTCTTTAAGCACATTAGCTGTTAACCTGTATGCATACTCAAAAAGCAGGAGAGGGAAAAAACACCAAAAGACAACAATCGAGAACACAAAATTGATGCATCAATATTCAAATTTTTCTCTTTCCGTTACCTGGAACTTTTTCAAACTTCCTAGGGCGTTCGGAGTGGGCGATATGGTTATTTTGGTTGTTTTTCATCTGAACCTGCTGTGCAAAGACAATGCAAAGAAAAATAGAGATGGAGGGAAAAAAATCCTGTCCATGCGATTGACCACTTCGGTTAAGAAACTTCCACCTAGTCCACAGAGTAGGAACACCACACCACATTTTCCCAACTTTCCAGGGTTTGGTTATGTCGATTGGTTTAAAGGGGGCGAGTAGTGAGCAGGCAGGACAAACTAGTACTACACTGTAGCTTCAAGTTGCACTTGCAAACTTCTGCACTATCAAAGAGACGAGAAGAACATACACAAACACACATCTCTCATGGTGATGGTTAGCACACATGCACCCATACTCATTTTCCCATGGTCACCCATTCCAATTTGCCAAGTTCGTAAAGAAAAAGTCAGTCACACAAGTTGCCAAATAAACTGAAGCACACAAAGATCTCAAAGCTGTATGATATCACGGATTGTTCACCGCTAATACAATCATCCTTTACTTCTTATTTCAATCATCATTCATTTCATTTCACAGTTTCAATGTCCTTGCATTTACACTAAGTTACAATGATATGGTAGAGGCTATGACACACAATGGCTAACACGTCCGAGCTAAATAAGCCACGTATGAAGTTGTAAGTTCTGATAAAAATGGGTTTTTTTTTACCCTCCGTAATCCTTATCTCTCAAAAACTTTCACTTCTGTTAGATTGGTAGATTTCTAGACTCCCTGATCATGGTTTTGTGAAGAAAATTTGGAGCTGACCCAAACCAAACATTTTTCTGAAGTGGTTACTGCTATGTTGAACATTTACCCTCCTTTTTCATAACTTTAACTTCCTCTTTAGACTGGTACTATTGGTAGATTTCTATTGACTGCCTGATATCTTGAAATGGAGAAGCTAAACTGAATCACTGCTTGCATCTTTAACATCTGGGTTGTGGCCTAGGGGCCTGCATTGGCTACCCTACCTTCACGGATACCTTGAAGGGACAAAAGAAAATGTTGGCATTAGGGGAAAAAATATACAAAAATACAATAAAGTCATAAATAAAAATAAAAAAGTCCCAACACAAAATGTAAAAAAAATAAAAAACTCAAAATGCAATTACGATTCTGGCCATGAAAAAAAGTTTATGTCACTGTAGTATGAGCCCATATTATATCTCTAAACATTGAGAAAATAAGAAAAGCCTAACACACACAATTTTGCAAATAATCGGCTATACTTAAATAACATATTTTGCACCGAAAATAGCGGGTATCGCAGATACACATGCCAATGACATTGGTTGTTTTTCAAAATAAATAAACATGACTGAGCAAATCGGGTCTACATGTATGGTTACGCAGTTAAGTGAACTTGACCCCTTTTAATTGTATAAATTTACTTCGCAATGAAAAAATGGCATACCATTTATACAAAACGTGTACTTAATCATCATGAACACGCACTGGAAGTCTTTTTCAAAAGTTAAGAAAAAAAGCAGTTCAATTACCATTGTCATCTCATAAAAATAAGTTGTCAAAAAAACTAAGGAAAGCCCTTATGTCCCTTTCCCTTCTTCCAAGTAATGGAATTTGGAAAATTGAATTTTCTGTGATGTGATACAGACTGGTACCTTCACTTATTAAGTATGTGCATACTGCAAGCTTTTGTAATTGAATATATGAATACAAAAACCACCTAAGTCCATACTTAAACCAAATTGAGTTAAGCATGGGAAAGTGTTCCTTTACATAGGCCTCTCATATGTATGAAAGAACAACTCAAATTCATCCTCTGTGTCTATTGAGCATGTGAAAAATAGCATGTATGAAAGAATCACCCAATTCCATGATTTGAGTCTTGTAACACATTGATTAAAATCCAGTATGTATAAAAGTCCACTTGTAACACATTCATTGCTAGAGAGTGACTTTTGAAAAAAAATGGGTTTAATAAAGGAAAGTGTGTGGTTTATATTACATGGCAGAATGCTTATCAACATTATACATACCTGTGCGCTTTATTTTGTATTATCTTACTAGTGGTAATCTCATTCTAACATTGTTGTCTTTGTATATGATTCAAACAACCACCTAAGTCCAAAATTTAAAATGAACCCCACGAAGTCCCTGAAATGCTAATCGTCATACCTAATACAGGTTAATCCACTCATTTGCACGTAAAACTTACCATATTGACCAGGTAAATCTAACTGAAGGAATTAAAATGATACACAGGTTTTTCTCTCAAAATCACTTCCCATGGACTTAGGTGGCTTTTGTATTCATGTATTCAATTGTTTGTTATTTTGTACATGTATGTTTGTTTATGCACGGCCCCAAGGAAGAACAACTTTTGTTGAATTGGGCTTTCCGTGTTGAAATAAAGTCTAATATATACGAAATTTTCAATGGAAAGTACTTCCGTAAAAAGTACAGTTGAGCTGAAATGAAAATTCACATCTACACAAAATCCAGTCATGACTGCAACAGGGGACAGGTGTTTTATAGTGACAACACAATGCTTTTTGATTCCCAAGGCCACATGGCTAAGGGATGCACCATTATTAAACATTAGGGGGAATCGGGGAGTTTTTGAAAAAAACCTTTGCCTACTTCACTACTTGTGAGTGATATGAAAAAAAAAATGATACTATAGAAAAATTATTTAATTTGTGTACATCGTGGAACATACTCTTTTGGCTGTGCGTAGTAAGCTGTTGTACGCAGATAACCTCACATGGACGCGTAGTCGTAGAGTAGTCAGTAGCGTGCCGTTGTACGCTCGGATCAAGGCTTATATTAACCAGGCACCCAGGCTTTTTTTACCCCATGGTTGCCAAGTTTTGGCTCCTGGTGTGTCCAATATTTTACACTACAAACTATAGGACCAGGAGCCATCTTTGGGACCAGAAGCTCATTTTAGCTCCTGGTTCAGGCATACTTAATATAAGGCCTGGCTCGGATTATAGTAGAAATAACAAATTCTCGATCATCATGATCATGAGAGGATGTAACCTTCTGCGTCAGCGTACTTTTCATAGAAAAACACGATTGCGCGACCTGCATGACCGAAGCTTGACCTTGCCTAGCAATGACCGTGGGATTGGGCAATTCCCAAAAGCTGTGTTTGCGCCAATCTGTGTAGTACGCTTGCGCTTGACGCAAACAACCGTGCGTTCCCAAGTTGGCTCTCATGATCGAGAATTTAATATTCTGACTATAGTAAGGAGACTGGGTAACGAGCGTAGTTGAATGTTCCACGATGTACACGAATTAAATACATGAATAATTTTTCTAGTATAACTTTACTTCAAGTTCAACACCAAATCCAAACTCATTTCATCTTTCACGCCCTGTGCCCCTGACAATTTTTTATTGACGATGTTCTATCTTAAATCCTGCTCACGTATCGCTATAGAAAACATAGCACAATGGAAATGAACATATCCTTATTAAAAAAAATTCATCGTTCTGAAGTCAATGCATAACCTAACCACATGACTGCAGGCGAGTTTTGACAATTCATGACGCATTTGACAATTCATGACGCATCATTAATTTAGCAGAGTTATGAGTTCGAACTTACGTGACGCTACACATGTAACACGTCCGTTTACAAACACACGTACCGGCCATAGTTCATATTTAAAAAACTAAATAATACGATATCATTTAATCAAATTACCTTCAAGTTTGAAAATGACTGCGTCGTCACCACTCTTGACTCGATGACTACCGCGGCTCGAGCAAGTTGCTATCAACTCATAAGAAAACAGCTCGGCGGTAAAAAAAATTGTAACAAAAGTTCATAAAATAATTTACTGCCTAATTTGCCACTATCATAAATATGTAAATTTTCATACATCGATTGAATGCTGTCGACAATTTCACCATACGACACGGATCCACAACAAAATTGGTTTCGACAAACTGGATCAAACCGGAATCACGACGCAACGCGACCCGAGAGCGCCCTACAAACAATGCCTATCTTTTTCACATTTTCACGTGCCTATCTAGTCAAAAATATTCATTTTGTTTTAAAGAAAACCTACTCACAAAATCCTAAGTTACGCCCTGATCAAATTCAGTCGAGTTGCCTGGCTCGAACAATCCATCCACGTCGTCTAAACTGCTCAACCCGCGCCATATTCGGTCAAACAAATAAAACGACGCCACAAAGTTGGCACGCAATATTTCACACGAAAATCTCATTTTATTACACCGTCATCCGCAAATATCGATGAACAAGACGTTGGTGATTATAAACTGGAGATTTGAACGCAACTTTGTAGAAAATATTTGGTTTAAATGGTTAAAGAAATTTCTAGATGGCAATGTTGTAGAGCCAAACAACGACGACACCTATCGTGGCAATAAAAAGACGCCTATCTGACGAAAAAAGTTCCGACGCCACTATTTATATGCTTTTAAACCGAATTACGGCGATAGCTTCTCGCAGATTAAAAGTAGTCCGGTGTTTCCGTCGCAAACAAAAAAGCAGAGCTGGGACTGCATGGAATTAAAGCCATGAATTTTGCTTTTGAGATCGTGATGATAATGCCCCAACTTTTTATTGGAGAACAATGGGTCAGGACAAGGTTAAAGTTGTTAAGGAAACCTAAATGTATATTAAGAGAAGCTCACATTTGATGAGCGGGATGATGAGTAATAAAACTATTTCCTCTCTGAATGAACCTTTCATGTTCAAGTGCTTGTCATATTTAACAGGAAATGAAGTTTTATTTATAGAGGAAAATAGGTTTTAATAGGGCCAACATACGATTTCAGTGACGTTTAAATTGTGTTATTCTTTACCAAATATTAATATTAGGGAGTATTAGTAATTTACACAACTGTGACATGTCAGGAAAGATTTCTGGTCAAACTACTGATGAACCGTTTTAACCACGGTTTTAACCGCTTGGCAAAAACACTTTTTGCCAGTTTTTGCCGGCAAAAATGGCAAAAACTAAAAAAGTGATTTGTAATTCAGTTTTTTCATCTCAAAACAAATTATTAAGTTACAAAAATCATTTCCTGAGTCTAACAAGGCCAGATTTTGTATTTTATAAGTAACATATTTTATTTTAAAGGCATATGTTTTCATTGCTCAAGTGCATTTAACCGAAATGTGGCATATATCAGATTTAAAACTTTTTCATTTTAAGGAATTGATGAGATAAAAATTATGTTGAATGATTCATTAAAAGTTGTGTGCTGCTGTTTATGAGCTTTCCGCATTAACTTTTAATATTTTTTGCGAGTTTTTGCCATTTTTGCCGGTTTAAACCAGGCAAAAACGGGCAAAAACAGGTTTTTGCCAGTTTATGCCACTGGCAACGGCAAAAACAAGTTTTTGCCGGCAAAAACCGAACCCTGCCGATGCAACTTTTAAAGCTGTAAATTACATTTGATAGGGCCTAAATGATCTTTTTTTTAATTAAATTTTTTATTTCCTTTTTTTTGTTTATTTACTTATTTATTTTGTTTCAAAAAGAAAAAAAAAAAAGTCTAGGGTCGGGCTTAATTTTAGGTAGGTCGGAAAAGTAGGCCTGACTCTAGACTCTTTTTTTTTTTTTGGTAAAAAAAAAAAAAAAAAAAAAATAATAATAAATAAAAAAAAAAAAATAATTAAACAATTAAAAAAAAAATATAAAAAAAAATAAAAAAATAAAAAATAAAAAGAAATAAATAAATAAACTTTGCATTAACCTCGGGTAACTTTGCGCAGTTTTATTTCACTTAATGAAAAGTTTTGGGCAACTTTGCAAAAATGTTTAGGCAACTTATTGCGCAACTTCAGAATGTTTAGGCAACTTAATGAAACTTTGTGTACATTTTATTTTGGTAAACTTCGGTAAATTAGTATCTTTTGGGCGATTTCCCCTGTGACATAAATATAATATAACACACCGGGCTAAACACGTTTATAAGGGACCGTTCACAAACACTTGTAAGGGGGGCTGATGCAAAAGGGGGGGGGGACTGAAAATTTTTGACCCTCCTAAGGGGGGGGGGCCTTAAAAAATGACCACAAGTTGACCCATAATTTTCATGTCAAAAAGGGGTGGCCTGAAATTTTTGAGGTCTGTAAAGGGGGCCCCAAAAAATTTTCGCGATGAAGTTTTTTGCATCAGGCCCCCCTTACAAGTGTTTTGAACGGTCCCTAAAACACATTCATCGCAATATTTTGTGTTTGTGTGTTTTCTTTTTCTTCCATCTTGGCCTGTACCACCGGGCTGTAACAAGACAAAGTTCACTGAACTTGGCTCTGAAAACAACACTTGAACACCGGGACTTGAACATGGTCCAGCCGACTGAAGATCACGTTCAGATAATAATCAGTCCAGGGTACTGCATTTTGCATTTTAGTCAAAACATAAATGATCCCTGGGCGGGTCATATCCCAGGCACCCACATATATTGCACATGCTGCACAGTAAATACGTACAATAATAAAAGGTGAATTTATTTGGAAATATTCAAATAAAAAGATTAATATCGTTCTAAATCTGGCACAAGAAGGTGCAATAAACCTGATCAATATTTATTGCATGTGTTGCGAAATAATAGCTCAGGCGAAATGCTTGTGTCTGGGCAGGGATTGCCCATAAACCTTTACGTTGCTGCAAATAAGTTCCCCTCTTGATGCACAGCATCTGTTGTACTTTTCTCATTCCTCTCAAAAATTATTTCTACGTATTTATGTGCACATAGTATCATGAATCATTATGATCATATTGAATTTGTCAATTATTTCACATATCAAAGTAAAATTGTGGTTCTTACACCGTTAACTTTAAATATGCTGCAAATAGACATGTAAACACCCGCACTGCACGTACAATGCACGTAAACAATCTGTTATGTCGCGTAGTAATATGTTGGCAAGCGTCATTTGGTGAGTTGGCGTACATAAGTGCCTGTGACGTCACCAACAATAATAAGACCACAGCCTGACCACAGAAAACGATCAGCCCACGTATTTTTCGTTATCAATAGGGCCTACGTTGTTTATTTCGCAATATCAGCTGTTGAGAGTGCAATTGTGCAAAAATGCTTGTTATTCAGCTTTATTCGAGCATATTGGATGAGTTGAAAGAAAAATAAATCATTTAATAATTTTGAAGGAGATTAAAAATAAAATAAATAAAAATAAAAAAAAAATTTCCAATCCAAAATATAACACTGTCAAAGGGTGGTGCAATAATTATGTGTAGGCCTACCCTGGGGTGGTGAATTAGAGAGGGGGGAGATTTTTGGCAGGCCAAACGGGGGGGAAGCATTTTTTGGCAGATCGAAAGGGGGGTCAAGCGATTTTGGGCAGGTCAAAAGGGGGGCAACCAATTTTTGGCACATAGGCCTATATTTTGGGCACTGTTTCTATATAGGGCCTACGCCCTAAAAAGGTGTAGGAAAACGTTAGGAACACGTTCAAATTATGCAAAATTTCCTGCTCGCTGCGCGCGCATTTATAGGCCTATAAGACAATTTACGGTTTTAAATTCGGGTTCCCTGAAATCTTGCATTGTGTAGGGGGGGGCAAAGATTTGCACATCAAAAAAGGGGGTGCAAAGGTTTTTTGGCTTGTCGCAAGGGGGGGCAAAGATTTTTTGTCACGGCCAAAGGGGGGGGGCAAGCAAATTTTGGCAGACCATTTTGAGAATTCACCACCCCGGGGTAGGCCTACACATAATTATTGCACCACCACTAAACCGTTTTATTTATACAGAAAATAAAGTTTTAAAAAAGCTAGGCACCAATGTAGGCCCATATGGGTATAAAACGCATAGGCCTAAATGTTAGAAATAGAAATAAGCATTAATTTGTAGAGCGCCATTTATCTACAAATAAATCCACGGCGCTCCGCTGTAAAACATGAAAAACCAAAAAAAAAAAAATTAAAAATTAAAAAAACAAACAAAACACACACCCCCACACCAAATAATATCCAAAATATCTAAAATATCCAAATTATCCTAATTAGCCCTAATAGGCCTAATATCCAAATTATCTAAAATATCCAAATAGGCCTAGGCCTATCTGAAATATCCAAATTAGGCATAGGCCCTAATAATATTCAAAATATCCAAATTATCCTAATTAGCCATAATAATATCCAAAATATCAAAATATGGTCAATTCCAAGCACCCTCGCCCAAATTGTCAAAATTTGAAAATCAAGTCAAGTATGTGATTTTGGTCTCATATTGTAGCTAAAAAGCTATACGGTATATATTTTCTGAAAACGTACTTGTTTTTAGGAGGAAATTGTGTTCTTGACTGGTAAAAGCAGCAAAACTAAAAATACAGCAACTGCTCTGTACTGTAAAATTTTGGAAACAAATTATGCATGTGAATACAAAGTTTATAATTAACTCAAAATTATAAACACCAGAAATTTTCATATTTTATAACGTGTAGCTTCGTCAGCCGTGTTTGAGTACCAATTTTAAAATAAGGTTGATTTTCATTGAAATTATCTAAAATATCCAAATATCTGAAATATCCAAATTATCCTAATGAGGCATAATAATATCCAAAATATCCAAATTATCCTAATTAGCCATAATAATATCCAAAATATCTAAAATATTCAAATTATCCTAATTAGCCATAATAATATCCAAATTATCTAAAATATCAAAATATCTGAAATACGGTATCCAAATTATCCTAATTAGCCATAATAATATCCAAATTATCTAAAATATCCAAATATCTGAAATATCCTAATTATCCTAATGAGGCATAATAATAACCAAAATTATCCTAATTAGCCATAATAATATCTAAAATATCCAAATTATCCTAATTATCCCTAATAATACCGTATCTCTCATAGCGTGTATGCGGACGTGTTCATCTTTATCATAATCCCGTGACCCGTCCATGTACCTTTTTGTCCTTTAATTTTGATTTATTTTTCCTTCTTTCTGTATTATCATGTCCACTGGTCTCTGGCTCGCAAGTCGCGTAGCTTCGCGTGGCTCTGCGCCGTTTACGCGAGCATTGGCGTAGTGCGCATTACGCTCGCGCGCCGACGCGCTGCCTGCCAGCTGCAGTGACGCGCAGTCTGGCAACTGATTTTCATAACAAAAACTCCGTGTTTACCCATATTTTCATTGTGTTTTTGCAGCCAATTCTTGACCGATTTCAACCAAATAAAGTCCAGGCAATTTCCCGTATATTTCTCGATCTCCCGTATGAATTTGGCGACATTTGGATCGAAACTGACGGAGCCTTTTACATAAACCACATACACACACACATACAACATTAGCCTATTTATAGTAAGACTAGCGGGATACCCGCGCTTCGCGCGGGTCCCCGCTAGATGAGTAAATGGGAGCGTTCACTATAACAGGAAGAATTAATGGACAGGTAGAATCATCGAAAAGATACATTTTGATTTTTGTTGTTTATACAACACACATATTTTTCCCGTATACGTCCTCTCAGAGCGTGTATGCGGACGTGTTCATCTTTATCATAATCCCGTGACCCGTCCATGTACCTTTTTGTCCTTTAATTTTTATTTATTTTTCCTTCTTTCTGTATTATCATGTCCACTGGTCTCTGGCTCGCAAGTCGCGTGGCTCTGCGCCGTTTACGCGCGCATTGGCGTAGTGCGCATTACGCTCTCGCGCCGACGCGCTGCCTGCCAGCTGCAGTGACGCGCAGGCTGGTAACTGATTTTCATAACAAAAACCCCGTTTTTACCCATATTTTCACTGTTTTTGCAGCCAATTCTTGACCGATTTCAACCAAATATAGTCGAGGCAATTTCCCGTATATTCCTCGATCTCCCGTATGAATTTGGCGACATGTGGATCGAAACTGACGGAGCCTTTTACATAAACCACATACACACATACAACATTCCCCTATTTATAGTAAGATTATCCCTAATAATACCGTATCCAAGTAGGCCTATATCTAAAATATCTGAAATATCCAAATTATCCTAATGAGACATAATAATAACCAAAATATCCAAATTATCCTAATTAGCCATAATAATATCCAAAATATCCTAATTAGCCCTAATAATATCCAAATTATCTAAAATATATATGAAATATCCAAATTAGGCATAATAATATTCAAAATATCCAAATTATCCTAATTAGCCATAATAATATCCAAAATATCTAAAATATCAAAATTATCCTAATTAGCCATAATAATATCCAAATTATCTAAAATATTAAAATATCTAAAATATCCAAATTATCCTAATTAGCCCTAATAATATCCAAATTATTCAAAATATCCAAATTATCCTAATTAGCCATAATAATATCCAAAATATCTAAAATATCAAAATTATCCTAATTAGCAATAATAATATCCAAATTATCTAAACTATCAAAATATCTAAAATATCGAAATTATCTTAATTAGCCCTAATAATATCCAAATTATCTAAAATATCCAAATATCCGAAATATCCAAATTATACTAATTAGCTATAATAATATCCAAAATATCTAAAATATCCAAATTATATACTAATTAGCCATAATAATAGCCAAATTATCTAAAATATCCAAATATCTAAAATATATAGGCTAAATATCCATATTAGGCTATATCCTTGATATTTAAATATCCAAATTATCTAAAATATCCAAATATCAGTACCGGTATAGGTACAACTATTATCCAAATTATCTATAATATCCTTTAATAATATCCAAATATCTTAAATATCTAAATAGCTTAATAGCTGAAGCTAATTGGATATTTGTCAGGATAATTTAGAAATTTAGATAGTTTATAGACGAATCCAATTTCACGCATTCCAATACCTTAATGGCTGCCAAAGTGTTACACATTAGACAAAAGAATGATAACAGTTTACAACACAAAAGAATCTAACATCGATTTTAATTTAAGCGGCCTTTTGGTCGACCAAATCCTGACCATGACTTGGCTCGTTGGATTCGTCTATACAATCCCGCACCTTAATGTTTATTAGCTTCCAAGCCAAGACTTTTCAGATGGGCAGGGGAGACAAATTTCAAGGAGGGGGAAAACGTTGACGAAAATGGGCTAAAAAGTACAAAAAAGGCCTAAAAATATCAGGGCGGCTAACATCCCACAGGATGGCAACTGGCAAGACGGGGGGGACTTCTCACGGGGTGGGGAAGCTGGCCCTCCCCTGGCTACGCCACTGATGCGCTCTGCTCCTTTTAATTTAAAAAAGTCCGATGGCCGTGACATTTAAATAACTTGTTTGTGACGTGACCAACAGATAAACTTAAAAAATACTCGATTCGATGCCTGTATCAATAGCCTATGTGATACCGTATGTCAACTATAAAATCACGCACGATTGGCATGCGATATATGCGAAATGCGAATCTATGTTCTGATTTAGCTCCTATATAATTATACGGATCGACATCTGTCAAGAAATTTTATGCTTAAAAGCATAATATACAGTGCACAACTTATCAGTTCCCCCTAATGCTTTTTGAAATAAATCGAAAATTATTTAACGAAATGTAAAATTGTAAAAAGTTATGAGTAACCTTATTTGTTTTACAAATCTGGGCCAATTTGTAGTGTCACACATCATTGCGTTTGGCCACAATGGTTCATTATGTAAAAAAGAGGGAGTTTTAAAAGTTGCACCTGAGTCCATAGGAGTCAATTGTCAAACAATACAGTATGTTAGGCCTGTCCATGTGTTTGTAATGGAAATAAAACTTAAAGTCTAGATGTTTAGTAGGGGATGTGTCCTCCTGCACTGTTGACAAGTGCATTGCAACGTCGAGCAATTTCTTTCACCGGTACATTTTCATCCAGCAAACCTATTGCCAAGGATGATCTCCTGGATGGGGCAGCTTTAATTAGCATGAGGCCGCATTGATATGTAAATAGCGTATTGTTATTTAAATTTGCGCCCAGACGTATTGAGGGCGACAGTCATGTTATCCAGACGGAGAATGGCTGCATATATGCCGGGCATGTCAATTTGCTGAGTGAAGGCTGATAATCACCTTTCTGTATAGGTAATAAGCTAGTATATTTCGTGTACCAGTTGGTTATAACAAAAATTAGTATCTTATTAAATATATTAAATGTATAAACTTTGAAAGTTACATGAATTTGAAGAGCAGAGCTTCGAAATCTAGCTAAGTCAGGTGATGTGAAATTCTGCTGCGTGACCCCCTCTGCGTGGTAGAATTATATTCATAAAACATTGAATTTAACAGATATCATGGGCAGCCAACCATGATTTATCAGCATTTAAAATATATGTTAATTAACAAAGATAAATAATAAAGAGTACAAATGGCAATTAACTAGTAAACAAGCCTGAAATCTTTAAATGTTGCCACGTGTTTTCCCGAACACATGATATGTCACCATGTGACCACTATTCAGATTTACCGTAAATATTTGGAGTATGCTTGCACATCATGCACATACACTGTGCATTTCTTTACCTTCGTATAAAATTAATAATTCATGCTGGGAGCCAAGTAACATTGTCTGCTCAGCGCAGATTGGTATTTTATTTGACTTGAGAGCATAATAGAAATACATAAAACGAATCATGGCGCCATGATGGAAGGTCAGGTCGGGTATCAAAGGTTATTATAACTTAAATACTACTTGTATTTTCCACCTTGCCTCTGTCACATATTTCCTTCATATTATTGACAGCAAGTCCTAATTTTGACTTTGCTACTGCAAAATGTCATTTCATATCAAATTAGTAGACTTTCTTTGAAAAAACATATCACTGGTGCCTGATGGGAATACCCGTCCGCCATTTCATTAAACTGGATCGTTTTCGCCTGGTTTGCGCCCAGATGTATTGGGGGCGTGCTATACTCTCATTGAACAGGCAAAGTTCGCAAAACTAACAACGTTGTTATTTGCCAAACTCAATTAACATGATCCAAGGGGTCGAACATGAATTATTCATAACGAGCTATAACGGATCGATAACTGGCCTCACTTTCTAGCAAGTAAACCAGCTGAATTTTTCATAGATTTTGCGTTGCTAATAGAACAACCGTGAATTTAGTGTCACCCCTTGCTATTGCTCTACCGCGAAGAAATTCGGGCAAACGCGGCATTATTAAAATGTGACTTTTCACATGTGATGAACTACTGGCGATGTGGTCTATTCACACTGCAGTACATATCCTTCCATCTCAGACATTTATCATTAAAAAGAAAAGAATAAAACACCTGCTTTGCTTTTCAAGAAGAAGAAGAAGAAGAATACCAAAGATTAAGTTTTCTTTTACAAACACATGAATATCCCTGTCCTACTGTATTGTTTGAGAATAGTCCTATGGACTCAGATGCAACTTTTAACACTGTTTAAAACGGTCTCCTTTTTTTACATAATGAACCATTGTGACTGACCGCAATGACGTGTGACGCTCAAATTTGGTCCACATGTGTAAAACAAATCAGGCTATCCATATCATTTTACAGGTTTGCATTTCGTCAAATAGTTTTCGATTTATTTAAAAAATATGTAGGGGGGAACTTATAAGTTGTGCACCCTATATATACGAGAACCATGGTCCAATTATGTGTACCCCGGGCGGGAGGTGGTAAATTCCTAAAATGGTCTGTCAAATCCCCTCACCCTTTGGTCATGATGACTGTGCCAAAAATCTTTACATCCCTTTCGACGTGACAAAAAACCTCTGCCCCTTTCATTTGCCCCCCCCTACACGTGTTATATGCAAGATTTTGTCTCATCATATTGCAGTGCAGCGAGCAGGAAAATTTGCATTTTGAACATGTTCCTAACGTTTCGACTTCCTCCACCTTTTTAGGGCGTATAGAAACAGTGAAAACATCTCCTGCCAAAAATTGCTTGCCCCCTCCCCCTTTCGACCTGTCAAAAAGTACTCCCCGCTTGGTCTGCTTCCAAGGCCAGGGGAATTTTGCGTCTTGTGTCAATGTCCAATCGTCCTGCTGTGCACAACCATGGTCTTCTTTGTGTTCAAGATCACACTATGGACCACAATGGCCTCATCCCAATGGTATAGTTCAATAACCTCAATTAAACAAGCATAATGCAAAATTTGACTTCAAGTTGCAGAGTATGAGTTCAGGTACCCTAATAGTGCTGAGCACCTATTGTATATATAGGTATGCTAGGTGAATTTAAATTTGCCATCAAACTGCATCATTTTATATATCAAATTAAAGCCCTTGGGTAAACAAAGCCAAAACTGAAAACCATTTTTTCATAGCACTTTCCATAGCAAAGTTACATCTTGTCAAAGATTGACTTTCATCAAAAAGTTTCAGCTAGCAAAATCCCCAAAACGGCATTTCGGGGGTGTTTCTAGATCTTAGTCTCATTATGATAGCAGCTTTTTTTAATGGAAATGCTATCCAAATCCGTCTAAAATTCCATGTGCGGGTGACTTATCACCATAAAAAATCATATATTTGGGTCAAGTGAAGTATAGAAAACATATTTATGTAGGTTTCTTTCTTCGGGCACTTGTTTTAAATTTCTATGTAAAAATGCATTGACATTGTCGGCGAATTTGACTGACTAGCAAATGTGGGAAAACTAAGGTTTGCCTGGGTTACCTAGTATATAACACCTCCTTGGAAGTCTTCCAGAACAACTCGCATGAGGCTCTCAGCATAGATGTTAAAGATCTGAGGAGACAAAATGCACCCTTGTCTGACACCTTTGCTAATTCGGAATCACTCTGACACGTCACCTCTAGTTCTGACTGAAGATTCCTGATCCTAGCGTACTGATGAGCTTCACCATGTGATGACCGGGGAATCCCATTCTCCCATGATGTTCCAGTCTTGATGACTGACATTCGATGAAACAAAGGTAGAGTGGAATGGAATGTCCTTTGCACTGATTTTTCAATGATGTCTCGAATATTAACAATTTCGTCCATCCAATGATGATCACACGGCACACCCAGTGGGGTAGCCAGGATTTTGGAACCGAGGGGGCACAACTTGTAAATGTACCGATGCAAATATTTTGTATCGACGGAAGTTGTGATTTGTTGACCCCAAAATTTTTTGCATGGTTTGAAAAATGAAGAGCAAATAAAAAATAAAAAATCTAAAATTTTCATCATTTTCTTTACAATTTTTTCAACAACACCTTCCGTCTCCCGACGGCCTTACATGTAGGCCTACCGACGGCCATGACTCGAGCGGGGGGCACCGGCCCCTGGTTCCCCCACTGGCTACGCCACTGATCACACCTTGCTCACCAGATGCCTTAGCCTACGCCTGAAATCTCTTCACCGTCAGCCTGGTGATCTCTTTCATTGCTTGCATCCAGCATTCCAGAAGAGGTGGTGGTTCATAGTCATTGATTGATGGCAGTGTTGTAGTCAAGACCTCTATGTCCGAGACCGAGACCAAAACCAAGACCTGCCCGTCCGAGATCGAGACCAAGACCGAGACCAAACCTTCCGAGACCAAGACCACCCCTTCCGAGACCGAGACCTCTAAGTTCCGAGACCAAGACCGAGACCTGAGACCTTGGTTTAATCCCCTGGGATACTCAAGTTTGGTTTGGGTAGGGGTGTGCCGCTGATAATTTAAAAGGGAACCCATCATTGTACCAACTGTTCAAGAAATTTGGACCTGCAGTTAACACTTTTGTCTTAATTTTTGCAATTTTTTCTCCAAATTTTGGGAAAATTTCAAAAATGTTGGCGATAGTGGAGGCAAAATTAGGCTAGTGTGTGAAGGGCTGGAAACAACAGTGCGCGAAGCGCACAAAATTGAGCAATTTTACCATATTTGGGCCAAAAACACACTTGTTTTTCGTGCTGAAAAGAAGATGCACACTGCACAGGGCAACTATTTGTTCAGATCTATTTTGCTTTTGTGGAGAATGTTCCCCTTGCACAAGTTAAGTGGGATCCTCACTTCCACCACCTGCCCACCTATGTTTAATCATGAACTGAAATTGGAAGCTCACATCCGAACAAGCTCACTTATGATTCATTTATAACTTTTTATAACCTTATAAAATGATTTCTGTATCTTTATTCTTAACAATTTCTTCAACATTCATTGAAATTTAGGGTAAGGAATAAATAATGAACAAAAACAGAAAATCATATCTTTTTTCAGGTCTCGACAGGTCTCGAACAAAAAACGTTCGAGACCGAGACTTTTGAGGTCCGAGACCGAGACTTTTGAGTTCCGAGACCGAGACCTTGACATCCGAGACCGAGACACTACAAAAAAGGTCTCGAGATGGTCTCGAGACCGAGACCTGGTCTCGAGACCTACAACACTGATTGATGGTCGATTCCTCTTCTGTTCATATAGGCCTATGCTCAGTGTAGTATTCTGTCCATCGGGTTTTGATGTCTGCACTCTCAATAAATTTGGTGCCATTTCTATCAGCTTCTAGGCCTATCATTTATGATAGTCAGTTCTTTACCAGAGCAAACACTTTTCCTGTTCTTTCCACTTCCTCACATTTTCCAAATATGGAGTTAAAATAAAAGTAGGTTAAAGAAAATATTTTTAGCATGTTTTTCTGGGTTTTTCTGAAAACGTAATCCAGTGATATAAAAATCTCAACTTCTTTTGAGAAAAGTGGGGGATGATGCTGTGGATCACCCTAGGCAAAATATAGGCTTGCACATGCACCATGCGGACTGCAGTCGGAGTATTGGCAATCATTTATATAATACTAGTGCACCTGCAGCTGTGAGAGCCTGAAGTTTGAAATTTTGACCTTTGACCTTGACCTCCGATGACCTTCAAAACCACATGGCCAACATGCTTTTCCCAAGACCTATCTATATCCCAAATTTCAGCACGATGCGTCGAAGCGCGGCGAAACGCATAGCCGGACAGACAGATAGATAGATAGATAGGCCTACACAGATAGACAGAGACCGCTTATTATTTTATTAGTACTAGTGCAGCTGCAGCTGCAATGGCCCTGTAGCTATTAGGGCACCAGCTGCATGATAGAGATACTGCTTGACCCCTGATGACCCTTTTTGACTTTATGACATGTTCCTGACATATCAATGATTCTTTTCACCATGTTTAAGCCGAATTGGGCATATTCTAACATTTGAACCCATATGACCTTTGACCTCGGTGACCTCGGTTTCCACCCACTAAGATAAAGCCCAATAGGGCAAAGTTTAAATTTAGCCCCTAGATGACCTTTGACCTCGGTTGACCTCAATTTTGTTTCGCACATATATTCCACTCATACCAAGGATCCCACCCACCAAGTTTGAGCCCGATAGGACAAAGTTTGACATCCATGACCTTTGACCTTTGACCTCGGATGACCTCCATATAATGTTTTTCATGCTCCCCTCATACAAAGGTTTCGACCCACCAAGTTTGAGCCCGATCGGACAAAGTTTGAAATTTGACCTCTCCGTAATGACCTTTGACCTCGATTTTATTTCGTGCATTATATTCCCCTCCTATCAAGGATCCCACCCACCAAGTTTGGGCCCGATCGGACAAAGTTTGAAATTTTGACCTTTGACCTTGACCTCCGATGACCTTTAAAACCACATGGTCAACATGCTTTTCCCAATACCTATCCATATCCGAAATTTCGGCTTGATGCGTCGAAGCGCGGCGAAACGCATAGCCGGACAGACAGACAGACAGATAGACAGAGACCGCTTATTATTTTAGTAGTACTAGTGCACCTGCTGCTGTGAGAGCCCTGATGCTGTGAGAGCACCCCAGCAAACATTATACAATCGGCCCGATATTGGCTCTATAAAAGCTGCTATAAAGGACCAAGAATGGCAGCCTGTATTGGTCCGACACGGTCGTGCACACGGGCATTCGACTGGCCCAATAGATATTGCCAGCACTGGGCCAAAATGGGTTGAAATTGGCCCAGTAGAGGTCCAATTTATTCAATACTGTACTGGGCCAATATAATATTGCCAATATATTCCCATTATGCAACCGTAAGCAAACGGTAATGGTCCAATTTTGGTCCTTTTTATTTTATTTCATTTTGGTCCACGTCTAGCTGTGGAATATTCTTCTATTCATTCCTCGATTATCCGGTTGGTTCAGGCATTATTGGTCAGTTTCACCTGTTGAACCAGATCTCCTTCTTTATAAAGGAGACCTACAGGTTACTTGCACTCAGCACAATTGAATTTGTGTTAACTGATGTGCAAAGTATTAAAGGTCGATAACAAACCAAGCTCACAAAACTGAGCCATTGATAAATGAAATATATATTCTATGGTGTCATCAGATAAAAATTATGCCTTGCTCACATAGATTTTTTACAAGGGAGTAAATGAAATATTCGGAACAAGCGCAAACTCACTGCCTCTTCTTTATAATAATAAAAGAATTAATAATAACACGTGGCACTTCAAAATGAAGATGATACTGATCAAATATTGTATTTTGATAGTTGAAAATGTCGGGGTTTCAAAACCACGCCCACATTAATGCAACATTGGGCCAATACAGGGCCGGCACTCGCCCGGCCTACAAGTGTCTGCCGCAACTGGACCAGTATGTATGTGCCGGCTCGATGCCATATTCGGGTAGTCTTCAATTGGCCCAATAATGGACCAAGTACGGCACAGCTTATCCTGGTAAGAAAACGGCGGCCAAACATTGACCAGTATCGGATTTGTACTGGCGTTATACCGTCAGCCGTGTCCGGTATTGCCAGAAGTAGACCGGTTTAAGCCATTACTGGGCCAATATTATAATGTTTGCTGGGACTGGTTGACCTCAATTTTGTTTTGCGCATATATTCCCCTCGTATCAAGGATTCCATGCACCAACTTTGAGCCCGATAGGACAAAGTTTGAAATCCATGACCTGTGACCTTTAACCTCGGATGACCTCCATATAATGTTTTTCATGCTCCCCTCATACGAAGGATTCGACCCACCAAGTTTGAGCCCGATCGGACAAAGTTTGAAATTTGACCCCTCCGTAATGACCTTTGACCTCGATCGACCTCGATTTTATTTCGGGCATATATTCCCCTCGTATCAAGGATCCCACCCACCAAGTTTGGGCCCGATCGGACAAAGTTTGAAATTTTGACCTTTGACCTCCGATGACCTTTAAACCCACCCGGTCAACATGCGTTTCCCGTTACCGATCCATATCCGAAATATCACATTGATGCGTCAAAGCGCGGCGAAACGCATAGACGGACAGACAGATAGAGACCGCTTATTATTTTATTAGTACTAGTGCACCTGTAGCTTTGCAGCAATGCATTCTGGGTAGACATTACAGTGCATTTCAAATTGGGCAGACAGCCAAAAGCTGAATGAAACTTGTCCATAGTTGCCCATTACACATCTTTGTATCCACTTGCTGCTGCTTTTGCTATCCAGTTGGGGTATTTCCCCCCTAGATGACCTTTGACCTCGAGGGGCCCTTCGAAAACCACCCAGTCAACATGCTTTTCCCGTCACCTAGGCCTACCCATATCCGAAATTTCGGCTCGATGCGTTAAAGCGCGGCGGAACGCATAGCCGGACAGACAGATAGACAGACAGATAGACAGATACAGCCCGCTTATTATTTTATTAGTAACTAGTGCACCTGCAGCTGTGAGAGCCCTGATGCTGTGAGAGCACTGGCATGATAGCATTTCTGTTTGACCCCAGATGACCTTGGTGTAATTTTTTTCATGCCCCCCTCATACAAAGGATTCCACCTATCAAGTTTAAGCCCAATATGGCAAAGTTTAAATTTAGCCCCTACATGACCTTTGACCTTGGTTGACCTCAATGTTATTTTATGCATATATTCCCTCGCATCAAGGATTCCACCCACCAATTTTGAACCCGATAGGACAAAGTTTGAAATCCATGACCTTTGACCTTTGACCTCGGATGACCTCCATATAATGTTTTTCATGCTTCCCTCATACGAAGGTTTCGAGCCACCAAGTTTGAGCCCGATCGGACAAAGTTTGAAATTTGACCTCTCCGTAATGACCTTTGACCTCGGTTGACCTTGATTTTATTTCGCGCATTATATTCCCCTCCTATCAAGGATTCCACCCACCAAATTTGGGCCCGATCGGACAAAGTTTGAAATTTTGACCTTTGACCTTGACCTCCGATGACCCTCAAAACCACATGGCCAACATGCTTTTCCCAATACCTACCTATATCCAAAATTTCAGCACGATGCGTCGAAGTGCGGCGAAACGCATAGCCGGACAGACAGACAGATAGATAGATAGATACACAGATACACAGATACACAGATAGACAGATAGAGACCGCTTATTATTTTATTAGTATAGAAGATAGATAGATTATAAAGCTCGAATTGAGAAAGAACTTTATTTTAATATTTAAAGCAAGCAAATATTGATTTTATACAGACACAAGAACAGTGCATCTCTCGAACATGTCCAATATAATAAGTGTATGCTCAACTCCGACTGGATAAAACCAGTTCAGTCAGTAGCGAAAAAAGCATCCGAAATTTTCCATCATTGGACATGTTGGAGTAGTGCAAATCACAAACTGCACAGAGCTCAGATATAGCTTTAGCGACAAGCAATTCTGATGTTCTCGTAGCATACGAGCTCATACGGACGGGGAAATAATCACTAATTAGCGATTTAGTAATTAGTTGGAATAGTGTAAACCAGTCTTGGCTTAGACATCGTTAGGGTAAGTTTCAGAAAAAAATCACAGCGTTACAAATGCTTGGTTGACTTTTTACTACTGTAAATATTAAAGCATACGACTCCGATGTAAACAATTTTATTCACGCGAGGGTGTGAGCCTGAGAGCTTGCACAGTGTTTGGCTAGCGTTCCAGAGCAGGCGAATTAGCGCATGTGCATAGTCTTTTTTTATGATCTCACACCACCAAATCAGAGTCCCATAGAGATATGTGCTAAATTTGCCTTAAGAAAACATCATTTTTTCTTCACAGGAGCGACTCAGTTTTAAGCGACAGCTATGATGGTTGAAATCAGCCCTTGCCTGATCTCTCTGGCTGGGAAAAAATATAGGTTGACCGTCATTATTTTTTACGACTGGCCCTCAAGTCTCACGATGTCTGGGAATTGCCTATTTTACAGGCAAAACCATGCCAGTGTTTCTGTAAAGAAAAGGCTGCTTAAAATCATTAAAAGTTATTTGATCTCGCCCATCTGTGGTACACTTGCAGGAAATAATATTACTAATCATGACCAATCCAAATTTGGCTAAAATTATGCAAATTTCTGCTCATTTTAATGCTTAAATTGAGAATACATGGGTTTTTCTAAGAAGTGAAATTAAGGGCGCTAACGATATAATTCTATTTGGTGGTGTGAAATCTGAATGATCCAACATGTTTCTGATTGTCCTTAATTTCAGACTATTTTAATCTAATTAACTTATTTTTAGCATAATTTGAGCAAGAAGCTGGTTAAAAAAAATTTCAAGCAGAATCATTGTGTCTCTGACATGTGCTATCTACTGAAGATAGCATTGTGATTACCAAGTTAAAAGTTCACCAAGACTTAGGCTTTCAGAAATTTACAGTCAAGAGGGACAAGAAGCCAGGCAGACACACAGAAACAAAGAAGAACATGTCCACAATGCCTGAATTATAAGTGTTGAATTATATGACCTATTAGTGAAATCTTAAGTCTACCCCCCCCCCATAAGCTTACCTGATCCATGGGCACATTTTATGAGCTCCAACCAGTGCCCTAGCCCACGTGCCACCATATACTGATGTCTTCTCCATCTGGTAATGAGTCACTGCATACCATCATGATTGTAAACATTACATGGGTTACCAGTAGTGGAATCATAAGCTTAGCCTACCCCCCCAAACAGACACACACAAACCGTAAGCTTACCTGATCCAGGCGCCTATTTCATGTGTTCCGACCAGTAGGCCTACCCTAGCACCATACGTACTGATGTCTTCTCTATCTGCCACTGTGTCATTACATGCCATTGATGATTTAAGCTTACCAAATATTATGATTGTAAACATTGCATGGGCCAAAGTCACTCTACTGAAATGGAATCTTTCACTCAAACACACATTTCGGGTCAAAACTCACCTTAGCACTGGTATATTTGTAGCAAATGTTGCAGTTCTCTTCAATTTTAGCCTTTAATTACATAAATTCAGTCAATGCACTTCTTCGGTGGATGCAAACGCAAATTTGGAACAGGGCTAACTTGCTCAATCAAAAGTTGAGACTCACACACACAGCTCCATTCAGATCTCACACCACCAAATCAGAGTCCCATAGAGATATGTGCTAAATTTGCCTTAAGAAAACGTCATTTTTTCTTCACAGGAGCGACTCAGTTTTAAGCGACAGCTATGATGGTTGAAATCAGCCCTTGCCTGATCCCTCTGGCTGGGAAAAAATATAGGTTGACCGTCATTATTTTTTACGACTGGCCCTCAAGTCTACGATGTCTGGGAATTGCCTATTTTACAGGCAAAACCATGCCAGTGTTTCTGTAAAGAAAAGGCTGCTTAAAATCATTAAAAGTTATTTGATCTCGCCCATCTGTGGTACACTTGCAGGAAATAATATTACTAATCATGACCAATCCAAATTTGGCTAAAATTATGCAAATTTCTGCTCATTTTAATGCTTAAATTGAGAATACATGGGTTTTTCTAAGAAGTGAAATTAAGGGCGCACAACGATATAATTCTATTTGGTGGTGTGAAATCTTATCGTACCGGATGAAGTTGTTGTACATATGCATGTACCTGATAATGAGTGAAGAAAACTAACAAATTAATTTGGATTAGGCCTACTTGTACTGAAGTAGTTGCAATTACGGGTGATACTGCAACAGCCCGGGGCACCAGTGCATACTGGCCAGCGCATTGAGTCCAGTGCAGTGCAGTGTAGTTTTCCAGCGGTTTCGGGAATTTCCCTTACTGATGTTTTGGCATCATTCATACCGGTATGCTGGGTGATGCATTGGATGAGATGCAGCTAGGTTTTTTGATGATGTCATGCATGATGCATCATGGGCGTTGACGGTTGGCCGAGGGTCATTAGCTCTAATTGGTCAGTGCATCAGTAAGTTCAGACCTATAGTCCATACAGGACCAACGCAATATTTAGCACCATAATCAACGCCGTCAGGCGTTGGTCCTTACAAATCCGTTCGCTACCCCCAGCAGTAGTTCCAGTAACTGTAACTCGTCATACCTAGAGTTACAGTTCACTCTATTGCTATCTTTTCCACAAATAAGAAACATCACAATATGTGGGCTCAATTTGGGCTCTAAGGATGTAGCTGAGAAACTCTCTCAAGGACAGTTTGGGCATGCACTGATGATTTTAATCCCATTGTACCAGGGTTTGGGCGTGCCTGGATGATTTTAATCCCACTGTACTAGTATATACTCACAAAGTTGAGGTAATTGATCTACATTGATCTCATCTTTTGGGTGGGTTCAAAATTCCCTGATTTGGCAAAACCTGCAATCTTCATGGGAGTAATAAGTCTTAGTGCAAAAGTGGTTAAAATATTGCTCTGCAAAATGTCTTGATTTTCATGATTTGGATTTATCATATTGAGCAGCATTCTACTTGTGATGTTTCTACACTGTGTAGAGAGGGTCTACAGCATCTCTGAGGTAAAACTGACAAATACAAGGTATATTTCTTGATGCTTGAAGTTTGGATTTCTTAAACGTACAGTGCATCCCTATGTACCGCTGCAAGACTTCAGGTCCGTAGATGTCATTATGTTTATGATAAAGACTGAAGTCTTGCTGGCAGGACTACCCCCAGCAGTGCACCCTCATTATAATAAACAGTGACCAAAACCAAACCAGTCGATGAGTTACGTCATGAATCCAAATATGGAAAATCATGAGCCCCGCCCATCATTCGGGCCATCATTCAACCGCATCTATTACATAACTGGGACTCTCAAGTCATTTCAAGTACTTGGTATCCCAATCGATTGATTTTGAAAATGCAATCAAAGCAATACAAACTTTTGAGGTCGCTTACCAGTGCATGGAAATAGTAGATATCTACTATTTCCATGACCAGTGTAAATCTGGCTGGTATGAATTAAATGAAAGTTTTTGTTGCTCTATCAGTGCAGAGATAATGTAGGCCTAATCAGTGTTAACAAAAAGTCATTTGTATGATTCTAGGATTGTTTTCTTTTTTTATTTAATATTGTCACATTTGTCGATAGGCCTAACCGTGATACCATTAAAAAAACTAAAAGAACATCAATTCTACACACCGTTTATTTGGAACTGAACTTTGATTTATTTAAGTCATAATGTACTATCTTAATATGAATTTGGTTAATTTTTTTCAAACCTGATTTTATGGCATATTTGTAATGTATACGGCTCAAAATAAGCTAATTGTGTAACACACAATTATTTTTCCAGCTCTTTTCTTTTGGTCTCCAACCAGGTTTAAATTATAGTATGCACATATATCGTTCATAATACACTAAAAGAAAGATAAGTTATAGACCATTTACTTCACAAATTTAATTTTCTAGCCCTTAAATGACGTTATATTTGACAGACACAATTTTGATGATTTTCTGCAATCAAATAAAAATTTATAAAGTATTACATAAGGTATTTTGTGGTTATTTAGGTGTAGGACCTACAGCAACTGATTGTGGAAAAAATGTGTCCAAATATTACAATAAGGAGGATAAATTGTTATAAATAAAATATGTGTGTCTGTCAAGCCATAACATACGCAAGATGTCTGTCAAATGTAACATACAGAATAATAATTTGGCAAAAACAGTAGTTCAAGATGGGAAATTGAATAAAGATCACATGCAGTTTATAAATCACATGTTTTAAAACACTTTTATAAACTCTAAACTATCATCATAATGTGAACATCAAGTGATTTTTAATTTTTTTAAACGTATTGCGTATGTTACTTTTGACAGACACATACAAGTCTAGCGTATGTTACTTTCGTACAAATGTTTGACAGACAACACTTAACAATGGATTGTGTCATCAAAAAGCTTCTCCTCACAAAGTGATAGTGCCACAAAGCTAGGTGGAGCTAAATGCTATGTCATGTAGCATAATTAGCTGTATCACCCTAGTTTAGCAGGAATTACAGCACCGTCTTGCGTATGTTACTATTTGACAGACATTTCAAGAAAAATTTTAAAATTGTTATATGTTCAAAAAAGATGGCAGCCACTTACAAATTGATTATAATATGGAGAAATGAAGTTATTTACAATAGATTTACCCTTTAGTTTATGCTTCAAGTCTTTGTTTATAAAAAACTGAGGGACTTCAAAATCAATCAAAAGTTTGACAGACAATAGTAACATACGCAAGGCAAACTTTTAAATCCTTTTTTGATCTGTTAACTTATAATTCATAATGCCTCTTTCTGTTTTTTTTGATTGGTTTACTGCACCATTTTGGGAAACAGGTCACATGAATTTCTATAAGGATCCATAAAAAAATAAAAAAGCTGTTGAAAAAAAGGCGTCTCTTGGCATGTTACAAATAAAAGTGTAAAAATAGGCATTTTTACAGCTATTTTTTATTATTTTTATTATTTAGAGTGAAAGGATTTTACTTAAATTGTGTATGCTATGTCTTTACTACCTAAACTTGCCACTAAACTAGCAAATATTCCATTTCTATAATTATTATTTTTTTAAAAAGATGTCAAAATATATGGCTATAATATGACACCTTAGCATATTTTGAGCCATACACATGTCACAACTTGTATCCAAATGGATTCAGCCAAATTTGTTGTGTTTGTAGGTAAACAGAGCAAAGTTCGACATAAAGTGATAATTCAATATTATGACTTTATGTCCTCGTATAGAAGTGCGTGTTAAACGGCCAAAATAACAAGCAGTGTTTACCTCGTTAATTCAGTTCAAAATGGACAGAAGCCATTCCCGATAATTAAGGCCTATTACTGGTATTATTTCAGCATTTTGAACTATAATGACAAATTTAAAATTTGAAGAAATCGTACATTAAGGGCTGGGGTATGAACGTTTGGACAGTATTTATTTTGGGACATTAGAGCACATCAGACATATCGAATTGCATTCTGAATACGGAGAATGTCTTTCTGATATCAAATAATTTTGATTTTTTGAAATTCCCAATTTAATACACATTTTATGGCAAATCATTAAAAATTGATATTTTTGATAACAGTACTCGAAGTAAACTTACTGATGATGATTTATACTTAAAGAGTATGTAGGTGGGATGAAAAGCCGACGATCAATTGAAAATTTTGACCTTTCGTATTGAAGATCTGGATTTTTTTCCAAAACACCAAAAAAAATTAGGTCTTTTTGGGAAAAAATCCATATCTTCAATATGAAATGTCAAAATTTTCAATTGACCGTCGGCTTTTCCTCCCAGCCACATACACTTTAAGAATATATCATTAGATTTATATAATTTACTTCGAGGACTGTTAATATATCAAAAATTTGAAAAATATCAAATTTTTATAATTTGTCATAAAATTTGTATTATATTGTGATTTTCAAAAAATGAAAATTATTTGATATCAGAAAGACATGCTTTGTATTCAGAATGCAATTCGATAGGTCTGAGGTGCTCTCATGTCCCGCAAAAAATACTGTCGAAACGCAATAAACGCTCATTCTAGATCCCTTAAGCCTTAAACACCTAACTGGAAATAACAGAGTTTGTATGAGGCGAGGTCCAAAATAGGCCTAATTTGCCATATTTGGTAGAGATACAGTACTTAAAGAGCTAAGGGAACGTTCATAAATACTTGGGGCTGGAAAATTTTGATTTCGGTATGTCAAAACTTTTTGACCCCCCTACATATGTTAAACTTTTAGAACCACTTTTTTTTATAGTTTCAAAACTTTTTGGATCCCTTTTTCTGTATACACCAAAATATTTTGTACCCCCACACCAAAATCACTAAAAACACCCGTTTTAGGCCTACTTATGAATTCCAAGGGTCATAGGTCAAAAACCATAGGTCGCAGAAAAATGTTATGATTGACATTTTTGATCCAAACATCCATCTTAGTAAACTGATACACTTTGCAAGATGTATATGTCAATTTTCAAAAAATTTCCCATATAAACATTTGTTATTTTGGTCAAAACTGAACAATAATCACCAAAAAATGCCATTTTTACCCATAAATTAAATGTATTGAATTAAGCGATGGTCTTTTTTGTTTTGCCTTATTCCAGGGTCCTAAAATAATGGAGAAAATTTGAACATCATTAAATGAAGAGTTTGTTTCCAAAAGGCATTAAGTCCAAAGACTGTTTTGTGGGATTTTTTATTTGAAAATATTGAGTAGCAGTAACCTTGCCACTCTAATAACATTGGCGTAGTAGAATATATACTAGTAGTTATAAAAATTTGGCAAATAATTGCAAATCCCTTTAACTTCCCACGTGCGAAGAAGAAAAAGGCATCAAGTGCAATGGCAGCCATTTTAAAACCTTGGATTTGACAATTTTAGGAGACAAATCTATTGTTGAAAGAGAATAAGCCAGATGTGCAAACATATCCATTCCAATCGTTAAATGTCATTTAAACTTTAGAATGTAAAAATATTCCAGCAAAATGTTACACAAGGCAGCTATTGAACTAATGCCTTTTGGAAACAAACTCTTGAAATATTATGTTAGTAAAGAAAGTGAATAGGCCTACTTCACTTTAATAGGAATTGACTAAACTACAAATCAAGTAAATGACTACATTTTATGACGATGTCGACATTTTAAAGAAAATTAACACAAATTGGCGCTGACTGAAAAAAAAAAAAAGCTCCCTTCGTCTGTTGGCGGGTAACTTCTTGAATTCCTAGCTTATTCAAGCATGCAAAATAGCGTCATCATCCATTTTTATATTATTGTAAAACAAATAATAATAACTGAGGCCTAATGATAAAATGAAATGATGGCCACCCCCCCAAAAAAAAAACCCTGTATAAGTGCGCAACCTACAAAGAGAAGAACTTGAAAAAGAACATTTCAGCCCGAATCACGGGTCAAATAATCGCCAAGTATCTTAACCATTGATTTATATGGGACAGGAATAGAGGTTATCCATGTTCTATAAGCTGCATGTCCTATCAACGACTGCTATACCTTGTTTAGGACATTCTAAAAAAGTACCTGCATGTGTAACCATGACTGTTTCAAAATAGCCCGCCAAAGTCATGCAGGTAACTCCGAGGTCGTGCATTGAATTAGTTTGAATGAGGAATACTACGGGAACCAGTGCCTTTTGTTAGAAGTCACACATGAGTGAAGTGGATAACTTCTATTATCAAAAGTCCCCGGGGAAAATCTTCAATAGTTGCCCAATTGCCTACCACCTCGCGGGTTTAGTAACCCTGTGAAGAAGTAAAATCAGATCAATGCTCATTCACGTGGATGATGAACATTGATCGCGATTGAAGAGGACATAGATCAATTGAATGAATGAATGAATGGACATGATTATTGATATTGTTACGCAATAGTGGTGTTAAATCCAAAGCTGGAAGCTAGTAGTTGGCAGTTGGAAGGCAAGTCTAATCTGATTGGCTAAATATCGTCAGTAGCTGTCAGTAGGCGTGGTTAGTCAGTTTGACATTTCCCTTGACTTTCCAAGGGAGGATATGTCGGATCTATAAGGACCAACGCCTGACGGCGTTGATTATAGTATACAAATATATACTGCCATGAGAGGTTCTGGTTAAAACTATGGGCCCGAGGTGAGATCAATAGTACTATGATCTCAGCGAGGGACCATAGTTTTAACCAGAACCTCGAATGAAGGCAGTATATACACCTATCCGACTTCGCCATTACTGCGGTGTCCCCGATGTAAAACTGCGGTGTCCCGAGGTCGGGGGTTCCATCCATTATTTATTGTGTGCTATACAGAATTGTACCCGGGAATTGTACACAACAGTGATATTCAATACACAATCATGAGTATTGAATTACGAATTAAATCTCCCGCTCTGGTACATCTGTGTTGCCGCCAATAGAGGGCCAAATACAGTAAACGCTTCTCGGATTGGTGTATATTTGTTTTATATCCTTCATTCATAGATTTTTTGTTCATTGATTGGTTAAAAGATTATATGAAAACTCCACCATGCTTCAAGATAGGCCTAGGTAGGGCCTATGCACGGCAGTCCGGTTTAGGCGGTTCAAAAACTCGCACTGTCATGTTCATGTGTTAGTGGTTTTAAGCTTACTCACTGTCAGTGTTTATTTGTTCAAGTTGTTACATGTAAAAAGATTTACATGTGTAAACTCGAAGGCCATCGTGCAATCGGGATAGGCCTCCACACGCACGGTACTAGGCCAGCTACCTTCATGCATGCATGGCCTAGGCAGTCCGAGACTGTCTCGCACTGTCAGTGTTTGTTTTTAAGCTTACCGTGTCAGTGTCGCTCTGAATCTGGCTGTATTGGTCTGTGGTATGAATTCAGTAAATATTCCTGCGCTAGAACTGGTAACAATTCAAATTAAACAGCTGAAATTGTGATCTTCTTCAGCAGTAGCAGCCCACTCCAGCTTGATTTATATTTCGCCATTTTGTGTTGTCGTTTCTCGGCAGTGACAAAATACTCTTATAGTCAATGTCGACGTCAGTGTTATTGTTATGCTTTATGGACTGCGACGTGGGTATGCTGCTATCCGTATATAGTAACTATTCAGAAATACTATTTACGGCTTGGATGTACTATTTACGGACGTAAATAGTACTTTTACACTTCCTCACAGAATAGTGTGTTTATTTTTGATCACGTGACACACTTTTAACCAATCAATGAACAAGAATCTATGAATGAAGGATATAATACTAAATATTGCGTTGGTCCTGTATGGACTATTCAGACCGGATGAATCGGGTTCCCATGCAACTAATAACTTACTACAGCTGCAGGCCTACCAATTATAAATGATGACCAGAAACTTTAATAATTTTATATGAGTGGCATGACATGTCAGCAAGGCAAGGAGGGGGGGGGGGGCATTTTATGTGAAGCTGAAGATAATGAACATGTAGAGGAGAGTCTTTATTTTTGTTGTTGGCTGGAGGCCCCATGTCGAGAAGTTTTAGAAATGGTAGTATTTTGGCCGATTTGAAAAGGGACAAACCACAGAAAACTATAAATTTGACTTCTGAATCGGATTTGTTGTCAACGGCTTGTGACGTCACTCCGGGGTCACCTATAGAATAAAAAAATACCACAAAAAAGCAGAAAAAGATGAATATTTTTGGAAAAGAAATGAAAATCTATGTTAAAAGAGCTGGAAATATATGTAAATATGTGACCATCCACCACAACAGCCCGGATGTCGCCAGTGCCACTATTGAGATATGCTCCATTGAACTTAACAATAAACAATAGGAAACAAAGGATTTATTGACTGTTTTATTGATTTTTCACTACTTTAATGTCAAGTAATATAGACATGATATAGGCCTACAGCATTTTAAAGCTAATTTCAAGCAGAATATTTTGGTTGAATATCTCAAAAATGATGATTGGCGACTTCAGGGCTCAGTTGTGCTGGATGGTCACATATTGTTATACTGTCTGTTCAATTAGCTTAGAATTTTTAAGATATTTGAAAAAATAAAATATTGTGGTCAAAGTCATCAAAGAAAAGTGTTAGCATAGCCTTAGACCTAACGTGATTTATACTTTTCAAATTCCAAAGTTCAATTTAAAACCCCATTTCTTTTCAATTTTGCCTCATTTTAGGCAGTTAATTGGGTCCACCAAAAGGGTTCGTGACCTTTTTACAAATCGAGTGGGACGGTCCATTCTCAACTTAGGGCATAGACCCTATCCAATTTTTTCTCTGGGCAGGGCAGTCACTGGAGATGTGATGTGTTTCGTCATAGATTTTAAATGGTTTCATGCATGGAAACGTATGAATTGTTTATCAAAAAAAAAAAAAAGAAAAAAAAAAGGAATGCAGCGCAGTCTATCCACCAATCTGTCCAGCCATTTCAATTGTTATACCGTTCCGGTTATTGGATAGGTTCTATAGGTGATGATGGTCCACCGGTTTTTATTAAACACAAAATTTTATGGCGCGATTACGTTTTATGCACAACATTATTCTGAGCATTATTTGTTTCCTAAACAATGATATTAAAATTATGGATTTCATTCTGATTTCAACTGGTTTACAATGTTATTGTAAATTGAGTTTTGTTTAATACCCTTCCCAAGAATATCAGCATTCGCTTGACATTTTCAGATACAGTGACTTTACAAGAATTGTTTTCTGTAACCTGATTGTTTTAAATAATATTTTCTTGTACAAAAGTTTTTTGTTTCACAGTTTTTTCAGAACTTTGTATTCAACAAACAAAACGAAATAACAAATTGAAAATAAAAGTGTAGTTTTATAATTAATAGGCCTATAGGCCTGCACCATCTCAGACCCATAATAAATAAATAAATAAATAAATAAATAAATAAATAAATAAATAAATAAATAAATAAATAAATAAATAAATAAATAAATAAATAAATAAATAAATTAATTAAAAAAAAAAAAAAAATAAATAAATAAAAAAAAAAAAAAAAAAATAAATAAAAAAAAAAATAAATAAAAAAATAAATAAATAAATAAATAAATAAATAAATAAATAAATAAAGAAAGAAAGAAAGAAAGAAAGAAAGAAAGAAAGAAAGAAAGAAAGAAAGAAAGAAAGAAAGAAAGAAAGAAAGAAAGAAAGAAAGAAAGAAAGAAAGAAAGAAAGAAAGAAAAGAAAGAAAGAAAGAAAGAAAGAAAGAAGAAAGAAAAGAAAAGAAAAGAAAAGAAAATAATAACGTGTTTCAACACAAATTAGGCAAACTGGCTAATATTTTGCTGGACAATATTTCCTGATGCGGATGGTCGAATAAATATACTATCTCTCCGCACACACCACTCCATGCCATACATAAATTCTCCCAGTCACATTTCCCCAATATGAAATTTAAATTTTTTTTAATTTTACTTCTTTTAAAGTTTGGCAGAGGCGGGGTTCGACCTCACGGCGCACCACGCCGCTTTGGATATGCTCTATGAGCCTAAAGCCTTAGACCACTCAGCCACTTGTCTTGATGGAATCTATTTGAAAGTGAAACTTATTTGAAGATATAATCGCAACTTCAATATAGGCCTACCACGTGACAAGCAAAAGCAGAAAACGTACCATATTTTGGAATTTTATTTTCCTAAAAACATTAATGTGTACTAATAGCGCTCAATTGTTGTTAATCCGACAATAAACATGATAAATGCGCGTCTATATGGACAATACATTATATCGATTTTGACATGTGCTCGCACGGTGTCAGTACATTTCCATGGTCAGTAAAATACTATAGAGGAACCTACCATTTTTCTTGTATACACGTTCGATGTTTTTATCAATTACATAAAAAAAAATCCATTTTAGACCCCAAATGTTTCTTCAGGAAATAAAAGATTAGATTACCATAAAACGAAACAGTAATCTTTTGCGGGTCTAATGTTATTTATACATAGAATTTTCAACGTTTTTCCTATCCTTATTCTTGCTCAATTAAAAAAATATTTTGGCGTATATAAAATTGAAATAAAATTCTCTGCCTCATAAACGACCTCAAATGTGCCACAATTGGGTATCACGAATCGTTATATATGATGTGCAGTTAATATTCATTTTTTCTTTTATACAGAGGATGCTTCAATTTTGACAGGAAAAATATTTTCTTGAAAACCCTCGGTTATTTCAAAACGGTAACCACGCTTCCCTAGAATGTGCAATAAAATTTTTTTCTTATTCTAACAGCAAGCGTTTTTAGAATGCAGTATGGCGAAATGTGGTGTACTCTCCGCGTTGTGACATTCGTCCCCATTGCTCTAAATGGATTGATTCAAAAAAGTTTATGGTGCCCGACGCTCTACGGCTTTTTATAACAATATCGTGGGAAAAGACCAAAATTGAAAAGAAATGGGGTTTTAAATTGAACTTTAGAATTTGAAAAGTATAAATCACGTTAGGTCTAAGGCTGTGCTAACACTTTTCTTTGATGACTTTGACCACAATTCTTTATTTTTTCAAATATCTTAAAAATTCAAGAATCTAAGCTAACAGTAGTGTGATAGTTTGTATTGACCAGGTCTGGAATTGAACATTATATAATGTTTTGTTAGAAAATTGAATAAATGATCACATCAAACAAAGGTTTGGAAAGTTGCAAAATGGTTTAATTTTGTTAGGAAAACAATCTTAATATTAGCTCCGGGGCGTAGATCCAGGGGGGGGGTATTTTGCGGGGGGGATGGACCATACAATCATTCCCCCCCCAATGTTGATGCCTGTATGTGGGTTTCTGATCAAATTAAACCCCTTATATGGCAATTTTAGCTCCCAAAGTGCAATTTTTTGCACGTCGCACAAATTGATTCCATTTTTGTACCATATTAGCTCATATGTGAGTGTGACCCCTCGGCACAACTGAGCCCGAATGTCGCCAGTGCCACTATTGAGATATGCTCCATCGAACTTAACAATAAACAATAGGAAACAAAGGATTTATTGACTGTTTTATTGATTTTTCACTACTTAAATGTCAAGTACTATAGACATGATATACATCATTTTAAAGCTAATTTCAAGCAGAATATTTTGGTTGAATATCTCAAAAATGATGATTAGCGACTTCAGGGCTCAGTTGTGCCGAGGGGTCACATATTTCTAGCTACAGTTTAGCTTCAACAATTTTAGTATGCGCTTGACGCCAAGCATTTGTACCATAGACTTATTATGTCGCCAAAAGGTGCTTAACTCACTATACTAGAATTTTTTCCAACCCCACTGAATATTAGCAAGTTAATAATAATATTTGGCTTTTTTTTTGCAACTGGTGTCAAGGGCTCATTATCTCCTTCAAAAATATGATCCCAACTTTGAAAATTAGCTTTGACAATAAACTTACACAAAATTTGATGTAATATGCTACTACTGTCTACCAAATTTAGGTATTTTAAGGACCTCTGCAACCCGGGCGTGTGTGTGTGGGGGGGGGGGTGTACTCAAATTACATTTTGACAGGGCTGTGGCACTTGAACTCTGAAACCCTCACCGATATTTAAGTAATTTATTACCTTAAAATATGGTTGATTTGACAGCTTTATGAACAATTTTTCTCAATCAGGACCCATGTTTGATTTTTTTTCACATTTTTTTTGACAGTTTTTGATAAATTTTATTCAAATCGGGACTCATGTTTAGGGACTTTTCTTGCCAAAAAGCGACCCATTAGAGCGGCACATCCCCGTATTCCATAGACGTGAGTACCCTTGGGTCCACAACCTTGATTGTATAGTATATTCATCATGATTTCATCAGGCCCGTAGCCAGGGGTTGCGGCGTAGCAAGACAAAAAATTCGATTTTTAAAGCTTTTTGGGGTATTGATTAAATACTTGCTATCACCAGTAGATAGGGCATTGATGAACTACTTGCTATAATAAGCAGTAGATGGGGCATTGACGAACTACTTGCTACCAGCAGTAGATGGGGCATTGACGAACTACTTGCTACCAGCAGTAGATAGCACATTGATGAACTACTTGCCATCAGTAGTAGATAGGGCATTGATGAACTACTTGCCATCAGTAGTAGATAGTGCATTGATGAACTACTTGCTATTAGCAGTAGATAGTGCATTGATGAACTACTTGCCATCAGTAGTAGATGGGGCATTGATGAACTACTTGCTATCAGCAGTAGACGTGGCATTTATTAACTACTTACTATCAGCAGTAGATGGGGCATTGACGAAATACTTGCTATCAGCAGTAGTCTAGGCATGGATGAACTACTTGCTATCAGCAGTAGATAGGACATGGATGCACTACCGTACTTGTTATGAGAAGTAGGTAGGGCATTAATGAACTACTTCCTATCAGCAGTAGATAGGGCATTGATGAACTACTTGCTATCAGCAGTAGATAGGGCATTGACGAACTACTTGCTATCAGCAGTAGATAGGGCATTGATGAACTACTCGCTAGCAGTATATAGCGCAATGATTAAATACTTGCTATCAGCAGTAGATGGGGCATTGATTAAATACTTGCTATCAGCAGTAGATGGGGCATTGACGATCTACTTGCTATCAGCAGTAGATAGGGTGTTGATGAATTACTTGCTATCAGCAGTAGATAGGCATTGAACTACTTGCAATAGCAGTAGATAGTGCATTGATGAACTGTTTGCTATCAATAGTAAATAGGGCACAATTGATGCTTGCTACCAGCAGTAGATAGGGTATTGATGAACTACTTGCTATCAGCAGTAGATGGGGCATTGACGAACTACTTGCTACCAGCAGTAGTCTAGGCATGGATGAACTACTTGCTATCAGCAGTAGATGAGGCATTGCTGAACTTCTTGTTATGAGCAGTAGATGTGGCATTATTAAGTACTTGCTATCAGCAGTAGATAGCACATTGATGAACTACGTGCTACCAGCAGTAGATAGGGCATTGAGGAACTATTTGCTACCAGCAGTATATAGGGCATTAACGAACTACTTGCTATCAGCAGTAGGTAGGGCATTGATGAATTACTCACTATCAGCAGTAGATAGGGCATTGATGAACTACTTGCTATGAGCAGTAGATAGAGCCTGGATGAACTACTTGCTATGAGCAGTAGATAGGGTGTTGATGAACTACTTGCTATCAGCAGTTGATAGCACATTGATGAACCACTTGCTATCAATAGTAGATAGCATACATGGATGAACTATACTTGCTATCAGCAGTATATAGGACATTGATGAACTACTTGCTATGAGCAGTAGATAGAGCCTGGATGAACTACTTGCTATGAGCAGTAGATAGGGTGTTGATGAAATACTTGCTATCAGCAGTAGATAGCACATTGATGAAGCACTTGCTATCAGAAGTATATAGCATACATGGATGAACTACTTGTTATCACTATCAGCAGTAAATACAGGGTGTCCCAGAATGATTTATACCGGGAAAGATTGAATTTTTAAGGTATAAACGGCATTTCTATTGGTCATATTGTTTTGCATTTTAAGTTTTACATTATATTTAGCTTTCTCAGATTTTTTAGATTTTTAAAATTGAACGTTTCTAGTCGTAAAAATGGTGAATTCCAAGTTTAACAAAGCAACCTATTTTGAAAATCTTTAAAATTACTAACCGTTCAGCACAAAGTTATTTGGAAAATGTTATGCAGTATATTTGTTGTGTCCCATGCACGTATTTGGGGGGGGGGGCTTTGGGGGGCGCCAGCAAAAAGAAGAAGGGCGGCAAAAAGAATTAGTAAAGAAAAAAGGGCGAAAAAATTAGAAAAACTGTGAAAAAATGGTACTATACATTGCTTTTAGGGCGCTAGCGCCTAAAATTCTTTTTTTTTTTTTTTTTTCTCTTCACTTTTTCAAACCACCGAAAAAAATTTGGGTCAACCTTTTGGGGTTGTTGAGGAAGGCGGCAAAATGTGATATTCTTCAGCCCCGGGATAGGAGCGCCACGGTATGCCACTGTGTCCTGTTCTTACTTCTACTAAATAGTTGATATCTATCGTTTATTTATGATGTTACGAAGCAATCCTTGTATGGAATAAAGGTTTTGCTACATTTGAGTGACCTTAAACTATTCTTTCTTTGGCGGCAGTTTTGAAGCCAATTATTGAGGTGTGTGAGTTTCATCATTTGAAATGCCGGCAGAGATGGATTTCTCATAAAAGTATAGAGAAGGTTCGTCATTAGTGTCACAGCATGCAGAATATAGGACATTGACGAACTACTTGCTATCAGCAGTAGGTAGGGCATTGATGAACTACTAGCTATCAGCAGTAGATAGGGTGTTGATGAACCACTTGCTGCTGCAACTTAGTAGTAGAGAGCATATGGATGAACCAATTGCTATCAGGAGTAGATAGGGCATTGTTGAACAAGTGCTCTCTGCAGTAGATAGCACATTGATGAACTACTTGCTATGAGCAGTAGATAGGACATTGATGAACTACTTCCTATCAGTAGTAGATAGGACATTGAAGAACCACTTGCTATCAGTAGTAGATAGCATACATGGATGAACTACTTGGTATCAGCAGTAGATAGCACATTGATGAACTACTTCTTATCAGCAATAGATAGCACATTGATGAACTACTTCCTATCAGTAGTAGATAGGACATTGAAGAACCACTTGCTATCAGTAGTAGATAGCATACATGGATGAACTACTTGCTATCAGCAATATATAGGGCATTGAAGAAATACTTGCTATCAGCAGTAGATAACGCATTGACGAACCACTTGCTACTGCAACTTGCTATCAGTAGTAGATAGCATATGGATGAACTACTTGCTATCAGCAGTAGATAGGCATTGATGAACTACTTGCTGTAGTAGATAGGGTATTGATGAACTACCTGCTATCAGCAGTAGATAGGCATTGATGAACTACTTGCTATCAGCAGTAGATAGGCATTGATGAACTACTTGCTGTAGTAGATAGCAGATAGATGAACTACCTGCTATCAGCAGTAGATAGGCATTGATGAACTACTTGCTATCAGCAGTAGATAGGGCATTTATTAACTACTTGCTATCAGCAGCAGATAGGGCATTGTTGAACAAGTGCTCTCTGCAGTAGATAGCACATTGATGAACTACTTGCTATGAGCAGTAGATAGAGAATGGATGAACAACTTGCTATGAGCAGTAGATAGGGCATTGATGAACTACTTGCTATCAGCAGTAGATAGGGGCATTGATGAACTACCGGTACTTGCTATCAGCAGTAGATAGGGCACTGATTACAGTAACTACTTGCTATCAGCAGTAAGTAGATAGGGCATTTATTAACTACTTGCTATCAATCAGCAGTAGATGGGGCATTGATGAACTACTTGCTATCAGCAGTAGATGTGGCATTGATGAACTACTTGATATCAGCAGTAGATGTGGCATATTGATGAACTACTTGCTATCAGCAGTAGATGTGGCATTGATGAACTACTTGATATCAGCAGTAGATGTGGCATTGATGAACTACTTGCTATCAGCAGTAGATGGGGCATTGATGAACTACTTGCTATTAGCAGTAGATAGGGCATTTATTAACTACTTGCTATCAGCAGTAGATGGGGCATTGATGAACAAGTGCTCTCTGCAGTAGATTGCACATTGATGAACTACTTGCTATCAGCAATAGATAGGGCATTGATGAAGCATTGATGACCTACTTGCTATCAGCGATCTATATGGCATTGATGAACGTGCTAAGGTTTTACATAGATATTTGACATACAAATGTTTTATCCATTGCTCTTTTCCAGTGAATCTTTTTGGATGTTAGTATTCTTCGGATAGGCCCTTGATGCCTTCCCAGAGCATGAGTACACTGGCTGAGCAGGCAGCTAAGCTGCTGGATTTCAGCCAGAAATTGGACATCAGCTTGCTGGATAATGTCGTAGGATGTCTCTACAATGGAGAAGGGGCACAGGTAAGAACAGGATCAATCAGGGGTATAAAGATGTACCATACAGGGTGGCAGGGAAGAAATTGGATATCAGCTTGCTGGATAATGTCGTGGGATGTCTCTACAATGGAGAAGGGGCACAGGTAAGAACATGATTGATCAAGGTATAAAACTGTACAGGGTGGTGGTGGGGAGGGGGGGGGGGGAGAAACTGGATAATGTTGTGGGATATGCCTCTACTTGGTAGAAGGGCCATAGGTAAGAACATGGTCAGGGGTGGCAGGGAAGGGGGGGGGCAGAAATTGTACATCGGCTGTCTATAATGTAATGGGATTAATCTACAATGGAGATTTGCTGCACTGGTGTCACATAATATAAATAGAGAATTTATCATCAAGATTGAAATTTGCCATGGCGTAATGTTGAGGCAAACATTTGTGACATGTTAAAAGTTCAGGGCGAAGATTGTTTGTTATATTGAAAGGGGGCAAGCAAAGTTTGGTAGACCATTTTGGAATCGTACACAATTTATTACACAGCTGTAGATAGGGCATTGATGTTTCTTGTTGCTGCTGTTTATTGCCAGGGGGTGGCAGTTGGAAAAGGGGTAGAGGTTATTTTTCAATATCGTTTGCCAACATTGGCCATTGCCAATAAAGTTACTCCTTGATTATTTTGATAATCTTGCAGCAACGAACAAGCGCAGCAGATACTGACCAGTCTAAAGGATCACCCTGATGCGTGGACCAGAGTGGACACTATCCTGGAATATTCCAAAAATGAACAAACTAAGGTAAAGGTACAGATGACAAAATGTACATGCAGACAGCGCCAACCCAGCTTGAAATGTGAGTGTGTGTGTGTGGGAGGGGGGGGGGGGACAATTGGCCTAAGTTGTCAAAAAGTGGCTGAAAAGAACAAAAAATAGGTAATTTTGTCAAAAGGTGGGGGACATGTCCCCCTGTCCCGCGGGATTGACGTCTATATGCATGCAGGGTGTAGCCCACCATACAGTGGTGGGGTATTTTGCATTTGGGCATGGATGATTAAAATGATTCAAATGCTGGAGTTTTTGGAACCCTATTATGATTGATCGATGGCATTCACGATTTAGGATATTTTTTTTATTAAAGAGGCGTTCTGTTTGCTATCTTAGTTTGAGGCCTACCATTAAAACAATATGTTTCCAAATGTTGAGTTGTATTGCTTCAGCGGTTTTGATATTCAAAGCAACGTGTACATATGTATAACAATGCCCCATTATAGGATGGTACATATACTTCCGGTTTGACCACAAATCACTATGTTTTTAGTTCACACTTAAATAAAAATATCTTGGGCGTTAAATTTCACTGGGAGAAAAATATATGAGTTTGTTTCTTTTTCTCTTTTTTTGTTTTTAAATTTCATGTAAATGTTGCTATAGTACTATGGACTTCAAATTCTGGAGACTGTGATCAAGACAAGATGGCGGGTGCTACCCAGAAACCAATGTGAAGGGATTAAAAAGTACACAGTGGGACTCATCATTAAAATATCTTCAGATCCAGACTCGCTAGGGGTAAGTAAGCCTGTGCTTTATTCCTTTTAAACTGGCATCCTAAAAATGATGCAAAGGGGATGCTAAATGGATGAAAGCTTGCAATTGAGACAAAATGGATTCCAAATTACTAAAAAAAGGATGCCAAGAATAACAAGAGGATGCCAAAAATGGTTGAAAGAGCATGCCTAGACTGAAAAAGAGATGCAGGGATGAAAAAGGGATGCCAAGAAATTGAAAGGATGCTGAAAATGGGGAAAAAAGCTTGCTAAGGCTGAAAAAGAGATGCAGGGATGAAAAAGGGATGCCAAGAAATTGAAAGGATGCTGAAAATGGGGAAAAAGCTTGCCTAGACTGAAAAAGAGATGCAGGGATGAAAAGGGATGCCAAGAAATTGAAAGGATGCTGAAAATGGGGAAAAAGCTTGCCTAGACTGAAAAAGAGATGCAGGGATGAAAAAGGATGCCAAGAAATTGAAAGGATGCTGAAAATGGGGAAAAAAGCTTGCTAAGGCTGAAAAAGAGATGCAGGGATGAAAAGGGATGCCAAGAAATTGAAAGGATGCTGAAAATGGGGAAAAAGCTTGCCTAGACTGAAAAAGAGATGCAGGGATGAAAAAGGGATGCCAAGAAATTGAAAGGATGCTGAAAATGGGGAAAAAGCTTGCCTAGACTGAAAAAGAGATGCTGGGATGAAAAAGGGATGCCAAGAAATTGAAAGGATGCTGAAAATGGGGAAAAAGCTTGCCTAGACTGAAAAAGAGATGCTGGGATGAAAAAGGGATGCCAAGAAATTGAAAGGATGCTGAAAATGGGGAAAAAGCTTGCCTAGACTGAAAAAGAGATGCTGGGATGAAAAAGGGATGCCAAGAAATTGAAAGGATGCTGAAAATGGGGAAAAAGCTTGCCTAGACTGAAAAAGAGATGCTGGGATGAAAAAGGGATGCCAAGAAATTGAAAGGATGCTGAAAATGGGGAAAAAGCTTGCCTAGACTGAAAAAGAGATGCTGGGATGAAAAAGGGATGCCAAGAAATTGAAAGGATGCTGAAAATGGGGAAAAAGCTTGCCTAGACTGAAAAAGAGATGCTGGGATGAAAAAGGGATGCCAAGAAATTGAAAGGATGCTGAAAATGGGGAAAAGCTTGCCAAGGCTGAAAAGGAGATGTTGGGGTGAAAAATGGATGCCAAGAAGCGGCATCCATTATACTAGGGTGACCTTGTCACATGACAGAAATCCCACAGATTTGAAAAGTGGCAGTATAAACAACTACTAATAGTAGGCATATCACCTCAAAAATAATCGCAGCAGAAACACGTTATTTAATGTTCCTACATTATTGAGCTTTATTAAAGCATCAAAATCAAAAAACAGAATTGAAATCGGTCAATGCATTGTGACGTAGTGTCAATTTAAAGATGCTCGTAGATGGAATGAAATCCTGCCACAAATGGCTGTAATGACAAAATTGGCACATTTCGAGATTTTGAAGGTATATTTGGACGCTTGCTTGAAAAAGCAGCGCGTTAATATAAATATCACATGTTAAATGCCTATCTTTCCTGACTTCGTTACAGAAAACAAAATTTAAAAATCTATCATTGAATAATTATAATAAATTAACCAAATATACTATTTTAGCAATTTCGGCCAATCTGCAGACAAATTAAATCTCAAAAATGACTAAGTTCAGCTAATTAATATGCAAAATTGATGCCAATAGAAAACCGTACATGATATAAAGGTGCGGGTTTTTTGCACACATATGTATGCAAAGTTCTTTCAATTGATAACAAAAAATACACAAAAAGTAATTAATTATGCAAATTAGGTAATTACAGCTAATTATGTATTTATGATTTTATTATGCAAACTAGGCATGAGTAATTTTAGGGTTTTTTTCAATATTTAATGAACGCCTGTTCATTCATCATAAATTTTTAAGTATGATCCTGTTATGAGGTTGAATAAATGAACTGCAGTTAATTATTTAAAACAATACAAAAAAATAAAAAGTTTGACATTTTGACGGTGTCTGGAATATAATTTTAATTTTACTGTAAACATGGTATGTGTTACCATTACTCAAAGCCAAGTCCGAAAAGTAAAAATTAAAATTCAGTTGCAATGAGACTTTAAATTAACATTTTGTCATCTGGATTAACATGGGAGGAGAATCAGTAAAAGCAATAGCCATTTTACTGTACCGCGTGATACAAAAATAGTATGGCCTTGGACACACACAATGGCTTAGTGCTATTGTGGTTTGGAAAATTACTCCCTAAAAATATCATTGATTAATGTTTTGCTTCAACTAGTTTTAGGAAGTGTTTCATTCGTTGTCGACGGAATTAATTTACATGCTAAGAAAGATTAGTATTTCAGCTAAATGGAAGTAAGTTCCTTTACTTCAATAGGCCTATATTTACTGATTTATGAGCGATCTTCAAAAATCCATAAAACAGTCAGTAACTCTTAAACAAAACAATTTTTAATTTTAAGGACCCGATGTTAGCCTCGGAAAGGCTTCACACACCATATATTAAAAATTTAAACAATTTGGATAAATGAAGCATATGAAGAAATTCATTTAATGACATGGATGTTTTCTAAAATTGGCCAAATTTGAAGCGCGCCCTTTTCAATTCACTGTTATGCTTGCATGCACAGTGTAGCAGAATTATTGTGCAGCCACTGTGACATACCTACTAATAGTCAAGACAATTTAATGAAAGTGATATTAATAATTGAGAACAGAGTGCAATGTGGATGGGGATGAGACTGTTAATTGGGTCATGAATTTGACACTGCTGCTTTTTTTTTGCAGAAAGAGAAAATTTACCTTGGTAAGTTAAACATGGTGCTGGTTCAAATCCTGAAGCATGAGTGGCCCAGGAATTGGACGTCGTTCATCAGCGATATCGTAGGAGCAAGTAAAACCAATGAATCACTCTGCCAAAATAATCTTGTCATACTCAAATTATTAAGGTAAGTAAAGATATATATTTAAAATTTTTGGATTTGGGGGGGGGGTGGTCAGCTCATGGATGGGGAGTAACGGTCATTTTGGTAGAGGTGTGCACTGTTATTCAAGGCAAGTTGAAATTCATTAAATGCTTGGATTTTCATGGAGGGTCTAATTCTCCTGAATGGGGGCACATCTTAACTTAACACGCTTCCAATGCAGAATTGTAACACTAATTATTTTCAGACTTTTGATGGTTTTACTTGTTAATTTCTGGAAATTACATGGAAACAAGAAATAAAATAAAAAATGTGAGAGAAATTAAGATGTATGTATAAAATTGCATGATTTTATGAACAATTTTGGTAGATTTGAAACAAACCTACCTCTTTTTTTTTTTTTTTTGTCACTGGATTTTTATTTTGTGTTGTGTTGCTGTCCATACACCATGTGTCCATTATGACCTTAACTGCTGCCCATACCTAACCATACATCACTAACCTTGACCACCAGCTTTGACCGATTTGTGTATATCCCAAAAATTTAACCATTTGTGCTCCTCACTCATGCACATATATTTTTTTTTGGGAGGGGGGGCTTTGGGGAACCAGCCCCCAGGGTAAAAAAGCAGGGGCGCCAATGAAGGGCTCTTCATTTTTTTTCAAACGACCGAGAAAAATTGAATTTTCTTCAGCCCCGGTTGGGGCGGCCACGGTATGCCACTGTCACTAAACTAGCTTCCAACCAGTCAGCACCACCATCATATCTGTTAATATTGCTACATGTATTTTCAAATAAAACTGATGAAAGGAACATAGCAGATGCTCTTTGTGTAGTAGGCCCCCTATAGGTAAGTTTCATGGGTTCGATTTCTCAAAGCTTGGCTAGTGGTCAGGCTTCCTATAGGCTAGCCCTACCAATGTGGATCCATTTTATTGATCTATCCTTCCAGGTAATGAATGATGTGAAATTGTAAGCACTGGTATATAGGACTAATTGGGCTTTTAAGCCTGATGGCTTAGGAAGCCTGACCACTAGCCATGCTTCGAAAAATCGGGCCATGAAGTCCATCATACCCACAAGCAAGGCATTAGCCAGAGGGGTGTCTTTAGGGTGTCCAAAATGGTCAAAAATACTTATTCTACAAAATCAGGGTGTCCACTTCCTATTCACTCCATTATAAAAATCTGAATTTCAGGGCGTCCAAATGACACCTGGACAACCCTCAAGCTAATGCCTTGCCCACAAGCCCCCACTGCCACATGGTCTACACCCCCCTTCCCTTTTAACAGCTTGATTTTCGGAACTGTCACATATTAATTTCTTGCTTTTTGTCTTTAATACAGTGAGGAGGTGTTTGATTTTGCTAGTGGTCAGATGACGCAAGTGAAAGCTAAACATCTCAAAGACAGCATGTGTAATGAATTCTCTCAGGTCTTCCAGTTATGTCAATATGTAATGGTAAGCTGTAATGCGCTATTCCACTTACAATCTACACCCCCACATCTAAAAGACAGCATGTGTAATGAATTCTCTCAGGTCTTCCAGTTATGTCAATATGTAATGGTAAGCTGTAATGCACTATTCCACTTACAATCTACACCCCCTACATCTAAAAGACAGCATGTGTAATGAATTCTCTCAGGTCTTCCAGTTATGTCAATATGTAATGGTAAGCTGTAATGCGCTATTCCACTTACAATCTACACCCCCTACATCTCAAAGACAGCATGTGTAATGAATTCTCTCAGGTCTTCCAGTTATGTCAATATGTAATGGTAAGCTGTAATGCGCTATTCCACTTACAATCTACACCCCCTACATCTAAAAGACAGCATGTGTAATGAATTCTCTCAGGTCTTCCAGTTATGTCAATATGTAATGGTAAGCTGTAATGCGCTATTCCACTTACAATCTACACCCCCTACATCTCAAAGACAGCATATGTGTAATGAATTCTCTCAGGTCTTCCAGTTATGTCAATATGTAATGGTAAGCTGTAATGCGCTATTCCACTTACAATCTACACCCCTACATCTAAAAGACAGCATATGTGTAATGAATTCTCTCAGGTCTTCCAGTTATGTCAATATGTAATGGTAAGCTGTAATGCGCTATTCCACTTACAATCTACACCCCCCTACATCTCAAAGACAGCATATGTGTAATGAATTCTCTCAGGTCTTCCAGTTATGTCAATATGTAATGGTAAGCTGTAATGCACTATTCCACTTACAATCTACACCCCCTACATCTAAAAGACAGCATGTGTAATGAATTCTCTCAGGTCTTCCAGTTATGTCAATATGTAATGGTAAGCTGTAATGCGCTATTCCACTTACAATCTACACCCCCTACATCTAAAAGACAGCATGTGTAATGAATTCTCTCAGGTCTTCCATTTATGTCAATATGTAATGGTAAGCTGTAATGCACTATTCCACTTACAATCTACACCCCCCTACATCTAAAAGACAGCATGTGTAATGAATTCTCTCAGGTCTTCCAGTTATGTCAGTATGTAATGGTAAGCTGTAATGCGCTATTCCACTTACAATCTACACCCCCTACATCTCAAAGACAGCATATGTGTAATGAATTCTCTCAGGTCTTCCAGTTATGTCAATATGTAATGGTAAGCTGTAATGCGCTATTCCACTTACAATCTACACCCCCTACATCTCAAAGACAGCATGTGTAATGAATTCTCTCAGGTCTTCCAGTTATGTCAATATGTAATGGTAAGCTGTAATGCTAATGGAACTTGATTGTTAGTTTCCTATTGACCGCCCGCATCACTTTTTCAATTTGACCAAAACTTTCATTATTTTTATAAAAAAGTAAATTATCTGAAAATTGAGATGGAAATAATTCAAAATTGAAACTCTCAAAATGTCTGATCCCCTGCTGATCATAATCAGCAGTTTTTCTTAGTTGTAAGGGTAGTGGATGTGGTAAATAATGGAAATTTACGGATTACCTCATCATGTTTCTGAGTGATAAAAAAATTGCAAATTTCTTTTCATTAAAATAAAAATAAATTCAAATCTTTTCTCATGATCTGTTGCAAAATGTCTGTAATGATGATCTAAGCATTTACCTGTTTTGAAATGATCTTTCATCAACAATATATACTTTAGTACTGGTGGGGTACCTAAATTTGGAGAAAGCTGTTCATAAAATCATTGATTTTGTTGACATAATGGATAATGAAAAGAGACCGAATAATGAATAATGAAATAGTGACCTCGTCCTTTTTTTCAAACATCCAATCGGAAACTAATAATAGGGATGCCCACTGTCCATACAGTTTCCACTAGAACGATTTTTCATTTACTGTGTGCGTGCACTCACACACGTATTGTCTATGGAGAAACTGATCGATACAAGAAATCCCAGGCCTGTTAAATGGCGTACATACTTGTTTTTGATCCAAATGTAGGCCTATATCAGGGTGTTTCAAGAAATTCCTGATTCCACGGAAAACATTAACCAAACTTTTTCCTGATTGGTCAGTAAATAGAGAGGACCTTCCTCCATGCAGAGATCAACTTTCTTTAATGAAAAATTTAATGAGATGAGAACTACAACATGTTGAAGTGACACCATTCCGTGCATCAGGTGTTCAAACGCAATTATCTCCGAATTTGGAGTGAATCAGACAAGCAAACTTACATAGTCATAAAATGTAACTATTTTTGAAGACAAAATGTACAGGATGTTAAAAAATTTAAGAATGTTTAAGCCTACCGTGGCCCATCTCAAATCATGCACTTCTCACTACCATGTCCATTTCATATGCTATCCATCATGGCTTCCATGCACACACAGTGTAATGCTCAATGTATTAAAGATAACCTTTGAGTTGGAGCAAATTTCTCAAAATTGGTAGTGATTAATATTACCAAACTTATGCCATGATGAAATATAATAATTTTTTAAGATAAAATGTGCTGACCGTAAAAGATTGAACAATGTTTAAGACTACCGCCATTCATTTGAAATAATGCACTTATTGTTCATCTCCTCTATGGAGATATTTTCCATGGCGGCCATCTATGATCATGCTTGCGGTTTCACCAAACAAACCATGGGTTTTGAGGTCTTATATTTTTTGTTGTATGTCAACAAAATCGATTAAATTTTCAGGATGATCTTATTTTCATGTTGTTATAAGCAAATATAATGTTCCAGATAACGCTAGTTAATAAATACATTAAGAAAAAAAGTACCTTAAAATTGCACTTTCTGTTAGTAATCCTTTTTGGACTTTAACTTTTTAACATGTTCTAGCAGCCCTTATATAAAACCGTAACACTCAAAAGGCCATATCTCTGGAATGAAACGTCCGATTAAGATTATTTAAACGCCAAAATGTTTCTTTCATCAATTCCCAGCCAATTAGTTAGGTCTGAATCAATTTAAAAGTACTTCAATTTTTAGTGGACATGCCTACTAATAATCGAGTTCCATTGGCCTAATGCGCTATTCCACTTACAATCTACACCCCCTACATCTCAAAGACAGCATGTGTAATGAATTCTCTCAGGTCTTCCAGTTATGTCAATATGTAATGGTAAGCTGTAATGCGCTATTCCACTTACAATCTACACCCCTACATCTCAAAGACAGCATGTGTAATGAATTCTCTCAGGTCTTCCAGTTATGTCAATATGTAATGGTAAGCTGTAATGCGCTATTCCACTTCCAATCTCCACCCCCACATCTCAAAGACAGCATGTGTAATGAATTCTCTCAGGTCTTCCAGTTATGTCAATATGTAATGGTAAGCTGTAATGCGCTATTCCACTTACAATCTACACCCCCTACATCTAAAAGACAGCATGTGTAATGAATTCTCTCAGGTCTTCCAGTTATGTCAATATGTAATGGTAAGCTGTAATGCGCTATTCCACTTACAATCTACACCCCCTACATCTCAAAGACAGCATGTGTAATGAATTCTCTCAGGTCTTCCAGTTATGTCAATATGTAATGGTAAGCTGTAATGCACTATTCCACTTACAATCTACACCCCTACATCTAAAAAGACAGCATGTGTAATGAATTCTCTCAGGTCTTCCAGTTATGTCAATATGTAATGGTAAGCTGTAATGCGCTATTCCACTTACAATCTACACCCCCTACATCTCAAAGACAGCATGTGTAATGAATTCTCTCAGGTCTTCCAGTTATGTCAATATGTAATGGTAAGCTGTAATGCGCTATTCCACTTACAATCTACACCCCCTACATCTCAAAGACAGCATGTGTAATGAATTCTCTCAGGTCTTCCAGTTATGTCAATATGTAATGGTAAGCTGTAATGCGCTATTCCACTTACAATCTACACCCCCCTACATCTCAAAGACAGCATATGTGTAATGAATTCTCTCAGGTCTTCCAGTTATGTCAATATGTAATGGTAAGCTGTAATGCGCTATTCCACTTACAATCTACACCCCCTACATCTCAAAGACAGCATGTGTAATGAATTCTCTCAGGTCTTCCAGTTATGTCAATATGTAATGGTAAGCTGTAATGCGCTATTCCACTTACAATCTACACCCCCTACATCTAAAAGACAGCATGTGTAATGAATTCTCTCAGGTCTTCCAGTTATGTCAATATGTAATGGTAGCTGTAATGCGCTATTCCACTTACAATCTACACCCCCTACATCTAAAAGACAGCATGTGTAATGAATTCTCTCAGGTCTTCCAGTTATGTCAATATGTAATGGTAAGCTGTAATGCGCTATTCCACTTACAATCTACACCCCTACATCTAAAAGACAGCATGTGTAATGAATTCTCTCAGGTCTTCCAGTTATGTCAATATGTAATGGTAAGCTGTAATGCGCTATTCCACTTACACCCCCCCACATCTCAAAGACAGCATATGTGTAATGAATTCTCTCAGGTCTTCCAGTTATGTCAATATGTAATGGTAAGCTGTAATGCGCTATTCCACTTACAATCTACACCCCCCCTACATCTAAAAGACAGCATGTGTAATGAATTCTCTCAGGTCTTCCAGTTATGTCAATATGTAATGGTAAGCTGTAATGCGCTATTCCACTTACAATCTACACCCCCCTACATCTAAAAGACAGCATGTGTAATGAATTCTCTCAGGTCTTCCAGTTATGTCAATATGTAATGGTAAGCTGTAATGCACTATTCCACTTACAATCTACACCCCCTACATCTAAAAGACAGCATGTGTAATGAATTCTCTCAGGTCTTCCAGTTATGTCAATATGTAATGGTAAGCTGTAATGCCGCTATTCCACTTACAATCTACACCCCCTACATCTAAAAGACAGCATGTGTAATGAATTCTCTCAGGTCTTCCAGTTATGTCAATATGTAATGGTAAGCTGTAATGCGCTATTCCACTTACAATATATACACCTCCATAATGGAAAATGAGCATTTTGGCACAAATTTGATCTCACAGATAAATTTATCAAGTCTTTGCCATTCTAAATATGTATACTTTTTTATATACTTTACACCAACAAGTTTCCATAATTCCAGGGTTAAGACCACCCTTAAGATCACCATTAGTTTTATAAGAGCAATATTTCTCTGTGTCCTGTCTAAGTACTTATAATATATTATGGAGTGTAATCCATTATTTATTTCTTACTCCTAACACCAAAATGGAAAACAATATGAGCAAGTACTAAATAATGCATAAGGTAATTAGTTGACTGAGAACAATGATGCCGCCAAATGTAGTTGTCATATGTCCTTTTTGTATTTTCAACATTTTCTTAGATACATAAATTTTACGCATCCAAGAAAATGTTGAAAATACAGTTGCTTGCAATTTCTAATAAGCAATTTCTCCCCTTATATTTCAGGATAACTCCCAAAGTTTTACATTGGTTTCATCTTGTTTGGAAACACTTCTAAGATTTCTTAATTGGATACCTCTTGGGTACATCTTTGAAACAAAACTTATCAGTACTTTAATTTATAAAGTAAGTATATAACAGGACATATGAGCTCATATGTGACACGATCTGATCCAATCAGACCAAAGTCGGCAATAATGAAATTGAGATATAGGCAAGAATATAAGGAGCACAAATACCACGAAGATTAAGAAAATGCACATAAAAAGTTCATAACTTTGCATCAAGTATGCCTGGCATATAGGGATTTCAACATGTGTAGGCACTTAGCAAGTTAGGAATGTTAAAAACTAAAATCAAAATTTCTAACTTTGGACTGAGCGGACCAGATCATATGATGTCACATAAAATAGCAATCTTTGTTTCTGTTAAACTGTTGTTGCTTGTTAGGAAGATTGTAATGGAAGATATACATTTTTAATGCTTTGGCACATTTGATTTTATGCTCTGAACTATTTTGTGGTGTTAACTGCCACATTTAAGCAAATTTGAAAATGATGACTCTTGACCTAGTCATGTGATCAGTTACCCCGGTATGCAATTTGATAGGTTTGATATACTTTGTATCCCCCAGTCCAACTTCTTTTATTTGTTTATTTTTTATTCCATGTAAAATTATATGCATTTTTTTTCATGCAGTTCTTGAATGTGCCACTATTTCGAAATACAACCTTAAAATGTCTGACAGAGATTGCGGGAGTGACAGTGAGCCAGTATGAACAACAATTTGTTGTCATGTTTACCCTTACTATGACACAACTTAAACAGGTAAGTAATCATTGATTGATTGATTGATTGACTAATTTGTTGACTGAGATAGCGGGGTGACAGTGAGCCAATATGAACAACAATTTGTTGTCATGTTTACCCTTACTATGACACAACTTAAACAGGTAAGTAATCATTGATTGATTGATTGATTGATTGATTGACTAATTTGTTGACTGAGATAGCGGGAGTGACAGTGAGCCAATATGAACAACAATTTGTTGTCATGTTTACCCTTACTATGACACAACTTAAACAGGTAAGTAATCATTGATTGATTGATTGATTGATTGATTGACTAATTTGTTGACTGAGATAGCGGGAGTGACAGTGAGCCAATATGAACAACAATTTGTTGTCATGTTTACCCTTACTATGACACAACTTAAACAGGTAAGTAATCATTGATTGCTTAATTGATTGATTGATTGACTGATTTGTTGACTGAGATAGCGGGAGTGACAGTGAGCCAATATGAACAACAATTTGTTGTCATGTTTACCCTTACTATGACACAACTTAAACAGGTAAGTAATCATTGATTGATTGATTGATTGATTGACTAATTTGTTGACTGAGATTGCGGGAGTGACAGTGAGCCAATATGAACAACAATTTGTTGTCATGTTTACCCTTACTATGACACAACTTAAACAGGTAAGTAATCATTGATTGATTGATTGATTGACTAATTTGTTGACTGAGATAGCGGGAGTGACAGTGAGCCAATATGAACAACAATTTGTTGTCATGTTTACCCTTACTATGACACAACTTAAACAGGTAAGTAATCATTGATTGATTGATTGATTGATTGATTGACTAATTTGTTGACTGAGATAGCGGGAGTGACAGTGAGCCAATATGAACAACAATTTGTTGTCATGTTTACCCTTACTATGACACAACTTAAACAGGTAAGTAATCATTGATTGATTGATTGATTGATTGATTGATTGAATAGTTGGTTGACTGAGATAGCGGGAGTGACAGTGAGCCAATATGAACAACAATTTGTTGTCATGTTTACCCTTACTATGACACAACTTAAACAGGTAAGTAATCATTGATTGCTTAATTGATTGATTGATTGAATAGTTGGTTGACTGAGATTGCGGGAGTGACAGTGAGCCAGTATGAACAACAATTTGTTGTCATGTTTACCCTTACTATGACACAACTTAAACAGGTAAGTAATCATTGATTGATTGATTGATTGATTGATTGATTGAATAGTTGGTTGACTGAGATTGCGGGAGTGACAGTGAGCCAGTATGAACAACAATTTGTTGTCATGTTTACCCTTACTATGACACAACTTAAACAGGTAAGTAATCATTGATTGCTTAATTGATTGATTGATTGAATAGTTGGTTGACTGAGATTGCGGGAGTGACAGTGAGCCAATATGAACAACAATTTGTTGTCATGTTTACCCTTACTATGACACAACTTAAACAGGTAGGTAATCATTGATTGATTGATTGATTGATTGATTGATTGACTAATTTGTTGACTGAGATAGCGGGAGTGACAGTGAGCCAATATGAACAACAATTTGTTGTCATGTTTACCCTTACTATGACACAACTTAAACAGGTAAGTAATCATTGATTGATTGATTGATTGATTGATTGAATAGTTGGTTGACTGAGATAGCGGGAGTGACAGTGAGCCAGTATGAACAACAATTTGTTGTCATGTTTACCCTTACTATGACACAACTTAAACAGGTAAGTAATCATTGATTGATTGATTGATTGATTGATTGAATAGTTGGTTGACTGAGATAGCGGGAGTGACAGTGAGCCAGTATGAACAACAATTTGTTGTCATGTTTACCCTTACTATGACACAACTTAAACAGGTAGGTAATCATTGATTGATTGATTGATTGACTAATTTGTTGACTGAGATAGCGGGAGTGACAGTGAGCCAGTATGAACAACAATTTGTTGTCATGTTTACCCTTACTATGACACAACTTAAACAGGTAAGTAATCATCGATTGGTTGATTGATTGGTTGATTGATTGAATAATTTGTCAAAATTAATCAATTCAATCAAAATTGAATAAAAATTATGTGAAAATAAATCAAAAGTGTATGTGTGCTTTGCTCGATTAATTTAATAATTGATCAAAATTGATAAATTAAATTAAAATTGCTTTCTTGCATGCTTCATTGATTGATAGGAATTGGAATTTTATCTTTCTATTAACAGATGCTGCCTTTACATACCAACGTCAAACAAGCCTATGCGACCGGGCGAGATGAAGAACAAAACTTTATTCAGAATCTCAGCATATTCCTGAGCACTTTCTTCAAGGAACATGTGTCTTTAATTGAAAGGAAGCCTGATCTCCAGGATGTGTTGATTGAGGTACATTTAGGAAACATGGTTCTCAGTGGCAACACCAGAAATTATTTTATTATTTACTTAAAATTGAAAATGTTCATAATTTTGTGTTTTTATGTGTGGGGGGGGTGTCAGGGGTATCCAAAGATTCATGTGTATAGGGTTATTTTCAGGAAGTACTGCATGAACATAACATGAACGGGAAATCTAAAGAAGGAAATTTGAGAGTGCTACGGTCCATGCTTACAGATGATAACCCCTTGTCAATGACAAGTGGGACCCTGGGTCTGATCATATCAGATTGTGGTTTTCGACAAGGCACTTCTTGTTTATAGAAAAGAACTAGATTCAGTTTTCTATGACCTATATAATGACCTCTGTTTACTTCCAACAGGCACACCAGTACCTGATTCTCATATCCGAAGTAGATGAAACAGAGATTTTCAAAATATGCCTGGAATATTGGAATTCACTATCATCTGATCTCTATCGAGAGGGTCCGTTCCCTTTCTCTCCTTTAAGGATTGGTAATCATTCACAGGCTGTACCAGAGAGAAGGGTCTTCTACCAGCCCATCTTATCTAAGGTAAGATTAAGAAGTCAGAGCTAAAAAACGAATTTAGTTACATTTTTAATAGGACTCTGTTGATCTTTTGGATTGTTCCCTAATGCCTTGGAGTGAGAATAAACTGTCAAATGAATTTTGTTTCTTCTGTCAGGCAACATGAATTGCATAGCTGTAGCTAGGGTGAGGTGTGTGTGTGTGGGGGGGGGGGGGTAAATTAAGGGTAAATATTGTTCAGGGTAATTTTGAATAAACATTTAAATTTTAATATAAATTTGTTCAAAACCAAATGGATTGATTGATTAATTGCTTGACTAATTATTTGATTTATTGATTGATTGCTTGACTGATTTCCAGGTAAGACGAATCATGATTTCCAAGATGGCTAAGCCAGAAGAAGTCTTGATTGTTGAGAATGATCAGGGTGAAGTGGTGAGGGAATTCATGAAAGACACTGACTCAATCATCATGTATAAGAATATGAGAGAAACACTTGGTGAGTAGAGGGGATGGGTGGGGGGGCAGGGGAGAGAGGGGTCAGGCCCCTAAAATTAAGGTAAAAAAGAAAGGAAATGAATGTGGAATGAAGCAACCCGACAATATCTTCATGAGCGGGCTCTCTTTCAAAAACCTGGATCCATGCCTTGTGAGTAGACCTGTTCTGGTGGTGTTTTACTTGAACCAATGAGGTAGACCCAAAGAGTACCAACTCTGCCATGTTTGTGTGTCGATCATGGAGTGCAAAATTGTATACTCTGGATTATTTCGCCATGCGCTCCAACAATCTTCGTTCAAGAAGGTTTTAATGGAAGGTCAGTGAGTTAGGGTTAGTATTTTCCTATGGTCAGTGTTTTAGGTTGGACATATATCATGTATATGAAGGCCTGCTCGATGATGACAATACATGATAGTATGCGAATGCCCTCCTCTCCCCCAGGAGAACAAGTTTGCAATGCTTTATGACGTATCATGCTGGACTCAACCTATTCATGCTTGGTGATCATTTGTACAAAAAATCTATGCTTGTCCATATTAATAATTTTTTGTACAATTTCGTTCCCAGTTTACTTAACTCATTTGGACTATGCCGACACAGAACAAATAATGACAGAAAAACTTCAACTACAAGTCAATGGGCAGGAGTGGTCATGGAAGAATCTCAACACAGTAAGATATAAAGCCTTAGTATTGTATAAAGCTGTAATTTTCACTGTGATCATATGTTCGCAGATTTTATTATGACACAAGCATGATTAATCTATCTTCTGGTCTAAAGGACTGCAATAATTATGAGCCCCCCTTTCTGCCCCCCTTTGCACATGCCAAATGTTTGGGTTTCTAGTTTGCAAACTTTTATTGGTATATATTATATGATACGTGCATAGCGGGCAAAAAGTTTTGCATATTTTAACATTTCTGTACTGTTTTCCTTAGCCTTTTTAGGGCAAGTTTTTTAAAATGTGCCCCCGTAGATTTGTGTCAAAAAATGCTTGCTGGAATGCCCCCTTTCGACTTGCCAAATTGCTAACCCTCTCTTTTGGCTTGCCAATAAATCTTGTCTTCAATCTTACCCCCGGGGCTCATAATTACTGCGCAGCCGTAATATATCTTTAAGCTGGGGGTGAACATTACTCTGATTTTCATTTGTGTCATTCTTTGCTCCAGTTATGCTGGGCTATTGGCTCTATTAGTGGTGCTATGCACGAGGAGGACGAAAAGCGCTTCCTGGTAACCGTCATCAAAGATCTACTGGGTCTCGTTGAACAAAAGAGAGGGAAAGACAACAAGGCCATCATCGCATCCAACATCATGTATGTGGTGGGACAGTATCCTCGCTTCTTGAGGGCGCATTGGAAGTTCCTCAAAACGGTCGTCAACAAACTCTTTGAATTCATGCATGGTAAGGCACTGCATCCAAATTGGGCTGTTCAAGTTGCCCCCTATGCCCCCTATGGAAGACCAGTGGCATATTAACTTTGGGTCAGGGTGCCCGAGTTAAAAGTAGATCGGGTGCCCCTAAACCCAAGTGTGCATGGTGCAGCGAACCAATAAACTCTGTTGCTCTGTGGGTCAGAATATTTGTATACATTTTTAATGTGCATAGGGTCATTTCGAAATGACCAAAGCTATTGCAAAATAATGTATAGTTTGATCAGCTCATAATAGGCGGGAAATGTTAGGCTTTTACCACTACGCCGAAAAGTAGACCCACGTTAGTTAAGAGTGCTATTAGTTGACCTGTCTGGTCTATATTTACAGTGTGTTAAAGAAAGTAGACAAAGTATAGGACTTGAATTAATAATTTGTGATGCTTGTGGCAAGATGTCACAAGACAATTCTAAAAATAAAAATATTTTGATATTAATCCGCGATGTTATAATATACTATAATATACATTGGTCTCAGATTTTTCATCCCTATTGTCTTTGACAGAAACACATGATGGTGTACAAGATATGGCATGCGATACTTTCATCAAAATCGCCCAGAAATGTCGTCGCCATTTTGTGCAGGTGCAGGTTGGAGAAGTGATGCCATTTATTGAGGAGATTTTAGCCAGCATCAACACAATCATTTGTGACTTGCAACCTCAGCAGGTAAGCTGATTGTATGTGTACAAGCTTTTGGACTCACAGACCCCCCTTCACAAAAGCAAAATTAATCACAATTCAAGTTTGCATGACTAATCCAAGTACCAAAGGAGCCTTCACAGATTTAGGCGCTATTTGATAGCAGCACAAAAATTTGTAGACAGCATTCAGTATTAATACATGTTCTATGCAATTATGATGAATTTTTTAAAATTTATGTCCATGTATTTTTTTGTCTGTTTCAGGTGCACACATTTTATGAAGCTGTTGGCTACATGATCAGTGCGCAGACAGACAGTGTAGTACAAGAACATCTGATAGAGAAATACATGCTATTACCAAACCAAGTCTGGGATGGCATTATACTTCAAGCGACAAAGGTAATGCCCCTGTCAGACTTTCCTGCTGCTTGCATATCTTGGTAGGCTAATTGGGTTACTGTGCTTTTATAGCTGCATTATTGAATGATGCTAAATTGTTTACTTTATGTGTCTCAGGTCATAGAGGTCTATTAAGTCGGGTAAAAGTGAGGTGAGGCTTACATGTACATTACATTCCCTGAGTACACTAATATGATATTTAGTCCGCTCCAAATAATTGTGCGGTAGACTCTATTCATGCTCGATCGTTCACCTGTGTAGAAATGGCCTTGAGCACATAAAATAGGGAGCATAACAATTAAGAGCAAGCCCCGAAATTTCAGTGTAAAACTACAGAAGGTAAACTGTTACGTCTCATTTGCATAATAAGGATCAAGTTTAATAAGAGCCAACACCCGTTATATCAATATATGTGGTTTCTCATATGGGCTTATGCCTGTGTGCAGCACTCTCTAAAGCACTTTTATATATGCAAAGACTGGTGTCCGTGTCAAACAATTCAGTTGTTACACATCATGATCATGAACTTATGTCTCAAAAGCTTTTTATTTAAATTTTCGTCCCATATAGGATGTTGCCATTTTACAAGACCATGAGCATGTGAAGCAACTGGCTAGTATATTAAAGACCAATGTGAGAGCCTGCAAGGCTGTGGGACATCCATTTGTAACACAGGTAGGTATCTATATACTTAAATAGTTATCATTAACACAAAGATGCTTGACAATTTTGTTCACTCGTCATTTTGGTCTACATTTTGTGACAGATCATTGTGAGTATACCAAACCATTTCCTTAATTCACACTGTATCCTATGATCTGAATCTTTTACATATGTGACACGATCTGGTGGAGGCCAAAGGGATGTTTATCAGGCTTATGATGGCATAGATGGATTGGTTGGCTGTCCAGATGAACTCAAAACTTGCTGCAGTGATAGCTAGTATACATGATAACCTTTGGTGCTGTATAGCTTGCTGTTATAATTATCATCTGCATCAGGCTTATGTATGAATATGAATGATTATATAGTGTGTTTACCTCCCTCAGTAATTTAGATATTGTTTTTATTGTAGCTCTGAATGTAAATGATGAGATATTTCAAACTACATTTTCAGAAAGGAAATGATCAAGGAATCCATCTAACATAACAGATTCCTGAAAAAATGTGACACGTACGATCTGGTCCATAGGGGCCAAAGGCGGCAAACTTGAAACTGAGATAAAGGCAAAAACATGGAGTAAAAAACAATAATATACATAAGAAAATACACATCACAAAACTTTAGAACCAAGTATGCTAGACCTTTGGATTTTTCAGTAGGCCTATTATGATAGCATAATGTTACTACAAGGTAATACTAAGTTATAGTAACTCAAATGCCTCCTTTGGCCCCCATGGAGCAGATCATGTCACAAATTAAGTTTTTGAGAAAATCTTAAAATATGATTTTACTTTATTGATTCGAGGAAGGTATATGGACTATAGTAATGGAGATGAGTCTTTGTTGCACTGAGCCCAAATGTAGAGGGCCGATTTGATGCACCACATATGTGACACGATCTGGTCCATGGGGGCCAAAGGAGACATTTTTGAAAATTGAGTTACTGTAATTATTACATTATACATACAATAGGCTATCATTTACTGAAAACACCAAAGGTCTAATTAGTTATGAAGTTTTTGATGCCTATTTTCTTATGTATTTCATTATTTTTTACTCCATATTATTACCTTTATCTCAGTTTCAAATTTGCCATCTTTGGCCCCCATGGACCAGATAGGGTATGTCACATATTATTGTTTGTTTTCTTTTCATCATCAGCTGGGCAGGATCTACCTTGATATGTTAAATGTGTACACATGTATGAGTGAGAACATCTCTACAGCAATAACCAATGGGGGTGAGGTGGTCACTAAACAGCTGGTGATCGGTAGCATGAGGACCGTCAAGAAGGAGACATTGAAGCTGATATCAGGCTGGGTCAACAGGTCTACTGACCCTCAACTGGTAAGATTGGCTGGCTGGATTTTGCATTTAGCAGTTTTACCACAAATTCTGTCTGTCGGACTGACAGAATATACGGATTTTGTTTATAATTTTCTAATATTTATGTTTTATGGGTGATGTTCCTGTTATGTGCCAGGGAAACACCTTTTGTGAAATAGAGGGATCATTAAAATGACCCTTAAATGCACCTACCAAAACTTTAAAAACAACCCTTTTTCTTGAAAATAGGCGTTTTTGATCCCCCTAAAAGGATTTGTGCGTTTCGCCTTCACCCTTAATTTGTGTTTTTCTTGTCACATATATGTACACTGTGAAACTTGAGTGGCCCCCTGGCTATGAATGGTTCCTATAACAATATTAAAATGATAACTGGTTATATTCTATACCATTCTGTTTATAGGTGTGTGTCAACTTCATCCCACCATTACTGGAAACAATTCTACTAGACTACAAGAGTAACGTGCCTGCTGCCAGAGAGCCAGAGGTTCTTAGCACAATGGCCACTATATTGAACAAACTGGAGGTAAGTTGTACTCTGCACTCCCAGGTAAAATCACAGTACCGGTAACAGATATTCTGACCGTTTTTACTTGGGCAGCATTGTGATTTTGAATTGATTTGCTGCCAAGCAGAAAATAGAAATAATTGTGTCTTTCTGGGAACGGATAAACAAAAATGTCACACATTGATAGGGGTGTTTAAGCAGTGGACATACAATGATGTTTTTCACGGGGGCAAGGGGGAAGTGAATTACAGAGGGGTAAAATTAACACATTTTGTGCGATATTGCTGCAAATAGTTGAAACACCAAATCTGCAGTGGAAACACACATTTCAAAATAATTAAACACAATGCATGTGATCAAGTTTTTGTTTTGGCAAAGAAGGTTTGATACAGTACAACTATTGAACTAAATTGTCATCATTATTAAACTTACAGTTAATCATTTATAATTATCTCTTACATGGCTATCTTATAGCTGAAATCCCAAAGATATTTGATGTGGTATTCAGATTTGTTTAAGATTATTGAAGGTCATTCTGTTTATATTAGAAGCAGAAGTATAGATTTTCATTGTTTTATTATAATAACCTTTTCTTTCCTCACCAACAGGGCCACATCACATCAGAAATTCCAAAGATATTTGATGCTGTATTCGAGTGTACATTAGAAATGATCAACAAGAACTTTGAAGAGTTTCCTGAACACAGGACCAACTTTTTCCTCTTATTACAAGCTGTTAACAGTCACTGCTTCACAGCACTTCTCAATATTCCTCCCAGGCAGTTTAAACTTGTGCTAGATTCTATCATCTGGGCGGTGAAACATACAATGAGAAATGTAGCCGACACTGGTGAGTAATCTGGCTGAGCAGGAGGCTATTAAATTTGGTGCATGAGGTCCCTGGTTCAATTCTCGTCGCCGTGACTTGCTGGGGTATTGAATTTGAGAAAAAAAAAGTCTGAATTTAATTGGCAACATCTGTAGATTAAATTCAAACTTCCAGGCATGAGCAAAATTTGTTGATTTTGCCCCCCCCCTTCACTTTGCCACCCCCCCACCTCCAATTCCTGGCACCACCACTGGTGAAAAGTGATTGATCCCCCTCCTTGATCTGCTTAAAATGTTTGTTCTCCACCTTAGCACACAAGCCACATTTTTAATCCGTAAATGATTTAACCTATAAAACTGGAATTTATGATTAAGCATAACAAGTGGGAAATTTTGCACATTTGAATGTCTTTTTTTTTCCCTTTTAGATAGGAAAATCATATTGAAAAAGCCTGAAGACAAAAGTGCCTGATAAATGTGATTCTAAACTTTCTTGCCCAGAGCATCCCCTTCCATTTAACCCTATGGAATCATAATTATTTTTGCATATTTTTTCAGTACACTGAAATACCAGTAGGCATTTATAGGTAAAAATAAATTTGATGTTTCATAAAGATTTGAAAAAGAGTTGTGCATATGGTTAGCCACATAACTCATATGTTAAATGTGAGGCTTTTTTATTTTATTTTTTTTATACAGGGTTATCAATCTTGTATAGTATGTTACAAAATATCTGGCAAAACAGGTACGCAGCACAGAGCTTCTACCAAACCTATTACACCGATATCTTACAACATGTTCTCTCTGTGGTCACAGACAGCTCACATACTGCTGGTGAGTTCAGAGTCTATATATCTGATATCAGGAGGGTGAGAGTTCATAAGGGCAATGTCGGGACTCCGGGTTATACCACTGTTTGACCTAGGATACACACACCTGCCATTTTGCCCAGGGGTCACTCCCATTGTGGCCTGTACACCATCCGCGATAATCAACTTTTGAAAAGCACCCTAAACAAGGATTTACCCCTTGGGTAAAACGATACCCTAAACAGGTAAACACGCACCTGTTTTCACGCCCTAAAAAGGAATCATACCCTAAATTTCATTTCCACGTATTAGCCAGTGCAAGTTTGCTACCTTTTTTCCTGTTTTTCATGTTTTTGATACCCTAAACACGATACGCGTGTATTGTGCTTACCCACGAAAAACTACCCTTTTTACGCGTTTTTATTATCGCGGATGGTGTACAGGCCACAATGGGAGTGACCCCTGGGCCATTTTGTAATTATTAACGCATGTTTCCATGTTAAGGTTTCCACCGGATAGTTTGTGGCTAGTCTAGCCCCTTTGACCATACGTAAGAATAATTGACATGCATCGTTCTAGCTACATCAGGAAGATGTTTAAATGTGATGCGTAGATATCTCAAACCTTGCTGTCATATTGGATAGATTTACCAAGCAATAGTTTGTAAAGTACTAAATATTATACTTATATTTAGTAATTGGAAATCGGGAACATTTTTACAAATCAATGTAGTGAGAGTGCCTAGGTGACCTAATCTACTAAACCTTTAACGTTTTTACTATGAACTCCTAACCCTCCTGTTGTCTAGAACCATCATACACACACTTGAATCGTCACATTTCTGTCGCTCATCCCATTGTTAAACAAAAATCCCTGCCTATATCTATAACTTAAGGCATAGAGGTTAGAGCCAAAGATAGCCGACTCAGAATTGCACCATTCTTTACGTTATAGTAAATCGGGGGGGGGGGGGGGGGGTATTCAGTACAAAATTACCATTATGAAAATGGGTTGCAAACATGGGTATATAACATTTTTGATCATTTGGTATATCAATGAACAAAGCCAATATTCGTATTTCTGGGTTTCAAAATTTGGTGCGAATGTTAATGCAGCCCAACAACTTTTTTGGCCTCAGCAACAAGCATGCAAAAAATTACTGTGGAATATAGCCACTAGGCCCCTATGTCTGCTTACATTTTGTGAAGTGATCTGTGAAAACTCTTCGCATGGTGAAATTTTTGAGTTTTGTAGACAAAAAACATGTAACACTTTTTAGAAATGTTTTATAAGGATTGAAAACAATAATAGTTAAGAATTTTTAAAACTCTTTAACTATTTCCTTATAAAAAGGTTAAAACCTTTATTATCTTAAAAAAAACAATAGGATAATGCGACATGTTGAGGGTTTCACAGATTACATCACATAAATGTTCAAATGTTTTCAACAACGAATACACCAAATTAAATTTTAACTTGGAGCTACTGTAAATGTGGTCTATGATTAGCAGATTGAGGCTTTGCTAATATTAAATATGTTTGATGATTTTGCTTATTTCTGTAGGTTTGACGATGCATGCTAGCATTCTGGCATACATGTTCAGTTTAGTGGAGAACAAAAAACTGACAGTGAAGTTAGGAACAAACCAAGTCAACAAGGACAATGAACAATATGTAAAAGACTTCACTGCAAGTTTACTCAAGACAGCTTTCCCACACTTACAAAGGTATATTAGCAAGGAGGGGGGACCTTTGTAGGCACAAGAATACCAAGTTTTCATCAAACGTAAGCAAATTTGCTTATCTGGTATGTTGAGGGTCCATTTCATGCGGCTACCAGGCCCCTGGTGGTTGAAAGTTTCTGGACATGCCCTCAATTGTTGCAGGTTTAAATGTGTTCTATTGATCCCAATAACAATAGAAACCAGACTCAATTGCTGGCCCTACCAGGCAATAGGCAATTGACAGGCAGTTAGGTTTTGAAGCCACCCCTAAACTTGCAGCCTTGAGAGCACAATGTTATCATAAGGTATTTACGTTTGAGAAAAGTTTCAGGTCAACTAGGGTTAACTGTTGGTCATCTGGGATTTAAATTATTGAGCATTAGGTGGAGGCGCCTTAGTGTTAGGTTTGGATATTTAATTATGTTCTTTATTTTCCACCTGGCTTACCGGGGTGGAAAATAAAGAATATAATTAAATATCCAAACCTAACACTAAACAGCGCCTCCCCCTAATGACTTTCATCTGGTATTGTTGGCTTTTAACAGAGAATTCTGAATAATTATGAGAAAATTCTACAAAAAATTATAGTCATATGTGATGCGATCAAGCAAAATCAGTCGGAACTCGGTAATATTGATTTTGAGATATAGCCATGCAAAGGAAATATTTCGTTTTGTTTCCTGTTGTTTTGGAAACTCTTTAATTGCTCATATCTTTGGAACTGGTTGTTCAATTTCAATGGGGTTTCCTGCCAAATCCAGATTTGTAAATGCTTTTTACTATCCTATAAGAAACTGAAAATTTAATATTTCTGAGTTCCGACTGATTTTGCTTGATCGCATCACATATTGCCATCAAAACCTGTTATATAATAGCTATACTACAAGGGAACAAACTGACAGTTTGATGTCCTATAAATAAATGAAATTACTTTTGTTAGGGGGCTGACCAACTTCCCTGCTTACAACGCAAGTGTGAAATGTTGATTCCATCCAGAAAAATCAACTTTGACTGATATTTGAACTAGTTTTATACAAACATAATCAAAACTCTTTGACCCCCATCCTTCCCCCTAATGAAAGGACTTCCATTTACAGGACATCATCAAACTTTTGGTTTGTTCCCTAAGTGCTTAACATATATTGACATATCACTGGAACTGCTGCGAGATTTCATAAATCAGGTGAGCTTTTAATAAAATACATTTGTCTATTTTCAGTGCCCAGATCCGTGTCTTTGTGCAAGGCCTATTCAGCCTGAATCAGGATATTCCTGCATTCAAGGAGCACTTACGAGATTTTATAGTGCAAATCAAGGTGAGATGTCTACCATTTTTATTAAAAAACTATGGGCAGCAGCCGCGGATCCAGAGATGAAAAAATACGGGGCGCAAAATAGGGATGAGATTTCTAGAGGGCGATTGAACCATATGGCATGGCGATCATCGTGTGGCGCTTGCTTGCGACGCAGGGGGTGTCTGAGGGGTGATGTGCCCCCCTCAGAGGTGAGAAACTTTTGCAAAATGACGACCTAATTGAGACCATTTGGTGGACAATTTTGACACTATTATTGTGTAAAATTTGAGTTTGAAACCCGTTCGTGGACAAGTTTTCAATATTATTGTATAAATTCAATTGCTTGCGTGACACAGGTTGGTGTCTGAGGGGATGTGCCCCTTCAGAAGTGAAAATTTTTGCAAAATGAAGACCTAATTGAAGCCATTTGGTGGACTATTTTGACCCTATTATTGTCTAAAATTTGAGTTTAAAAGAGCGGAAAATTTGTGAAATGACCATGTGGGCTCATTTCCCATTCGTGGACAAGTTTTCAATATTATTGTATAGGCCTAAATTGCTTTAAACAAAATGTTCCGGGTATCCATAGCATAAAGGAAAGGGTAACTTCTTTATACATACGCAGGGGGGTGTCTGAGGGGGGATGTTCCCCCTCATAAGTTGGAAAAGTTTGCAAAATGAAGGACCAATTGAAGCCATTTGGTGGACGATTTTGACACACTATATCAGGCCTATTGTGTAAAATTTTAGTTAGATAAAGTTGGAAATGTGTGAAAATGAAGGCCCAATCGAAGCCATCCCATTCGTGGACCATTATTCACTATTCATTAAGTTATTACTTAAAACAATATAGGCCTAAAGTGTATGGGTGTCCCAAACAAAACGGCCAGTTGTTTACGATACGTAGGGGTGTCTGAGGGGGGGAGGGATTTTGCAAAATGAAGGTCCACTTGAAGCCATTTGATGCATCATTTTTACACCATTTAGGCTATATCATTGCTTTAAACAAAAAAAAAGGCCCAAACTTAATATGCAAAATTTTAAATGTTAAACTGGTCCACTGACCATGCTGACACTTTGTAAGACTTGAGACACACAATTAGGCCTACTAAAGCATGCATGGATTGATGTCAGCTTTGATTGACTCCCACGTTAATACTGACTTTGGTGTTATGTGACGGGCCCCAGTGCCCAGAAACCGGGACCCCAGGGGGCTGAAGTCTGAACGAAAAATGTTTAAAGGTTTAACATCGGCGCGTCAGCGCCGCAGAACAGGGGGGCGTCTGAGGGGATGTGCCCCCTCAGAATTAGAAAATTTTTGAAAGTGAAAGCCCCAATGGAGCCATTTGGTGCAACATTTTGACACATTTATTGGTTATTTTCAGAGCATTATTTTTTAACAGATTCCCAATTGCAAGTGAGCCGCAAATTTTAATTTTATATGAACACACATGATCAATAACTCGCAATCAAAGCCTAAATGAAGGCATTTGGTGCAACATTTTTACATTATTATTGGTTATTTTGGAGCATAGGCATCTATTTATAGGAATATTTTCCATTCTCGGAGAATTTGACCGAAAAAGTGGCTATAAAATGCGTTCAAATTTCCTTCAAAATTTGTGAAATAGGCATATGGATCCACTTTTGGGGTGCTTTCCCCTTTTTGATTTTAAGGGATATACTATGCCCCCTGCCCCCACTGGCTATGCCGCTCACTCCCTCTCTCTTCCTTCTCTCTCTCTCTTTCTCCCTCTTTTTTATTTACTCGGGGCTGCAGCCCCAAAGCCCCCCGGCACTGCGCCTGGGCCCTGCATAAGCCTATCAGAGCTTTATATCAGCGGGCTCGCAGTGCTATGATTTTCACATGCTTTTGGGCCGAGGACCTGCCTTCAAGCAATGCCTAAAATAATTACATGCGTAGGCCTATCCTACGCCCGTCCGCACGGGCTTACTCAATTATTTACAATAACCTTTCTCTTCTCTTTTTCTCGCTTTTCTCTTCTCTTTTTCTCCTTTTCTCTTTCTCTCCTTTCCCTTTTCCCGTTTTTTACGGGGGCGCCTACCATCTTTAAGCTATTTTTACGGGCGCGCTACCTCTTCGCCCCCTCTGGATCCGCACCTGGGCAGGAGGTAAATAATAAGCACATCAAAATAAACACTGCTTCTAGAGGTTAATATTTGACTGTTCAGCTGTAAAATAAGTTCTTCAGCTTCATCATAGTTGCTGCTCTGCGTTGCCATTCACTATGTTCCTGTTAACGTTGATATTTAGGGAGCACTACTAGTAGACGTATGTTTCTCTACAAGTAACCACAGACCACACATACATCACTTTCCCAACATTATTTTCCACAACGTTTTTTGGGCCTGTTTTGAGGTTAGGCCCCAGTTCTTCTTTCTTTGTTTATTTAGCCATGAAAAAGGGGAGGGCTGGCTGTGCCCCTGGATCTGCACCTGCATTAGCCTTTTGTTATTTATTTGTTGTTTACAGGAATTTGCTGGAGATGATACTAGTAACTTATTCCTGGAAGAAAGAGAGACTGCCTTGAAACTTGCTCAAGATGAAAAACGAAAGGTGCAATTGTCAGTTCCTGGAATGATTAATCCTCATGAAATGCCAGAAGAAATGCAGGATGAATAGCTTGTCATTCATATATCATGACATTTATAAATTGCGCCTTTTATATATCCTTAAAGGAAGTGTCCGGCAATCACAACATTATTCCTTATAATGTTAGAAAAATAATTATCAAGCACGAATCACATGGTTTTATTTAAAACAAACTCATAGTGACCATAAAAACGAATAAAAACATCCGTTTCTCAACACGCGATATTCAAAATTCCCGGTGCCGAGTGCAATGACGTCCCTAGTAATACAATGAAGGCTGACGACAATTGAACACAAATAACCATATTACGTCATTGCACTTAGACAATTTCGGCGCGGGAATTTTGGATATCGCGTGTTGAGAGCCGAATGTTGTTATTCATTTTTATGGTCACTCTGAGTTTGTTTTAAATAAAACAATGTGATTCGTGCTTGATAATTATTTTTCTAACATATAAGGCATAATGTTATGATTGCCGGAGTCCCCCTTTAAAGCCATGGTGTACTAATTCTGTAACATTTTAATTTTGTTGTTCTTTACTCAAAATGCTGTAATATTAGTAATAAACATGATAAATGTCAGGAAGTGTCCCGGGAAGGGTTCGTTAACCTACAAACACAACAAGTTAGGCTGATTCCATTTAGGTGTAAGTTTGGAAGTGTGTAAATATTACAAATATGCCACAAAATCATTGGAAAAAAACAATTTCATATTATAAGATTGTACATTATGGCTTTAAACAAGGTTACAAAAGTGCAACGTAGCAAATACAAGTGCTTGAGGTATAAGTGCATTTTGAGAAGCTTAATTCTTGAAGGATGTGCAGTGATGTGCGACTTGGCCATTTATATACATGATATAATTCATATAAAGATCTATTTTTTTATAAAATTATTACAAGAATTGGCTATTCCAATTGAGATCCATTGATACATCCTTATGACCCCCAGGGTACTCAGTACAAATAACCATATGGGGACGTACTGCAAATATGGGTAGCATTGTCGGCCTTTTGGTATGTCAATGACCCCCTTTTCTAAGCCAATTTTGGTATATGGATGGGGCCTTTTTTTGGAAATAGCCCAATTTTGCCACAATATAGCCAAACTTTTCAAAATGTCCCCAAAATTAAACAATTTGGGTCAAATTCGGCTGAAAATTAAGTTTTGGTATATCATCGATGGGTCCAAATTGAAAAATTGGTATATTGATGGATCCACTTTCAAATTCTCAGTGGCACACCCCTACACAAACCAAACTTGAGCACCCCACAAGTAGATTTCATATGGACTTGTCTATTTAGCTGAGTACATTGTAGCCCCATTTGAATTTACACACCCTGTGTGGAAGATTAAGAAAGTTGAAATTTTTCCTAAATAAATAAAGTCTTTAAAGGTACATTTTTACACTTTGTCATGAAAAATGGACCATTTTGTCATGTTTTAACACATTCTTGATGTTGCAATAGAAATCGCACGGTCATCTCAAAACCAAGGTCTACCCGCAAACCCGCCCGCAAAGTGTGTGCTATTTGTACGCCTGTCAAATTCATGCTTTAATTACCGCGTACGCATTGCAAAAGCCTTCTGGCGCGTTGCTAGAAAACCGCGAAAAACAAAAATGCACATTTTGCACACGTATGCATTAATTTGCAGGGAGAAATTCGTTTTGGTAGCAAGATGGCAAATCCGTGCAAAGGGCGAATAGAGAATGGTAGTTTTAGTAACTCAATAGGATACCTAATCCTCATATAAATTGTTTTTATAAGCTTTTATATCAATTTTCTTAGTACTAGATTGTTTTGTTTTTTGCTCCATATTTTTACTTGTATCGTAATTTGACAATTGCTGCCTTTGGGTTGGTTGAATCAGGCCGAGGTATTCCAGCTGAAATCCATACCCCCTGTGGAAGACATGACCTCCCACATAGGGGGTGTAGATTTCAAATGGAGTCACCCATTTAGGTAATCCCATTTGAAGGTTATAATCCATGTGTGGAAGATAAGGTCATGTCAAGTTGTCCCATTTGATCAGTAGACATGAATTGTTGAATCCCATTGGTCAAAAGCCAGTAAGTTGATATAGCCATAATGCATTGTATTACGCATAGCTTCACATCACATGCTGTTAAAATGGCGTATGCACTTCATGCTATGATGCTACGTAGTGATAGCCCGGGTCTACAGCAAACATGCTAAAGCACACAAGATTTGTTAGTTCATGTGGGTATCATGATTATTTTTGGGATTATACCAATGATGTATAACAGATATTAAATTTGTGTGGACTAAATGATTAATTCCTTATCCTCATGCAATACCAAAAGTATGACTGGTTTGAGGTTTTATCACGTGAAGCTGTATGCTGAATGTGATACGACCTTAAACTGTGCAGTGACATCTTTTAGTATTGGGCTATACCAGTTAAAATCCACACACCCTCTATACATGACCTTAATCTCCTACACAGAGGGGTGAAAATTTCAAATGGAGTCACTCATTTAAGAGCTTTCAGACTCACTGTGTGGAAGATTAAGGTCATGTATTCCAAAGGGGGTGTATGAGTTTCAACTGGAATAGCCAATTGCATGAACTAACATGGGGGGGGGGTGGCTACCATCATTGTCACAAACTAACTATAAGCCCCTACAACTGTTTTGGTCAATTGTTGTTGTGAACACAAAACTTAATATTTTCCTTGGCACAAACCGTTTTAGACAAGAGTTCTGACAATAGATTGCAGATTTTAATTGCATCGCTTTTATCTGGTAAATTTTCTTCAATTAAAAAACCAAACAAAAACCAAAAAAGAACAACCCAAAGATAGCTGTATTATTACTATTGTACAGTGTAAATTATGTAAATATAATTACATATTTTATTATTTAAATGTTTATGCTTGTATATAACGATATATGAAATATTAAAAAATATATATGTTAATAAGAGTCTATGTTGTTGTTGTTATACATCGTCTGGTTTTGCAAAGACAAGTTTTATGTTTTAATATGTGAACTTATGTCTACAACCATGGCCAAAATGTGTTGGGACACTTATGGAAAACGTACACTATAGTATGACCTTATTTCCGTTATTATTAACGTGATAAAGTGGAGGTTTCTTTGGTGTCAAGCCTAAACACTTTCCTAACACCCCAACCCCCCCCCCCCTTCCCCACCAATCAATGTTGGGTGCCACAAGGCTCGTGTGACCAAAAAAGTCGAATTCAACATTGATCGGGGGAGTGGGGGGCTTATTTACATTACCCTATCAAACCGTCCCAACACTTATGGCCAGCAAGGTACAAAAAATCTAATTTTAAAATGTGTGTTTTGGCCCATATCTCCTCAACCATAGCTTGGATTTTCATCAAATTTTACATGAAAACGGAGAAACTATTTATCTTTTCACTTATATAAAAATTATTGCATTTTCCTCATGTGATTTAGGGATACGGTCACGTTTTATACGCAATATCATGTATTTTACAGTGCGTTCTGAACATTATTAGCCTATGCCAACTACGTATTTTGCGTAAAATGACGTTTTATTTTGAAAGAGTAGTGATTTAATCACCAGAAATACATGATATTTGTTGACAGGAATTGATTGAAGTCTTAAAAGAGTAATTTTGGGAAAAAAAAAAGCTAATTTTTAGAAGAAAAAAAACAAAACTTTAATCATTTTCATCGTTTGCATCAAAAAGCGTATGTGGTATTTGCAACGGTATATCGTGTAAATATAATCATAGTCGGCAGGAGTAGGCTTAAATTACATTTTATGACTGAAATTTATTAAAGCGCTTTCAAAGAAACTTATAGTAAGTATAGAAAGTAAAATATAAGTAACATACAGAAAAAAAAAGAAGGGCGGACATTGGCAAAAATTAATAGAGCAGCGAATATAATATGATGAAGTGATATTGTTCAGTTTTGTCCGATAATAATACGGACAAAATCGAAAAGAAAACACGCCTCTAAATAGTAAAGAATTTTAATATAATCTTACTTTCTTTTTCCTTTTACAAACGTGTATATCGCTCGTTTTTGTCCCAAAATCATTTTACCCCGGCCCAAAACTGAAATATATGTGGAGCACAAATGTCAAAAACACCTGCTATATGATAAATATTCAGTTAATGAAACAAATGCCGTAAAAGTGTGATTTGTTTGACTGTTTATCGTCTTGTCCGGCGATATTTATATACATGCATCTTGAATAGCATTATTTACAGTTTAAGCCTTTAATATAATACAGCTCTGTGGTGCTTTTTACATACGTGTATCTGCCACAGGCACAGTGGACACGGGTTCGAGCCCTGAATTTATTTATATATCTTTTTCTTTTCTTTTTGTTATTATTTTACAATATCCTTCATCATATCATATTCGCTGCTCTATTAATTTTTGCCAATGTCCGCCCTTCTTTTTTTTCTTCTATTTTGTTGCTTCATTTGTGGTAGACTGCATGTAAATTGGGAAAACAAGTGTGCATGGGTTCGATTCCTTTATTTGTTTTTTGATCACGAGATGTTGTGATAACTTTTATTTTCTTCTATAGCTGTAATGTAACATTTTAATTGGTGGAAACAATAATTTTCCATTTTAAAACCCAAGTTTTTGACAGTTAAAGTGACGAATAGTGAACTTAGACAGGGCCAAAATATCGTTTTAAGACATTTTAAGTGACCAGTCCCTAAATTTCAAATGTAGCCATCCAAAAATTTTTTGGTAAAGCCACATAATAAGATCTCTAACTGCTCCAAATTTGGTGTCAATATCATATTTACTTTTTGAGTTATAAGCAAAAAACTGAAATTAGATGATTTTTTTCAACTTTTCAAATACAACCATGGCCAAAATGTGTTGGGACACTTATGGAAAACGTACACTATAGTATGACCTTATTTCCGTTATTATTAACGTGATAAAGTGGAGGTGTCTTTGGTGTCAAGCCTAAACACTTTCCTAACACTCCCGACCCTCCCCCCTTCGCCACCAATCAATGTTGGGTGCCACAAGGCTCGTGTGACCAAAAAAAGTCGAATTCAACATTGATCGGGGGAGTGGGGGGCTTATTTACATTACCCTATCAAACCGTCCCAACACTTATGGCCAGCATTGTAGGGCGCAATGATTTTCATGTTGAAAAATTCTGTGATGTTCAACAAAACGCTGCTTTTTTCATGCCTAAATCATTGGTCCCAGGTGCTGTAGCAAATCAGCAAACACAAAATGTGTAATTGTTAGGATATATAATTAAAGGGTATAAAATGTGTTTTAACCCCATGAGAACTACATGCCGATTGGCCAAAAAGAAGTTTTCATTATCAATTGGACCAATCGGCAACATTATGTTAGAATAATTTCACCACACAAAAAAATTGGGGTGAATTGTTTGCATAGCTCCATTCTGATTGGTGATATCATGTAATTGACCAATCAGAGGCAATTTTAGATTGGCAGGTAGTGCTCAGGGGGTTAAAGGAGTATTTTGTGATTCTATCATCCTCTGTTGATGGCCAGTTTTTGGAGAAATTCACAAAAAAAGCTTATCCAAAATTTCAGTTGATTCCGATTTTGGTTAACTTGCGACATTTTGCAAAAAATGTTTGCCACAAAATATCCTTGTTGTGTCCCCCGTCCAAATACTTGTTTTAGCTGGCACCTATTCATCATTTTCGGCCGATTCGGATGAAAAAAAGTTTCAAAATGCTCAGGAGATTATACCGCATCAAATAAGCTGGTTCCCTAAGAAATATGAAACATCACTCTTTTTTTAAAGGCTGTTTGACCTACCCCTATACTGAGAATAACATTGTGTGAAACAGGTACTGATACGGAACAAACCATTAAGTTCGATAATGTCCTATAAACAAAAGTCCTTTTGCTTGGGGGAGGGGGGTCAAAAAGTCCGATTACATTTATCAAAAACTAGTTAAAATATCGGTCAAAGTTGATCTTTTGAGGTTGGCATTTTCAGTACTTCACACTTACGTTACAGGGAGGGGGGGTCAGCCTCTTAACAAAAGCACTTTTGTTTATAGCATGTCATCAAGCTTTTGGATTGTTCCCTAATATGGTCTGATGACTAGTCAAGTTTTGAGTTGTTTTGTGTGTTTTTTATAAATAATACCATGCAAAAGTGCAGGCACATGCAGAGATAGTTTTACGAAAGTCTGAAAAATACATCAAACTTTACACATTTTTACTTGCGATAACACTTGGTGACCCAGCAAACACACAACGTTTTACACTGTCGTTTTACAGAAAAATTCAAATGGCGGGTTATATAAAGGGCATAAAACATTTTAATAACATTCATAAAACATTTTTGAAAACATGATGTAAAATACTAGTATTCTAACAGAATGTTATTTAGTTGTCGACAAAATATTTTGAAAAACTGTTTGCCCACAATATTTTACAAACATATTCATGATCTTTATAAGCTTTTATATAACCAACATCCAGAATAAACGTTTTAAGAACATTTTTGTGTTTGCTGGGGACCTCTTTCCAAAATGGTGACAAATAGTGCTGCAATACTGCTGATCATTTCTCAAAATTGAATAGCAACTCAAAATGATCTGTCCTTTGATGATTTTATATTTGTCTATGGAGTGATATTTTTTGTCTATGGAGTGACTCTAACTTGAGTACCTCCCCCTGAATGAATACTACCTGTATTTTGTATGCAGTTCTGCTGGGCAAAATAAAGAGTGTGTATGTATACATGATGTGTGTACACCCTAAAAATAAACAAGGACTCAAAATTGATAATATCACTAATTAATGTGTTTTGTCTTTATTTTTGTTGTTGTTGTGATTTTCTCCAAAATGGTTGTTTTACAACAAATCTTTGTTTTTATATTTGATTTGTTCACTCTTTTCCTTTTGAAAAATGTACGCTTTGTACCTTGTGAGTGAATAAACTTAAAGTTATGGAACTTTTACTCAAAGCATTTTTGAAACTTTTTGAAAAGATGGTGGACTTAATTTACATGAATCCCAAAATAACAGAACGACCATAATTCTACCCCTGCTCACATGCTCCTTTACTCGCATCCATGACGAGGGTATAAGTGTAATAGTGTCACATATCACTGTGCCATTGTGACTTCCAGTCACTGCATCCTGCCGAGACTCAAACCCACAAAATTTGGTACAAGTTTTTTTTAATCCTAAAGCTATTTTCAACAATTTGTTTTTGGATTTGTGAAACAAATTTTGTTTAATATAAGTCCATATTACGTTTTGTAGCAAAAAACATCATTATTTAAAGGTTAAAAGGAGTTCACATGGTGAGTTTTTTGAAATTTGTCAAAGATCCATGTCTTAGGATTATTTTCTTTAAAACCGACTCAAGATTTCTCGCGGAAAAACACCCACATCCATCCCCACGTATGACTCCCATCAGTGTGGCAAATTTCTTTTTGACATTGGGGTGGACTTTGGTGAAAATCTGTGAAGCAGAGTGAATCAAGTGTTTTCCCTCACAGAATAACTTTCCACAAACAAATGCGCACAAAATATATTAAATCAATTGTAAGATTTTATATTTAGGTTATGAAAACGTTTGGTATGAAAACACTACAAAAGTACATTTTTAAAATGTCAAAATGTTATTGTAAAATATTTTTTACAAACAATTTTAACCAAATATTTCGTCAACAAATGTTGGAAATTATGTTTGCAGGAAGTTTTCAACAAATGTTTTTGAATGTCATGACAACATGTTATAGCCCTTTTTTTTAAATATAGATGTACCCTTCATGTAACCTGACATTTAAACATTTTTTGTCAACTTTTTCTAACCTTTTGCAAATAATGTCCATTAGTCCGAAGGGTCATTACTAGTCTTAAATGATTAATGTTACATTTTAGGGCAATTTAGGCTAGGATTAGGGTGAGAGATCGGGTTAGTGTTACTGTTAGGGATAGGTTAGTGATAGAATTAGCGTTAATGGCGATGTTATAAGTTAGGGTTATGATTAGGGCTTTGGTTATGGCCAGAGTGAAGTTTAGGCTTATGGTTAGGGTAAGGATTAAGGTTTATATCCAAGTTAATGAGTTTTCGAACTAATGACCCTTTGCACTATTGACCTGTAACCATGGTAACCGAAAAGACATCTCCACATAAATCACAGATCCATGCATAATAAACCAGATAATTCTAGAATGTATTATTTATTGATCAATACAAATCGAGCAAAATTTACATAAAAGTCATAAACTGGTATCTAAATCGGTACAATACAAATTATTAGTTGCTATTGCTTTAGGAGAATTGAGAAGTTTCATAACTTGTTTTTTAGTAGCTACTAGTCGGCACAAAAATAGGCCGCCAGTCAGAATTTCCTGATTATCAGGCTTTTGCTTTATTTTATTCAAAAGGCAGCTCTCTAGTCAAGAATTTTTGGTGTAGAACATCTAGTCCACTCTCTAACCCTTCTGTCTGTCACATTTTCTACAACTAGTTGGTCTTCTGAGTAACAGGTCATTTTAAAATTAAAACAGCCCACTATCGGAAAAATATTTAACTTGTGTACATCGTGGAACAGTTCTACGCTCGTTACTCTGCGACTAATCATGCTAATACACAAGCGTTACATGCCGTACAACGCTATACGAGTCCATATTAGTGAGGTTATCCGAGTACAACAGCTACATGTATGTACAGCCATGCAGAGTATGTTCCACGATGTACACAAATTAAATAATTTTTCTATAGCAGGCACCTCTGAATAGAGAACCCTCTATACAACTACAAGTACAAGTATGAAAACTGGTCTTGGAAAAAAAACACACTGAAAATCAATGTGTTTTTTTTCTTCATTTTTTGTGAATTTGATTCAGAACTAGACTGAAAAACACTAAAAACAAAAAAGAAATGCTGAAATCAGCTAAAACGCTGAAAATTTTCATGCCTGTCTGTAACAAGTCATATTTATGTCAGTGCAAGAAAGTTGTATGTGGAATGGCTGCCTCAGGTTAGAATTTGTAGAATCCAAAAACCCAACAAATTTATTAATCATTAGGTTTTGATATTGCTTCTCATGTGATTAAGTTGCTCCTGGAAGCATCTCAAGTCCAACAACCCTCATCCAGGGATTGAGTTTTAAGGCGTGCGAGTGCGATTCGCACGCGCCGCACGCCTGAAAATACGCCGAGTTTTTTTATTTTTTATTTAGAATGTCCCTGGAAGTTAAAAATGTCCCTGGAAATATTTTTAATTTTTTTTTAAACTTGAAAAAAAATTACAAAAGATTTAAAAAATTATAAATTCATGTTCAAAATAGGCAAATTTATAATTGACGTTCACATTACAACCTATTTATGAAGTAAAGAAGCATACAAAACAAATGCATTTTAAAATCATTCATAGATTATTATGTGAACATAATTTACAAATTTGCCTATTTTAAACAAGAATTTATAATTTTTAAATCTTTTGTAATTTTTTTTTTTAAATTAAAAAAAATTCCAGGGACATTCTAAAGTTCCAGGGACATTCTAGGGACATTCTAAATCCAAAAAAAAAAACTAATTAAAAAAAAAATAAATACAAATGACACTAGCAATAAGTCCAAAGTCCAGGGACATCTATGCAGTATACACCATTCATTACCCCAGAGCTTTTACCATGGCCATTTAAAAAAGTACATGTATGTTGTCACAATTGCTAAGTTTTAGCTGAAAATGAAATCATAGTCATACACCAGTTTTGAAAAAGCACACCTTGGTTTATTTAGGTGTGCGATTTGCAGCACACCTAAAAGCACACCTCGGGTTATCCAGGCGTGCGATTTACAGCACACCTGTCACATTGCAAAACTCAATGCCTGCTCATCAGACTTGACACCTTAAAGCCATATTATATAACATTTCCATAAGAAATAGAATTGCATTTTTTTTGGAATAAAATGTTAGTTTTCACTGTCAGATATGTCCTCTTTTAATTTGGGCCCAAACAGACGAGGCAATACAAAGAAAATTGCTATTTTAATTTAAAACCAGTGCGTATGTCGCCAATGCAAGTCACTCATTCGAACACGAGTTGTGTCAGCTCCATCTTTTGATGTCGCGACAGCCTGCACACCATGTACGAACTGTGTTATGCACATCGCGTATGGGTTCAACTAATAAATTCCATCATAAATAATAACAATGGTTCCTGCAGTTTAGTCAAAATCTCGAATTTTGACAAAACTACAGCACCTAAAGTCTTGATTTTTGCAGGGTATGTTAATTTACTATTTATTTTTTTTTATTTATAACAATTCGGTCAGAGACCAGGCGAGAACCCAATAGTGCCTATGCACTAAATTAAAGGGTGGCCTAATTACACCAAACACAAAATAAAAGGGACAGACAAAAATGGATGAGAAAAATAACTCAAGACAAAACAAATGAGGTGGAGAAGGAGATGGCTAGCACACCTGGTCATTAATGGCAGATTTGAAGGCAGCCAGGGATGGAGATTTGACTACAGTGTCAGGAAGGTAATTCCATAGGGTAGGTGCATATGGGAAAAAAAGATTTTTGAGAAAGGGAGAGACGGAAAACGGAATAACAAGGGCGCAGCTGTTGAGATTCATGAAGGCCAGGGCGCGGGTGCAGTTTAAATGGGTTTGGCGAAGAGCATAGCTTGTGAAGGATTTTGTACAAGTGGCAGAGTGTGGCCAGATCGCGACGTTTGAGAGGAGCGGAGGTCTACTTTTGAAAGTAGATCCTCATGGGAAAGCTTCCATTCCTGCAAGATCACACGGAAGGCAAAGCGCTGGGTGGATTCTAACCGGTTTGTGAGCGTCTTTAAAGAGCGGTTTAAAGGGTGGTATGTGATTGAGCCATATTAAAGGGTTGGATGAACAAGAGCCAGATATAGAGAACGGCGGATATGGAGAGGGGCATTGTGGAAAGATCTGTGAAGGAAGCCTATTGTTCTACGAGCTTTCTTGCAAATGCTATCAACATGGACTTTCCAAGAAAGATTGTTACTGATCCAAATGCCTAAAAATTTAACAGAGCTAACTCTTTCAATGGGCTGTTGATTCATATAGAGCTGCATCTGTGGGTAAGGTTCCTTTTTTGTTGATATTATCATGGTCTTGGTTTTGCTGGCATTGGCTGAGAGATGGTTGGAACGGAACCAGTTATGGATAGCATTAATGTCCTCTTGGAAGCCCGTCAAATCAGAATTGCAAGTAAGAGGCTTATAAAGTGTGGTGTCATCTGCATAGAGCACCAAGGCACTGTCCTGGGAGAAATTAGAAAGGCAAAGATCGTTAGCATAGATAAGAAAAAGAAGAGGGCCCAGGACAGAGCCTTGAGGTACTCCAGAGATGACAGGGGCGGATCAGAAGTAACGCCATGAACCGCTATTACCTGCGCTTCTGTTGGAAAGATACTGAACGTAACCAGGACATGAGTGGACCAGTGATGCCAACAGATCTGAGTTTTAACAGCAAAGGACCATGGGGTACTCTGTCGAAAGCCTTTGTAAGATCGAAGAGGGCCACAGTAACATCGTGCCGGTTCTCCCGAGCATTATACCAGTCATGCAGGGCTGTTGTTAAGGCATCTGAAGTTGAGGACTTGGGGAGAAAACCAAATTGCCGGGGAGTGAGAATGTTGTTCTGATTGAGATGTTGGAGGATGTGCTGGTGAATGACTCTTTCCATGAGTTTACTGATGATCGGCTGAAGCGATATAGGACGGTAGTTGGAGGCAGACTGGCGGTCACCAGATTTAAAGATCGGAATCACACGGAAAGCTTCCACGCTGGGGACGCAGCCAGTATGAAGGGATAGATTGAACAGTTGAGCAAGGAGAGGAGAGACAGAAAAGGCTGTGTTCTTCAGCATCACACTGGTGATCCCATCTACGCCGGCGGCAGAGTTGTTTTTCAGTTTGCGGATAAGCTTATGGATTTCACCAGTGTAGCAGCTGAAATGAGAAATAGTAGAAATCATAGTTAGAAATAAAAGAATCAGACACTTCATCTTGGTTGAAACATTCAGAGAAGAAGCAACTAAAGACATTGGCAATGTCACATGGGGTGTTGGCAGTGACATCTTTGTAGTGGATACTGTCCGGAATGGAAGACTGAGAGGACTTGGATTTAACATAACCCCAGAAGCGTTTGCCAGGAGAGTTGTTATCAAGCAGGTTGGAAAAATAATCTTGTTTGGCATACTTAAGCTGATTAGAAAGTTTGTTTCTAACCTCTTTATACTTCTTATAATCATTAGTCTTCTTGGACTTTTTCCACTGATTGAACAATCTGTGCTTCTTTCTAATAAGTTTACGAAGCTCTGAATTCAGCCACGGAGAGTCATTGGTCTTACATTTAACAGACATTTGAGGAATATAAGTACACATGGTCTGCATAAAGACTCCTAAAGTACATTTTGTGCGAAAAACAGAATTTTGAAAAATATTTAGGGCGTCCTCATCAGCAAAAGTTATGTGGCTTTAACAGTGCTTCCAAATTTAAATGACAATATAAAAAGGGCAGGTTTTTGAACACATGTCTTTCTCATATGACAAGGTTTCCTGACTGACAGGTGCCCCGTCAGTCTTCATATTCACTATGACAGGTGTCCCCCCTCAGTCTTCATATTCACTATGTATTGACTTTATACTATCATCATCTGAAACCCCCTCAGTCTTCATATTCACTATGTATTGAGCTTATACTATCGTCATCTGAAACCCCTCAGTCTTCATATTCACTATGTATTGAGCTTATACTATCATCATCTGAAACCCCCTCAGTCTTCATATTCACTATGTATTGAGCTTATACTATCATCATCTGAAACCCCCTCAGTCTTCATATTCACTATGTATTGAGCTTATACTATCATCATCTGAAACCCCCTCAGTCTTCATATTCACTATGTATTGAGCTTATACTATCATCATCTGAAACCCCTCAGTCTTCATATTCACTATGTATTGAGCTTATACTATCATCATCTGAAACCCCTCAGTCTTCATATTCACTATGTATTGAGCTTATACTATCATCATCTGAATAGACATTCCTCCTAGCGCTACCTCCAGACCAATCACTGCGCACTGAGTTCAAACCACCTGGTATGCTGTCGCTCTTCTCAAAGTCATCCTCACCGTACGAGTTCCTTGAGCTACGTCCACTGGCGGGGGCGCCACGACTCTTGCGAACCAAGAAGTCTTCATCGATGCCAGCATCGCGCAGAGCTTGTTGGTATTTCCTCTCCGCTTTTTTCTTGGCATTGGTCTGGAAAAATTGAAGAAAAAAAAAAAAAGAAGAAATTTTAATCAATGTTCTAAAAAAATGAGTCTCATAATTAATTATGTAAATAGTAAATGTAATTACACGATTATGTTTTAAGTCACCCCTGCAACAGAGCAAAAGTGAATCCAAATTCTGGACTTGTGACTTGTCATCAGGTAGCAACGTGTTTAATTCATCCCATCTTCACCAGTGGCTGCAGCAAAGAGGGAGTAATGATCATAATCCCCCCAGTTGCCCTCAATTCAATTAGGGGTGAAAAGAACCAAAATTCTTGAATGTTTATATGTTTACAAGGGTAGAATGGCATCTAGTTTCAGATTTTGGCACTTAAAACTCCCTATCTTTTATAGATTTAGAGGATAAAATCATTTTTTGGTCTGATTTTGGCCGAAAATGGCCATTTTGGGGTGACAAAAATTTTGACTTGCAGATTTCCTGTGAGTAGGCCTATATGAACATGAAAACTATCAAATAGTGCCTAATTTTCTATTCTAATTGTGTAACAAGGGTACAATTGTGATATTAAAAGCATTGAATGGGATCCATATATTTCTTTATTTTTGTAGCAGGGTAGAAACTTGAGGGTTCGGGTGACAATTGATTTAGAAAAATAAACAATATTCGCATCATTTTCATTTTGAAAACGCCATATCTCCACAATGGTATGAGCTATAGGGATGCTTTAAGGCCAGTGTAATGGGAGAGAACATGGACCTTTTCGAGCATCATTATTTCTGAATTGTATGTCAAAAGTATATAAAACTATACATTTTTGGAAAGGAAATGAGTCAAGGAATCCCATGGTGACGTCAGATTTGTTCTAAAATCTCGAGTTTTTGAAAAAATCACAAAATTCACTTTTTACCCCAATTTTTTGTGACAACTTAGAAAAAAACCGTTCGGAGTAAAATAAATTCAGTTAGCTTTTCATAAAGAAGAGACATGAACTTAGGGAAGGTTTTTTTATTTTTTTGAAATTCGTCTCTTTTTTCGAAATATTCATAAAAACATGTGAAAAAAACAATTTTGTCACTCTATTAAGCTAAAAATTGCACAGAATGGTGTATATTTTTGTTTAAAACAAATATTTTGAAAAATGAGAAAACCTTCCCTAGGCTTTGATGTACTCTAAACGATAGTGCAAAAAGTTTACCTTTTGCTTGCATATTTTTCGAGTTATCTTGTCACAAAAATCGTGTAATATTGTCAAAAGTGAACTCTGAGAAATCGGCGTTTTAGTAAAAAATGTCAAAATTATGCACAAAACGTCCTTATATTTTAAAACGGTAAGACTTTCACGCTTGTAAAAGCTGTATCTGGTGCATGGTCTAAATATGCATCTTTTTGCACCAATAAATCTAGAATGTCTGCTTTCAGTGCGCCAAAATTCAAAATAATTAAAAAATCTAAGTGGCATTTTGACTGCAAATTTTTGTTTTGTTTACACCACATTTGCTGGCGTGAACAACAAACCGAATGCGCCTAGACTGCGTTGGACATACGCAAGAGAGTTGCGCCACGTCACGCTAAAACGAATCGCAAGCGTAATCAAAATATTTCGCATTCAAGCGCATTTCTGACTCATTATTTCCGCCAATTTACTAAGCTGTCTTGAGCCATGTGACTTTTTAGAGTTGAAAAGAGTGAAACAAATCAAGCAAAAATACGAGTAAATATTAGCAAGTTGTATTTTATCAGTTTCAAGTGAAAGAATACATCTTAGTGTTGATAAATATCAAGAAATCTCAAAATCGGGCGTGAACGAATGTGTCTTCCATTACTCTGGCCTTAAGTGTTTATTTGCTCAGTATTTCATTAGCTAAATGGTGATATAAGTTAGATCTACAGAAAATAAAATAACTTGCAAAATGCTACCCCCACCCCTAAGGATTATGAAAAAAAAAAAAAAGTCACAGATTTTGCAAAAAAAATAAGTCCTTCAAAATTGGGAGGTTTGAGGCTAAACAAAAGACATGTTGCCCTTACCAATGCCTCCCTCTAGAGCAACATGTTTTTTTGTTTAGCCCTGAGTATCCCCATTTTGAAGGACTTATTTTTTTTGCTCCAATTTTTGCTCCAATTTGGGGACTTCGGGCAGAAATATGCCTGTACAGTGCTATGGGGAAAATTTTCAAGTTGATAATTATGCATTTTTTATGTCAGATTCAGTTTCTACACAAAATTTCACCCTAGAAAATGTTCCTTTAAGTAAGATATCTTTCACTTTAAGTTTCCACCATTCTGTCCGCCAAACGCAAGTCAAAGCTTGAACGCTGTCATACCTGCGATTCTCTTTCAAATAAGAAAGGACGAGACTCTACCCGAGATCTGATTTCTTGTAGTTCCTGCTCATACTCCTCCTGGCGCGATCTTTCGGCTTGTCTGCAAAATATAAAAGAGTCGACAATGGGTAACTTAAAGCCATATTATAACATTTCCATACTAGTATTTCTTTTCTATAAAATGTTACCTTTTACTATCAGGTGTCCCCTTTTAAATTTAAACCAAACAAATTTAGTTTTAAAGATGCAAATTTCTGACACTAAATTATGCCCTGGACTGGTTAGAACTAACTTAGGACTAAGGATTAGGTCTATGTTTCATTTGGCAAAACAAGATAATATTTTTTTAATTCCAAAAAATTAGTGCTGTATTTTTCTGGAATAGGGAGTAAGTAGGCCTACTGTTTCATCTGAAGTTGAGAGTAACGCCATGTTGGATTTCTTAGTGAACACAAGCCTGATCTTGCGGGGCGTTTTACACGCAGGGTCGCACATAGAACTGGGGACGCATGCGTAAATGCATTGATGGCACTCTCAACTTAAGACAAGATTATTTAAATTTGTAGCAGCATGTACCTGTACTGTCGCAACTTTTCCTGACTTGTCGTAGATAGAGTTTCTGACTTATCGTTGGCGAGTGCTTTATTAGCAATCATGACCTGCATCTTCCTCACTTTGAGTCTCTGCTGCCTCTCTCGTTCAATAGCTTCTCTTTCCATCTCTGCCTTCTTCTTCATTGAAAGCTCTGTTGTACTCTTCCTCAACTCGGCAGTCGCTGTTGTCTTCAGGGGGAGGACATCTGCCGAAGCACTTAAAGATCGCCTTAATGACGACCCAGATTTTGATAGAGAAAGACCACTTCTTGCTCGTTCTTTCCTGAGCTCTTCCTCTAACCTCATCTCTTCGATAATCTTGTCTTTTTTTGATGGAATACGAGCTGTACGTAAGTTAAAGGGCTGGACCACAGTAGGTTCTTTAGTTTGTTTCTTTCTGTACACTTCCGCTTGAATTTTGCGATATTGTTCATCATAATCGGAACTTCGCTTTGACTTGAGGGGTGAAATTTATGTTCATTAGTTAAAAAGCTTTCTTTTCTCTGCTCTTCTGAAGTTTGTGACGCTGTTTTCCATCAGTGTATTCTTTGCCTTTGACTTGCATGTTAGGTGGGAGAGATGAACTTCGTAACATGTCCTCTGCCCTCATTCGGATTCGTATTTTTCTATACTCTTCCTCTTCTAGAATTTTTTCAGCAACATTTGGATCATGAACAGACTTTGGGACAGGCCTTGCTTTAAATTGTTTTTTAGCCTTTGCCTTGGACTGTGTAGTTGCAAGGGGTAGCGAGCGACTTCGGTGTCGTTTCTTTTCTTCCTCCCTTTGCATAAACTTGAACGGCTTTTGAATGGACTTTGAGAGCTCTTTGCTCACTTCTTGGTTTTGTCGAGATTTTTCTGCATGCTTGTCCATCAACTCATCATACAAAGGCAGGTAAGTTGTAGCAGGTGCTGGATTTGCTTTGAACTGTTTTTGACACTCTGCTTCCTCAGCTTTCTGTTTTTCTTCATGTTCTTTTTCCAATTCAAGAACTGCTCTACTTTTACTTTTCTCTTTACCAATATCTCTGACAGACATTGTGAAAGGTTTTGGCACTGTGATTTTTGGTGACCACTCCTGTGATTTTTTGCTTGAAATACTTCTATTGCTTACGATAGACGCTCTTGATTCACTGCCTGAGCGACTCGTGGGGCATAATCATCAACAGAAAAGTTGTCCCACATATTTTCAACAACTGCGACAGGAGAATCTTGAAACGCTTTTGCTGTGTTTGTACTTGATCTTGTTGTGTTTTGCTCTGATGCAATGCTACTCTCATGCTCACTGTCACTTGTACCACTCGTCCATGTAATATCCTTCCAATCATCAGTAGTTCTACTTGCACGGAGACTGCGCGTTGCAGACCCCGGTCTTTTCTTGCGATCAGACCATGCTGAACGTGGGCGTCCACTCGGTGGTTTTGCAGACATATCACGGACATTGTCCTTCTTCAAAGCTGACCAGCTAGGCATACTTTGGTTAAACCGGTTAATTTGATCATCAACATCTTGGTTCTTAAGCCCTCCGTGATTGTAAATTGGCCCATTTTGATAACTTTCATTCAACAAATGCGGATTGCGTGGCGAGTTTTGCCTGCTGCTGTTGTATGCAGATTCCAATGAGTTTAGAGTCTTTCTGTGTTCATTTTTAAGTTCAACTAGCTTTTCATAAAACTGGTCATCAGAAAGATGATCAAGATCACGAGTTAGAGTTTGAAATAAGTTATCAGTGTCGTCACGCATGATTGAATTTACCGGGGCACTGTCATTCACTGCAACGAGTGGATAATCTGCATCGGCGAAGTCCCCGTTTTGATACTCGTCATCTGGTCTTTCTGGCCATGTTCTGCTTAGGTTCTCATCTCCACTTGACGCATATGCATCTTCTCTTTCTGGAAACGTACACGCAAGTTTTGTTTTGGGGTTTATAGGTAATTTTATACAAGAATTTGTCACCATTGCCAAAGCGTGCCCAGTTGCCATGTTTACAAATTCAGCCAGGAAAAAAATGTGAAGCGTTACCTTTTCAATAAAAGTTTATATTGTGAATGACATTTTTGGATAAAAATAATTAAAATAGATATTATTATCATTGTAAATATTTTTTTGGATTAAGTATTATTTAGGTTGTACGATTTTATGGTTTGTTATGATTGTAAAATCATTATATTTCTCTAAATTTGAAACTAGTTTTGAACAAGGATCTATTTTCCAGAAACATCAGTGACCTTTGACCCCACTTTAGGATCCCAACGTGAAATTGCACTTTTGACTGCGTATTTTCATCCACATTTTACGGGCAAATTGAAGTCATCCAGTACACTCGTGTAGTTTATTATAAAGGGAAAATACTAAAATATTAAAATCATGCCACCTGCTAAAGGAAAAGCTCCACCGAAAAGTGCTTGGGGAGGTGGAAAAAGGAAGGCTGGATCGCAGGGTGCGTACGTTGACAAGGAGAAACCAGCCTCTATACGGGAGAGCAACATTACAGCAGCGAAAGGTATCGATTGATGTGAAACATAAATGATAGAACCATAAATTTGTAGTATGGGTTTTTAATAGATGTGTTTTATTCTTATGTATGTGTACCGGCCTAGGGTATTATAGGCATGATAGGAGGGCTGTCATTTTCTTCGGAAACGAACATGATAATTTAACATGTTTAATGTCAATAATGATCATGATTGATGGTCATGCATGCATGAATGATATACATGTAATGATGTATACATGAATATGCAAAACATGCCGAATTGGATTTGGAAAGGATATGAACCCGGTCCCAGGTCAAGTTTGCATACATAATATGTACATATGTACATGTAATCATGTAATGTTCGGCATAATCAAATGCAGTTTGATGAGTGCGACTACCGTGATGTTGCAAATTTGGAGCTAACAACGCGTACGGTGCACACACTGTAGGTAACCCAGGCAAACCTTAGTTAACACATTTGCTAGTCAGTCAAATTCGCCGACAATGTCAATGCATTTTTACATAGAAATTTAAAACAAGTGCCCGAAGAAAGAAACCTACATAAATATGTTTTCTATACTTCACTTGACCCAAATATGGTCGCATGTCATAAGTTGGGTATGCAAAAAGGGTGGAGGGATTACACTTTTCTGAAAAGTGTGATACAAATTTGATTGGCTTTCCGTAACGCCATATCTTACAGCAGTGGTTGATACCTCATATTAAGCCTATATTATATACTCTTTCAGTCAACTGAAGCATATAAGGCCAAGTAACAAAAATAACATGTATATCGTCCGGACTTGTTCAAAAATCGGTGAGGGAGGTCCTTATTATTTGTTATTGTGTTATTTTTTTACCATTCATTTCTGTGTAAAATTGCAGTTGCAAAGTGTTTGTCAACACATCATCAAATTGGGGAGGCCCCCCGATATTTTTGTTATTTCCCCAAAGCCCTACCCCTAGCTTGAAGAAAGTGTTTGCAATGTGTTTATAAATGATAACCAAGAACTTCTGAACGAGTGAACGTGTCTTTTCATCACAACAATTTTAAAAATAAAGTAAGGGAGCAAATAGGAAAAATAACAAAAATATTTGAAAGTCTCCAAAAATCGGTGAGGGCAGGGACGATATACATGTTATTTTTGTTACTTGGCCTAATTATACATTATTCAGTGAAAAAATCACATCAGTTGAAATGAAAAATGCCAGGGGTGGAGGAGCAGGCGGATGTGGAGCAGGCGGATGCGGGAGTGTGCAATAGGGCCTATGTGAAAATTCACATGTCAGCATGTCAAAACTACTGGTTACTTTTTCAATTCTAGTGAGGGTATGATGTATTGACAGCTTTGAATGTTGAATTTGTACAACTAAAACAATTACTGACTACTTAAGGTGGTACTACACCCCCTGATAAATTTTGTGACTAATTTTGCATTTTTCTCAAAAAGTACACACTGGGAGCAAAAGTTATGTATATTATTGGGGCAAGGAATCCAATATACTTCACCGAAATTTCAGTGATTCGAGACAAGGGGTTCTTGATGAAAGTCAATCTTTGACAAGATGTAACTTTGCTACGGAAAGTGCTATGAAAAAATGGTTTTCAGTTTTGGCTTTGTTTACTCAAGGGCTTTAATTTGATATATAAAATGATGCAGTTTGATGGCAAATTTAAATTCACCTATATACATTTCCTTTGGAGGCCTGCGGATCGAGGATTACGTAATGGTCAATTCAGCGGTACGCATGAATTGTGTACAGCGTGGTGTGATCAAGGCATTGATTGTTGCCAGCACCGAGGACTACGGACGTCTAATTTCCAGCGCTGTACTTTGTGTACACCTTTTGGTCAAATTGTATAAGGATGGCGTATTTAGTTCAGATAAAACAGATATGAGCTTAGTAAAAATATTACTATCAAGCTTGTTGTAGGCCAAGTTGGAATCGGGGTTTGAAAAGTACCTATGGTATGTATGGCGGTTGCTTGTGAGACCTGGTAAGATGTTTTTGATTGACGAGAAGTAACAGATGTAAGGAGGTAGGTGATTTATTCCTCAAAATACATAGGCCTTGGAGGCCTATGGGGCTATGGATAGGCCTTACTGAAATGACTCATGGCCAGTCATTGGATGTGAATTGCATAGGAGTTGGTATCAACATTTAGGATGGTATCAAACATAAATGGTGGTTACACACCATGTCTATTATCAGTATAGTAATTGTCGCCATCCCTGGGTCGCCAATTTCTGGCATGAACGGTTTTATGTGGTCTCCGTCACAGCCGGATTTTCTGTCGTTATCTTTACGATGGGCTGCACTTAGTCTGGGTACAAGACTGGTTAGTGAACGCATTGTGATTGTATATTGATTGATCAGATAAATAAATAGGCATCATTATCATATCGTGTGATCGATCGCGGTACTTAATATGGTTTTGCTTTCATTTGATTTTGGGGGTTCTAACCCGGGGTTCTAATTGTACGCGACTCGCTTGACGAGGTCTCCAAATCGTATAAAAATCTATTCAGTAATATGGATAAAGTATAAAACCATAGATAATACCTGTGTACGTTTTTAATAAATTCTTGTTATACGGTATCTTCTAATAATTGTTATATCATATTATGACATAAATGCGGTTGTGCTGTCAGGCAGAGAGGTTGTTCACGTTACCCCTTTTATCATGATCATACATAGGTTTCAATCTCGACTGCGATAGAGTAGGTAGTCATAATAGAGATTGTAGATTGGTTTAATGGTATTGACATCTCGATTTCTTGCAAGCTTTTGTCATACTTTTAATACGTTACATGATTAATTTTGCCGTTTTTTTTTCTCGCGCAAGTATTGATTTTCGCATGTATTAATTTATTCAAAAATTTCTAAATTAAATTTGATCCAGAATAACACCTGGCTTGATTGATTAGTTTGAAGCTCGATGGATTGCGAGATTGAGATCAAGAAGGGCCGTTATTCAGAACGCTGCACATGTCAGGGAACGCTGCTTTATCATGTCAGCTTGCATGGCTGTGTTCAGTTTGGCCTTTCGTTGGCCTTGGGCCTCAAAGCGGGCACTTTAATATAAGAGCGTTAATTTGAAGCTTTTGTGTAGAAGTAGAATGCAAATTCATTCTGATTATGCTTATGGTAATGTCGCATAAGAATGTAGGTACTTATTAAGCCTATATGCTTCAGGATGTTTTTCAACATTTTCGTCATTTTCGGTTTTTGCTTAGGATAGAGCGATTACCAGTGTTGTTAGGCTATTTAGGAGGAATTCCATATTGGCCTTTATGAGATCATTCCTCTCACGTGGATTCATTGAGGCATATAGGAGCTTTTCCATGGGCGTGAGCATTGTCGCCTTACCACGAACGTGGTCTTAAAAATTTCGAGTAAATAAGAAATTAATGAGCTTGGCATGAATATGTTTGTTATGTGGGCAATATGAATATATGGATTTGTATTACCATGGGAGTATTCCTACAGGAAAATGTAGATTCGCATAATTTCTGAGGTTTGCAGAGGCTAGAGCTTTCTGATCTTGGGAGCATTCCCGTGGATGAATAAAGTACTTACTGTGGGTAAAGGCAGCTTCCCAGGGACGTATTGGAGATTTCTCACGGAATGTTTGTGAGGATGTGCATGCTTGGTAGTAGACGCATGATTATATATGGGAGATTTCCCATGAACGTACATGAGTGTGTATGGGAGCATTCCCATGAGTGTGTATGGGAGCATTCCATGGACGTGTATATATGGGAGCATTCACATGATTGTGTATGGGAGCATTCCATTGAATGAGTTTGGGAGCAATTTATGTTTATCATGAATGTGCGGTGTCTCGGTTTGGCATCTGATAAGCTCTATCTGGAACATCACGCAGAGTGTATGTGAGCATTTCTATAAAATGTATATGGGAGCTTTTGAATATTAAGTGTATGGGAGAATTCACATGAATGTGTCTGGGAACATTCCATGAATGTCTATAGGAGCATTCCCATGAATTTGGTATACATAGGAGCATTCTCATGGGAGAGTCTATGGGAGAGCATTCCAATGAACGAGTACATTGTATGGGAGCATTCCCATGAACGTGCATGGGAGCATTTACATAATGCGTCGGGAGTTTTTCCATGAATGTGTATTGGAGCATTGGGATGAATGTGTATGGGATCGAGTATCTCGTGGATGGGAGCATCCCATGGGTGCATATATGGGAGCATCACATGGGTTTGTATGGGAGTTTTTCCCACGGACGTGGATGGGAGTATTCTCATGGATCCTGGCTGTAGATGTGTATGGGAGCAAGGTCCCAAAGGTTGCGTGATAACATAACATTATTTTATAGGAGCATTCCCATATGGATGTGTCTAGGCCTATTTAGGAGCAGTATCATCGATGTGTATGGAATTTCCTATTGAGGTGTATGGAGCAAAGGAGGATGTATAGGCATATCTGGGTGCATACACACAGAGGATGTGTTTAATGGAATTTGATCATTCCCATTAAAGTTCCGGTTGGTTTGGTTTTTCTGTGCATAATGGATGAGGCCATTCGAATGAGCAGAATGGATGATAGAGTATAGAAGGAAGCATTCCTTCAGATTTATCTGAGAGCTTTCCATTGATAAAGGACAGTCTCATGGATATGAAAGATGTCTGTTGGAGCTTTTCCATGGACGTGGCAATGCAAGAGTATTTACATGACATGGATCGTGGACTTGGAAGAATGTGTCAATAGTAAATGTAGGTTCTAATAGACCATAGACTAAATCAATTGATTTGTGCCTCAGCCGGTTAATCTAGGGCTAATATCTCGATATTTGGGTGACTGTTAATGAACTTTACTCCGTAGCGGGTAGTCTTGGGTACACCTCATCATGATCATAATAGACGAGCCCCGAGATGAGCAAGCTAAGCATTTATAGCAATGTGTTCTATACCATCATTGTGTCGTCATGAAAGATTTTGGAAGTGCATCACTTGTAGGGGTAAACGGATGAAATGGATTATACTGTATTACCAGCGGCATGGATTTGGGATATGGATACGCATTTCCACAGCATTACCTTCATGATTAGGATATATACATGCATGTTGTATTGTTAGCAGTGAATATGTGTGTCTTCATGACATGCTGGGTATCTGCTTATTATTATCAAAGATCATGAAGATCATGGAAGGTAGAAATTCGTAAGTTTCGTGCATGGGTTAAGTGAGGTATTGGAGATGGATATTCGAGTCTGTTCATGTTTTTTGACGTTTATGATATGTACAGCTTCACCAAGTTGTTTTTTTTGAGATTTCTATATAGGCGTTCTCCATGTTCACGAGGTATTCCTAGCTGAGTAGATGTTAACGTATTCCTTAAAGAATACATTATAGGTACGGTGTTTTGGTTTGTTTTTCAAGGTTCGGTAATTGGATTATTCCTGAAGACAGATGTGAGCATTTCGGAGAGTATTCTCATTATATTATTCATGGATGTCCATTTTTGTTTGCTTATGCATAGTTATAGTACATGTAGTATGCACGACTGAACTAGATTTACGTTTACTATATAGGTCTACAGGTATTTTCCTATATATATCTTAAGGATATCGTATGTGACAAGGGCAGTGTTTTGTGAAAGTAAAATGTCAGAAGAATTTATTTTATTCATAGAAGCACTTGGATCTGAATATCCACATATTTAGTTGCGGTTCTGCTCTTCATATTAGGTATATATGTGTTCATGTTTCACCAGTAACTAGTATTTCAGTAAGTAAATTTGTGAGATGCGCCAAAATTCATCAGACGTTGCATATGCCTTTGTGACTACACTCAAGGCAGTAATAAAGCTGCAATAGCTCCTTGTACTGAGTTATAGACCTTCTGCTGTTACACAAGTATCTGTGGCGTTCGGAGTTCATGAACCTGTTGAAATTGTCAGTTTGGCAGAAGCGTTTGAGTTTCTTCGTTAGTGGTTCTTTTTAAATGAGACCATAGGGTCTTTGATTAGACGAGATATTTACATATTTTTACAGAGAGTCAAAGTGACTTTATTGGTCCAAGCTCTGTACATTAGTGCAATGTTGTATGTTATAAATATGTTGGATGCTTACAACACAGATCTGTGCTTACACTAAACATGCTAAACGCTGGTGATTTTCATGTATATAGTTAATATATATATAGGCATCTTTTATTTTAGCCAAAAGAGCATTGGTTTTTACAGTCTCAGTACTGAGGTTGCAATTTATTTGGCGATTCAGGGCCGAGGGGGCCCGAGGTCCTGGGATCAGGACTAGGGGAAATGTGATTTGTTTTTGTTTTGACAATGTTTGAGGGCTGGTGCGAGCGGGGAATAAGAACTAGTAGCATAATGTCTATATATAGGCCTATAGGAGTATCACATTCATCGAGGGCTTTGTAGCTCGAATAAATTATTCCAGATTAGTTTGAGTTTGAGCTCAGCATAGCTATTATTCAGTGTGGACCGCTTGCCCGCCCGTTCTTTATATCTTGATAAGGGGTAGTTCGCGGCTGACGAACAATATTCCCCTGGTAAGATAAACTGTATCATTGTGTGTTTGTTTTGCAGGTTGATAGATCTTAGAGAAGTAGGCGCAATTGGAAATGATTTATTTCCGATTGAGCTTGCGAATTAGGAAATAATATACATTTCCTTTGGAGGCCTGCGGATCGAGGATTACGTAATGGTCAATTCAGCGATGCGCATGAATTGTGTACAGCGTGGTGTGATCAAGGCATTGATTGTTGCCAGCACCGAGGACTACGGACGCCTAATTTTCCGTAGGCTTATTAAAACTTGTGTTCAGTTATCTCTTTTTTTTTTTGTGCAACATGTCCAATGGCGTATGGCCTAGGCCCTATGGGACATGCTTGATGATAATTGTGATAGCTTGGGTTGTGTCTGATCCGTGTCACAGTCCGTCCAGTAATTTGGGTAGATGGGAGATGTTTGATGCTCAGAATTCAGATAATTGAATCCTCTGATTGTTAGGACTTTGGTTCCTTAGGGCTAAAGAATTGTTATTCTTATTCGCATGGCATAGATTGATTTGTTTAACAATGTTTAAGTTTATGTTATAATAAACACATGTGACGTAAATGTTTTCTGCTTTCTGCATAGAAATATTATCTATGTTGACAGGCGTTATATGGTTTAAGGCTATGCCTATATTAGCCCTAACTGAACACAAGGGGAAAAACCCTGGTAAATAACCAAGTCTCACAAAATCTCACTAAATGTCCATCTGCAAAGCCTGTTAATAACTAAATCTCACTAAATCTCATTAAAAAGTGGAATGAGATTTTGTGAGATGTGGAGTGTATGTTGAAATAACATGTAATTTATTAATGCATGTTATTAACCGAATCTCACTAAATCTTATTTGTACTGATTTTAAACATGTTAACTGAATCTCACTAAATCTCACTCAAACTTTAATTCATACAAAACTAATTCTCACAAAATCTCACTACAAAAAAATGCACAAAAGTAAAGTCATAACTGAATCTCACTAAATCTCATTTTTTTAAAAATCTCTCAAAAACTAAATCTCACAAAATCTCACTTTGTAAAAAATAGGTGGTATTTGGTTTTTTATATATGTTGTAACAAATTAGCTGTGGTAATTTAAAATTTTAAAGCCTATATCGATCTTTTCAATCTTATTTTCAAGTGTGGTGTTTTGTGGTATTTCAATCATGTACCATAATATCTTGCTGATAAGCTGCAGCAAAAGGGGCAGAGTCTGACATAATCATTAACCAATCCTAGTGGTCACTGACAACTACAAATCAACTATAGACTTCACATTTTAGTTTTAGTTTCATTATCTATTATACTATTGACCAAAACAAAAGTCATGCTCTTTGTTTTATTTATCTGTAACTCATTTTGTTAATTATTTTGGGCTCAGCATGAGAGTGTTGTGACAGGAGTACTTTAACCACAAATTTTATTTGTTTGTTATGAATAAAGGCCATTATTTTATTTTTTAGCTATTTATTTGTTTTGAATATAGCTAATAGCCCTGTATTTTATTGTCATGAACATAGGCGTACATTTTGTTTGGGATCATTGAATATGTAGGACTGTAACATTGATTTAGTTTGGGGTTGAGTGTATGTAGGACCATAGCATTTTTGTTGTTGAAGTGATGGCTCAGATATTTACAATGCAAGCAGACTAGCGCTGTATAGCTTGCAAGGTGGGAAATTTCCTATCATCATTGCCATCCCCACCCACCCCCCCATTCAGAAACAATATTGCCGCAAGTCAAAGTAATTTGAATAGGAACATCACTATGAATTTATAGCCTAGGTTGGCTGAAAAGCCAGGCTTCACTTTTGCACAAACATTTATAATTTAGACATTCAAGATACATGTACATCGAGGCTGAAAAGCCACAGATGCAAGTATCTCATGCCATTAGGCTGAAAAACCGTAGGCATAAAGCTCCCTAAAATTGCATAAATTTATATTAGAAAAACCAAGGCTGAAAAGCCATGCAAAAATTTCATACCAAAGAAATTTGATTTAAGCTGAAAAGCCAGGCAACATGTTTCTGAATTTTAAAAATGGCTCAGAGTTACTTGGTGACCATATCTGGGTTTGGCATCGATCATAGACATTGGCCAAACCACTCTGTCATTCCGGTATATCTCATCCTTGCCATTTTTTTGATGATGCAAAGAAATGCTTGTTCAGCTCAAAAGCTGGAAAATATAATCTAAAAAATAAAACAGAATAGGCTGAAAAGCAACCACCCCATACTTCCATGGCCTAAAAATTAAGAATCGGCTGTGTAAAACCTACAAGCTATTTCTTTGCAATATTTTTACATATAAAATATTTAAATTTTTCACATATCCCCCTAAAATTTATAAAATATTTCATCTTTTCACATATCCCCCTAATTAGAAAAAAAAAATTGTGGCTCAGACCAGTCAGTCATCGCCATTGCCAAAATTGGTCCAGTTATCAATTGGGTCTGGCATCGATCGTAACATGGGCCAAGACCCATCAAACTGGTGGGGTGGTGGTTTTAAGTAACGGGCCCGTGGAAGTTTGAAGATCCATCTGAAGCAGGTCCATCTGGGTGGGTGCACGGATCTAGTTGGCAGCATTAGGACGTCTCGCACCGTGGTAGCTGGCAAAGCATTCCGGATTCTTGCTCAGACGACAGAAATGGGCCCCGCACGCTCGGCATCCCCACTTGGTGACTATTGGTTTGCCACGACGTCCAGCGCAGACCCTTCCTGCCGCCTTGCAAGCGACGCAAGAAATGCCCCATTCCTTCTTGCCCTTCAGCAACTCCAGGCGGTGGATTGGTCCATTGTGCGCAGGCACTGGTCTCGCCCTCATATTTTGCCGGCTGCTGTAGTGCCTTCTGGTATGGTCTTGACCGTAGGCGTAGCCGTCTATGAGACCTTCAACGACATCGTGGATGAAGTCTTGCTGCCGCATAGCTTTCCTCCGTCCATACGAGTGACAGATGTAGGAATTCACTCTGCAGATGTCGAGCAGGAAATAGACGAGTTGCTTCCACCAGATGTTGGACTTCCGGCTGCACGTATGATACGCACGGAGCTGGTCATTGTGGTCGACTCCACCCATGTTGGCAATGTAATCTAGCACCTGCTTCGGAGCGGCAACCTGGTGCTTCTCCTTTGGAAGGATGCCATCCAAGGAGAAGGTCCTCAGGACGAAGTCCTCTTGACGGTTTCGCCATGCTTGGTGACCAGTCGATAAGACGTGCATTGGACGGCTATCGTTCCACATGGTGTAGGACAGGTGGTGTTGTTTCCTGAAATACATTGTGCCACGACGCGTCTTTTTGAAATTCCGCATATGCACCGCTCTGCGTCTAGATCCGTTCTTCTTGTCGCCGATGTTAAACTGCGTTGGAAGTCCTTTTCTGGTCTTCATAATAGCGCCCGTCATATAGGTCCGTCTCTGCAGCAACTTCTTTGCCAGATTAACACCTGTGTAGTACGAGTCCATAAAAACATGGTGACATTTGTTATACACTGGACGTATCAGGTCTTTACTGATTTTATACACCGTGGTGGTATATCTGGGATGAACATTGAAGTTTGCCATGTAATGTGTGGCCGAGTCGCACAGAGCGTACACCTTGAAACCCGCACGGATTGGTTTACTTGGCATAAAGAACTTTTTGACGAATGCTTTGAAGCCCTTGTATCGAATCATGGCTTCATCAATGGCGATGTTTCTACCAAGGTTGAAATTGTCGCCACAACGTTTCAAAACCTCTTCCCAGACGGGCAGCACTTTATAAAGAGGGTGTCGCTTGGTGTGGTGGAAGTAATGTTGCTTGTCTTCAGGAGTTACCCTCGCCCAATTGTCAGCATCTTCGTCTGGATTCCTACATCTGAGAAACTTGGAGAGGCGAAGGTACCGCTTCCGGGTCATCACTATAGAGATCAGTTCGTTTCTGAGACCCCGTCTTGTAGACCAATAGTCATAAATGCTCTTGAGTGGTACGAGCCCCATCATTAGTGTGATTCCGAAGAAAGCTCTTATCTCTGCCAACGTTGTCCTTGGTTCATTGGCACTTCTGAGGGCCTGGTTGGTCCAGTTGACTATTGACTGCATTATGGCCAATGGAAAAAATTTCAAAAAATGATCCATTGGGCTCATGCCTGTTGCATTGTAGGTGGGCCCATTCCCAGCTCCCTCAAATTGGCGAACCCGGTGAGGCTTGCCACGCTTCTTCCATCCATGCCGGTCGGGCACCTCGTCATGGTCGGAGTCCGAGTACGATGAGGGGTCGTCTTCTAGCGCCATGAGTCCAAGTGCGGATAGGTCTTTGTCGCCGGGCGTTGAGGTGGCAACACCATCTCCTCATCCGAACTATCTGAACTCTCCCTCTCTTCATCTTCAAATTCAGACCCCACGTCATCTTCACCGTCATCTTCACCGTCACCTTCGCCTTCACTGCCATCTGATGGGTTGTTACTACTGTCTCCAGACCCAGATCCCTCATCACTACTACTACCTGTGTTTGATACAAAACAATAAATTTGGGAACATTCAGTTACATATTGAAGCTACTTCAAATTTCTATGTTTTCATTCTGAATAAGTCAAACATTTTTGCTTGACAAATCCATTGAAAAAGTACTCACTACTTTAGCTTTCGCTATCTGGGCTGACGGCTTGAATACAAGTGACAAGTGAAATGCATCTATTTACTGTTTTCATTCTGAAGCTTAGAAGTTTTCCCTCAAAATGATATTTGTAAACAATTGGTTGACTTGACTGACCATCTAATTTGTTTAAAACAGTTTTTTAAAAAGACTTTGACTTTGACTTCAGGAGAAGGTTAAAATGTGCCAACAAATATAAAGTTTTGAGTACGGTAGTATATATATAGGCCTCTGGGAAATCTCATTTTTGTCTAAGATATAAACACTGAACCCACCATCATCACTGCCACTGGGGTCATCATCATCATCGTCATTGTCTCATCTCATCACTGGAAGAGGTCACT